>NC_143566.1:51247500-51872500 GCF_054136105.1 Typopeltis vanoorti | reverse complement strand
AGCGTGTTTATTTCAATCGTGAAAAGTTGGTATGAGGTTCATACATTTTTGACACGAATATTTTCCAATTAAAAAGGTAATACTGAAAACTCCTTGCAGTAACCGATTCATATATCGCTTTCTAAAAGTATAGAGTTATTAGCGGCATTTATTTTTATTACTAGCTGTGCGAACGCGAACAGGCGGTGTACTTATCTGTATTTCTCGTAAATAATAATAACAATATTGTAATAACAATAATGAATGATATACTTTTCTAGATGAAATTTTTTGTCACGTTTTAATGTTTCGGTAACATGAATAACTTTTACTCATGATTATTAATTTTAGTGTAGCCGATTGATCAATTCATTCACGTTTAATTATGTTTGTATTATATCGTACATCATCGAATGAAACGAATAACAATCTGTTAGTTGCTTATTATTTTTTTTTCCACTGAAGAATCCATAAATTGGTCCTGTACAGATATTCTCACTTCCAAGCAATATTTTTTTGTACGTTTTTCTTACTGTAGAGTAATAACAAGTAGTGCTTAATTGTCATGTGATTATAATTATAATTATTAGATATGGGCGTTGGAGTCTCATCATGGAATGTGTCAATTTTAAAACCATTCATTATCAATACCTGTCATATTTCGCCTTGAAATCATTCACCGACATAGCACAGAACTAAAAATTCCATTCATTCACCAATCTCCAAGAAAAAAATTCTATATCTTGCTAATCTTACTCAGTTTTCATGGATGACCTCCAGGAAAACTGGAGGTCATCCATGAAAAATTTGGAAGAGTTCTTAGCATTTACTAAACGACAACTGTAACACTCCGTCCATCATTTGAAAATTATTATTATTATTATTATTATTATTATTATTATTATTATTATTATTATTATTATTATTATTATCAGTCCAATCCAAAGGCTCATCGAGGGAGGACACCTACCCTACAACTGTCTCCACATTCAGAGGACGCAGTTTCATTGATCTGACAATTGCAAAGAATGCTATTTACCCTGGGTTTCTGAATGGAGATGCGAAGAAGAGGTAAGCTGTTTTGATCTTTGCATATTAAGTTTCATTATCAGTAACAAAAATTTTAACGGAATACACAACACAAACCATCGCATTAACATCAACCACTTCACCAATAAAACCAATATACAGATATTCGTAAAAGCATTAAAAAGAGAATTGTCATGCCTGATCTTAGAACATCACTTTAATGGGATCAGCGAACAACAGCTCAGCTTAGATAAGAATCTAGCCATCTGGGTATCAGTACAAGCTTTCATCAGGTCTGAAAAAAACAAGCAACCAAACACTCAGAATAACCAAGAAGTTAAACATCAATGGAAGAAAATCAGTACCTTGGTTGAACGACGAACTAACAGTCCTAAGAAAACGTGTTAACGCACTCAGACGACTATATCAAAGAACATACAATAGCCAAGATTTAAGAAAGAGCAGAAGAAAGAACTACTGTAAAAGCAAATACAGCTATCAGTCCAAAATTACATATTCGAAAACAGAATCATGGAAAAAATTCTGGACTGTTTCAACCTTATCGAATCCTCGGAATTGCATTATTAAATTAGCATCAAGCAAGAAGAAGACAACACTTATATTATCAACTATCAAGAAAAGAGATAGGGTAAACGGTCCCACCTACTCCCTATACGGGAGCAAATAGGCGTTAGCTGATTTTATTTATTTATTTTATTTTTTTTTTTTCTTGAAGAAAAGAGATGGCACAAACACTAAAAACTTAGCAGAAACTGCAGCTATTATGATAAATAAGTTTATTCCCGATGCCGATGAATCAACAGATGAAGTAATCCACAAAACTTAGAGACAAAGAATGAAAACAGATGTAGATACTCCTAATGACACTTACAATTAATGAAATCGAGCCAGTATTAAGATCGATGGATCCAAGAAAAACTCCTGGAGAGAATGGAATAAGTTTATAACGAATGCCTAAAAATAGGGCGATTTCCTTTAGTATGGAAACGATCTAAAATTATACCCTTAATCAAATTGGAAAAGAAACATCCGACGAAATTAGCAAATACAAGCCAATCGGTTTCATAAACGTTGCTGTTAAGTGCTAGAAAAGCTTCCGATTAACCGAATAATGCACTGTCTGCTCAAGAAAAACCTCTTAAGCAGCAATCAGTATGGATTTAGACCTCCCTCAAGCACAGTCGATGCAATTGTGGAGGTTAAAGAGTTCACAGAAGACAGTCCACAGCAAAAAAGATGTACTACTGATCTCACTCGATGTACAAGGAGCCACTACCGTCGACAGGGTGTAGCGTAGAGGCAGGTTGCCTCACGGAGCGGCTTAATAAGAGCGCTCGTTCAGCCATATTGCGGTAGGCGCCATGGCAACGCTAACAATTCTTGTTTGTGTAGCAAGTGCGGTAAGAAGTTTTTCCAAGCTTAAACTGATTAATTACCCTAAACAAGCACATCTCATATGTTGCCGGAAAAAAGTTTACAAATTGCAAACCTTGTAGCAAAGTCCGCAAGGATTATGTGGAGGATTAGGCCAACGAGCGCTGAAAACAATATATACCGGAGCTATACTGCCATTAATATCTCATGCTGCATCTGCCTGGAAACATACACTAAAATCCAAGAAAATCCGACAAAAGCTAAACAGAATTCAACGCCTTATAGCCATATGTATAATTAAAGGACACATGACAATATCTTTCGAGGCAGCTTGCGTTATTGTAGCTCTAATCCCGATCTGCCTGAAAATACAAGAATTCTCTCTTATGTATGAATTCGTTATATCGAAAATTACAACATTGATCCAAATTGCTATGAACGTCTGCTTCACTACAGTAGCTGGCCTCACCCAGCAAAGAGAACATATATTAAGGAGAAGGAACGCTCTGAAAGTGGGGAACTCCATATATACACTGACGGAAACAAAACCTGGTGGGAACGTCGGTTGTTCTTTAATTGCATAACAGGCAGTCCTTTATACAAGAACGCTGCTCCAGATTGCTTCCTCTCTGTTCCAACAACCAAGCAGAACAGCTCTTGCTATAATTCATTCACTTATATATCTCTGGGAATTAGAACTCAACACCTTTCATCAAAAGACAGCAACAATTTAGAGTAATTGTAAAAGTCCTATAGACGGCATACAAAAAAAACAGAACAACCATATAGCGTTACAAAATTATCCCTTTTATGGGACATAGTACTTTACAAATCAGCTAATCTTTCCTAATTTTTTATTGTATAGATTTTTTTTTTTTGTTAGGAAATTTATTGACCTTTTTAGTTATCTTAAACCAGCTACTTAGGTGGCGCTTTTTAGAATTGTCAGTTATTGTTTAATTTGAGCTTAATATGTATTGAAGATGCCTGTGACACACAGGCGAAAATGATACTATTAAATAATCTTTGTACCTGAGTCGTTATTAATTTTGTATCGATATGTCTACTCACTGTATACCTCTTTTAAAACTCATATAGCGTTAATAGAACAGACACGAAGTCTGGTTTGGAATCTAATCGGGATGGGAAATCAAATTCTGTTGGGTGAACGCGCATACCTTGGTAGCAGGAAATGAGAGAGCGAATTAGCTGGCTAAGGAAGTGGCAAGAAACAAGTTACCAAAAGTACTAGAGATCTGCTTGCAGACGAAAGAAACTTAGGCTTGTGGGAAGAAGAATGGAAAACATCAAAAAACGGATCAACAACAAAAGGATTCTTGGAAGCATCAGAAGAAGAAGAAGACTCCGACTAATAAAACACGCCATTTCTCCAGGATTAACCGCGCTACTAACAGGACATGGAAAACTAAGACACTACTTACACAAATTCCATATCCTGGAATCACCATCATGCATTTGTAGTCCACACCTTCAACAGACTGTTAACCACATACTTTACGACTGTCAGCTACTGGACTCAAGTCGGATGTCCCTAATACTTCACTTCCGGAGACAAGTGACCAATATCAACACAGAGTGTTATCGAAAACTATCATACATAATTAATTAAATTTGGCAATAACATCAAGTTCCAATCGTTGTAATGTGACATAAATTACTGATATTGTATGAATTATATAGTGTAAATATAGGTATATATAAAAATATAAATGAAAACGTCGGAATATGCATTTCTCCAGGTTTAACCAATCTATATTTTATCTATATTTTAGATATAGATGTAAAAATATAAATGTAAATATGAATATTGACACAAAATTAGAAATATAATCAATACTAGGATGCTACATGTAATCTATGCATTGCATGAAATGGAGCATGTAGGAATAAATTACCTGCTGGTAGGGTTACTATCGGAAGAAAAACGCAAGCACACACACACACACACACACACACACACACACACACACACACACACACACACACACACACACACACACACACACACACACACACACACACACACACACACACACACACACACACACACACACACACCGCTATCATCTTGGTCACTCGCCTCTGAATCCGCTCTACCACGTCAACATTTCCAAGAAACTCAGGCGACCCTATCGGTATGCAGTATTCCAGATGAGGCCTTATAGAGAGGAATAATAAACTGCTTATGTCTGTATGTCAGGGTGTTCTTCAACAACCAGATAATTCTATGAGATATTTTAGCCACTTTTGTGCAGTATGACCTCTGAACTTCAATTCCCTATTAACTTAATTTATGTATCAGGATTCCATGCAGTAAACTGTCAAATGCCTTTGCGAAATCGAACGGTATCACCCTGTATCGATTGCCTTTATCTAACTCAGCTGTCGTTTTATTATAATAAGTAAGTTACTGAAACTTAACTTATCTTTCACTAAGCCATGCTTCCCTTATACAATATCCCCTTCATATCCACCCATTCTTGAATTTTGTCTTTAACCAACTTCTTCAATACTTTCTAGTGATTATTGTTTATAACTTTGTTTATTGTTTCAAAGTCTTTATCCCAGTTTCGTATTCTCTTTCTCCTCTTCCATTTACTTTATCTTCTGAGGTATTCTGTTGCTTGCTGCATTTTTTAATCCTAATCCTGCGGCTTCGTCTCTTTGAGGATGTTGCAGCTGATTACTAGGAAGATAATTATGAAGCAATGTGGTTTCAAGTTGCCTTTCTTGCCGTAAGTATTTTATGATTGTAGGGGAGTGTGTTAATGGGACTGGTTTGCCTGTTTTGAGGGATGAAAAACCCGAGTTACCGTGAAAACACTCACCGCCACCGTATGAGACACCCACCTTTAGTCGAAAGACCAGATAAAGGTTCCTCTTTGAATTACCTGCTTGTTTGCTTACTTGGGAAAAAGGATTAAAACAAAGTTTATAAAATTGCTTGGTATCTTTAACGTATAGTATACTCATGGTATAAAACTTTCTACATCTTTCTCTCATCCTGAGAATTTAGAATTTATTTAATAAGGTCATAGCATCATGTGGCAACTTTTATAGGTAAAATTTATAAATTCTTCATTACTTCAACCTTGGCATCTCAGGGTCTGGCTCCCACTGACGAAACCTCAATAAAAGTCGACACCGATCTGGGTAGTGGCCCTTCCCTTAATGCATAGCATCATACATGTCTGCAAGGAGATGTGCTTTGCATTATGGGATATACTAAGGAAAGTGATCAGACCTTACTCCACCTTTACCACGCGTTGTCTCAGACTTGAAAATACTTCAGGTGCAAACTTGACTTACCAGCTTGTTTTCTTACTTGGGAAAAAGGATTAAAACCATTTTTATAAAATTGATTGATATCTTTAACAAAAAGGAAATTTATGGAAATAGTTCTTTATATCATGAACAGGAATCGAACCCAGGCTTTTCTGACCAAAGTGCTTCGTCTATACCGATTGAGCTACGGAGGCTCCATTTATTAATACATTTTTTAAATTATTCCATTCTATCTCTAATATCGAGCCTGTGTAGCTCAGTGGATGTGGCGTTTGCATACCACCGCGCTAGGCCGCACGAAGGAAGTCTTGGTTTCGAGTCTAGTCGGCGACTAGAGGAAATTTTTCTAAGCCTTTTTTCGACCGGTTCCCGAGTTAGTCGATCTCTGGCATGGGCAAGCAGGTTTTTCCTCCCGGAAACTCGGGTTTTTCGTCCTGTAAACTCAAGAAAATCGACCGTAGAACCCACATTATTTCAGACATTAAATATATTGTGTTAGGGTTAGAGACCACGAGATGGCGGCACATTTGAGCCGTCCCTCTTCACTGCGTACCGCTTAATTAGTGATAGCCTTGGGCCATCTGTCTCTGATTGGGTACCAGTGGAGATTGAATTTCCCACTCAGTCTCCAAAAGTTAGATAGGGCTAAATGGCCTCGCCTACTCCCGTATATACGGGAATAAAAAAAAAAAAAAAAAAAAAAAGGCGTTAGCTGATTTTTTGATCTCTAATATCATAATTTTCTTTGTTTTACTGTAGTTTTCCTTTATTCTTTATGAATAAAGAACTTTAAAAGAATCCTGGAGACATCTCTTAGCACTGATTTGGTTAATTTTAAACCACTTGGGAGTATTCTTAATTTTCCTTATAAGAGATAATGTTCAGATTCTATTTCTGCACTTCTAAATACTCGGCTGTTGGGTATCATATTAACTGTTTCCTGTTAGTTATTATATGGTCTATTATACTTTTTAATTTTCTTATTTCCGAAGTTATTATATGCAGAAAAATCCCTAACTCTGTATCCATTTTTATTGCATGTTGTTTTTCCATTTGTTCCTATATTTGTACCTAGTGGAATGTTCCCTTCTCTGGCATTAATATCTCCCATTATTAATAATAATCATTTGTGTTTATTTTATCTGTCATTTTTTGTAAATCTCAAGAAAATGCATTGCTGTTTTACTCTCTTTCTTCCTCTGGGGCATAGACACCAATAATAATCAGGAAGCCAAGGCTTATTTTCAAATTTAATTATAGAATTCTCTCTCTCCCTCTCTCTCTCTCTCTAGTACTTGTAATGTGTGATATTTTTTTGAATTGATTTGTGAATAAAAATCTTTACTCCTGTGTTTTCTCTTTTTAACATTTCTGCAGATATAGATAATTATGCATTTCATATGAATCTTTTGTTTTTCCTTTGTTTATGTTATTACTGCTAATTTGATATTTCTTTATATTAAGGTTTTGTCTAGATCAACATTTGTGTTGGATGCTCCTGACATTTCACATAGCAACATTCTTGTTTATTTTCATTTCTTTTTTCCTTTTCTTATCCTGCTCATATCTGCTAACCTGTCTGAGTCGTTTTTCATAGTGACAGTTCAGTTACTTCTTTCTTGAGACATTGGAGTAAGAAAAGATTCAACTACTGAGCTGGTTTTCGGCAGTCCCCAGCCGAGTTTGGTGGTGGGGGGTGCCACCTCAGGGCCTCGAAATGCTCTAAGTCTGCCTTCTCTTGTTTTTACCTGACCAAGTATACCAATGGTATTCCCAACACCCAATCTTTTACTTGGTGCTCAGGCTCAAGAGTGCACCACACATAGAGATGAGAGTTAAATTGGGGAGGAGAGGCTAGGTGATCCTACTTGAGAGCATTATATATCGAGAATCCATCCTCTTTGAATCACCTTAAAACGTTGTAATAAATCTTAAAAATAATGTATAATATTAGAAATATAATGGACAATGAAAATAGGCAGAAACTTTGAAGACATTGACGACATTCTGAATGGAAGAACCTACAGAACAAGTAAAACATTTCAGCTATTTAGGAAGATTTTTTACTGAAGATGACAAATTAAATATAGAAATAGACACAGAATTAGCAGAGTTAGCATAAATTCCATAAATTTATATGGATTTATATTTATATAAATTTATATGGATAAATTATCAAAACTAAATAGCTGTATACAAGACAGTACTGTGATCAATTTTAACTTATGGATCTGAGAGCTGGATTACAACAACAAAAAAAACACTTGAACAGAAACTGGAGACCGCAGATATGGGGATCCGAAAAAGATTAGGGGAGTTATTATTATTATTATTATTATTATTATTATTATTATTATTTGACACCTCCAGTGAGTCCTAAGACTCATCGAGGGAGTGCACCTACTCCACAACTCTCCATCTCCACCACTCAACCTCAACCACAAACCGCCTCATCTACACCAACGGCATCTACTGTCCACCATCACTACTATTATTTTCACAGACAACCACAAACATCCATGTCCACAGCAGGATAACAGATAGCAGTATCTGGTATGATAACGGGGTTAACAGGTAGCAGTGCCACAATAAAAATTAAGAAATATTTTGATATTTTTAACATTTAGGTAGTTCCGTCGAAAAGGGATGGGGGGAAACGATTTCCTGTGCTCGTAATTTCTAAGGGCCAAGTTAGGTATTTATATATTAATATAGTCTTTTAATATAGTATTTCTCACAGAAAACATGCGATTCTTAATTATTCTTAGTTCACAATTTACCGAGAGAATTCAGAATATATAATTTTTAATATCCGGCAACATTTATTCGATTGTCTATTTCTAGCAAGTTAAGGATCTTACAATAAACGCGTTCTTGGTTACTTGGTGAAATGCTTTCCCTGCAGCATGAGAGCATGGAGTTGTTCACAGTTGTTACAGTTATTAATTGTTGCTATTATATTAGTATACATTTTTTTGTCTGTGCAATCTTTATTTTGATTTTTCTAGCCTGAAATTTTAATTGTATTATTTGCTTATTTATTTTGATGGCTGTTAAGAGCTTTTCCCTACCCAGCGTTGGCTGTCGACACCCCTGCATTTAGGAATGTGTGTTAGTAGAGCTAATCTTAGATGATATGGTCAATCAAACAGAATAGTGATTGCGAAGTTAGCAAAACAAGTGTTTTTGCCAGAATGGAAGGAAAAAAAGACCCAGAGGAAGACTCAGATCTAGGTAGATTGATACAGTAAAAGTACCTTAGAAGAGATAAATATAAAATCTCATAATATTTGAGACTTGACAGATAATATTAAATTAGAGGAAAATTGTCTATAGGCAGTTAATAACGATGTATCTTTTTCATGTTTTTTTCGAGACTGAAGGGGAAGTTCTATCTCTACTGGTAGCCAATTAGATATAGCTGGTTCATGACTATACTAATTATGCATGGCATCTGGTGAAGAGAGGTGACTGACAAAGTGCTGCTATCTCGTGGTCCCTAATCTTAACATTAAGTTTAATCTCTGAAAATAGTATGGGTTTTACTGTCGATTTTCTTGAGTTTACTGGTCGAAAAACCCGAGGTGCTGGAGAAAAAAAAATTTCTTACTGCCAGAGATCGACTAACTCGGGAACAGGTCGAAAAAAGGCTTAGTCAAAATTTTTCTAGTCAGTGACTAAAATTGAACTTACAATGCTTTCTTTGGGCTGTCTAGCGCCATAGTGGGTAAACGCCACTGAGACTACAGCTCAGTAGAAGGGGATAAAATATCTTTAATAAAATATCAGCTAACACCTTTTATTCACCTATAGGGAGTAGGCGAGGCCGTTTTAGCCTATCTAACTTTTGAAATCTGGCTAATTCAAGACTATCACTAGTTACACACAGCACCAGTGAAGAGATGCAGTTGACAAATCCCAACATCTCCCGGTATCTAATTCTGACGTTATGTTTTACTGTCTGAAAATAAAGTGGGTTGTGAAGTCGATTTTTTTTTTTTTTTTGAGTTTACAAGACAAAAAAACCCGAGTTTCCGGGAGGAAAAACCCGCTTGCTGTGCCAGAGTCGACTAACTCGGGAACAGGTTGGAAAAATGTCTTAGTAAAGGTTGCTGTAGTTGGCGACTAGAACAGAACTTGCGATGCTCTTCCTTCTGGCGGGCTGGCGCCTTTGACATGGCACATGCCACTTTCACTAAAGCTACACAGGCGATACATGTAAAAAAAAAAAAAAAAACCTCTTTGATAGGGTTCTCTGATAGCTTATCTCATAGAGATTACGTGCGGCCGTTTTTACCTTATCGAGCTTTTGGAGCTGAGTATGCAGTTCGATCTCCATCCTTAGCCAATCAGAGATAGCTAGCCCAAGAGTGTCACTAATCATAAGTGCAACCGATGAGGAGACTTGCAAAACAAAAATAATAACAATTCCTTAGTCCACCTATAGTACTAATATAGCGGAAGATTGCAACCAATCGTTGGTCGGCGTCACAGAAAAAACACTTTATTACTGTAAATAAATTCTTTAATTTGTGTTTTGTTAACTACATGATTTAAGTTTGCATTATTATTAGTGCCTATTAACATTATCAAACAATTTTCATTTTCAATTAATCTGTTCTCAGGTCTCTGATATAATGTGGTTATACAATTATCTTAATTATTGCACAGATATGAACTGTAATTTATTTTCTTTTCATACTGTCAGAAAAATGGCATGATGATATTTATGTGGATTTATATGATTATTTATATGAACGGTTATGAGCTAATGAAAAAATAATGGAAGATAAAAGAAAGAAGAGAAAAATGGATTGCTGAGTGTGAAAAAAAAAAATTTCCGGCGAGGCGGATTTGAACCACCGACCTATGGATTACTATATTTTGCATGACCTCTACAGTCCACCGCTCTGCCAACTGAGCTACCGCCGGATCGCTCTAATATGCTTGAATATTTCTTAAATAATAATTTTAAGTATGTCATGTTTGTAAATTGGGTTAGAGTTCATGAAATAAAATTATTTTGATAATAGATTTTCTTTTACTACAGTAAGTGAAGGTCTCAGATACTGTGAATTGCTACAATAATTTATATATTTCACTTTCCTTTACATTGCATAATAATAAAATTTGCGGTTGTAGAAGTGTGAAGAGTAGACTTTCAGTTACTGAATGAACTTATTGCGATGGGGATGGTTTTATCAGCAAATGAAAATAAATTAGTCCCCAATGTTGATAATCCTCCAGCTTTTGATCCATTGTATGGATTTCCACGTAGCAGGAAAGAAAGAGGTAGAACCATTTTTTAAAACTCCAAAATGTATTATTTTGATGGTGGATGATATCATTATTATTTATTGCTAATGTGCAGAACTGTTAATAGACTTCAATAAGTCACGTTGTTAAATATACATTTATGCAGCTCAAAGCTTTAAATAATAGAATAAAAGAAATTAAATCCCTATAAATAATTAAATGCGTGATATCAGTTAAATTAAGTTATTCATAACCGATATGAATACGTCTGTTAGGAAGATGGATCTATAGCATAATATTGGAATAAATATATTCTGCGTCATATATAAAGGACACATTATTATTATATGTTACTTCTATGGAGTCCCAGGACTAATTGCAAGAGTCTCTTCTATACTAACCAACTACGGACTATTTTTGTCTGTTAATCATGTGCCTGAGGCTGTGGAAGGAAAACTGATAACTCTGTATAAGATTAACTAATTCATCTTCACTTGGGAAAAAAAAAACTATATAAAGAATTCTCACATCATGTGAGAATAAAAGCCACATCTTTTCAGATTGAAGGGTCCATGTACCATTCCTTTGAACTGCGTTATGCAGGTCCCATTTAAGGTATATGAGTTAAAACTGTAACATCTCAAAAATTCCACAGAAATTACAGTTCATATCTGTGCAATAATTAAGATACAGGGTGTTCGGGATAAATTTGACAGTTTCGTAAGGAAAAAGAAAATCTTCTTTGTATCTATTAAATTTAATGAATTGACAAAAAAACATTACAGGCAGAGTTAATTACAATACTATCAACAAGATTTACTCAAAATAACCACCATTAGCATCGATCACAGCTTCAATTCTGCTTCGGAACCTCGAACAAGCTGATGCTACAGTCTCCCTGGGAAGGGCCGCAAAAACTGTTTTAATTTTATCCATTAACTGGGCTTTTGTATTACTGGAAGTGCGATTGGTGTCTTTTTCAACTGCGCCCCATACAAAATAATCCATGGGGTTAAGGTCTGGGGAGTTTGGAGGCCAAACATTTGGACTGGTGAAGTCGTAGAAATTTTCAGACAACCATTTTTGACTTTTCCCAGAGGTGTGGCAAGGGGCCGAATCCTGCTGCCATACATACGGCCTACCATTGGCTACCCTTGTTATCCAGGGCTTGACTACAGTTAGCAACTCCACGAACAAAGCCCGAATTCCAATGCCAGGGTTCTTCAACACCTGTTCCTGCAGATTTGCGAGGAATTCTGCTGTACGAACGCAATCAGATTGTCTGCTAGGGATCTTTCTTCTTGCTACATCCTCGTAGTCACCATTGCAAGTCTCTAGTTCATGCCTGATTGTTTTTACTGTATTCAGGGAGCATTGGGCAGCAGTCGTAATATCCTTATTTTGATGGCGGGCACGAATCATCATGATACAAGTTATTCTCTTCCATGATTCAGGTAGGTTCCAGCTATCCATCCTTTCTGACATCTTGTATATGAATGAAGAAGGGTCCAAACTTTTAAATGAAGAGAAGTGTGTGTTAATACATGTAACTTACGGAAAAATATAATTAATTATAAATATGTCAAATTTATCCCGAACACCCTGTAATTGTATAACTACAAAATTCAGTGTGAGGTTTATCTTTATTTAATATGTTTAACACATATTATGCAAAGATAATACACTTACAGGTTTTAAAGATGTTAGAAAAGTATCATAATATCAGTTTATAAATAACAGAATCTATATGAGATGCATATATCAAAAAACCTGACCAACCAAATATAATCTTACCTAACATCAGATAACAAGAAATAAAATAATTCATGTATACTTTTCTATTCTCCAGTCCTGAGAAAGTCAGATGGCTACACATAATGAATGTGTTGTAGATTTTGCAACCTCTTGCATGTGTGTGATTGACATATATATATATATATATATATATGTAGAACGTTTTTTACCTTGGGTTATATATATATATATATATAATGCACTTTTTTTTCCCTCAGAAATTGACTGGAACAGTCTCTCTACTTTTGTCATCCTCTGAAGTCCTAGTGGCATTTAAGCTGATTCAAGTCAGTTATCTACTGTATGCAGATGATGTTATACTTCTAAATAAGTCCTATACAACACTTCATAATTCTTTACTAAATTGAAGAAAAATGAATGAATGCTGTTATAAGCTTGGTATGAAAATCAGCAATATAAAGATTAAAATGTGGAAATAGGAAGGACCAAGGACCTGGAAAACATCAACTGCATTCTCAATGGAGAACCTAAACTAACAAGTAAAATACTTCATATGCTTGTCATTTTTAGTGATGATGGCAGATTAAGTATGGAAAGAGACACTAGAATGAGCTAAGTTGGTATGGTTGGAAGCCAGTTTAATATATAAGTATATATGTAATAAGAGACTCCTATAGAGTAATTTGGAGGAACATTGTTGATAGGAGATGAATAATAATATAAACTTAATGACGTAGTGCTGTCATGGTGTGTCATAGCCAGAATGCCAATTGAGGGCACTTATCAGGACATTGATGATGATAATATAATAAGAAAGAAATTAGGCAGAACACTAAACTAACAATATATAAGACATTATCAAATAAATTTTAACTTGTGGATCTCAGAGTTGAGTTAGAAATAAAGCAGTTGATTGAAGACTAGACCACAGATATGATAATTCTGAGAAAAACTAGTCGAGTGAACAGATGAGATCATTCGCAGAATCATATAAAAATGAACATATTAGAAAGGGCCTTGACATTGTTAGCATTCAAGAATATATGAGTAGAGCTAATCTAAGGTGGTATGGTTACTTGAACAGGATTGGAACGTTTAGCAAAACATTTTATTGTTTGATGCTAGGATGGCAAGAAAAGAGTACGGCTTATATCTAGGTATTGATGCAATTAGTAGATGGCTGAAATGTAAGATGTGATTATATCAGAGACCTGAGAACAGATTAATTGAAAATGAAAATTGTTTGATAACGTTAATAGTCACTAATAATAATGCAAACTTAAATCATGTAGTTAATCATCTGCATAATACTGAGTACATCTCTCTCTCTCTCTCTCTCTATATATATATATATACACTAGGGGGATCACCCCCCCCTGAGTTCTAGGCTGGTAAGCCAGTTCTCCATTGTTTTGAAACGTCCAACAAATTGTTCATTAAGGCAAACACATTGTTGGACATTTCAAAACAATGAAGAGACAAAAAATGTGGCATAAAAACATTTCAAATTTCGGTTTAGCTTTTTATATATATATAGAATAGATATATCAGGAAAATGATAACATCTCATTTTTATATTGCCATCATTTCTGAGACTGGATTCTTAACACTGTGTAAGAAATTAAAAAAAGTTAAAATTCTAAATTCATCATCATCAAATTCCTGCCATGTACCCTCAAGGGGTGTACAGGATATGATAGTACTACATGAAAAAAATTACATCATTACTAACTTCCTATCTACAATTTTCCTCCAAATCAGTCTGTTACTTGTCAAGACTCCAACATTATCAGATCTTATATCTCTATCGTCTAAGGCACTTTGTACCGTATCAATCCATCTATATCTTGGTCTTCCTCTGGGTCGTTTTGCTGCCAACCTGGGAGAGAACAACTTGTTTTGCTCATCTTTCTTCACCCATTCTGTTTAAGTGACCATACCACATGAGATTAGCTCTGCTAACGCATTCCTGGATGTTGACAATGTCAAGTTCTTTCCTAATATCCTCGTTTTTAATATGATATTGCCATTGATGCCATCTGTTCATGCCTAT
Source organism: Typopeltis vanoorti (assembly GCF_054136105.1). NCBI lineage: Eukaryota > Metazoa > Arthropoda > Arachnida > Uropygi > Thelyphonidae > Typopeltis > Typopeltis vanoorti. Next base: position 51,857,727 of record NC_143566.1, on the reverse strand, counting down.
AATCTTTCTCAGGACTCTCATATCTGCGGTCTCTAGTCTTTGGTCAAGTGTTTTACTTCTGACCCAGCTCTTAGATCCATAAGTTAAAACTGGTTTGAACACTGTCTTGTATACAGCTAATTTAGTGTTCCGACTAATTTCTCTCTTATTCCATATCAATTTATTCAATTGACTTCCTACCATACCAGCTTTGCTAATTCTGTTGTCTATTTATATATTTAATTTACGATCTTCAGTAAAAATCGTGCCTAAGTAGCTGAAATGTTTCACTTGTTCCACAGGTTCTCCATTCAATGAATGGAGAACCTGTGGAATCATTGTCTTTGTCTTTTTATTGCTGACCTTCATACCATATCTATTACAACAGCTATTCAATTTAGTCAGAGAATCTTGCAGACTTGTAGCGGATTTATTTAGTAGTATAACATCATTCGCATAAAGCAAAGAGCTGACATTAACATCTCCAATTTTGATATCATGTTTAATACCACTTTCCTTCATAATGTGATCCATATAGATGATGAATAACAGAGGGGATAATGTACATCCTGTCTCACACCAGATTTAACATTAAACCATCTTCCTATACTTCCTTCAATTCTAACTGCTGACTTACAACTCAAATAAAGACTAAGTATTGCTTGATATAATGCCCCATCGACACCATATAACTGTAGTGTATTGAATAGCTTGGCACCTTGTCATATGCCTTTTCCAAATCGACAAAACTTAAATACAGATCTTTGTTATTGCTCAGAAAGATCTCACCAGTTTTTGTCTTTTTTGTTTTAGTCACCCCTATTATGTCGATCTGGTACTTATCTAACTCCTCAGCTAGCTCCATTTCTTTGCCATTCAGGCTTCTTATGTTGATAGTACCGATCTTTAACTCTGGTGATGTTGAGTTGGGGTGTGTTTTCAGATTTGTTCCAGTAGCTGACTTTTCGCTGTTTACCCTGGTTCCCTGGCAAAAACAACGGGGGCCTTGTTTAACACGGCGATGCCCCAGCCGACATGAAATTTTGTCATCTTGTACCATCATTTTTTATTTTGGTTTAACCAATAAGAATACAATTTGGTCAGCTAAATCCCAAATTGCCAGCCCATTTTCCTTCATTCAGTATCCAAGTAGATACCCAACAGGGTGCACCTCGAGAAGGTGAGGATTGGACATTAGGTCAGAAGCCCTGGTCGGTTCTCCGCATTCCTTTAAAGGCTATCTGGAGGTCTCCTCTCAGTTATACAGCTTTGACCCTTAAGCACCCCAGTTCTAACTTTTATTATTATTATGTGATATCACCAAAGACTCATCATGTGAAGGCACTCTACTCTACTATGCTACACACATCTACCCTACTACTTAATTCTCCAGTTACACACAACAACACTGCTACCATCTACTGGCCATCACTATTGTATTGTTTAACAACAGTTTAAAAACAGCAGTATTTTTTTTTTTGTCTGTCAACTGTGTGTATTCTCATGGACAATTGCATGTACGAAGGATGAAAAACCTAAGTTTTTGGGAGAAAAAAACTGCTACCTCTATATGAGAATTGCTAACAGCCATTGAAAAAGCCCATATAAAGATTCCTCTTGTCACAACAAATAATCAAACACACCAATAATCAAAGATGCAATGTTCTGCTGTTTTTTTTATTTGTGATACAGAGGCATATAACTGTAATTAAACTGTAAGAAATGTATTGTTTCTAAAATATGCTTAAAATGATAAAATTATTTTGAAAAGGAAAATTGATTTATTTTATAGTGATGATTGCCACAGAAGAGGAGCTGAAATCAGCTAATATACCTTTAGAGGACAGAGATTACTGTTCCCATTTGCTGCTAAAATTTATGTCCTGTCGTAAAGATAATTTTCCTTTTGTTTATCGTTGTAAACATGAACAGCATGCATATACAAAATGCGAATATGAAGAGTAAGTAAGCATTTTAACATTTCTTTATATACTAAAATAGTTTTGTTTGTTTGTGAAGATGTGACATAATGCTTTCATAGACCACCTTCTGCTTATATTGTTAAAAATGAAATAAGCTGAATGTAAGATTCTTGCTACTACATTCAAACATTCTGCATTTAAGTATGAAGGATAAAATGATAATGTAATGGATCTGAAGCTGGTGATTTGGATTAGAGGGTGGCTGATGGATAGTTATCATCTCATTCCTGACATATACCTTCAGGGATTGTACAGTATCATATGATAGTACTACATGAAAAGTTAAATCATTACTAACTTCCTATCAACAATTTTCTTCCAGATTAACCTGTTATCTATCAACATTCCAATATTATCAGATCTTATATTTCTGTCTTTTAAGGCACTTTTTTTACTGTCATTCCACCTACATCTCAGTCTTCCTCTGGATCTTTTTCTTGCCATCCTGGCAAAGAACACTTGTTTAGCTAATCTTTCCTCTCCCATTCTGTTAAGTGGCCGTATTACTACCTGAGATTAGTTATAATGCCACATCTGGACTATTGCACACAGATCTGGTCACCTGGATTCCTTGGTGATAAAGAAGTGGTGGAGAGGATCCAGAGTCAAGTGACAAAGAATGTTTCATGCATGTTGAATGTCTCCTATGAGGAAAAATTGAATGTCTGTGGTCTCCAAAAACTAGCTGATAGGCATAAGAGAGGAGATATGATAGAAGCATATAAATTATTATAGGGGTTTTATTGGACTGATACTGATGACTTTTTTCTGAACAGTGCAGGAAGGGTGAGAACGAGGGGTCATCCCTGGAGATTGTGTAAGAGTGTTGTTAACAAGGATGTTAGGACTAGATTTTTTGCTTGGAGGGTGGTGAATGTGTGGAATGCATTGCCAGAGGTAGTTGCGAATGCTTTGTCTGTTAATGAATTGAAGGAGAAGTATGATTGGTATTGTGTGAATAATAGTGTGTCAGCATAGGGTTTTCCATGATGAGTCTTCTGACTCTATGAAGACACATTATAGTAATAATAAGTTGATAAAAAATTGCATAGATTATTGTGAATTTTGTGCATGATAGTAAGAGAGGAGCAGCCATATTTCTGAATGCGATTTATTTTGAGATTCCTTATTCTCATGTGCTAATCTTGAATAGTCAGAGTAGCTACTGCGATCTGCATAAGACAGTCTTAGAAACATATGGGTAAATATACACAGTGGTGAGGCATTACCTTTGTATAATGAAGTATTGAATAATGCAGTGAAATTAAATGGTGTTTACACGAGGATTTTTTTTTTCCCAATAATTCATAGAGGCAATAACTATCCAGGAAAGGAGAAGTAGCTATGGTATTCAACAGTATGTATGAGGATAATCGTCTTGAATGGCAGGCCATATCTTCTGTTATATTTTTAATGGTATGAATGATGATATTCCTGTACATCAAATAATAAAAAAATTATAAGCAAAATGCTTACCAACTCCAGCATACAATTCTAAGAGATAAAAAAATTATGTTAACCTGTTAGTGCATGCATGCACACACACACACACTAATACATACAAAGAAGATGACAAAATCAGCTTTGAAAAATGAATTTCATGAACAGTTTATAGACGTATGGACCGAATTTCATGAAGGAAATGAAAGTGCATTTTATATTGTTATAGAGAGTACATTATATTAAAATAATTAATAGGTAACAGAGAAGAAAACTACTTCAAAAAGGACGCAAATATTTCTATATACTTTAAAAACATGGCATTTATCATACTACTCAACAGCAACATCTTAGAAAATATCTGACATAACATTTTCAAATACAATAACAAATTAGATGCATTCCAAGATACTAGTTCATTATCAGAGAGATTATGTTATTGAAGGTTGACAAGAGATGATGCCTTGACAAGAATATAAGTAGAGCAGAAACATATTTTGGCAGAATATAAGAGGATAAACAGAGTGATGAATTGTTATTGATAGTAAGTGGCACATTGTGGTATGAGGTGGAGGTGGGTAGGACAGGATATTTAGTGGAATGTTTCTCTAGGTCAGGGAACACAGATGAGATGAGCAGGAAATGATTATGTAGATAAGTTTACCAAGTGAAAAGCAAGTGATTATTATCGAAGATCTCAGCTCTAGCAGTATAAATTAGACGAAAAAAAAAAAACACAGAGTAATAAGCAAGCAATTTTTTTGAAATTCTTGAGGGACACAAATCTTACACAATATATAGCAGAAGAAAGACAAAAATCAAGAGTTTTGAATTCAGTCCTAGCATTGAAGTAACTGAGATGTTATCCTTGTCCCCAGATGGTGAAAATGACCATGTAGTCTTGACTTGGTGGATGAATAATGAATAGGCATGTAAAAATATCAAGAAGGAAAGAATTTATGTGTGAATTATAAGGTAGATAACTATATATCAGGAGTGCATGGGAGTAGTTAAGATACATTTATTAGCAGCAATGGCAAATTGCATTCCTTAAGTGAAAGAGATAACAACTTGATACACCGTAGATGACCGATGAAATCAAATAGGAACCACAGATGAAAAAGAGGTAATGGAAAAAGTATAAAGAGATAGGTGGGAAGCAGTTGCATGAGGAATATAAGACTCAAGTCAGGAACGTAATTATGTTGGGGGGAAAACAAAAATGGAATACAAGAAAAGGCAAGCACTGCAATCCAAAGAAAATCCTAAAGAATTCTTTCATTATGCAGCTAGCAAGAGGAAAAATGATGGGGTGAATGACTTTGTTAAATGGAAATGGGAGGTCAAGTGATCACAGAAGACATAATGGAGCTATTTATTGATTGCTTTATAAAAGTATTTCATCCTAGAAAAGCAGGTATTATTCTTGGAAGAATGGGAGTTAAAAGTTTAAACTGCATAAGGAGAATTTGTTTCAAATATTAAGTACTCTAAAAGTCAATAAGACAGTGGGATGGGATGGGATTTTGTCACGTGTTTTAAGAGAATATGCTAAGGAACTGACAGCTCCACTGATCTGGCTGTTCAGTGAGAGTCTAGCTGCTGAAAAAGTGCCCAAGGAGTGGAAGGAGAGACAGTGCCGCTGCATAGCAGTGATATGGAGGCATCAAACTATACAGCAGCTCATATTTCTTCCATGGTGTTAAGATTTTGGAGAAATTAGTAAGAGATCAAACATGATAGTTGGAATGATGCAGTCCTGCTGGTACAGCTCCCCAAGTAATCTCCAGATCCAAACACAACCATCAGAGTGAAACATTTGGAAGTGTGATTCGTCACTCCACAGAACCCTTTTCCAATCATTTATGGGCCAGGAATGGTGTAAAGATGCCAGTCCAAATGGCATTTGCCTTTGAGGGTGATGTGTGGCTTGTTTGCAGCAGCTCTGCAGTGATAACCTAAGGCATGCAACTCTTTGCAGACAGTTCTAGTGCTGACAGATATCTCTGAAGCATTTTCCAGGTTGACTACAAGGTCCACCACTGATGACATGCATGATGTCGAACATTCTGAGACAGAGCTTGTCGATCTTGGTCAGTGAGTGTTTGTGACCTCCCAGGGCATTTTTCCTGCTGTGGTAGCACTACCAACTTTCCATCTACAAATGACATAAGAAATGGTGGATTTCGATATACTGAAATGGGTAGCAATGTCACAGACAGACAGACAGACCACTGAAGTGACACCCACGTTGGAAGTCTCTTAGTTCAGCTGAATGTGGCTTCTTGATATCGAGTCCAGTGCAACACATCCCACCTTTTATTATCAGAAACTCCCTGCATGTGGTAGGATCTGAAATTTGCATGGCGCATAAGGTGTCCAAAAACTTTTATCAACATAGTGTATGTACCTAGTATAGCCATAAATACTGTTACAACTTGCACAGTGCATAAACCTTTAAATCTGTCAGTAAATCATTTACATCTTTCAATACATACATGTATAACATACATATAGCAGCACTGAATGTTCAAAATGTCTCCACTTTGCCTTCACGCATACCCAAAGTCTGTGAGGCTGCATATCGATGGCAGCACACACAACATCCAGCAGCAATGCTGCCATTGCTCATTCCAAATCCATCTTCAGACTGGCAGTGCAGAGGTGTTTGAAGTTTTTCCACTTGGTTAGACTATAAATTAAAGATACCAAGAAATTATATATTTCGTTTAATTCTTTATCCATGTATGCTTCTAAAATATAATCAGGACTGGGGCAACTCATATACAGAAGCTAATGACTTCACATCACTTGCCTTAGTATCCCATAATGCAAAGCACATATCCTTACAAGTATGTATAATGCTATGCATTATGGGAAGAGTCATTACCCAGACTGGTTTCGACTTTTATTGAGGTCTTGTGAATGGGAGCCAGACCCAGAGGTGATACCAAAGTTGAAGTAATGTGGAAGTCATATTTTCATATACGAGTTGCCAAAAGGTGTCCTTATTATTAAAATTGCCCTAGTCCTGATTATATTTCAGGCGCAAACTTTGTTTGCTTACACTTGGATAAAGGATTAAACCAAGTATATAATTTCTTGGTATCTTTAATTTATAATATAACCAACTGGAAAAACTTCCAACAACTATCTCTAATCCAGAGTATTTTAATAACTTGGATAAAGGATTAAACCAAGTATATAATTTCTTGGTATCTTTAGTTTAATGATGCAGAGGTGTCATTTCTTGCAGCCTGTTCTCTGACCACAATTTGAAGTCCAGCAGATTCAAATGAGGACTTCTAGATGTCCAATCAGATGATGATATGTGATCGGGCACATTCGCCTCCAACCACTTGTGTGCAGGGGCTGAGTCCTGCTAGAAGGCCCACTGCATAAAGTGAAATATGGTATTGTTCAGAGTCCATACCACAGGTTCCAGCATGGTACCTTGATACACTTTGGGAGAGATTTTGACCTCCTGGCAGAAATGCAACTTGGATACCTCCTGATACACCACACCTACCAAACCATCATAGATGCAGGATGATGACCTCTATGAATCCTGGATGCTAAGCACATACTGTGCAACCATCTGGGACATAAACCTGATTTGGGAGTTAAACGACTCTTCAATGGTGGTGAAAATCTTCTCATCTGTGAAGAGGATATCTCTGTGTCTGTTGTTTGTGTACCACTGGTGAAGTGCCTTTGATTTAATCACCCTCTGCCATATAGGTTGTGTTAGGAAGTGTCTAGTAGAACCACAATAGGCTCTCACCCTCAGGTCATCAGTTAGTATACATGGCATCATTCTCTGCAAAATGTTCCTATCTAGCAACATCACTTTTTACATTCTCAGATGATTATGGTGGAAGAGTGCCTTCACAGTCTTCACAAGCTGTTGCATCCTAATGCAGTGTGGTCGACCTGTTCTTCTTCATCATTATAATGATTAATAGTCTGATATACAAAAATCCTATGATCTCGAGTGATTTTAGCATGCTGAAAATAAGAGGTGGCTGCATTCCAGCCTCGTTAAGTGCTATTACAGCTACACAGTTTTCATAATCCCACAACTGCATGTTAACCCATATAACTAGACAACACTCTCTCTCTACTGATAAACACGTGAATGTTGGATGCACACAGTGCCGCTAATGAAACCAGGCTTGTGCAATTCTGTGGGTAGCACGGGGATGTGCGAAAGTTATAACAGTATTTACATTACCTGAACCAACATGCAGCGTTGTCTTCACTGATACAAAGAACATGTACAGTAGGACGACGAAGCTTGGAAAGCTTGTTATGAGCGACAAATCACACTATGCCCTCTACCAAGCAGATGGACAAGTGTGAGTGTGGCAGATGCCCAGTGAACGTCTCTTACCAGATTACATAACCCCAAATGCAAAATTCGGAGGTGGCGGTGTGAGTGTATGGTTCTATGTTTCCTGGTTTGGCCACAAACACTGAACTCCAAGAAGTATCTCAACATTTTGGACAATACAATGCTTCCTCTTTTGTGGCATTTCTATGGAACTGACCATTGTCTCTTACAGCAAGACAATGCATCATGTCATAAGGATGCTGCTGTAACTGCATGGTGTGGTGGACATGAACGTCACCACACTTGACTGGTCTCTATAAAGCCCTGATCTCAACTCTATCGAACATCTGTGAGATAAAATGGAGCATTGCATGTTTTCAATTTGTTTGATTTTTTTTCGCGATAATGTTTATAGTTGAGACTACAATTTACCTGTAAAAGCTATTAAACTTTAATTCTTTTTAAAACTTTCTTGCATAGTGTTCTTTTCAATGTGATATCTATTTTTACCTTGCTTAGTACTAAGTAATGACCACTTCCAATTTCAAATTCTCTGTACACGCTTGTATCCTGAACAGAATGATATCACTTTAAACAATGACATAGTTAATATGGCTGTTCCTATTTCTTGTGTGTTCACTCCATGTGAACTTGTGCACATCTTTATGTTTCAACATCTTTCAACATAAAGATGTTGAAACACCACAAGGACGTGGATTAGTAATGACTAATCCACGTCCTGACCTGAAATCCAGCAGGCACTTACCATTATTATTAGCTTTTCTCTTTTCTCCAAATTTTCCCAAAACATTTTGGGAAAATTGCCCATAAACTTTTATGAACTTCGAATGAATTTCTTTTGGAATTAAACCTTCTTTTACAAAGAATTTTATAACCGCACGATACTCAATTTTACGCATTTCAAGGGATACAGACAACACTTTTGCTTCAGGCAGCTGTATAAAACAAACTACTTGATAGAATTACTTGCAATTTCACATGGATGCTTATGACAGATGTACCAACCTAGAAAAAAAAAAAAAAATCTTGCTGATAGTGTTGCTATCTATGGCTGAGGCCGGGAACTTTTCAGACCACCTTCGTATATGTCTGGTAATCCTACTTTGCTGTTTAGATCTCCAACAGGAACAGACTTTTTCATTTTGCCAGCTGCCTTTTCTAATTCAAAAAAAAGTCCTCCATTTCTTCCAGTCCCATAGAAAGTAGAACCTTCTATGGGACCATAACCACAAATAAGTCTTATTGTCCAGTTCCCTGTTGCCTATCCTCATCTTTCTTTCCTATATTCTGTCGTACGAAAGAATTATTGGAAGAAGCAGAGAAGATGAGTGTGAGAGTAAAGATTGCGAGCCTGATGCAATATTTTGATAATAGTGAGATGATGGGGAGGGCATAACTGTGTAAGTTATGCAGGAGGAATGGTTTGCAGTTTATAGACGTGTGGACTGAATTTCATGGACAGAAGGACTTATATAAAGCTGTTAGATTGCAGTGGAATGGAATTTAGAGTTAGGTGTTGGGAAAAAGCATTGATATCGAGATCTCAGAGTGGAAGTGCGAAGTCAGAGAAACTAGAACTGTTTGAGGTGGAAGTGGAATGCAGGTGAATAATTATTATGGGAAATTTCAACTATGGGAAGGAAATGGGATACACACACACACACACACACACACACACACACACACACACACACACACACACACACACACACACACACACACACACACACACACACACACACACACACACACACACACACATCTATTAAGAGATAATTACTTGAAGCAGCATATGATGTTGGGGACTTTGAATTTGCTGGATCTGGTGATAGCACCAAGGAATTTTGTCCTTAACCAAGGTAGCTACTAAGTTCAGGGGATAATAAATCCCTCATTATTTTAAAGCCGGATACGGAGATCGAAATCTAAGAGTCTCATGCTGAAGAACTATCGGCGAGTCCAAGCATAAGTCAACACCTGGGTAGTACACCTTTGCTCCGAGTTGCCCTCGGAGCAAAGGTGGAGCAAGCTCCACCGCTATCCTTAATATTTTCTTTCCACCTTTGCTCCGAGTTGCCCTAGTGTTGTACTACCCAGGTGTTGACCAGTTTCGTATCCAGCTTTAAAATAATGAGGGATTTATTCTCCCCTGAACTTAATTTATGCCGCTGAAAAAAATAGCCTCTTGGCTCTTTATCAAGGTAGTTACATTGCCTTCAGCTGGAGAGAGAGAGAGAGTGATCATGTGGTCTTGATTTGAGAGGTTGCCAAATGTGGAATAGTTAAGGAGTATATGTAACACTTATAGGAGAGGTGATATGACAGCTTAGAAGGCAGCTTTAAGCAGTGCCATGGCATAAGAAAATCTGCAAGGAAAGACTATTAGCATGCATTTAAGATAGTGACTTGAAAGCAACATTAGACAGCATACCCAAAATCAAAAGGATAAATGGATGAGGAGTATCATTAAACAGGAGCAGAAACAACAACAGCAAAAAAAAAAAAAAAATGCTGTGGAGGGATATATATGGAGAAAAGCGATCAGTAAGTTCACAGGCAGTACAAGACACAAGCTAGAAGATAGATCAGCATGGTAAGAAAAGCAAAATCTGTTTATGAAAAGAAATTAGCTGAGCAAGACATGTGGGAAGTTAAAGGAAAAATCACTGTGGAGGGATAACTCGAATGAAACCTGATGGCAAGGAGGTTGCAAAAGCAGTTGAGTTTTAGTGAGTGATTATTGTGTAAGGGTTTAACATCCAGGTGGATATGTTGCATTGAGAGATGGCACAGGAACAAATGAGAGAATAGAAGATGGAGGTACGAAGAATATTGAAGAATCTGAATGTAAACATGGCTATAGAATTAAATGAAATAGCTGGCTGTGTATTATAAAAGCTTGAAAAGAAATTGGCATTGCTTCTGACTAGGCCATTTAAATGTAAACTCTTAGCACTGCAAGGTCATCCCTAGGGAGTGGAAGGAGGTCAAAATAGTTTCATTGCATAGTTTCATAAAGCAGGCTCCAAAACAGAGGTAGTAAATCATGGTCAGTACAGTACTTCCAGAGTGGGTTTAAAGGCATTGAAAAGATGAAAGGCAAAATTAATAAAATTCCTGAATGGTTTGATGAGAATATGGCATGCATGAGAAGCATACCAGCATTGCTTTGTGGGACAGGTCATGCCTTAGTAATTATATAATGGAGTGATATTTGAGTTGAAAAAAGGGAAAGGTAGCATAATGATACTTTTAGTAGGATATTACATGACACATCTTAAGAACAAATTAGAATGGATGTGAAGCTGGTAATATGATGGCTAGATACCAAACAGTAGTTTACAGGGGAGCCAAATCTAGGAGAAAGCAGGTGACTAGAGGTATACTGCAGGACTGTACTTTTACTGCTATTTAATTATTAAATTTATGATATTATTAATGTAATTATTGATATCATTAATGTACCATTGACTCTCACTGTTGCACATACTATTATAACCAAGTACTGAAGTCTTGACCAAAACCCAGTATGCAAAATACTATGCTAAAAGAAAAGAACAAAAGATAGAAATGCTAGAAAATTCAATATGGAAAAACACTTACCTAAGGAAAGTATCTGTTTAGTACATACCAAATTTTCAGTTTGTTTCATTGTCATCAATGCATACAGATGACAAGAGATAAACAAATTAGACTTGAAATCTATGTCTGTGTATGTGTGACAACTATTAAAATTCAATTAAATAAATTTTAAATAATAATTATTAATTCATTAGAGACAGGAATGAAAAGTATTACTTAGGATGACCTCCCAAAATTGGTCAAGTTTAAGACAGTCATTCTGTTCATGTCTGTGGATATGGTCTTCATGATTTTCTTTGATAGTCTTTTAAGTAAAAAATAACTTTTGTGTAGAACTTTAATTTTATTACAATGAATTCTATTCCTAGTGGATAAGGCATGGCTGGCCAAACCAAACTTATCAGACTCATGAAGTAAAATATAATCCTGAAGTTATTCTAGATGAAACTGAGCTGAATGACCTATCTGCCTATAAAAACAAAGGCTGTATGAGCATGGGATTCTCTAAACTCCAGAAAGAGGAAGTGGGGGGTGTTTATTTCTTGGAGATATTAGGAAGAAATTTAATTTCAGAACTGGATGGAAAGAAACTTAAAGGTCAATTTGACAAAGAAGTTTTGTGAGTTTTTTTTTCTCCATCACTCCCTTTACATATGTATAAAAAGGCTTAGGTGCCATTGATTATTGATAATAGGGCTTTACTGTATAAACAACACAAATAGAGTAAAATATAAATTTATTGAACTTACATTATTTTGACAGTTTTCTTCTCAACATCTTCAGAGCATAAATTATAGCTATAACATGCACACAGTACTGACTTAAAAAAATAATTCAAATTGCAACCAAAACTAAGGTTCTTACATGGCACCCTCTATGTACTGGATAACCATAAATTTAATTTGGAGTAGTCAGGCTATCAGGGTTCAAATGATATCTCCCAGATCTTTGTCAAAATAATGCAACCATACTTGTTTAGGTTGGGAGAGTGCTTCTAGCTCATGCCGATTCTAAAAATAGTTCAGGCCTATAGTAACTTCTGTGTAATATCAATGTCCTTTTCCATTTAAGTAGGAGCATCTCCCAAGCATGGTCTTCCAAACCTGACTTGTGATACAGATGATCACAGATATAATTTTTATGTTCTTCAAGGCTGACGTTAACTGATCTTGATAGTCTGTCCAAAGTAGGCTAAACTTTAGGCACAAAGAATTTTATACCCTCCAGAATGTGCATGAGGATGAAGTTGATCTTTAGCAGAATGGATGAAGGTAACTAGCTGAATGAGAGGTTTGAAAGTGGAATGGAGATTTGCAGAGAATTTTGGCTATTTCCTCTAATGCACCCTTAATATATGGGATTGGAATAGTTCTGCTGTGATCTTATGTACTGGTTTCAGGAGGAATGAGCGTCACATGTGGCATTTTATCTCTTTAATAGAGGTTGTAATCATTGGCTAAATGCAAGGTACCTGAGCTTAGTTTCAAGGACTGTGTTAAAGCTATTTGAACAAACAGCTTTGGGTCGGTGAGTCAAAATTTTGAGAATGCTATACTGTTGGGACAGGTGGTGGTGTGATTACTTATGCAAATACCTTCTTGTATGAGTGGATTCTGTAAATGGAAAAGGATAATAAAACATTAGGAAGTCATATCACTAATGCATCTAGAAAGGGGTGACAACTGTTACTTTCTTTTTATGGGATGAAGTTTATTTTAGGATGTTGGCTGTTAAGATGTACTAAAAGTGTATCCAGTATTTGGATTTAGGTGGAAGATTAATTTCATTGTCCAGTGGCTATAGCAGGGTTTCTGAACTATATAAAAATACATAAATAAAAAATTACACAAAATATATAGTCCATCCCCAGTACAAATGTATTATATGTTTACTAATAATGTTTCGTGGGTAGGAACCACATAAAAAAAAAAAAAGTGAGTCTGGACTATGAGACCAAATAGCAAACTCATCATCAAACAGTACAGCCGAACTATTGGTTTAAATGTGGCTGAGTTCCACAAACCTAATATCTCCCTTTGTCCAGTAACAAGCAGCATAGGCAGCCTCACCAATAAACCAGCTAAACATTTATCCAAATCACTTTTCCCCTTACAAGCAAACTCTCCCTCATCTATTAAAAAATTCTCTACACTTTAAAATATTAATAAAAAATCTAATCATGACAGATTCTGACATCATGGAATGTCAGTTTTGGTATTATTTCACATTTTTGGTAATGTTCCTTTGACAGACCCTTGATCTCATTAAGCCAAATTTCCCCTTTGATACTGTTGAATTATTTGGATTCAACATATATTCAATTTTCTTATGGAAAAAAAAAATTCAAAGAGCTGGATGGGACTGCAGTGGGTCCCCCCCCTCCCAAGCTTACTTCTCTGTGGAACATTCTTCATGCTTAATAATTTAGCTGTACTATGTTGATGATCTGTTTGCTATTTGGTCTCATGGGCTCACTAGATACATTTTTTAGTGCATCTTAACAGAAATTCTAAAATAAACTTCATCATACAAAAAGCAAGTAACAATTGTCTCCTCTTTCTAGACACACTAGTGGCATGACTTCCTAATGTCTTGTTATCCTTTTCCATTTACAAAGATCCACTCATACAAAAAGGTATTTGCATAAACATTCACATCACCACCACCATTCTTTCCTACAGTATGGCATTCTCAAAACTCTGACTCATTGAGCCAGAGTTATTTATTATTATATGACACCTCCAAGGAGTCCAAGGGTTCATCGTGAGAGAGCATGCTATTTACTGCAACTCACTCCCTTATTTAGTCCTCCAAACTACATGACATTACCATCATCTACAGACAGCACCATCTACCACTATAGTTTATATATATATATATTATCTTAAATTGTATGTGTTCTTGTACCTGTTTGTTCAAATGGCTGTGACACAGTCCTTGAAACTGAACTCATGTACTTTGCAACTCATATTTTAGCTAATGACAACAACAACAATCCCTATAAAATAGATAAAATTCTGCATGTAACTCCCATCCTTCCTGCAACCAGCACATAAGATGACAGTAAAACTATTCCTGTCCTATATATCAAGGGCACATTAGAGAAAATAGGCAATGTTCTCTGCAAATGTGATCCCCATTCCACTTTCAAACCTCTCATACATCTGGCTACCTTCATCTGTTTCTCTAAAGATCAACTTCATTCTCTTGCACATCTGGAGTGTATCTATAGTTTAGCCCTTTAGACAGATTAGCCGATCAGTTAACATCAGCTTTGAAGAGCACAAATTATATTTGCAATCATCTGCATGGCAAGTCAGTTTTGGAAGTCCCTACTCTGGATACTCCTTTTCACAGGATTAAATATCTTATGAAAAGTATTACCATATTTACTCAATATTACCATATTTACTCAATTATAACTCACACTTTTTTCCCCAAAATTAAAGTTAAAAAATCGTGTTCGGTTTTAAAACAATGTGGGATTTAAGTTTTTAGTTACTTAAATATAAAGAGCCAATAGGCTTCATTTTGGCAATATAAACATTATTTAAATTAAGGGTGTTAAATCCCACATTGTTTTAAAACCGAATAAGAAACTCAAAGATTGGAATCAGAGAGTTTCATGCCGAATATAGTAAACTATAAAAATATCGGCAATTACTAGCCAAATGCAAGCAGTCCTAGTATCACCTTTGCTGCGAGTTGCCCGAGATTGTACTACGTACTAGGACTATTTGCATTGGCTCACACTAGTAATCGCCAATATTTTTATAGTTTACTATATTCGGCATGAAACTCTCTGATTCCAATCTTTGAGTTTCTTATTCGGTTTTAAAACAATGTGGGATTTAATATCCCCTTAATTTAAATAATGTTTATATCACCGAAATGAAGCCTATTGGCTCTTTATATTTAAGTAACTTAATGGTTGCATCTTTTTGACAACTCGTATAGCAGAGTATATAAGTTCTTTTCGCTATACGCTTTGGTATCTATTTGGTCTAGCTACTCACTGATGAAGCCTCGAAAAAGGCTGAAACCGGTCTGGGTAGTGACTTCCCACCATAATGTAATAACAGCATACATTTCCTAGGAAATGTGTTTTTACATTATGGAAAATACCAAGAATAGCGATCAGAACTTTACCTCCTTTGCTGCGAGTTGCCCGAGATTGTACTACGTACTAGGACTGCTTGCATTGGCTCACGCTAGTAATCACCGATATTTTTATAGTTTACTATATTTGGCATGAAACTCTCTGATTCCAATCTTTGAGTTTCTTATTCGGTTTTAAAACAATGTGGGATTTATTATCCACTTAATTTAAATAAAGTTTTTAGGAAAAAATTAAATTGACATTTATAATTAAATTCTCAGTATTCAATGTCATTTATAATTGTTCATATTATTTATAAAATGAATGCATTTAAATTTTAATTATCAACATTATTTACTCGATCGGCTGCTCACCTTTATCACTCAACATATTTGAAATCTTTAGTGACAATGCTTCTGTAATTAAATTAAAACAAACAGTTTCATTATTGCTTGTCCTTTTATCATTTAAGAATCATAAGATCACCATGATTTAAAAAAAACTGAAAATGGGTAGGACCTACCAAGAATCTACTATTTGCTCTCGCTACTACTAGTCTCGCATATGATTGGTGCAGTATTAACAAAAGATCGCGCTACTCAACAACAAAGAGAAGCTGACGATTGTTGAGTTGAAATGCTTCTCTTCAACCAAATTCCAAAATATCTGAAACATCCGTGATAACACATGCTATCTATTTCTTAAAGTTTTAAACTTTTTTCGTGTGCAAGGCATATGCGAAACTTTTTAATTTTTTTTTCTTTCATAAAGTAAAATCAGGGGTGCAAGTGCGAGAGTGAGTTCTATTTGAGTAAATACAGTTCATACAAGTTGTTATAGGTCTGAGAGACTATTTTATGAATGAGCATCAGCTATGAAGCACTCTCCCACCCTTAACAATTATGGCTGCATTAATTTGACAAAGATCTAATAGACAATCATTCTGAGATCTGATAGCCTGACTACTCCAAATTAACTTTATGGTTATCCAGCCCATAAAGGGTGTCATTTAAGAACATTAGTTCTGTTTTGGTTAAAAAATGAAATGTTTTCTACAATTATTTAAGTCAGTGTTGTGTGCATGTCACAGCTATAATTTGTGCTCTGAAGATGTTGAGCAGAAAACCAGCAAAATAATGGTATGTTCAATAAAGTGAAATTTTTTTTCCCACCTCTCCTGGTGTTGTTTTAAACTGTGACATTCTATTATGAACTCTCTTTGCATATGGAAGGAAATTCTAGAAACCTCTTCTAGACAAGGATTTGGATGAAGGCTATAATTATTAATTATTTTGCTGATTATTTTAGTGTTCTATCCATTGCAGATGAATGTATCTCAGAAAAAGCACAGTTGTATTGAAAAGAGAACCAATAGAATAGTTTATGTGCATGATAAACAAAAGTGTTAATAATGCCATATTTCTGACAAAGGTAATATGTATTTTCCAGTACAAGTTATTTTTGTATACACTGAGAACTATAGATTGCCATTAGGTTGCTGTAAGATAAGAACATTCAGAAATGGGAGGCAGTTGTTTTCTTCTACTTCGAGGAAATCTAATTCTGGAGTTTCTTTAGAAATTCATGAAGCTCTGACAAGGAAGACATTGTGACAACAAACATGTCATCAACGTATCTATACCAAACAGAAGGCTTAGGAGAAAAAGTCCTTAAGATTATGTTGCTTCATATAATAAATGTTCAAAATGATCCTTTCTCTTAGTGCTCATATTGACACTGAAAGAACAGTTATTAACATTTCTGGCTGATCTTTATCTAGCAAAGAAATCTGTTGTCAAAAGGGCTAGATTATGCTGTAGTTTCAAAAACTGTTCCACTCATGGACTTTGTTTTGTTTTATTGATAAAGGCCTTCATACCATCTTTTATTCCATTGCTAGTAAAATTAATTTTCAAGCAGCATATATGCTGTTTAAATCTGTAATTCTTTATATCAGTCTATCTAAAAATGAAGTTTTAGCTCTATTATTGCTAAAACACAATAAGAAAATAGTCCTAACCATATTCTTATTGTGTTTTAGCAATGACAAAGGGCATGCTTCGAGGATTTGTGGGTTTTAAAAGTTGGTTGATGAATGGAAAAAGATGATTTGATACAAATATATGAGTTACTAAGAGGATTTGATAGAATTGTTTCAGAGAAAATTTTTCATACTTGACTAGAGGAAGAGGATCACTGGAAATTGAGTAAGAATATGGTTTATAATAAAATTAGTTTAATCCTTTATCCAAGTGTGAGCAAACAAAGTTTGTGCCTGAAAGTATCTTCAGGACTGGGGTAAGGTAGTACAACACCAGGGCATTCCTTGCAAAGGTGGAGCAAGCTACCAACACTCCTATCTCAGTATCTCCCATAATGCAAAACACATCTGTTGGTAGCTTGCTCCACCTTTGAACGAGTTGCCCTGGTGTTGTACCACCTTACCCCAGTCCTGAAGATACTTTCAGGTGCAAACTTTGTTTGCTCACACTTGGATAAAGGATTAAACTAATTTTATTATACTCTAACCAAGTGGAAAAAAAATAATAAAATAAACTTTCAACATCTTTCTCTAAATCCAGAGTAATTTATTAAAAAAGGCTGGCACACCATTTGGCAACTCCTATAGGTAGAGATGACCTGCTAATGCTTCTGCCTGGTATGTATCTCCACTTGGGCCTGGCTCCCACTGAAGAGACCTCAATAAAGGTCGAAACTAGTCTGGGTAGTGGCCCTTCCCTTAATGCATAACATTAGACATATCCACAAGGAGATGTGTTTTGCATTATAGGAGATACTGAGATAGTACTGTTGGTAGCTTGCTCCACCTTTGCAACGAGTTGCCCTGGTGTTGTACCACCTTACCCCAGTCCTGAAGATACTTTCAGGCGCAAACTTTGTTTGCTCACACTTGGATAAAGGGTTAAACTAATTTTATTATACTCTAATCAAGTGAAAAATAAACTTTCAACAAGAATATGGTTAAGGAGGGTGAATGGTGTCAGACCTAGATTTTTCACTTGGAGAGCAGTTAATCAGTGGAATGAGTTACTAGTTTTGCAAGTGCTGTGTGTGTGTGAGAGAGAGAGAGAGAGAGAGAGAGAGGAAAGGTATGATAAGTACAGTGTGAATAGTTAATATGAGCCTTCCATGATAAGTCTTCAGGCTCTCCATGGAGTTGCCTATGGAATAATATTATAGTATACTATAGTATCATCATAGTTTATTCACAATGTGAAAAGGGAAAAAAGATTTATATTAAAAATTAAGGATTCCCAAAAAGGTGAGATTCAGGATGTCTGAGTTGATGTCCAAGCCATCTGAGTTGTAGTGTTTTGACTATATTGACAAGTGGTTCTTGCTTATCCTGATTTAGCACAGCCGAGTTAGTGACACAGTCTATCGAAGGATCAGTCTGAGACATGTAGTTCCAAAGGAGTTAATTAGATCTGTAGTTTTTTTGGTGCTTATTGTCCAGGTTTGAGAACCATACAAGAAGATAGATCTACTGGTTGCATGGTATAGTCTTAATTTTGTCTTTAATGATATTAATGATGATTTCCAGGCAGAGTATAGTATATTTTTAATTGATGGTTGTTCTGTGTTTTGTATTTTAAAGTTGATAACATTTACCTGTTTCTTAATTTAAGAATTTTCCCTTTCAGTTATATCCTTAGAATGAAGGAATACGAAAGGGAAAAAAGGTTGTTAAGACGTGAAGCTAAAAAGCAAGAAAAACAAATGAATGAAGAAATGAATGAATGATATGAACTGAAGAACTTATTGAATGCAGATTTTGAGATAGTGTAAAGAAAATGTACTTAGTAGGTTAATTGTTCAATAAAAAAATATGGTAATTGTAAAATTCAGAATTTTCTTTAACAGCATAATATCAGAAAATTGTATAAATATATATATTTTTTTCAGTAGCGTTACTTGAATCATTTTAAAGGCAGTTCTTTGTTTAAAATGCCTTAGTTTTGTATCTTTAATGGCAAAATAAAGTTTAAACCAGTCCAGACATTAGTGGTTACAGCTGGCAAAAAATAAAAAAAAAGGTATGAATTTAAAGAATTTTTAATTCACAATCATTCACTTTTTTTTTTTTTATACTTTGTGTTTTTTTTTATACAAAAATTATATAATTAGTACTTTTAATATAATATGATGTAAAGATGAATCTATTTGGAATTGAAAACTACTAAAAAATACTGCAAGGAATATAAATCAGTTTAATATTGGCCTAATTGTATTATGCTTATTCGGCGACATATAAACTTATTTAAGTTAAGGGATATTACATCCCACATATGGGATGTAATATCCCATATATTTTTTTGGCGTATAATCCAAATATGGGATTACATCCCATATATGGGATGTAATATCCCTTAACTTAAATAAGTTTATATGTCGCCGAATTGAAGCCTTTGGCTCTTCATATAATTAATAATTTATTAGGACACCTTGGCAATTCTCATAGTAGGATATATGTAAGTTCTGTTTGCTACAAACTTGGTATTTCTAGGTCTACCTACTCACTGATGAGACCTCAATAAAGGTTGAAACCGGTCTGGGTAGTGACCTTCTCTCACTCATAATGTAGAACAGTAATACAGCTCCTAGAAGCTGGGTTTCACATTATGGGGAAATATCAAGAATAGTGATTGGAGCTTGCTCCACCCTTACCATGAGTGGCCTCAGTGTTGCACTTCCTAAAGGATCAGTTGTAACACTATCCAGGTATTTGCTCACGCTTGGACTCACCGAACTTTATATATTTACTATATTTGGCATGAAACTCTTTGAGTTTCTTATTCGGCTATGAAATAATATGGGATGTAATATCCCTTAACTTATATAAGTTTATATGTCGCCGAATTGAAGCCTTTGGCTCTTCATATAATTAATACATTAAACCACTTTGCTTCAAGATGCTCTGTTCCCCTTGCAACATCAAAAGAGCCATGATCAGTTAGCTATCCATTTTAGAAATTATGGACTTTACAACCGTGTTATAAATAACTATTTTAATTTCCCGACGTTTCAACCTTCATATTAAGGTCATCGTCTGGAGTATGGACAAATATACAGGACAAGCTGAGTTACATTTCACATAGTAATTTGATCACCGGTTATTCTACTGCCATGACCTCTAGTGAAAAAAAAATTACAAATTAATTAATTATTTAGAAACTACATCAAAGCTAAATTCTATTTAAGATAACATGAGAGAAACCATTCTTTCTTATAAATAGTTTCTTACAGTAACAATGATGTCCTATTTTTAACATTACAATTGTTATATTAGATTTAGGATTCTGGATTAGCTAGTCCTGTTTATAGTTAACTCTCTCTTAGGGAAAAAGGTTCCGTGGATAGAATTATGTGCCTTTCATATGCTTGGGATGTTTAGACCACTATTATTGTTCAGATTGTGTGAAATGTAACTCAGCTTGTACTTGTATATTTGTATATACTTCAGATGATGACGTTAATATGAAGGTCGAAATGTCAGGAAATTAAAATAGTTATTTAGAACACGGTTGTAAAGTCCATAATTTCTAAAATGAATGCTAATCTCCGTGCAGCACTAAAAGAAAGGAATCAGTTAGCTATAAAACAGTTATCACAGACTTTTATGATTAACTCCACAATTCCAGTAAAATTCTAAATTTTGCCACTTTAGAAGCAGTACTATTGTAACATTCTTTGTATGTACAGCAATTAATAAACGTGTTTTCATTTCTACTGTACTGTCCTGATAAACCTATATCATTTCTACCTGTGTAATGTATATATTTCATTAATACCTGTTTAATTAATAATCTTGTTTTATTGACACTAATAAACTTGTACTGTATCATTTATACTAATGTATTTAACTGTTTAATTCACATTTCATTTATGTTCATTTAAATTTCTAGCAGTTAGTGAAGCTTTAGAGTCATCCTAATTCTGTGGTTCTTTCTTAAGAGGATTGCAGCTGATTTACTAGGGAGATAATTATGAAGCAAGGTGGTTTCAATTGCCTTCTTTGCTGTAAGTATTTATGACTGTAGCCGTATGTGTTCACGGGAGTGGTTTGCTTGTTTCGAGGGTTGAAATCCCCGAGTTATTGGGAGAAAACCCTCCACCTCTGTATGAGACTGGTTAACTCACCTTTAGTCAAAAGATACCAGATAAAGGTTCCTCGTGTCATGGATGGGAATCGAACCCAGGTCTTTCCAACCAAAGGGCTTCATCTTTACTGACTGAGCTACGGGGACTCTTTAGAGATATGGGAGAGGTATAATTAGTGGGTGTCAGAGGTGCACTGATGTATTATTATTATGCAACCTCCATTTGGCCTGAAAAAACAGCTAATCTGACAAGGCTCTGGAACCATTAGTGGTGGTGGTGTAATTACATTTCATAATTGTATTACTTTTAGATGTGTGTTTTCTCCATTAAACATCAACATGAGTATCACTATTTTAAGATTTTTCCCATAAAGAACGGACACATCAAAAAAATGATTCTGGTTCAAATTGATATTTGAACCAGAATCATTTTTAGTTGGTAAAAACGTTTTTGTTAACCAGTTTGAGATGAGGCCATAAGTTACTTGAAAAAGTTCCGTGTTTGGTCTTATGAGTGAGGTTTTTAAATTACTTAATCCATAGAACATCCACATCTCTAAAAAACAGTTGTACAGATCTCTCAATATCCATGAGTGGAGTTAAAATTAAAAAAAAAAATAATAATAAATAACTGATCCAAGAGTACTCTGAACTACTCTTGGATCAGTTATTTATTTATTTATTATTTTTTTTAAATTTCAATCCCAGTCATGGAAGTTTGGAGACCTGTACCACTGACTTAAAATTTCCTCTCAGCACTACTTGTCATCTACTTGTCAATCAGTTTTTTCCCTATCATTTTATTAAGTAATCAACAGTATCCATTTGGCACATTTTAACCAATGGCTTCTTATGAATGTAATCAATGGTTTTGATGAAAACAAAATATTGCGTATCATAGTCATTGCCAAGATATATTTCCCTCATGACCTTTTCAATAAAAGTTAGCAGTTTTATTGCAGTTAATCTGCTGATGAAATTATGCTGTATATTGCTTAACAAATAATATTATCAAGGATAGCTTGAACTGAAATAATTCCCTTCAGCAATAAATCTCCCATGAATCCAAATAATTCTTTCAAATTTTCCAGTCAAAGGAATGATTCCTAATCTCAGTGACTCATTGGAAACTAAAGGGGGATATATCATCTCTGTCTGATTCACTGCCAAATGATATAAGATATCAATGGGTCTCTGTCATGTAATTAAATAAATCTTTCTATGCATGCAGTTTTTTCCCTCTTCTAAGTAAACATGTAAGAAAGTTTTAAAGCGAATAAAAGTTGAGCAGCTCTCAGATGTGAACTGTAGACTAAAATACACAAAGATTATTGAAGAAAAAATGAAAGAGTTTGAGAACAGGAATCAAACCTTGGAGATTCAGTGGCAAACTCTGAAGAAAACATTAATTGATTCTGCCAGAGAGGCATGTGGTGAGGTTGTCTGCAAGGATAAAAAAATCTGAACTCACTGGTGGACACAGGAAGTTAAAGAGGCAGTGAAGGAAAAGGAGAAAGCATATCAAAAGTTCCTGTCAAATAAGTCAGCTTGTGCTCTTAGAGAATACAGAGACAAATGCAAGAATGCTAAACACTGTGTAAAACTAGCTAAACAAAAGTCATGGGAGGACTTTGGCAAGAATATAGAAAATAAATATCAAGAAGGTGGCAAAATATTCTGGAGGTGGTTGAAGAAGCTTAGGAATGGAGGAAAGAGTGCTTTAAAAGGAGTTAGAGATGATACAGGTGACATGAAAATGGGAGAAAAAGATATCCTTGAAGTATGGAGTAATTACTTTGAAAAACTGCTAAATGAAACAAGTGATGACAGCACAGTGGTAAAAAAAACACTGACCAGACATGCAGTCAGGAATACATATCCATACTTGAAGTAGAAAAAGCCATCAAAGGCTTGAAATGTGGAAAGGCAGCAGGAGTAGATGATATTCGACCAGAAATGCTGAAGTATGATGGTATAAGAGTCTTACAGTGGCTGCACTTCATAGTTCAGAAAGCCTAGACAGAGGGATGAATTCTCGATGATTGGAGTAGAGCTCTCATAGTACCCATATATAAAAAGGGAAATAAAACTGCATGTGAGAATTACAGAGTTATTTCCCTACTGAGTGTTCCTGGCAAGATCTATGCAAGTATACTTGAGAAACAGTTGAGAAGAATTGTGGAAATCTTGGTGAAGAACAAGCTGGATTCAGGCTAAATAGAGGCTGTCAGGATCAGATCTTCACTTTATGACAAATAGTCGAGAAAGCATGGGAATATAACAGAGATCTGTATTTAAGTTTTGTTGATTTGGAAAAGGCATATGACAAGGTGCCAAGAGAGAAGCTATTCAATATGCTACAGTTATATGGTGTCAATGGGGCATTATATCAAGCAATACTTAGTCTTTATTTGAGTTGTAAGTCAGCAGTTAGAATAGAAGGAAGTACAGGAAGATGGTTTAATGTTAAATTTGGTGTGAGACAAAAATGTACATTATCCCCTCTGCTATTCATTATCTATATGGATCACATTATGAAGGAAAGTGGTATTAAACATGATATCAAAATTGGAGATGTTAATGTCAGCTCTTTGCTTTATGCGGATGATGTTATACTACTAAATAAATCCGCTACAAGTCTGCAAGATTCTCTGACTAAATTGAATAGCTGTTGTAATAGATATGGTATGAAGGTCAGCAATACAAAGACAATGAAAATAGGCAGAATCATTGAAAATGTCAACTGTTAACAGTTGACATTTTCAATGATTCCACAGGTTCTCCATTCAATGAATGGAGAACCTGTGGAACAAGTGAAACATTTCAGCTACTTAGGCACGATTTTTACTGAAGATCGTAAATTAAATATAGAAATAGACAACAGAATTAGCAAAGTTGGTATGGTAGGAAGTCAATTGAATAAATTCATATGGAATAAGAGAGAAATTAGTCGGAACACTAAATTAGCTGTATACAAGACAGTGTTCAAACCAGTTTTAACTTATGGATCTGAGAGCTGGGTCAGAAGTAAAACACTTGACCAAAGACTAGAGACCGCAGATATGAGAGTCCTGAGAAAGATTAGAGGCGTGAACAGATGGCATCAATGGCAATATCATATTAAAAACGAGGATTATTAGGAAAGAACTTGACATTGTCAACATCCAGGAATGCGTTAGCAGTGTTAATCTCAGGTAGTATGGTCACTTAAACAGAATGGGTGAAGAAAGATTAGCAAAACAAGTGTTCTCTGCCAGGTTGGCAGCAAAACGACCCAGAGGAAGACCAAGATATAGGTGGATTGATACGGTACAAAGTGCCTTAGACGATAGAAATATAAGATCTGATAATGTTGGAGGCTTGACAAGTAACAGACTGATTTGGAGGAAAATTGTAGATAGGAAGTTAGTAATGATGTAATTTTTTTCATGTAGTACTATCATATCCTGTGCACCCCTTGAGGATACATGGCACGAATTTGATGATGGTGAAGTAATTATGTGAATATATCTCAAAAATACTTAGATTTCCATGCTGTTCTGGCTGGATCAAAATTATTTCTGAGGTGCTTGCTGATTATGTTTAATTCATTTCTATTATTCTTACACTTTTTCTACAAGTTTTTTGAATTAATGTTAGCTTTTCTAGCTAGCTAGCTGTAGTACTTCAAATTGATTTTACAATCTCAATTAACAAGTTAGTTTGTACTAGTAATTGCATACATAGCAGCCAATATATTAGATTTATACTGCTCCATAGTGTTTCTTAAAAATGCAGTATTTCCTTGAAAACTTAATTATTCATTCTGGCTCCCTGTTTTTTTTATGACATTTAAACATTATATTATGCAAGATAATCTCCATTATCTTATAATGAAGATAATCTTCATTATAAGCCAATGTATTAGATTTATACTGCTCCATAATGTTTCTTAAAAATGCAGTATTTCCTTGAAAACTTGATTATTCATTCTGGCTCCCTGTTTTTTTATGACATTTAAACATTAAATTATGCAAGATAATCTTCATTTTATATTACACTTCTTAATACTATTCTCTATATTCTCAACAATAACTTTCTTGAATTCCACTGCTGATACTTTTAAATTGTTATCTCTCACCTTAGTTTTAATTTCTTTTTTTTTTATAGGTGGTATACATCAATGCAAACATCAGAACAGAAAACTATTTAAATAATACAAATATATGCACCACCGATCAGCAGTTATGAAGATGAAGAAGTAGAGGAATTGTGTGACTGTGTTCAATACAATACAGCCAGGATCCAACAAGAATGACCAAGCTGAAAATGAACTGGATTAGTCTTTCAAATAGGCAAAGAGCAAAATTCTGTAGATTATGTTTTGTCATTTCAGGTAAAACTGTGTTTCAGTCATCAATCAAATAGGCATTGGAAGTGATCACAGCTTACTATAGAAATATTTCCCCTCTATAGTTAGAAAGAAAATAACATAGAAGAAAAACTACAAAACAAATAAAAAAATGTAAAGATAAATGATGATACATAAGCAGCCAACAAAAAAATTATATTATTATTTGACACCTCCAGGGAGTCCAAAGACTCATCGAGGGAGGGCACCTGCTGTACAGCTCTGTCTACCACCACTCAATTCACTAACTATGCCAACACCATCTACTGCCGACCACCACCACTAGTATTTTCACAGACAATCACAAACCTATGGCGGGATTTGAACCGCCTTTTGGCTAGAGAGCAAATACGCTAACCACTCGGCCAGCCAGGCTGGCCTTACTATGACCTTATCTTACTTATATCTTCTTGATATGAATTTATTCCAAAAAATTATGCAAAGAAATAACATGAATGAAAGCATAAATCTACAAATGAATAATATACAGAAAAATCTTAATGTAATCATTATAGATTTTTCAAAAAATGTAAAATTTCAAAAAACCTCTCAGAGAAAACAAAAAAAATCTGTTGTAGAAAAGAAGACAACTGATTGGAAAAGAAGTAGTAGAACTACTTTTCCAATTCAGTAGAATTTACAGAAATAAATAAGAAAAAAAATATTATAGAAGATAGAAAGAGAAGATAAAATGATACATGAAATGACAGATAACAAAATTCAAAAGTGCTACAAAACATTCTCACAGTAGGGGAGAAAATTACTAGAAAATGAAAATGGATGAGATGATTGAGAAAATGATTGAGAAAAAAAAACAGTAGAAAGGGCTATACAGTAATTTTCAGAATTTTATAACATCATAAACACTATTAAATAGAATCCAGAACAGGAAGAAGAAAGTATACCAGAAATATAAAATTCTGAAAATAGAATGAGCAATAAAAGATTTAAAAAAATAATAAAATGCCATGAGAAGATGAAATTACAGTAGAAATGATGAAAGTAGCAGGAGAAATATGAACAGAATTAAAAATTTATTTAATAAATAAATGCCTAAAAGAAAAAGATTTAACAAATGGCTGGAACAATGCTGTTATGATACTCTTGTTCAAAAAAGGAAATAAATCATCATCATCAAATTCCTGCCATGTACCCTCAAGGGGTGTACAGGATATGATAGTACTACATAAAAAATTTACATCATTACTAACTCCCTATCTACAATTTTCCTCCAAATCAGTCTGTTACTTGTCAAGACTCCAACATTATCAGATCTTATATTTCTATCGTCTAAGGCACTTTGTACCGTATCAATCCATCTATATCTTGGTCTTCCTCTGGGTCGTTTTCCTGCCAACCTGGCAAAGAACACTCTTGTTTTGCTAATCTTTCCTCACTCATTCTGTTTAAATGACCATACCACCTGAGATTAGCTCTGCTAACGCATTCCTGGATGCTGAAAATGTCAAGTTCTTTCCTAATATCCCCGTTTTTAATATGATATTGCCATTGATGCCATCTGTTCACGCCTCTAATCTTTCTCAGGACTCTCATATCTGTGGTCTCTAGTCTTTGGTCAAGTGTTTTACTTCTGACCCATAAGTTAAAACTGGTTTGAACACTGTCTTGTATACAGCTAATTTAGTCTTCGGACTAATTTCCATGTGAATTTATTCATTTGACTTCCTACAAAACCAGTTTTGTTGATTCTGTTGTCTATTTCCATATTTAATTTACCATCGTGCCTAAGTAGCTGAAATGATATCAGGTCCAATACCACTTTCTTTTGTAATATGATCCATATATATAATGAATAAAAGAGGGGATAATGTACATCCCTGTCTCACACTAGATTTAACATTAAACCATCTTCCTGTACTTCCTTCATTCCTAACTGCTGATTTACAACTCAAATAAAGACTAAGTATTGCTTGATATAATGTCCCATTGACACTATATAATTGTAGCATATTGAATAGCTTCTCTCTTGGCACCTTGTCATATGCCTTTTCCAGATCGACAATACTTAAATACAGATCTCTGTTATATTCCCATGATTTCTCGACTATTTGTCATAGAGCGAAGAACAGCCTCTATTCCAGCTTGTTCTTCACCAAGCTTTTCTTCCCCAATTCTTCTCAACCGTTTTTCTCAAGTGTACTAGCATAAATCTTACCAGGAACACTTAGTAGGGAAATAACTCTGTAATTCTCACATTCAGTTTTATTTCCCTTTTTATATATGGGTACTATTAGAGCTCTACTCCAATCATCAGGAATTTGTCCCTCTGTCCAGGCTTTCTGAACTATACGGTGCAGCCACTGTAAGACTTTTATACCACCATATCTCAGCATTTCTGGTCGAATATCATCTAATCCTGCTGCCTTTCCACATAAAATGTGGAAAGGCAGCAGGATTAGATGGTATTAAGCCTTTGATGGCTTTTTCTACTTCAAGCATGGATATGTACAGGGTGTTCGGGATAAATTTGACAGTTTCGTAAGGAAAAAGAAAATCTTCTTTGTATCTATTAAATTTAATGAATTGACAAAAAAACATTACAGGCAGAGTTAATTACAATACTATCAACAAGATTTACTCAAAATAACCACCATTAGCATCGATCACAGCTTCAATTCTGCTTCGGAACCTCGAACAAGCTGATGCTACAGTCTCCCTGGGAAGGGCCGCAAAAACTGTTTTAATTTTATCCATTAACTGGGCTTTTGTATTACTGGAAGTGCGATTGGTGTCTTTTTCAACTGCGCCCCATACAAAATAATCCATGGGGTTAAGGTCTGGGGAGTTTGGAGGCCAAACATTTGGACTGGTGAAGTCGTAGAAATTTTCAGACAACCATTTTTGACTTTTCCCAGAGGTGTGGCAAGGGGCCGAATCCTGCTGCCATACATACGGCCTACCATTGGCTACCCTTGTTATCCAGGGCTTGACTACAGTTAGCAACTCCACGAACAAAGCCCGAATTCCAATGCCAGGGTTCTTCAACACCTGTTCCTGCAGATTTGCGAGGAATTCTGCTGTACGAACGCAATCAGATCGTCTGCTAGGGATCTTTCTTCTTGCTACATCCTCGTAG
The DNA here is from genome assembly GCF_054136105.1 of Typopeltis vanoorti. NCBI lineage: Eukaryota > Metazoa > Arthropoda > Arachnida > Uropygi > Thelyphonidae > Typopeltis > Typopeltis vanoorti. Next base: position 51,828,682 of record NC_143566.1, on the reverse strand, counting down.
TCACCATTGCAAGTCTCTAGTTCATGCCTGATTGTTTTTACTGTATTCAGGGAGCATTGGGCAGCAGTCGTAATATCCTTATTTTGATGGCGGGCACGAATCATCATGATACAAGTTATTCTCTTCCATGATTCAGGTGGGTTCCAGCTATCCATCCTTTCTGACATCTTGTATATGAATGAAGAAGGGTCCAAACTTTGAAATGAAGAGAAGTGTGTGTTAATACATGTAACTTACGGAAAAATATAATTAATTATAAATATGTCAAATTTATCCCGAACACCCTGTATTCCCGCCTGTATGCTGGTTGAGTGTTTTTAAACACTGTGTTATTACTGCTTGTTTCATTTAGCAATTTTTCGAAGTAATTACTCCATACTTCAAGGATATCTTTTTCTCCCGTTTTCATGTCACCTTTATCATCTCTAACTGCTTTTACAGCACTCTTTCCACCATTTCTATGCTTCTTCAACAACCTCCAGAATATTTTGCCACCTTCTTGATATTTATTTTCTATGTTCTTGCCAAGTCCTCCCATGACTTTTGTTTAGCTAGTTTTACACAATGTTTAGCTTTCTTACATTTGTCTCTGTATTCTCTAAGAGCACAAGATGACTTATTTACCAGAACTTTTGATATGCTTTCTTCTTTTCCTTCACTGTCTCTTTAACTTCTGGTATCCACCATGGAGTTCTAATTTTTCTATCCTTGCAGACAACTTCACCACATGCCTCTCTAGCTGAATAAATCAGGGCTTTCTTCAAGGCTTGCCACTGAATCTCCAAGGTTTGATTCCTGTTCTCAAACTCTTTCATTTTTTCTTCAATAATTTTTGTGTATTTTAGTCTACAGTTACCATCTGAGAGCTGCTTAACTTTTATTCGCTTTAAAACTTTCTTACATGTTATTCTTTTCAATATGAAATTTAGTTTTATCCTGCTTAAGACTAAATAGTGATCACTTCCAATTTCGAATCCTCTTTACACTCTGGTGTCCTGTACCACGGAGAAAACATCACCATCAACAATAACATAGTCAATGAGACTCTTTTTATTCCTTGCCTCTTCTCTCCATGTGAATTTGTGCACATTTTTATGTTGGAACATGGTGTTAGTAATAACCAGTCCATGTCCTGAGCAGAAATCCAACAGATATTTGCCATTATTATTAGCTTTGCTCTTTTCTCCAGATTTTCCCAAAATATTTTTGTATGTCTCACAATCATTTCCTTCTCTGCTATTTAGATCCCCAACAAGGACCAACTTTTCCTTTTTCATTGTGTCAGTTGCTTTTCTAAAGCCTCAAAAAATTCCTGCACTTCTACCTTAGTAGAACCTTCTGTGGGACCATAGGCACAAATAAGTCTCATTGTCCAGTTCCCCATTCTTATATTTGCCCACATTACTCTACTTGAGACTGATTGCCATTCAAGAAGATTAGCCTCGTATTTTGTGTTGAATACTATGGCTACTCCTTTTCCTTGATTGTCATTGCCTGAATATAACATTTTGTATTTATTGCTCAGAAAAGTCTCGCCAGTTTTTGTCTTTTTTGTTTCAGTCATGCCTGTTATTTCGATCTGGTACTTATCCAATTCCTCAGCTAGCTCCATTTCTTTGCCATTCAGGCTTCTTATGTTGATAGTACCGATCTTCAAATCTGGTGATATTGATTTGCGGTGTGTTTTAGGGTTTCTTCCAGTAGCTGACTTTTCACTGTTCGCCCTGGTTCCCTGGCAGAAACAACGGGGGGCCTTGTTTAACCGGGTGACGCCCCAGCTGGCATGAAATTTTGTCGTGTTATACCATCATTTTGTATTTTCGTTTAAGCCAAGAAGAATACAATTTGGTCGGCTAAATCCCAAATTGCCAGTCCATCCTCATTCGTTCAGTATCCAGGCAGATACCCAACAGGATGCACCACGAGAAGGTGAGGATTGGACATTAGGTCAGAATCCCTGGTCGGATCTCTGCATTCCTTTAAAGGCTATGTGGAGGTCTCCTCTCAGTTATACAGCTTTGACCCTTAAGATAGAAAATTGCAGACCTATAAGCTTGCTGTCACAAGTATATAAATTATTTATAAAAATAACAAACAGAATCACCAGATTATGAAATGAAGCTTGGCTTATGGAACAAGCTGGATTCATAAAGAGATTTAGCATAATCGACCATCTGCAGACTTTGAATCAACTAAGAAAAATGCAGTTGCATTTAAGTTTTATAAATTAAAAAAAAAAAAGCCTTTGATTCATTTGAAAAACAAGCAGTGAAGAAAGATGGAGTAACCAGAATTACATACAGCTAATAAACAAAATATATGAAAAAGCAGCTGCTAGTGTGTGTGTGTGTGTGTATGTATGTGTGTGTGTATATATATATATATATATATATATATATATATGTGTGTGTGTGTGTGTATATATATATATATATATATATATATAAAACAAAGCAGCCAATTCCACTGAATATGCCAAGGAGATACTATTTCACCCAAATTATTTAATGCAGTATTAGGATATGCTATAAGTGAACTAGATTGGAGTGACAAAGGGATTAATATCAATGGTAAAAAACAATCATTTATATGTTGATGATATTGTAGTAATAGCAAACAATAAAGGAGAACTAGAAGAATGATGAATGAGTTAAATATAGTATCAAATTTATTGTAGTTAAAATTAAAAACAACCTCAATGAACAGAATATATAAAATATAAGAGCAAGCCATTACATAGTAACATGGTGAGTCATCATCATCATCAAATTCTTGATATGTACTATAATAAATTTAGTTTAATCCTTTATCCAAGTGTAAGCAAACAAAGTTTGTGCCTGAAGTATCTTCAGGATTGAGGCAACTCGTGGTAAAGGTGGACAAAGCTTTCATCACTCCTTGTCTTAGTATCTCCCATAATGCAAAGCACATCTCCTTGTGGACATGTATAATGCTGTGCATTAAGGGAAGGGCCACTACCCAGACCAGTTTCAACCTTTATTGAGGTCTCGTCAGTGGGAGCCAGATCCAGAGGTGGTGATACCAAGGTGTAAGCAATGAAGAAGTCATATTTACCTATACTAGTTGACAAAAGATGTCTCACCTTATTATTAAATTACTCTGGATTTAGAGAAAGATGAAAGTTTTTTTTTCCCACTTGGTTAGACTATAATAAATTTAGTTTAATCCTTTATCCAAGTGTAAGTAAACAAACTTTGTTTGCTTACACTTGGATAAAGGATTAAACAAACTTTGTTTGCTTAATTTTTTACATGGTATTATATGAAATGACAAAAGAAGCATGCCCTGCCTCTACACACTGTTATACACAACTGTGAGGTCTATAGATGTTTTCAAGCATTTTTGAAAGCCCACTTCTGTGTGTGTGTTGTAAGAGTAAGCACTTGGTCTGCACAGCCATACCTGTGTCTAAACCCAGCCTATTCTGTGGGATACATTTTTTGATTACTGCTTATATGGTTAAAATCGAGTCCTAATTATAGAAGATGCTAATCAATATTATTCAGCAGTAATTTTCAGGCTTGTCTTCATTCTTGCCAGGCTTCAATAAGGCTATTATATTAGGCTGTTTAAAAGCATTTGGTAGTTTACCAATAGCAAGAATGCTTGAATAGAAATGGCAGAGCCATTATCTAGCCATCCCACATGCTTACCAATATGGGGAAAACATGAAAAGTTTACTTTACTGCTAACTTCCTGTTGACACTTTTCCTCCAGATTAGACTTATCGTCAGGACTCCATATTGTCAGATCTTATATTTTGGTCTTCTACAGTACTTTTGACTTCTTTAGTCCACCTAGATTTTGGTACTCCTTTGAGTCTTTTTCCTGCCATACACCAAACACCTGTTTCTGCTAAGCTTTCTGTTGTTGCTTAGCAACAGTATCAAATAAAGTAGGATTATACGTAAACTATGAAAAATTAAAATAATGACAAATCAAAAGAAACCAGATAACAGAAGAACAAATAACAATAGACTAATAAAATAGTGCAAGTATGAGAATATGAATAGATAAGATCAATTTTTTACATTAGGAAGAAGAAGCATTTTTGAAGAAATAAGAATTCAGCTAGGCCAAAAGACTTTTGGCAAACTGAAAGAATTTCTGTACAGCATAATAAAACCAAAATGTAGAACTAAACTTTTCAACTAACGTGTCAACTGTGTTATGACATATGGATCAGAGCCTAGCCAGTAACCAAACAAATACTTGATAGAATGAGAAAAACAGCATAGAATGAACAGAAGCATGCTAAACATCAGATTACAAGACAAAGCATAAAGATAAAAGGAGGACAGTAAAAGGAAAATATGAGCAAAAATTAGCAAATCAGGCCAAGAAAAACACTAGAGAGTTCTTTCAATATGTAGCAAAAAGAATGATTAGTAGAATAATTATAGTAAGATGGTATTAACCGATGGAAACAACAGATTGGTGGCTGCCACAGATAATATACATTTGTGTCCAAAACTTAAGAACAAACACTATTTTTTAAGATTACAACTTCAAATTTATATGAATCAGCTTGTGGCAATTTGTATAACTGACAGTTTTGAGTAGAAAGTGGGTACATATCCTAATTTTCGAAAAGGATCATGTGGTATCATTCATCAGGCTAAAAGTCTGAGTGAATTGTGTTTGAAGGAAGCTCTTTTCGTAAAGGAATAAAGTTGCAAACTTGGATATCTTGTAATGTCTCAAAGACATCATCTAGATGATTTTACTTGGAGAAGAATTATTGAAAAGCTTGAGGGCTGCAGAATTACTGATATTCAAATCTCATATAGCATTGTATCGAGTGAGAGTTTCGAATCACATAGCATTGTATCGTGGCTCTGGGCAAATTTGTTCCAGATGTTTGCTGGATGCTACAGATGGTCTTCTACAGATTGGTTATAACAGCAAAACATAATTTATGCACCACAGAAGGTCAGCTTGCAAAACACCCAACAGTGTTTTATGCCATCATGCAGATTTAACCTTGCTCCTAAGTTTGTCATAATCACCTGCCTTGTAGTTCAATAGATATCCCTTCTTTACAGAATATTCCTCATGTTTTACAATCTTCCAAGTCAAGACTGCATGGTCACTACAGAGGCAATGTGGCCACCTTGGTTATGGATAGCTCTTTTGATCCTATGACTAGGTCCAAGCTCCCCCCCCCTCCCCAGCTAGTCTCCTCTATCACATGCTGCCTCAAGTAATTATCTCTCAGTAAGTGTATAAATTCCATTTCCTTCCTGTCATGTGATCTTTCTTTCTTCCAGTCTATATCACCATAGTTGAAGTCCCCCCCCCCCCATAATAATCACTAGACCTGTATTTATCTACTAATTTGCCAATGCTTGTCTTCCAGATTATCTGTGTAACTCCCTGACCTATAGCAACAACCAACTGTATATTTGTCTTACTGGCCTTGATCTCATACCAGACTGCTTCAAATGAACAGCTATCCTCCTGCCTATCTCATATTCTTTTTGGCTGCAATTCATCCACTATCATCAGCAGTACCCCTTCCCCATCCAATCTTCTCTATATTCCTTGAAAATATAAACCCTTCACATTCTATCACTGTAACTACATCATCTGCTGTTAGCCAAGTCTCACTAATGCCTATAACTTTTGGCGAGGTTGCATTAGCAAATGCCCAAACTCCCCCCTCTTGTTCCTGATACTACTGGCATTAGTATATAAAACTGTGGCACCCCTTTTACTCCCCCCCTCCACCTTTACTTCCTGAATTGACTATCCTATTGAATATTTTTGCTTGAGAGACTAGATTCTGCACTTGGTTATACTGACACTCACTTGCCTCATGGATGCCTTCACACAAACTCACCTGCTTCCACCCTAACTTAAGTTTCCTGAATTTGTACTTCAGCATGCTCAGTGAACAAAGCTCTCTCTCTCTAGATACCTAACATCAAAACCATTCCGATGCAGTCCATCAGTATTATACTAATACTATAAAAGTGGTGTATCAGTATATTATCAAAATATTAAATATTCTGGGGCACAGATAGTTATAGAAAGTTTTTTTACTGGTTACAGAGTATATTATACTTGATGAGAAGAGAAATTATATTATTGTTTTAAAACTTTATCCAAGCATAAGCAAACAAAGTTTGCACATTATCTTCATTATGGATTTATTATTTATAAAGTTTTATTAACAGTGGACTTATATGAAGTCAAAAAAGACTCATCACTGGAGAGAAGCACACACACACTCACTACAATGCTCATCAAACTGTGCTTTAAATTCATTCAACATATGTGCATTCATCATACTGTCACTACATAACTAGTCTACTTCTATATAAAAGCTGTTGATATAAATTGCCACAATATCCCATAAATGATAAATCACTAAATTTATGTATTTCATTCATTCTCCTGCATTTGGGCTGGCTTGAGTAGCTGTTTGGTCTTTAGCTTTTTAACTCTTCAGTCAGTGAACTATTGGTTAGAATAATCCTACTGTGGTATGGATGTTTGTGTCTTTAGGTGGTAGACAATTTTTACTAGCAAATTCAGTACACACACATCCTGTTTCTTGGAGATTTACAGTAGCTTGAAATGGACCATGCTTGGTCTCTAAAGCAAGCAAACCAGATTATCTAACTTTAGCCCACAAACAGTACTTATATGTTAAATAGGTTTACAACCTTATGTGGAGAGGATTCAGAAAAAGGGTAGAAAAAGTTACTTTATTTTCACTTACTTATCAGAAGTTATGAGATGCGACTTCATTTCTATATCATATAAAAAATGCGTCATTAGTAATTTAGTTTTATTAGTCCTCCTTCATTTGTTGCGGTATTTTTTTCTGAGATTATAGGGTCTGAGTAGATATCCAGGTTTATGTAATTTTATTTTTCCAAAGATGGTATAAACAATGGGCTAACTCTAAAATAAATTTTATCTATTTTTATTGTCATTTCTTGACATTCTCTCTGCTTTCATGAGGCAGATTGGCAGTTTGACAGTCTCAGTGAACTTGTTCCAATAATCTCTACTCCTGATAACAGTAATGTCAATTCTATTTATAAGATTGGATTTATTATTTATAAAGTTTTATTAACACTGGACTTCTATGGAGTCAAAAAGACTCATCACTGGAGAGAAGCACATACATACACTCACTACGATGCTCATCAAACTGCTTTAAATTCATTCAACATGTCTGCATTCATCATACTGTCACTACATCACATCACATTCACTGACCAACTACTCTCGATGCAAAGAACCTGTTCCTTACTCCTTTTCTCCTTATGAAGAGCTCAAGAGACAGCTTGCAGGTGTAACATGGAATGAGGAGTTAGCTGTTAAAGAGATCAATGCAGTTTGGGGGATTTTCAAAAACTATCCAGTAGATGCAATGTCTAAATGTATTCTAAGGGTGAGAAGGTTAAATAAGGTAGGTGTGAAATGAATGAATAAAGAGATTAAGCATGCAATACAGAGAAAAAGGGTATTATGGAGGCAGCATAAGAGAAGTGGAACTAACCAATTCCATGAGGACTACAAAGACCAGGCAAGGTAGGTGGCTTGGTTGGTGAGGGTAGCTAAAGAGAAATATGAACAGCAGTTAGCTAATGAAGCCAAAAAGAATCCTAAGGAGTTCTTTCGATATGTAGCCAGCAAAAGAAAGAATGATTATGGAAGGATGATATTGATTGTAGAAAATGGTATAAAGACAGCTGTTGCAGAAGGTGTGGTGGAGATACATAATGAGCAGTTCATAAAGGTCTTTCAATCTTGTGAATGTGACTTCATGGAGAGATTGAGAGCAGTTGATAATGGGGAAGAGAGACTAACTGTAAGTGATCAAGAGGTGTATGGGGAGTTGAGTAAACTAGATGTAAATAAGGCTGTGGGACTTGATAATATATCACTACATATTCTGAAGGAATGTGCCAGGGAGTTGATACCAACCTTGACATATTTTTTTAATACGAGTCTTGCACTGGGTCAAGTTCCTAAGGAGTGGAAGGAGGGCAAGATTGTGCCATCATAAAGGAGGTGATAGAACTCGAGCATCAAACTATAGGCTTATCTGTGTGTCAGGTGTTGTAGTTAAGTTGTTGGAGAAGCTTGTGAGAACTAGGATTCAGAATTGGTTTGACAACAATGGTATTATCTTTCATGGACAGCATGGATTTACTAAAGGGAGGTCATGTTTTAGTAATGAACTTACTTATTATAATAAGGTGACTGCTTCCATGGACAGAGGAGAACGATACACAGTAATATACTTATTTTTCGCAAAGGCTTTTGATAGATTACTGCATGATAAGTTGATAGTCAAATTAGAGTGGATGGCGTTGGATATTAGATTGGCGCATTGGAGTTGAGACTGGCTATCTGATAGGTATCAACAAGTTGTGTATGGAGGAGCGATATCCAGGAAAAGGAAAGTGACTAGTGGTGTACCTCAGGGGTCTGTTTTAGGGCCATTGCTGTTTAACTTGTATAGTAATGATATTGGTGAAGATTTGGATGGAGACATTCAGTTTGCAGATGATGCAAAGTTGGGACGAACCATGAAGAGTAGAGATGTTGTGACCTTACAAGAAGACTTGAATAAATTGAGTGATTGGGCATGGGAATGGGGATGTGAGTTCAATGTTGCAAAATGTAAGGTTTTAAAATTTGGGAAACAAAAATGGGATGCAGAATTTATGCTTGGTGAAAATATATTGTTGGAGGTGGTAGAAATAAGAGATCTTGGGGTGATAGATTCAGATCTGTGGATAAGGATCTGAAATTTAGGGGACACATAGCCAAAATTGCAAAGACAACACAAAGGCTTCTGGGAATGATGTCGAGGACACTGACTTGTAGAAGTAGGGAGATTCTTGTTCCATTGTGTAAGGCTTTGATTAGGCCAAACATGGACTATTGTAGGTGTAGGTTTCTGTGGTTTAGCAGTTCAAAAGAAAGATTCCGATATTGCGACCACATGTTTATTAAGATAAATAAAAATAAACAAACCTGACAAGTTTTGTATGTCGTTTGACTTACATCTTCAGGGGTTAAAGGTAACTAAAAGTTTAAAACACAAGAAATTAGATATGAGAATGGACTATTTTTAGTAATTTCTCATTTCTTCTGTTTTAAATGTTTAGTTACCTTTAACCCCTGAAGATGTAAGTCAAATGACATACGAAACTTGTCAGGTTTGTTTATTTTTATTTATGCGACCACATATTTATCTTAATAAACATGTGGTCGCAATACTGGAATCTTTTGTTGTGGACTATTGTGCTCAGATTTTGTCACCTAGTTTTCAGAAGGACGAACAGATGTTGGAAAGGATCCAGAGGTGACTGACTAAGGTAGTTTCTAACCTCTGGAATGTCAAGTATGAGGAAAGATTGAGAAGATGTAACTTGCAGAGTCTGGTGGGCAGGAGGAAGAGGAGAGATATGATAGAGACCTACAAGTTAGTAAGGGGTTGTTATAGGATCATTGCTGGAGAGGCTGTACAGAATATAGTGGGAGAACCAGAGGTCATCCCTGGAAACTGTATAAAGAGGGTGTGAGTAGGGGAGTGAGAAGCAGGTTTTTTTCGTGCAGAGTTGTGAATGATTGGAATGCCTTGCCCGAGAGTGTGGTGTCTGCAGAGAATTTAAGTGTGTTTAAAGCACAGTATGATGAGCTGTATGTATGATAAAAGGACCTTCCAGATGACTCTTTGACTCCATGGGGGTCTTGGGTAATAATAATATATTTCCAGGGAGGGAGAGCTTCTTGTTCTCCCCCATCTCCTTCTATTCTGTGAAACATTTCTTTCATATCTCACTCATACCCTCCTCCTTCCCCCATTCATAAAGCTCTACAAATGTGATTCTGTCAATTTGTTTTCATACTCCACATTCTGAAAATCAGATAACACCTTGGTTAATCCATTCTAAATCCTTTCTAATGTAACCTAATCTCCCATGATGTCACACTGATGAAGATGAATTATCCTAATGAATTGCCCATTGAATACCTCAAATACACTAGTGTCCAAAAGATAAGGCTGAACTACATTTTTACCTGTATATGAAAAAATGTTCACGGCTGCAGCCAAATGTGGACATAAATTTATTGCCAGCACACTAATAAATTACATTACACAAAAAATGCGTTTTAAATTTCATACAAATTAAACTGCAATATGATTTTGTCAAAAGTTGCAAATTTCCTAAGAACATAGTTAAGATATTAATGTACAGTGCTTACACAAAACTATGTACAGAGCAGTTCATAAAGATCTTTCAATCTTGTGAATGTGACTTCATGGAGAGATTGAGAGCAGTTATTGATGGGGAGGAGAAACTGACTGTAAGTGAGCAAGAGATATTTGGGGAGTTGAGTAAACTAGATGTAAATAAGGCTGTGGGACCTGATAACATATCACCGCATATTCTGAAGGAATGTGCCAGGGAGTTGATACCAACCTTGACATATTTTTTTAATACGAGTCTTGCACTCGGTCAAGTTCCTAAGGAGTGGAAGGAGGGCAAGATTGTGCCACTTCATAAAGGAGGTGATAGAACTCAAGCATCAAACTATAGGCCTATCTGTGTGTCAGGTGTTGTAGTTAAGTTGTTGCAGAAGCTTGTGAGAACTAGGATTCAGAATTGGTTTGACAACAATGGTATTATCTTTCATGGACAGCATGGATTTACTAATATACTTGGATTTTGCAAAGGCTTTTGATAGTGTACCTCATGATAAGTTGACAGTCAAACTAGAGCAGATGGGGCTGGATATTAGATTAGTGCATTGGATTGGAGACTGGCTATCTGATAAGTATCAACAAGTTGTGTATGAGGGGGGGGGTGCGATATCCAGGAAAAGGAAAGTCACTAGTGGAGTGCCTCAGGGGTCTGTTTTAGAGCCATTACTATTTAACTTGTATATTAATGATATTGGCAAAGATTTGGATGGAGATATTCAGTTGTTTGCAGATGATGCAAAGGTGGGACGAACCATAAAGAGTAGTGAAGATGTGGCCTTGCAAAGACGTGAATAAATTGAGTGACTGGGCACGGGAATGGGGATGTGAGTTCAATGTTGCAAAATGTAAGGTTTTAAAATTTGGAAAACAAAGATGGGATGCACAATTTATGCTTGGTGAGAATATATTGTTGGAGGTAGAGGAAATAAGAGATCTGGGGTGATAGATTCAGATCTGTGGATAAGGATCTGAAATTTAGGGGACACATCGCCAAAATTGTGAAGACAACACAAAGACTTCTGGGAATGATGCGGAGGACACTGACGTGTAGAAGTAGGGAGATTCTTGTTTCATTGTATAAGGCTTTGATTAGGCCACACATGGGCTATTGTGCCCAGATTTGGTCACCTGAAGAGATGTTGGAAAGGGTCCAAAGGCGACTGACTAAGGTAGTGTCTGACCTCTGGAATGCTGAGTATGAGGAAAGATTGAGAAGATGTAATTTGCAGTCTGGTGGACAGGAGGAAGAGGGGAGGTATGGTAGAGACCTACAAATTGGTAAGGGGGTTGTTATAAGATCAGTGGTGAAGAAGTTCTATAGAGAATAGTGGGAGATCAGGGGAGAACCAGAGGTCATCCCTGGAAACTGCATAAAGAGGGTGCGAGTAGGGGAGTGAGAGGCAGGTTTTTTCTGTGCAGGATTGTGAATGATTAGAATGCCTTGCCTGAGAGTGTGGTGTCTGCAAGGAGTTTGAGTGTGTTTAAGACACGGTATGATGGAATGTGTGTGTGATAAAAGGACCTCCCAGATGAGTCTTTGACTCCATGAGGTCTTGGGAAATAATAATAATAATATCACAATGGATTATGTCCATCCCAAACTGCAGCCCTGACAGTGTTGTATCATTCTTAGCACTAAGTAATTCAGGAGTTCTTGAGGCAAACTGGCCAACTCCTCCTCCTTCAGAGCAAGGATAAGGCCTTATTTGGTTTCTGATGGGGGATTGTCGAGCAGCAATTTGTCTCCCTGTTGCACCCCCAAACGTTTTCTGTGGCGTTTGAGATGTAGAGAGTGTGCTAGCCACTTGATTCGATTGATATCCTTGATATTCAAAAGTATCTCCACTGCCCGTGTACAATATAGTGGGGCATTGCCATCCATACAAATGACTTCTTTGCCTACAGCACCATGGAACAATCAAATGTGATGTTGAAGAACTTCATTGCAATATCATTCACCAGTCAATCCCTTATTCCAGCACTTGTAACTTGGTGCATCCATAAGTATAATGCCTCCCCACACCATGACCCCAGCACTGCTGTTTTTATCCCTTTCAAGAACATTTTTACAATTGTAAGCAGTACCACTTTCATGCCAGATCAAGTGTCATCTAGAATTGGAGGAAAGAGTACATTAGCCCATTGGTTTCTTGTCCAATTTTTATGGATACAACACCACTGAAAATGCATTCTCTGATGAGCTGTGGAGGGATGCAGACTACAGGCCTATTTGTTGCAGACTTCTTGCTGCAGTTTCTCGAGATATCCACGTACATGTGATTGAATGGTGCCAACTTGCAAGCTGACCTGCTGTGGTGCATCGATGTTTTGATGTTATAACCAAAAATCTGTCTTCATGCTCCATGGTACAATGAGGGGGGATATCTTAGCAAACAAACAAGATACACCCTTATGCCCAATTGTGGACAGTATAAATAGTCCCACATACAAACTGGCTAGACATGTAGCGAAGCTACTAGCCACTCTCACAAACAATTCTCCCTCCTTTGTCAAAAATTCAGCCCACCTAAAAAGCATCTTACAACACCTTATCCTAAAAAGCTCAGACTTAATAGTAAGCTTTGATATCACCTCACTATTCACAAATGTACCACTAATAGAAACCCTCAATCTACTGAAGTCACACTTCCCCCTGATATATTTGAACTATTCAAATTCACAATACATGCAGGATATTTCACATGGAAAGGGAAAATATACAAACAAATAGATGAGACAGCCATGGGCTCTCCCTTCCCCCACCTAGCCAACTTTTACATGGAACACCTGTAAAAACTAGGAGTCAATACAGCCACTCTCAAACCAACACTTTGGCTATGCTATGTTGACGATGTGCTTACTATTTGGCCACATGGCCCAGAGACATTGGAAACATTCTTAGTGCATTTAAATAGCCAACATCTAAAAATCCACTTTACAATGGAACCGGAAGCTAATAACTGTCTGCCCTTCCTGGATACACTTATCACACATCTTCCAGATGGTTCCTTATAATTTTCAGTTTTTAGAAAACTTACACAAACAATCACACCATCATCCTTCTCAACAATATGGTATTTTAAAAACTCTAACTCATAGAGCGAGAGCAATCGGTTCCAATGACAATGCTCTTGCTGCTGAACTGGCTCACTTATGCCACACCTTGGCCAATGGCTATAATCCACATAAGATTAACAAAACACTAAACGCTCCCAAGAAACCCCTGCCAACATCCACCACAGAGAACTACAACAAAACAGTCACCATCCCATACATTAAAGGCACATCTGAAAAGATTTCAAGAATTCTTAATAAACATAAGCTACGCACTACATTCAGACCATGTAGCAAATTAGCAATCCTTATCTGCTCACCCAAAGACAGCATTCACCCTTTATCACATCCAAGAGTCTACCAAGTACCCTGCTCATGTAATCAAGCCTACTACGGTCAAACAGGAAGATCTGTGAACATTCGCATCAGCGAACACAAAATATACATCCGGAATTATCACTATGGCAAGTTGAGCCTAGCAGACCATGCTCTGGATACCCCTGCACACAGGATCAACTGGAAAAACACAAAAGTACTACACAGAAGCTCTTACAAGTCGGAGAGATTGTTCTTAGAGGTGACAGAAGCCCTGAAACACACTCAAAATCTCAACAAATATGGCTGTATTAACTTACCTAAGATCTGGGAGACAGTCATCTTAAGAAAAAACTAGTATTTTTTTTTTTTTTTTAGGACTCTAGTGTTATGTGATAGCTACAATTTTTTTTTTTCCAGATAGTGGGTGCCAAAAATCAGGAGTCTACTCTTTGTGTTGCTGCTACAATTTTCTTTAACTAGTCTGTTGATTACACCATGTTGTTATAGTCTTGCATATTGTGACAAACTGTGTTTTTGTGTTCTGAAGATGCTGGTTATAACACCAGCGAAATATCAGCAATAAGTTAATAAATTAATTATTTACTTAGTTTCTGTGTTCTAAAATATACCGTTAAAAAATTAAACAACATTATAAACATATTGTCCTCATGTGAGGATAGGTTGTTTTCAAGTTCGTTTTATGATTATTATTATTCAGGCCTCCATGGAGTCAAAAGACTCATCGTGGGAGGTCCCCTCCTAGGAAACACAACGTCTATCATACCACTCCTTAAATGCATTGACAGTTCTCGCTCTCACCACTCCATTAGGCAATGCATTTCATGGTTCAACCACCCTCCATGCAAAGAAACCACTTCTCACCCTCTTTCTCACAGTTTCACATCACAAGGGGCCAGGGATGGTCCCTTGTCATGACTCTTTCCCGCTGTTCAACCAAGCGAAAGAACTCCCGAGTGTCAGCCTGTAAGCACCTCTCAACAGTTTAAAAGTCGCAATCATATTACCCTTCCTCCTTCTATCCACCAAACTCTGCAGTCCACACTCATTCAGCCGATCCTCATAACTAACACTGTACAGTCCCGACAACATCTTTGTTATCCGCCTTTGTACCCTTTTCACAGTTAATTTATCCCTTTCAAATCTGAGATCTCAAACCTTAGACTATTATTCTCCAGATCTGAGAATAATAGTCTAAGTGTGGTCTGATCAGAGTCTTATACAATGGAATGATAATCATTTTATCTCTGCAGGTCAGTGTCCTCATTATTATAACAATCCTCTGCATTACCTTCACTACCTTTGTAATATGTCCCCTAAATTTCAGGTTTCTATCAATCATCAAACCCAGATCTCTTGTCTCTGCTACTTCCTCTGGTTTAATTCCTCCCACAGAATATGCAGCGTCCCATCGATGTGCCCCAAACCTCAAGACCTTACATTTTGCTGCATTAAACTGACAACACCCCCGTGCATTTGCCCATCTATCTAGCTTATTCAAATCCTCTTGCAGGGCTACCAGATCTGCACTATTACTAATAACCCTTCCCAGCTTCGCATCATCAGCAAACAACCGAATATCCCCTTGCAATCCAAGGACAATGTCACTGATATAAAGGTTAAACAATATAGGTCCCAGTACTGAGCCCTGTGGAACTCCACTTGTAACCTTCTGCCTCTGATATTGCTCCACCATACACAACTCTCTGATACCTATCAGACAGGCAACACTAAATCCAGTTGACCAATCTGACATCCAGACCCATGTGCTGAAACTTGAATATTAGCTTATCATGTGGCACCCTGTCAAATGCCTTTGCTCAGTCTAGCAAAAAGGCAGTATATGCCTTTCCCTCATCTAATGCTCTTGTAACTTTATCATAAAAGGCTACCATATTGCTAAAACAAGAGCATCCCTTCACAAATCCATGCTGACTCTCACAGATAACATTACCCTCATCTGCCCAATGCTGTATATGGTCGCTCACTATTTTCTCCAAGAACTTACTAACTACTGATGACACACAAACTGGCCTATAATTAGACACTTACAGTCTGCTACCACCCTTATGCAATGGCCCTATCTTACCTTCCATTCCATGGGCACCTTTCCCGCAGCCAGACTTTCATTGAAAAGCCAGGTCAAGGGCACTGTCAGTTTCTTAGCACATTCTCTCAAAACTCATGGTGAAATAACATCCAGTCCCACAGCTTTACTAACATCCGGAGTACTCAGTATGTGGAACACGCTCTCCTCCTGCACCTCTAAACCTCGAACCAGCTCCATCCCTCTAGTATTCAAATTGACTCCTCCAGGATGAAATACTCCAATAAAGTGTTCATTGAACAATTCCACTATGTCCTCTACATCAGTCACTCTATTCCCATTTTTATCCCACAATGTCATTTCTGCTCCTACTGGCCACATAGCTAAAAAATTCCCTAGGATTTTCCTTGGATCTAAGGGCCAATCTTTTCTGATATTCCAGTTTTGCCTTCCTTACCATACTAGCCTCACTCACTCTTCTAGCCTGTGTCTTATATTCTTTATGCATCTTCTCTTCACCTTTCTCCTTATAGCCTCTTTTTCGCATGTAGCTCCTGTTTAATATTGTTTGTCATTCACTTTACTCCAAATTGTGTCCTCTTCTTCACTTGTGGAATACAGCTTACCATTGCTGCTAACAAATATTCCTTCACAATTTCCCAAGTACTAATGATATCCTGGCCTTCCAATTCCTCCCTCCACGAAACTTCCCCAAGTTGACATCTAAGACTATTATAATCACCTGCTTTATAATTCCACATACGTTCCCGTCTCTTTATATGGTAATAAACATGAACAAATTAAATATTCACACTTCGTCTACAAGGTATAACAATATATAAAACCATATTTAACCTTTCCAGAAGATACATAAAATCACCAAATTCAAATAAAACAAAACAGCAGCTTTTCACTTCGTCCTTGATAGCACCATGCACTGCAGAAAGATTGGTATTCCTGTAACTCTGTTGAAACTCCTGCCATCTGGTGTGGTTTCTAACACTTTAGTCTCCCCAGATGAGGACTACATGCATACAGTAGCACTAAATTACGAATGAATAATTATTATGAGGGGAAATATATGTGTCCTCGCATGAGGCCCTTATGCATGAGAGGGTTAAAATTAAAATTAATAATGAAACATACGAAGAACTTAAAACCAATAGAGGTCGCATTCAAGGAAGTGGATTATCACCAATACTCTTCAATATATATATATATTATTATTATTACCCAAGACCCCATGGAGTCAAAGCCTCATCTGGGAGGTCCTTTTATCATACGCACAGCTCATCATACCATGCTGTAAACACACTCAAATTCTCTGCAGACACCACACTCTCAGGCAAGGCATTCCAATCATTCACAACTCTGCATGAAAAAAACCTGCTTCTCACTCCCCCACTCACACCCTCTTTATACAGTTTCCAGAGATGACCTCTGGTTCTCCCCTGATCTCCCAATATTTTTTGTAGAACCTCTGCAGCATTGATCCTATAACAACCCCTTACTAACTTGTAGGTCTCTATCATATCTCTCCTCTTCCTCCTGAGGAAAGATCTTCTCGATCTTTCTTCATACTCGACATTCCAGAGGTTAGAATCTACCTTAGTCAGTCGCCTCTGGACTCTTTCCAACATCTCTTTGTCTTTCTGAAAACCAGGTGACCACACGTGCACAATAGTCCACGTGTGGCCTAATCAAAGCCTCATACAATGGAACAAGAATATCCCTACTTCTACAAGTTAGTGTTCTCCACATCATTCCCAAGGAGCCTTTGTGCTGTTTTCACAATTTTGGCTATGTGTCCCCTAAATTTCAGATCCTTCTTCACTATCACCCCCAGATCTCTTATTTCCTCCACTTCTGACAATATATCTTCACTAATCATAAATTCTGATATCTTTGTTTTCCAAATTTAAAAACTTACATTTTGCAACATTGAAATCACATCTCCATTCCCATACCCAATCACTCAATTTATTCAAGTCTTCTTGAGTAAATGTTGTACGGTCATATCTTCACTCTTCATAGTTCGTCCCAACTTTGCATCATCTGCAAACAACTGAATATCCCCATCCAAATCTTCACCAATATCATTAACATACAGGTTGAACAGCAATGGCCCTAAAACAGACCCTTGAAGCTAGTGACTTTCCTCTAGCTGGATACATTCTCCCCCATACACAACTTGCTGATACCCATGAGATAGCCAGTTTCCGATCCAGTGCACTATTCTAATATCCAACCCCATCTGCTCTAGTTTGACTATCAACTTATCATGTGATAATCTATCAAAAGCCTTTGTGAAATCTAAGGATATATTACTGTGTATCCTTCTCCTCTGTCCAAGGAAGCAGTCACCTTATTGTAATAAGTAAGTAGATTACTAAAACATGATCTGCCTTTAGCAAATCCATGCTATCCATCAAAGATAATACCATTGTAGTCAACCCAATTCTGGATACTAGTTCTCACCAGCCAACAACTTAACCACAACACCTGACACACAGATAGGCCGATAATTTGATGCTTAAGTTCTATCACCTCTCTTATGAAGTGGCACAATCTTGCCCTCCTTCCACTCGTTTGGCACTCGACTCATATTAAAAAATATGTTAAGACAGATCAACTTCCTCGCACATTCCTTCAGAATATGTGGTGATATATTATCAAGTCCCACTGCCCTACATCAAGTTTGCTCAACTCACCACATACCTCTTGCTCACTTACAACCAGTCTCTTCTCCCCATTATTAACTGCTCCCAATCTCTCCATGATGTCACATTTATAAGAATGAAAATCCTTTATGAACTGACCATTAAGTATCTCCACTATATCTTCTGCAGCAGTTGTCCTTATTCCATTTTCTGCAATCCCATCCTTCCATAATCATTCTTTATTTTGCTGGCTACATAATCAAAAGAACTCCTTAGGATTCTTTTTGGCTTCATTAGCTAAATGCTGCGCATACTTCACTTGTGCTACCCTTACCAACCAAGTCACCCTCCTTGCCTGGTCTTTGTAAACCTCACAGAATTGGTTATTACCACTTTTTTTTTATGCTGCTTCCATAATGACTTTTTTCTCTGTATCGCATGCTTAATCTCTTCACTCATCCATTTCACACCTACCTTATTTAACCTTCTGACCCTTGGAATACATTTAGACATTGCATCTACTAGATAGTTTTTGAAAATCCCCCAAGCTGCATTGATCTCTTTTCCAGCTAACTCCTCATCCCATGCTACACCTGCAAGCTGTCTCCTGAGCTTCTCATAATCATCCCCCTTGTAGTTCCATATATACCCTTTTTCTCATAGAGATAAGTGCTGGCAACCACTCAGGTAATCACCTCATGGTCACTCTCACCAAATGTAGGGTGATTTGGCACCTCATTTATAATTACATTGTCTGATGAGATGACTAAATCCAAGACCCCAATCCTCGTGTGCCCTCTGTTACATACTGTCTGAGGTAGTTATATTATTATTATTATGTGACACCTCCAGGGAGTCCAAAGACTCATCGAGGGAGAATGTGCCAACACCATTGAATGATTGTTCCCCTTCTAACTACTAACCGTGCTCAAACTTGGCCATTAGTAGCAGAGGCTCTACCAATCGACCAACCTTTCCTGGCTATAGTTATCCTTCAAAAACTCAAGAAACTAATTTTCTTTATTTCCAGTTGCTATCTCATTATTCCAGTTTATATTGCCATAATTAAAAGCGCCCATAACGATCACTCTTTATATATATATGTATGGAAAAAATTTCAAGAGAATGGTGGGAAAACAAAATCATAGGAATTAAAATAGGAAATAATGAATTATCCAGGCTTTTGTATGCTGACGATCAAGTTATTTTTACTGAAAACGAAGACCAATTACAGAAAATCTATACATATTGAACAAAACACCTCATTTATAATTAGTATCTCCCATTAATAAGACATGAAAATCTCAATAAATAAAACGATATCAATAGCATTTCAAGGTAAAGAAATTAAAAAGATATTTTAATTTCTTTACCTTGTTTACTGTATTTAAACAAATTTAAATACAGTAAACCCTCGATTTAATGGACTTTGGATTTAACGGACAAAATTTCTGTTCCGTATGTCACGTGAAAATTAACACCCTGTTAATTTTAAAATGCTTTTAACCAAAATTTGCTTATAATTAAATTAACAGGTTATTTTTTGTTATTAATTTCCTGTTATTTTTAATAAATTTTGGCGAATATTCCTTAATATGATTGAAAGTTTATTTTTCACTTGGTTAGACTATAATAAATTTAGTTTAATGCTTTATCCAAGTGTGAGCAAGCCAAGTTTGCACCTGAAAATATCTTCAGGACTCAGGTAAGGTAGTACAACACTGGGAAACTCGTAGCAAAGGTGGACCAAGCTAACATCACTCCTATCTCAGTATCTCCCATAATGCAAAACACATCTCCTTGCAGATATGTATAATGTTATGCATTAAGGGAATGGCAAACTACTCAGACTAGTTTCGACCTTTATTGAGGTGTATTTAAGTAAAGACCTCTCTAAAAATTAGATGATCCCGAAAGATCGCCCAACTCAGCGTTGTTCTACTCAGTGACAGGCCCACCCTGTCACTGAGAAGAACTTCTCATCATTGGCTCTACCCAGTGGCAGGCTCACCCCACCACCAGCCAGAGCCATAATCTCAGCAGTGGCCCTACTCAGAGACAGGCAAAAACCTATCCCAAGCAGAGCCTCTCATATGTCTCTTCAGTGGGAGCCAAGCTCAGAAGTGGAGATACCAGGCAGAAGCAATGGCGAGGTCATCTTTACCTATAGGAGTTGCCAAACGGTGTGCCACCTTTTTATTAAATTACTCTGGATTTAGAGAAAGATGTTGAAAGTTTATTTTTCACTTGGTTAGACTATAATAAATTTAGTTTAATCCTTTATCCAGGTGTGAGCAAACAAAGTTTGTGCCTGAAAATATCTTCAGGACTGGGGTAAGGTAGTACAACATCGGGCAACTCGTAGCAAAGGTGGACCAAGCTAACATCAGTCCTATCTCAGTATCTCATTTGCTACGAGTTGCCCAGTGTTGTACTACTTTACCCCAGTCCTGAAGATATTTTCAGGCACAAACTTTGTTTGCTCACACCTGGATAAAGGATTAAACTAAATTTATTATAGTCTAACCAAGTGAAAAATAAACTTTCAACATCTTTCTCTAAATCCAGAGTAATTTAATAAAAAGGTGGCACACCGTTTGGCAACTCCTATAGGTAAAGATGACCTTGCCATTGCTTCTGCCTGGTATCTCCACTTCTGGGCCTGGCTCCCACTGAAGAGACCTCAATAAATGTCAGAACTAGTCTGGGTAGTGGCCATTCCCTTAATGCATAACATTATACATATCTGCAAGGAGATGTGTTTTGCATTATGGGAGATACTGAGATAGGAGTGATATTAGCTTGGTCCACCTTTGCTACGAGTTGCCCGTGTTGTACTACCTTACCCTAATCCTGAAGATATTTTCAGGTGCAAACTTTGTTTGCTCACACTTGGATAAAGGATTAAACTAAATTTATTATTAGGCCATCATATGTTGGAAAAACTGTAGTAATTTAGCCGACATAAATGAGTTACCGCTCATAAATCATATTCGGTGAATGATTAGGATGTGATCACACCAATCGCACTGTAATTGGTTGTTTTGTGGCATAGTGTGACTTTCTGCGGCAGATATTTTCGTATCTAAAAGTATGTAAAACGATTTTTTTGTTATGACAGTGCTAATGTTGATAAAATTGCAGTATAATGTTACAGATATTTTTATTTTAAAAAATTCGCGATTTAACAGACTTTCGATTTAACGGACACCCCTTAGCCCCTATTAGTCTATTAAATCGAAGGTTTACTGTATCCAGGACATTACACAAGCCCCAATGGAGAAATCGACATTGCATATAAAAAGCAAAAATTCCTAGCAGTCATTGGAACTTTGAATAGACACTTCAGTAAACAGATGTCTAGAACAACCCAAATAAAACTATATAAAATAATAGCCAAGCCAATTCTGAAATATGGCAGTGAAACATGCACTTGGGGAGAATGAGATAAAAGACACGTGGAAGCTGCAGAAATGAAGTTCCTAAGACCGCTTGCAGGATATAAAAGAATAGACAAGACAAGATAAGAAATGAAGAAATAAGAAAACAGTTATCCATAATTAACATAATAGAAGACATCAAACTATAGAAAGAACTGGAAAAACCACATAGAAAGAATGAATGGGGACAGACAGCCAAATATTGCTTGGAAATATAAACCAAAGGGACACTGATCAAGAGATGGGCAAAAGACTTTTTAAACCCTTGAAAACGTTACAGGCAAAATTGCCTAATAAAAAGTCAAGAAGAAGAAGAAAAGCAGGAAGTCAAAGTGGGGGATCTGCTGTAATAATTAATTACCACCCAATAGGTGTACCATGAGAGTCACCATCCACATATGGAAAAAAACGAGTCTGGCTACTGGAAAGGTACCCATGGAATGGAAGGAAGGTAAGATAGTGTCATTGCATAAGGGCGGTAACAGACTGGAAGTGTCTAATTATAGACCGGTTTGTGTGTCATCAGTAGTCAGTAAGATCATGGAGAAAGTAGTGAAGGCCCGTATACAGCATTGTGCAGATGAGGGTAATGTTATCTGTGAGAGTCAACATGGATTTGTGAAGAGGCGCTCTTGTTTTAGCAATATGCTAGCCTTTTATGATAAAGTTACAAGAGCATTAGATGAGGGAAAGGAATATACTGCCATTTTCTTAGACTTAGTGAAGGCATTTGATAGGGTGCCACATGATAAGCTGATATTTAAGTTGCAGCACATGGGTCTGGATGTCAGATTGGTCAACTGGATTCAGGATTGGCTGTCCGATAGGTATCAGAGAGTTGTGTATGGTGGGGCAGTTTCAAGGAAGCAGAGGGTTACAAGGGGGTCCCACAGGGCTCAGTGCTGGGACCTATATTGTTTAACCTTTATATCAATGACATTGTCAGTGGATTGCAGGGGGATGTTCAGTTGTTTGCAGGTGATGCAAAGCTGGGAAGGATTATTAGTAATAGTGCAGATGCAGCAGCCCTGCAAGAGGATTTGAATAAGCTAGATATATATAGGCAAATGAATGGGGATTTCGGTTTAATGCAGCAAAATGTAAGGTCTTGAGGTTTGGGAAACATTGATGGGACACTGCATACTCTATAGGAGGAGTTATACTGGAGGAAGTAGGGGAGACAAGCAATCTGGAGTTGATGATTGATAGAAACCTGAAATTTTGGGGACATATTACAAAGGTGGTGAAGGTAACACAGAGGATTGCTGCAATAATGATTAGGGCACTGACCTGCAGAGATAAAACAGTTATCATTCCGTTGTATAAGACTCTGATCAGATTACACTTGGACGATTGTTCTCAGATTTGGTCCCCATGATTTGAAGGGGATAAATGAACTGTGAAAAGGGTATAAAGGCGGATAACAAAGATGGTTTCAGGACTGTACAATGATAGTTATGAGGATCGGCTGAGGGAATGTGGACTGCGGAGTTTGGTGGATAGCAGAAGGAGAGGTGATATGATTGAGACTTTTAAATTGTTGAGAGGTGGTTACAGGGTTGACACTGGGGAGTTCTTTTGCTTGGTTGAACAGTGGGAAGGAGTGATGACGAGGCCATCCCTGGAAGTTATGAAAGGAAATTGTGAGCAAGAGGGTGAGGAGTGGTTTCTTTGCATGGAGGGTGGTTGAACCATGGAATGCATTGTCTGATGGAGTGGTGAGAGCGAGAACGGTCAATGAGCTCAAGGAGTGGTATGATAGACTTTGTGTTTCTTAGGGGGGGGGGACCTACCCTCGATGAGTCTTGATAAACTTTGTGTTTCTTAGGAAGAACCCCCCCCCCACGATGAGTCTTTTGACCCCATGGAGGCCTGAATAATAATATATGCTGGCTTGTTTGTGTATACTCACAACTTATTTTTCCCTCTTATTCTCTATTTATTTAAATATTTTTCCGCATACATATTTATACCAAACATTAATAATACTGTGTTTAGCATTGCCAAATTACAGTAATAGTTATATATGTTATAATTAACCTATCCTCGAGCAAGAAAAACTGAGTTACATGAATTCGTTGCTTCTAATAACTCTTTGGCCAAAGACCATCCCACATATTTTATACCCTAACAATAAAAAAATGAACTTATATTTGTTTTCACTCTTTTTCATTCACTTATTATTATGCTATCTAGTAGAGCCTGGTTCAGCCAAGTGTAACAGATTCTTGCTTTATCTTATGTATGTCCTCCTGTTAGATAAATGTATCAAATTATCTGATTCTCATAGCTATCATGATATAATCCTTCTCTACACACTCAGTCAGTTCTTTCTGAATACTTTGATTTTCCTGACATTCTGTAAGAAACCTTGGTGAGTAATGCTGGGAGATTCAGTAATGTTGTTCTGACTAGATCATAACTCCATTTCTTTTACAAGTGAAACTTCATTTAATTAATCCTTCAATGTGAGCTTCACTAGTTTAGCAATATAATTACCAGTATAATTCCAATAACTTAAATTCCCTACCAACCAAAATAATCATACTTTTTCTAAAACATGTCCATTCATTATATCATCTAATATTATTGTCTTAGTAAACTGAATATACTTACATGTGTTCACATTAAATTTTCACCCCAATTTCATTGATTATGCTTCATTAAGCATTATTGCCCAGAGAAAAATTTTACTCAGTATTTGAACCTAAATCATTATGAATGTATTAAACAAATTAAACAAAGGTCTTAACACAACCTTTTGATACTCCAACTCCTAACATTCTTAGTCCATTCAAAACTCCTCTCCAAACAATACTTCCTGCAGTCTGTTAATCGATTTTCTATTCATCTCACCAGATAATCATCAGTCCTATTTGGTGCATATGGAATGCCATCAAAAACTTCTAAAATCCAAATGAACAAGCATAATCATTACCTTGGTCTATTTTCCTTCATAAAAATTGTTGCCATTTCCCCCTTAATGAAACATATTATCTTACAGAAGGCCTGAAATGCACTATTTTTGACTTGAACTGAACTCAAACTCTTTTTGGTTGCAGTTCATTAGGTGTTATCAACATCACCTCTATTCTTTTATTTCTATCCTCCCTGAAAATACTATACCATTCACATTCTCTCCTACAAACTATATACCTTCTGTCAGCCATATCTCACTAATGCCAGTAACATTTGGCCAAGATTAACTAAGCCAAAAAAACTCCTCTCCCTTGTTTGGAATGCTCCTGGTATTAGTGTAAAGCAATGCCCCCCCCCCCAGGCTCCAAGCTATACTTAAGCTTTACATTAACTATCCCATTCGAGTTTGTTACTAGCAATACTAACTTGGGCATTTTTTTGTACATTCTCAAGTTTATTTGCCTCCTTAGTATCTGTAGACTCACCCCCCCCCACTGCAACAGCTCTAGTTTCCCTGATTTTGCCTTCAGTTTCACTTCATTCAACAGCACTGTTGAAGTGCAAACCATCCACTTTGTACAAGTGCTTTTTGTCTGTCAAACTCATTCTGGACATCCACAAACTCCATATCATTCCTCTTGTACAACCTCTGCAGGAGGTAATTATTTGTAATCATGGTTCCTCCTTCTCAACATACCTCTGTCATATCCTGACAACAGGCTCCCTATCTTAACTTAGTAAACTGAATATACTTGCATGTGTTCACATTAAATTTTCACCCCAATTTCACCGATTATGCTTCATTAAGCATCATTGTCCAGAGAAAAATTTTACTCAGTATTTGAACCTAAATCATTATGAATATCATTATATTAACACAATGTCAATAAATCAGCATAACACTAACTATCACTGCAAGTATCTTGCTGCATTCTGACAAGGCTAATGTAAGAAATATATAAAAATTTACTTAGACATGGTATTCTACTAACATTACACGCAAAAAAAAATTTGATTTTACTTATAAAATATTGCTAGTAAAACATCTCTTCTCTTTTGCTATCTTCAATAACTATTTCATGTCCTCCCTCATATCATACTTCCCTCCTTTTAAATCATTTGTTCCAAAACAAAATTTGCTCTCTCTCTCTCTCTCTCTCTTTACTTTTTCTTTCTTGCTTTGTCAAGCATTCCTTTCACTTTTCACACATCTCTTCTTTCTTTCTGTTCTCAGCTGTACCCTTGCCAGATGTTTCAGACTCACTCAAATACAAGATGTATTCAATACTGTACTTAAATACAAGAGGAATTTAATTAGGTAAAGTTTATGGTTTGTACTATACATCAAAAACTTTTTAATTATTGGTTTTTCACTATTTCATGTAAAATTTCAAAATCTGCAAGTTACAAGAATAAAATTGAGAAGTTTGCACATTTGGAAGAAAATTACTTCTTGAAAAACCTTATATTAGAAATTGTTTTATTTGAGGCACATAAAGTTTATTGACAATGAAGATCACAGACACAAAAGTTTTAACAGCAGCAATAAAATTTTTGAAGAATTAATTTTAGAAAGAAATTAAGAAATAATTCAACCAGTTCTGTTGTTTTCAAGCACTGAAGTGCCAAGGGAAACAGATTAACATTACTAAAATAAACACACATCACAAATTTTATTTGTGTAATATGTTGCATTTATATTTCTTGTTAAACAATATATATTTCAAAATGGTGATTCTGAATGGAATCTACTGAAGAGAA
Source organism: Typopeltis vanoorti (assembly GCF_054136105.1). Taxonomy (NCBI): domain Eukaryota; kingdom Metazoa; phylum Arthropoda; class Arachnida; order Uropygi; family Thelyphonidae; genus Typopeltis; species Typopeltis vanoorti. Next base: position 51,802,204 of record NC_143566.1, on the reverse strand, counting down.
TATGCAGATGAATCATATTCAACAGTACAATACTGGGAGCTACTGCTAATTAACATAATGAATTTTAAACATAACATTAAAAGTTTAAGGCCAAAGGCATTATTAAAACTAATTTAGAACCTGTTTCTAACTGAACACAAGAGTAATTGCATTGAAATAATTAAAAAAGTACCATAAAAAAAGCAATAACAAATATATTTTTGGTCATCTGCTATAGGTACTAGGTTGTTGTTCACTGGCATTATAGGAATTTACAGTTCTTCATTTGTAAAATCATTTAAGAAATCGCATTAAAATTTACCATCACATGAAGTTATACAAATTTACAGCTATTAGCATTTTGCTATTGAAGTTAGCCCAAACTAATAATAAAGTATGTATTATTATATTTTAATACAATATATACAGAAATGTGCAGATCGATATGAATTAATGGGCATCCTACTGTATTAAGAGCTATACAATATTATACACCATAAATAACTCAGAAGATATATCTCTGAAGTTTAATAAATTCTCTCCCCTCTGTACACACAATAACAAAACTGAATCAGCATAACACTAAATATCACTGCAAGTATCTTGCTGCATTCTGACAAGGCCAATGTAAGAAATATATAAAAATTTACTTAGACATGGTATTCTACTAACATTACACGCAAAAGATAATTTGCATTTACTTATAAAATATTGCTAGTAAGACATCGTAAAATAGTAAATTAGTACAAAAAGTGTTATGTAGTACACTAACTGCTTAAATATATAACTAAAATAACAGATGGCTTTATTTTTTTCTTTTCTTCTTTTTTTTTTTTTTTTTTTGTACTTTTGAGCAAGTATACATATCTTTTGTGACATGTAGCCTAATTATTGGGTAGATTTTATAATTTCTCTAATGCAAAATTACTATAGAAATGTTTGAAAAGGAGTCTAGGAAGCACTGACATTTTTGTTTATTGTCTTTATTTGATTCAAAGATTTATCATATTCATTCTCTCACCCTCACAAATTCTGAAATTAATAACATTCTGGCTTGAGGCTTTTTTTCTCCCTTTCTCCAATAGTTTCAAAAAGATCTAGAGTAGAAAACAATATCACCCCCCCCCACCCACACCCACACGGAGAAAGGAACAATGAATTTTCGCTTTTATCTAGATCACTACATAATCAAAGTAAGATATGTATGTAAATTGAAATTAAAATGCAAATATTAGAAATCAAGATCATAATTTAAACAGAAGAGAAGAATGATAGTTAGCATGCAGTCTCCATGATAAGCTTTATATAATAACTTGGCAATACCTTCCTAACCATAACAATGTAACCTAAATTTCTAGCATGGAATGTCATTTTTATGTGTACATCACTTATAAAATCACTTACGTTACAATGTATTTTATATTAAATAGTTAGCACATCTTGATGCAGTCTGCATCCAACACATACACATAGAGAACTTATGCTGAATGGAATGAAGTCACATCAAATTGAATAAAATAATTAATGAATAAGCATTTTTTTTTAATAACAATCAGCGTTTCATCTCTTTATGCAAACTTTCAAAATAATAAACTTTAATTCAAAATTTGCCAAACTTGGACAAGAAGATGAAGAAATACATGGATTTATCAAATATCCCATGATGAGGACTGTAAGCATATTTCAATCACAAAGAAGCAATGCCTCTAGTAGAATAAAAGAACTTAGAGAAGACTATTTCAAATAAAATTAACTCATGCAAGCCCAACATAATTTAAGAATTAGCTTAATAAGTTTTGTGGCTAATGTTATGAAGTCATTGAAGATATTTTAAAATAGCTAAAAATAAAATCAATACAAGAAAAACTAAACAAATGCAAACAAAATTAAATAGAACATGTAAACCAAATGGCCAACACCCAACATCCTAAACAATTAATAAAATATAAACCAACTAGGAAGAGAAGGCTAGGTAGACCTCAGATGAGGATATTAGATTGAAAATAAGACCAGAATGGATCAATATGGTCTATTGATCAGTGTTATGACGATGAGTTATAAAGTCACATCATCAAATTCCTGATGTGTATGTATCCTCAAGAGATGTACAGCATACTATGATAGTAATACACAAGTTTACAATCAAGAATTTTCCTCTTGATGTTGTTTATGTGTCTGATTAAGTTCTCAAAGCAAAGATATCACATAAGAAAACAATAACAAAACACTGACAGTTTAAGCATATAGATATGTACTAAACAAATCTGATCTGGAAAGGTTGGTAATTACCAAATATATATATCTGGAAGGTAGGGCATTTATCAATCACAGTAACTAAACTGAGAAAAGTGATGTTCTCAAAAATAAGAACATTATTATTTTAAATATTATCATTATTACAAGACACTTCCAAGGACTCACTGTGGGAGGACACTCCATTTTATACAACCCATGATCTACACACACAATATCCATCATCTATATATAATGCCATCAAATGCCCGCTAATAGTATTTTTTTGTATGTAAATTGCACATGTACTTTGCTAATTTGCCTGCGAGATGAAAAACTAGTTTCCAGGAGGGGAAAAAAATCTATTTCCAAATGAGATCAAGTAACTTGATTTCAACTGAAAAAATCTGTATAAAGATTCCTCTCATCATGACCAGAACTAAACTCAAGTCTTTTTCTATCAAAGTGTAATGTTCCATTACTCCAAAACTAAGACAGTGGTTCCAAAATCTTTTGTCTACAGCCTAAAATTTAAAATTGTTTGCCTTACAACACAAATGGTACTTTTTTTAAAAAAAAAAAAAATTATGTGGCTCAGACTAAATAAAGGATTTTGTAAATCTATAGTGCAGTCATACTGTAGGTAGAATTGTCTTTGATTTATTCTTTCTAGTGAAGTCTAATAAATTTTAATAAATTTAGTTTAATCCTTTATCCAAGTGTGAGCAAACAAAGTTTGCTCACACTTGGATAAAGGATTGAACTAAATTTATTATACTCTAACCAAATGAAAAATAAACTTTCTAATAAATTTTGTTGAGCAAATTTCATTATTTTGTGCAAGCACTAGGTTTACAAATCAGTAAACAAGTGCTATTCACTGCCAACAGGCTATGGACTTGACTCTCACTGTAAGATGGACATTTGTTAAAATGTTCTTAAATTCTTAAATGGTAGATGATTTTTAGTGCATTGGTTGTTACTACAGGGTGTCCCAAAATTCACACAAGATTTAAATTTAGCGCCATTTGTGCGGTAAAGTGTTGCCAACGAGGAAAAAAAGACAGTGTGACGGCTGACAGTTCAGGGTTATTAAAAATGGAGTGCTACACGAAAGAACAATGCATTTTCATGTTGAGCAATATTTTAAAAATAATGAAGGTTTGGCAGCTACAGTTCACAATTTTCGTACAAAATATGGTCGGAATAGTGATTTAACTTCAACTGTGAAAAGATTAATTAAAAAATTCAAGGAAACTGGATCAATTAGTGATCTTATACACTCTGGCCATCCTTCAACAAGTCGTTCAACAGAAAACATCGAAGCAGCTCGTGAGAGTGTTGCTGAGAGTCCAGGAACATCAATTCGGCACCGTGGTCTTGAATTGGGCATTTCGAGAAGTTCTCTACAGCGTATTCTCACGAAAGATTTGCATCTTTATGCTTACGAAGTTTAGTTGACTCAAGAACTGAAGCCTACTGACCACACACAGCGAAGAGAGTTCGTTGAATGGATTATGGAACAACAACAAGTGGATGCTTATTTTTGGAACAAAATCATCTTCAGCGATGAGGCTCATTTTCATCTTGATGGCTTCGTTAATCAACAAAATTGTCGCATTTGGGGTTTAGAAAATCCACGAGTGATTGTTGAGAAACAAATGCATCCATAACGTGTCACTGTTTGGTGTGGATTTTGGGCTGGAGGCATCATCAGTTCATTCTTCTTCGAAAATGCAGCTGATAAGGCAATAATAGTTAATGGTGCTCGCTATCGCGACATGATAATCCAGTTTTTTGTGCCTAAATTGCAAGATATGGATGTGGACAACATGTGGTTTCAACAAGACGGTGACACATGCCATACAGCCCGAGAAACAATTCAATTACTGCATGAGTCATTTCCTGGTCATGTAATTTCCCGTTTTGGTGATCAGAATTGGCTGCCCAGATCATGTGACTTAATGCCGTTGGACTTTTTTCTTTGGGGTTTTTTTGAAGTCTAAGGTTTATGCCAACAAGCCCACGACCACCCACGCCTTGAAGGAGGAAACTGAGCGCTGTATCAACGAAATTCAGCCACATTTATGCAAAACGGTCATGGAAAATTTCGACAAAAGAGTGCGTATGTGCTAGCAAAGCCGTGGAGGCCATTTACCCGATATGCTATTCCATGCATAACCCTATACTGTATACTTTATGAATCAATAATTACAATTTTTAATTAAAAGCCTGTGTTTTCTATCAAAAGTACTTCTTGCATGAATTTTGGGACGCCCTGTACTTTCCTTACTTGAGGGGAGAGGGTTTGAAAGTATGTGTGATTTCAAGACAAGTTTAAATCTAATATCTGTATGAAGACTAAATTTGAAAAAGGAAATTCTGAGTGGTTTCACTTAAGAAGACACTTTCTTGTCACAGTCTGTTATATCTCCATTGCTGTTCATTGTGGTAATCAATAGTCCTAGCTTTGGTTAATGAACAGAAAGGAGAAACAACCATGTTTGCAGATGATGTCATTTGAGCACATTCAGAAGAAGAGCTACAGAAGAAACTGGAAAAATAGAACAGTGTGAGACAGAAATATGAATTACATATTTCATAGAGAAATTGTAAACATTAATGGTGTTCAGTGACACACCCAAAGGACAGGGGGGGGGGCAAAGGGGCCCTGGCACCCCAAAGAAAAAGGAAAAAAAAAAACACTAGAAAATTTTCCAAAAATCTTTTCCTAATTAAAATTCATTTTTTTATTTATGTTGTGTCGTGTCTTTTATTTCTATACTACTTATGAATTAGCGGTCATCACATAAGGTGGGAATACCCTATAGCTCTTGGGAATCATGGCCATTGTGAACATAAGGCGAACAAAGTAGTGCTCGGGCCGACCGAGCGCTACTTCATTTGCCCGAGCCGGGCCAGAGGAGATCATGGGTATAATGTATTGGTGTCATTGCAGATGCTCAGTCATAGCTTCTATGCAATGCATAGTGTGTATTCTCAAATTGAACCCCCCCCCCCCAGATTAAATCCCGAGTGCGCCGCTGATGGTGTTAGACTAATGATGGAAGTTTAGATCAGAAGATAATGAGAAGTATTTCACTGGGCCAAATCTTTTTTTAACAGCATAAGTAGTCTACTTTGGGTAAGGTCCCACTTTTGATTAATAGAAGTTACTTTTTTTTGCCCATTTTGTCTTCTTCTTCTTATTATTATTATTTGACACCTCCAGGGAGTCCAAAGACTCATCGAGGGAGTGTGCCAACAGCATCGAACGATTGGTCCCTTCCAACTACTAACCGCGCTCAAACTTACTTAACTGAGCCATTAGTAGCAGAGGCTCTACCAATTGACCAACCTTTATGTCACATAGACATAGAGAATAACAAAACGAGATATAAATAGAATGCAAGCAGTGGAAATGCAAGTTTTTAAGGACAATGTTTGCAAAAACAAGGAAAGAGAAAAGAAACATGGACATTAGGAATGATTTGGGACTAGAAAGTGATGAAGAAATTGCTTGTGAACTCTTGCTCAGAAGTGATTTGTCCACATAATGAGAATGAAAAACCAAGAATATATGAAATGAAAATTGAGAGGAAGAGACCAAGAAGAATACTATAGAAAAGGTAGAGAAATCAAATAAGATTAAGAAAAATTTAGAAATCTGAAGTGGAACAGTGTTCATGCAGAAAGAATTTGGGAAGATAGAAAGAAAAGAAAGAGAGAACTTTGTTTTGCCTGACTTGACAGCTTCTGTTGGAGGCAGAAACTGTTGATAAAGGAAAGGGATTTCCTGATTAAAAGGAAGAGAGGTCTGAAGACACAAAGTAAATGATTTCCTGATTATCCCAATCATTTGCTCATTCATAGTAAAAGTGTTCCCTTCCCCAAACACACCACCATCTTTCATGGGTGGGATTCTCTTTTTTTTTTTTTTCTCTTTCTCTTTCACAAATCCATTGTTACATTTTAAAAGCACTGGACAAAAGCATCATAAGGCCTCTAAGCTGCACTGCTCATCCAATGAAAACAGACTGAATTTAAGATTCACAGAAGTGAATCTTAAATTCAGTCCATTTCCAGTCTTTTCCAACTCTTGCTAAGCATAAACTCTTGTTATCACATTTGAAGTTAAGTTTTGCTCTTGCCATTTTAAGTTCAACCTGAATGTGGTACTTTTTCATGTTCCTTTGTAAACATATCTTTCTAGAATGTTATTTACAGTACTTTTGCATCCTCTGTTTTGGAGTGCTCCATGTTCCAGTACTTTTGGCAACAAGGCATTTACAAAAGCATCTACTCAATTTGATGAAATCAATGACTGCTTCTTGATTGGGTTGCTTTTACTAATACTAGATGCTATCCATATTTCAAGTGCTTCTGCCTTATTTGTTGTCCACCTAAGTATCATATAGATTTCTCAACTTTAGTTTGCTTATTTCTTTAATTTTTCATATTAAACTGTTTTGCCTTGTTTTTTGCTTATTTCAAGTGTATATCAATCATGTTTGAAAACAGCATTTTAACAAGTCTTTGTGTTCTCTTTCTAAACAGAAAAAAACGACTTTTTTTTTTAAGTGCATATTGGCATTCCTAGACACTCAACTTTGGTACAGGCTTCTCTTTCTCTAATAACCATGAATAGCCAAAGAGGCCCGTTTATGATCCACAAAAGTCTAAAAAACCTTAACCACGAAAGCAAATTAACCCAAAGAAAGGTTCTATTATATTAATTAACAATGCCATATCAAGAGTGTTGATAGGAGAGATCAGAGAGAGTTATGCAGATAAAGGTGACTATTTCATCCAAGTTTGGTGAATCGAATGGTAAAGAGGCTATTTGTTTGTCAGGACTTTAACTATGCACAGTTGCATTTATCTGCTAGCTTTAAAATATATTTTTTATTTTTTTAAAATAAATTTTACTTTAACTGAAAGTTTTAGTGATTGTTAGTGCAACACAGTCAGGATGCTGTGTCACTTGCACTGCATTCTTACATGAAGTGCAAGTGAAAATCTATCAGCATGCCTAACACACTATAATTAGAACCACTTTCTTCTCCATTTAAGGGTATAAGAGTGAAGTTGTTCTGCATGTAAGAGTATGCAGGACTAAACCTGTTAATGAACCAGGAAGTTTCCAGATCACCTAGCAAATAATTTTTCTGCCAGACAGTGCCTGGAGGGAGAGAATCTTAGCATAGCTGTATTCAGTAGGTACTATTGAGTCCATGTATAGACAGGAGACTGGGTACTTCTTGTGTAGGAGACAAATTCCAATGATATTTACAGAACAGTCTCATTTTGCTAACTTCTGACATTAACAACCAATAAAAAAATATAGTAATTAATGCAGGAATATACAAAACACTTTCATATTTACTTCAACATTCAGCCTTAAAACAAACATACACTACCACTTAAATGTATCTAAACCAGATCAGAGATTAGAGCCTCACCATCTTATCTTTCTACTGTACATTATGGATCACAAGTAGAGATCCCTAATAGTCAATCTCCTGAATGGAGATGTCACGACAGGACAAGAAACGTCTATTATTTCTCTCAGGCTGATAACATTGAAACAAGCATATATAAAGCCCATCCATAAAAAAAGGTGATAAAAGTCAGCAAGAAAACTATCACCCCCATTGGCTCTACCATAATCCTCTTGGAAACAATGGAGGTCATAAATTGTTAACTTCTGTACTACCTAAAAGCCTGCCAGCATGGATTCTATCACTCTTGCTTCACAGATCTCCTAGCCACAATATACCATCTTTGGGCACATGTCACAGAAAGGTTTGGAGAAACCTGATTGCTCTTAATATTTCTAGCATTTGATCAGATCTGATATAGAGGCATCCTTAGCAAACCACTATCTTAGGGTCTTCTTTTTGCCTTTTGTAAGTGAAACTCCAGTTTCCACTCCAGATTTCTCCAGCATCAGAGTAGATTTCTCAACCAATACCAGGGCTCTGCACTTTTTTCTGACACTTTCTCCTACTCATAAACTACTTTTTTGCATTAACACCAACCCCTATGCATAGATATACTGACGAGAGCATGCCCATTTCTCTCCTTCATTGTAAAACCCTGTAGTGCTCAAATAATTCAAGCCTCAATATTTCTCATAACCAGTCTTTTAAACAATGATTTCCTTATCCATTCTCCAGTGGAATGAGGGGGAAACCTAGTGAACTGCAATCCAAATCTTGTAATTTCTCATAAAAAAGAGCATTTCGCTTTATCTTGGATAATACTCATATCTCTAGTATAGGTATCTGTATTCGAGATGTAAGTCAGTAGTCAATGAAGACAGGAAATGAAATGACCTCAACAAGAAGAACAGCCACATGCATGGGGAGACAATGCTCTTCTTCATGGTGATGCCTGTTATTAATGCTGACAGGTGGATAGGGCACTGTGCCAAAATCTATGCAAGATCATACTATCGGTTCTGTTACAGTTACCCAGGTTCTGTAGAACCTGTGCTACTCAGGAACAGTTGCAATCTCTGATTTAAAGTGGAATTTTTGAGTAGCCTGGCTTTTTTCCATCTGATGAAGTGGTCTAATTTTGGGCTGTCCATTCCAAATGTATGTTTTGTTCATTTTTTGAACAGACAAAACAGTAGCCTGTCCCATCTGTTCAAAATACTGAGTTCACACTGACAAGGGATGCTGTGGGCACCTGGGAAGGAGAGAGAGAGGGTCCTAGTGATTCTTGATTTTTTTCAGAAAGGTAAATACTTCGTTTAGAGATTTGTATACTGTTCGGATTCTGTATTGTTTCAGAAGGGAGCTCAGTTTATTTGTTGTTCACACTGGCCTACATCAAAGGCAAAGCTATATTGTATGTAAAATCTGGTTTGGGAGGGGGGATTTCTTTTTTTTTTTTTTTTTTTTTTTTTGAGGAGTTTGGCAAGGGTTCGCTTTTGGTATCCATTTTGTTGGAATGATGCAAGGACAGTCTGCTGTTCCAGGTGCAGTGCTGGTCCTGAGAATGAAATTTGCACTGCCCTGGAGGCTAAAGTTTTGAAAATTCCAAGTTTCTGGACAGGATGGTGATGTGAAGTAGCATGTAGGTATCTGCCTGCATGTATGTATATGGGCTTATAGTAAACACTGAACACATGAGGGCCCTATCTGCTCGCCTTGTAACTAAAGTATCCAAGGCTAGAGCTGCTTCTTTTCTTTTTCCATAGGGAAATTTAAAATGAAATAAATATATATTAACTGGCCACCATCTACATCCAAAGAGAGAACTACAATTTCTGGATATAGACAAAGGTGGCCATATGCTGATTCCTAGAATCATCCAAAAAATCCTAAAAAGACCTTTAAGGATAATTATAGAAATCAGCATATGGTCTAGAGTAGTATTTCTCAAACTTTTCTAGCTGTGGCCTACTTGGACAAAGTATATATTCAGTGGCCCATTATCTCCACTTTTTATTGATTTGAGTCATATTTTATTACCAGAAGTGAGCATTGTATGCAAAATTGTGTTTGTGTGTGTGAGTAGTTGGCATAACATGCACAACCTAAAATTTTTCAAAATTTTAAGTCAGAGGAAAATTAGGATTTCTTGGCACATTTCTCAGCATACAATGGTGGTGCGGTGCAGTACATGATTTTACGTACCACAAAACACTTGCCTGCTGAGATATACAACATGTGACAAAATATTATCATAATGAAATTAAATTATGTAAAAGAACTTTTTTAATGAATAGGATTTTTAATATATTGTTTCTAAACTGTATCTGAAAATTTACAAACTAAGATAAAAAAAAAATTATTTACTAGTAATATTCTCTTGCAGCCCATTAGCAAAGCCATAAGGTCCACTTGTGGGTCATGAGAAACACTGGTTTAGAAAACAAGTCTTCTAATTTACATAATGGATGTGAAAAAACTCCCAAATATTTAAATGACTGTCATTCTCTGCAAAAATAAAAAAAAAATAATTTGCTGTAAGCAGTGACTTAAAACAGATCATTCATCTGCCTACCAGAATTCCTGACAATCCTCTTCACTCACCCAACACTCTGGATCTCTTCTTAACTGGTGACTGCTCCTCTTGGTAATTCAGATTATAATCTCATCTCTGGCAGAATGTCCTTCCTTCAGCTATTTACAACTGTGTGTACTCTGGCATTACAATAATGCCAAGTGGGAGGATTTATATGACTTATTCCTACTTTCCATGGTTCAGATTACTTTTTTATTTTCTTCTGATCTAAATACCTGTTGTGGTCTTGTCACAGAAATAATCCATGTTGGAATGGAAGCTTTCATCCCTCACCCTGTTCAAATTTCCCAATCCATATCTAAGCCATGGTTCTCCAAGAAGTGTGCCAGGGCTTGATATCAAAGTAAGCTATCTTCACAGTCGTCCACAACACTTGTAAAACCATCATTCAAAGGGCAAGGTCTCAATTCAGCAAGGATAAATGTACAAAATACATTTTGTACTTGTTGGTAATTGTGTCTTCTGGTCCCTTGCCAAAGTGTTGGGTGCAACTTTTGTCCATCTGTTTTACTTCCTCTATCTCACCCTAATAGTAGCATTGTATCATCACCCAAAGATAAGGCTGATGTCCTGGCTTCATTATTCTCTTCTAACTCTTCCAAAGATGACCATGGAAAATGCCACTTGTGATCTACCAGAAAGACATCAAAAGAATCTTGAATAATTTCGATACTACAAAGGCAAGCTGGTCCTGATGGAATCTCACTTATTGTGCTTAATAGATATTCACCTGAACTAACACTTGTTCTTTATCATCTATACACTAAACTATACTCAGCTAGCATCTACCACAAAGCATGGAAGAAAGCCCATTCAGCCAGTTCGCTAAAAACATGATAAATATCTACCATCAAATTATTGACCTATTGCTTTCACCTCAATTTTGTCCCAAAGTAATGGAGAACGTTATGAATAGTAAACTTTTTCAATACTTGTAGAACTGCCATCTAATTAGTGATCACCAGTATGGATTTTGCCAACCTAGATCTACAGATCTCCTACATCATGCACCTCTGGACCCATTCTATAGAAAAGTTTGGAGAAACCGGTGCCATTGCTATTGACATCTCCAAAGCTTTTGGTAGAATCTGGTATCAAGGGCTTTTCAATAAATTACCATCATATGAACTGCCTTCATTGTAATGTAGATGTTCTCTCTTCAGACTTTCCTGTTAATGCTGGTGTCCCTCAGAGCTCTGTCATGTCACCCACACTTTTCCTGATTTATATAAATGACCTACTCTCATTAATTGCAAACTATTCATAGTTTTGCTGAAGATAGCACTCTCCACTCGTCCTACTCATAGGACAAGCCTTGCAGCGCTCAAACAATGGGAGTTCAAGATCATCTGTAATAAGTGTCCTGAACACTATATCCACAGTATCCTTGATTGGGGACAAAAACAATCTAGTCAACTTTAATGCTTCCAAAACATAGTTTTGCTTCTTTTCTCATGAAAAAGACCTCAGATCTTTTCCACTTACTTTTAATAATGCTCAGCTCAACAGTCAAGACCAAATCTCTCTCTCTCTCTCTCGTTCTGACTGTTACTTCAAACCTTATTTAGTATAATCATATCGCCTCTATGAAATCATCAGCTTCCAAAAAAAACTTGACATCCTTTTCTGCTCAAGACGATACATTTCTTCTTAACAGTTACTTACTATAAATCCTAAATCTAGCCCATCATAGAATAGCGTTCTCATATTTGGGATGGTACACCTAAACCTCCCTAAAAATTCTTGATGCTGTTCAGAAAAGGACAGTTGATTAATGACAAATTTCTTACAGACTTTAACTTTCTTCAGCCACTTTCCCATAGATCAGTTTCTGGCATGTATTTTCTACAGATATTTCCATGGCTACTGTTCAGCAGAACTAGCATCCATTATGCCTTCCATTTTTGACATACCTATGGGAACTCAAGCAACATCTGCTCAGTATCCCTTTACAGTCAAACTGCATACTCACTGAACCTGATAATCCCAATCATCTTTCATTCTGTCCCCCTGCCAGCCTGGTTGGCCAAGTAGATAGCACACTGGCTCTCCAATCAACAGGTAATGGGTTCGAGTCCCACTGTGGACATGGGTGTTTGTGCTCTGGGCAGGCTTGTATAGCTCCTTGTGTTTATAAAGGTTTGTCTTAAAAAAAAAAAAAAAAAACCTCTGCTCCTGATCCCTACCCACACACTGTTTATTTGCTACAGGCCTTTCTGCATTTCATGTATGGGAATAACATATAGAAACAAGTTTTACAGGGAGATTACGATTTAGGTGATATACAGTTAGCAGTGTTTCAGATGACTGAAATGTAACATCTGACATTATAGAAGATCTAGTAAATAACACATTAATTATGTGACAAATGATAACATACTGAGTTTAGTAGGTTGTAATAGAGATAGTTAAGCCAAATAGTTTTGCACATATGCTAGTGATTTCTTCTGGGTTAGGAAGAACAAAAAAAATACAATAAGCATAAACATGAACCCTTACATAACTAAAACTGATCATGCAGGAACTGTTAAGTAAAAAAACAAACACATGGAACATGGAAGCTGGCATGGGTCAGTCATTGTTCAGTAGGTATGCATGATAGTTGGCAAAAAAGTTAACATTTGACATATGGAAAGCTCTAATAAGCAACTTTCAAATATCACATAAAATCAATCCTTATTTTCTGTTGAGGGTGCCTTGTGAGTGGAGCTCTTATCCCATATTGTGGTGAGTGTGGGAGAGTGGAAAGCTAGGCCTGAGTTGTCTTCTCTGTTGTTATTAACATCTCCAATATGCTATTTTTGTCTAATTTCCAAACTTTGAGATGTTTGCCCTGTGTAAGCAAGGCCACAAGAACATGGAATATTGTAAACTCCAGAATGTTTTGTTGAAAGGGTTGTGGTCCTTGGTGAAAGTAACAGAGCATATATAGTGACAATGGGTTTGAAAGCCACTCTTATGTTATGAGATAGGTGAATTTGAGAGATAGTTTGCCAATATAAGGGATGGAAACCGAAGCTCTGTAGCAAATGTCAGAGATCTGTTCTGGAGAAGGAGTAGAGAATAGTATTCTCTATACCATTTTCTTAGAATATCCAATGCTCACCAATAGTTGGAGAAGATAATGTAATTCTGATTTTAGTGTTTCTTCATCTCCTGTAATAGAGATCACTCTTTTTTTTCAGCATATGTATAATACCTAATTTTTGTGATATATGGTACAATGAAGAGAAATTTAGGTAACGACCTGTATGAGTGGGCTTATGGTATAGACTAAGAGAGGCCTCTGTTTTTTTTTTTTTTTTTCAAAACACATCTAGGAAAGGTCATTTTCAAGTTCTAAAGTGAATTTAATTTTATGGTGGATGGACTTAATAGATGAAAGAAAATCATGCAACTCAGCCACACTGTATTTCCATATTCTAAATATGCTATCTTTGTTCACAGATGTTCCTGTAGATAAAGTTATGGCACTTGTAGATGATCTATTCCCTTTTGACACGTCTCAACTCAAATTACTGCCAATAGAATGGGAAAATCTACAAACTATCTGGCTTTACAATGGGAAACTCTCTCTTCATCTAGGAAGATCTGTGAACAAAGATATTGTATCTTTGTTCACAGATATCTTTATTGACTAGCTAGAATATCCGTTGATAAGATAGAATTTTTTTGTAGTTTTTCTACAAAGTGTTGCAAGTTTTTGATGAAGGCATCCGTGTGTATGATGTGCTCCTTTAGAAAATTAGCCAGATGTTTTAATAACAAATAAGTAAGAAAGCTAATACCATCTATGATAGGCCAAAGAGGAATATCAGTCTCGTGTACCCTGGGCATTCCATATAATCGTGGAGTTAAGGGGTGCATAGATTTTAATCTATTTTTAAGATCTGTAGACCATGTAGTCTTGTTGCATAAAAGGTTATTGGTTTCTTCATGGTTTGTCTAAGTAGGGTCATAATCTAATGGCGTATAACTATAGGTATCAGAGAGTAAAAATGAAATTTGAACATATAATCAATTATATTCATGATAACAGTTGAATTGCCTTTATCAGCCTTAATTACTATATCTTTGTTCTTCTTTAAAGTTGAAAGAGCTTTTTTTTCCCTAAGGAATTGATGTTCTTTTTAGGAGGATGAGAAGAAGAGAGAAAGATTGCAGAATTCAATTTAATGTCATTTGCACCAAGTTGAGGTAGAAAGTAAAGGGCCTTTTCTAAGTTGCAAATAATATCTATTTTAGGAATGTGCTCTGGCATGACAGCAAAAATTGAATCCTTTCTTTAAAATGCTAACTTCTGCTGAGATGTCAGGTTATGATTAGAATTGATAAATAATACTTTCCCAACAGGTAGGCTAACTCTCGAGATGAAACTTTTCTTGTACATAGTGTTAAATTTTTTGATTTGTCTCTGTTTTTAGAGGTTAGAAAAATGTTATTATAATTTTAATAAATATATTATTATTATTGTGGCAAAACAAGTTGGTTTAATTATCTATATTATGACCCATTAAACCCAGTGTTAGTTATCATTTGTTACATTCATTTTTTGGTTCAAAAAATCTACAGAACTTATCAACACAGGGAAGAAAGATATTCCATAGAAAGCTAGTAATGTTTACTTAATTATTCAGCATCATCACAGAATTGCTGTACACCCCCTGGAGGGCACACATGAAAAAATAATTATTATGCAAAGAACACTCTTTTTTTTAGAAAAAAACTTATTCATTTTCTGAAAAAACAAAATGGTCTTTCAGCAGAGAGGACTATTGCTTATGCTTGCTGTAAAGCAATGAACATCAGTATTCTAGCATGCTGAAGATTGGTAACATTTTTTGTGTTCACTGATTTCCAGATTATTCCCTGATTTCCTTTAAGACAAAATACTGCCTTCTGAAGTGAATTAATGTTCAATAAACACTTATACAATAAATTTTTATTTATCATTATATTCATAAAGATTAGTAAATGTTAATCGTTACCATTTATACCATTTAAAAAACACATGAAAGGTGGAATTGAAAACTATGTGTACACATGCACACAAAAAGATGTTAGGCAGTGCCTTTATGAATGCTTTTTTTTTTTTTTTTTTTTTTTTTTACAGTTCTTGTTTGAAATATTTACTGCCAATTATCAGTTGGCTAATGAATTTAGCTTTGTGCCATTTCTTGTAAATGGAAGAGCAAGAGTGCAGCATTTCCAATCACAGGAATGTGCTCAACTGGAGAAACTAATGGGTCAACCCAATTAGCAAAGCATCTAAATGCTTTTGGTGGTGACTGAGTATTTTTACTGCACCATGTTCTGCAGTGATAGGTGTCTATTGAAAGCTGTTGTTAATCTTTACCTCCATAATTAAAGCATTTTACACATAAAATAATTTAAAAAAAGATGCAACAAAAGTAACAGGCATGATAAATTTGTTATTCACTTTTAATATATGTGTTTTTGTGTATGTATATACAGAGCTCATATGCTTACTCACTTGCCATAGGCAAGTGGATTTTGTTAGCTGGAGAGTAGCTGCAGACTGAATAGAATAAAATATTTTTTTAAAAATTTAACAACAAGAAAAATATATATAACTTCTTAAACCACAGTATTCACTTAATGGAACTCCTTTTGACTTATTAGGACATATCATTTAAAAAAAAAATGGATAGGTGAAGGGGGAAGGAGTTCTTGGGTGACTGAAGTTTTGCATAAGATGCGCACGCACGCATGCACGCACAATTTGAAAAGAACTTGTCAAGTGCTTCTCTATCTGAAACATTACGATAGTGATTTGTATTAAAGAGAAAATATGACAGATATAATCATTAATATAAAAGCTGGTCAACAATTGGGCTACAGACATATAACAACATTCTAAAATTGGTCGAAGACCTTAAAGAAGAGTCTCTGAAACCAACAATTTACATACACATTTCATTCTTGACAATCTTGGAACAATTTCTGTAAAAATGCAATCACTTATGAACACTGGTATAAAATCTAGTTTAAACGTGGGTGAAATGCATACTAAACTATTATTCTTGACTTGCATTCATTGGCTATGCAGTTTCTAAAATAGCACAGAAAAGGAGTACCCGTTGAAGAGCAGTGGTTGGCATATTTATGTATATAGATATATGCGTTTATATGTATGTATGAACACACATGTAAGTATGTATGTATATAGGGCTTTTTTTTTTGTCATCACAGCAAGCACAGTTTCATTTCTTACATAGACAACTATGGTATGTTTCTATTCCTTATTTTCTGGAAAGTACTTAGAGTTATAATTTTATTTTTAACAATGCTCATTCTGAACTTGACACATCCTTTGTTGATGAAATAATGCAAATGTGAAATAAGGAATAAACATGTTATCTTTCACAGTGACTTCTTATCTGCTGCCAGGTGGCCATTACCATCCATTACATGTTTGTCATAGCCATTTGGAATTCCATTCAAACTATTGAAGCAAAGTCCATTAACAGCAGCACTACTACATGCAGCCAACTTCCTATAGTTTGTAAAAAAATGAGATGAACTTCCATTGCAAGTAGCACCTTTCTTTTCTGGCATATGTGATGTTTGATAAGATTTCTTGTAAAATTCCATGAAAAGGAACAAGAAAAGGACGGCATGAAATCCAATCCACCACATGAATAGACGAGGATAATTGCAGTCAATAAATATCAGTTGAAATGAATGGGTGAATATCATGATAAACTGTATCTAGAATAAGAAAAAAAAAAGATATTAATACTATATTATAAAACTGTGTGTACTGTTCTCATTGTTAATAAATTACTATAATTCATTTTACAAAGCTGCACAGTAGTATAAAAGCTCTTACTCATTGATGGATAAACCACTACATTTCACTTATGATTTACAAATGTATTGCTTATTTTTACCTTATTATATTATACTAGTCCAATCTGGGAAATTCCATAGGAATACATGATATGTTATATTATTATTATTACATGACACCTCCAAGAAGTCCAAAGACTTACTGAAGGAGAGCACCTACTCTACAATTCTCCATCTCCACCACCACTCCATCCATCAACTACAAACTACTACTACCATCATCACCTACACCAAAACCATTTACTGTCTACCACCACTAGTATTTTTTGTCTGTAAATTGCATGTTTTCTCAAGGCTGATTTGTTTGTATGTGGGTTGAAAAACCTGAGTTTCCATATGAGATCAGCTAACTCACCTTTAATTGAAAAAAACCAATATAAAGATTACTCTCGTCATGATGACAATCGAACTTAGGCCTTTTCAAATTGAAGGGTGCAAATGTACCGTCATTCTTCCAAATGCACTATGGAGGTGCTAAAAACTATTTAAAGGTGGGAATGGGAACAAAATTTTGATCTAAGTTACAACTGAACGTCCTGAAAACTCAACCTAACAAGCAGGCATGGGTGTAGCCATTACTATGTCACTGTTTGGTCTCTATGGATGAATACAAATTCCAGAACTTCAGGCTCATCCAGTGTTTTCTGAAGAAAAGGAAACATACTTTGGAAAACATTCTGGTAATGCGTTCCATTCACTGACAATTCTCCATGTAAAAAATCTGCTCCTCACACCCTTCCTCACCACACTCTTACATAACTTCCTGGGGTGACCTCTGGTTTTTCCCCTCTCACCTTCTACTCTTTATAATCTCATCTGGATTAATCTGATAAAATCCTCTCATTAACTTAAATGTCTCTATCATATCACCTATTTTCTTCTAATCCACTAAAGTCTGCAATCCACATTTCTTCAACCTCTCTCCATAGCCAGAATTCCAAATTCCTGATATTGTCTTAGTCACTCGTCTCTGGACCCTTTCCAATGTTTCCACACATCACACTGAAAATACAGGTGACCAGATTTGAGTACAATAGTACAAGTGTGGTCTGACCAGTGCTTTATACAGTGGCACAACCATTTCCTTACCCCCCTGCATATTAGAGTGCTACTTATCATAGCAGCACTACAATGTGCAGCCTTTGCAACACTAGCAATATGCCATCTAAACTTCAGTCTGCTGTCAACCATCACTCCCAAATTCGAATCTCATCACTTCCTGCAGTACAGCATCGTCGATTATAGTACATAGCCTTATATTTCTGCACTCCAAAATGCAACACCTTGCACTTATTAATATTAAAACTACAACTCTACTCCTTTGTCCAAGTAACAAAAGTCTATTCAAATCTTGCTGAAGGAAATTAACATCAACAGTGCTACTTATAATTCTCCCCAACTTTGCATCATCAGCAAACAACTGAAGATCCCCATTCAGTCCCATGATATATCATTTACATACAAACTAAACAGCAGGGATCCAAGAACAGAATCCTGAGGCACGGCACCAGTTACCCTCCTTTTTTGAGACACTGCCCCATCATACACAACCTGCTGGTATTGTTTAGAGTGCCAATCTCTGATTCATCTAACCAATATCTATCTATCTCCATCTTCTGCAGCTTGTACATTAACTTATCATGTGGTAATCTATCAAACACTTTTGCAAAGTCCAAGAATATCACTGTATATGATTCTCTCTTATCTAACACACTCATTACCCTATCATGAAATGCAATAAATTGCTAAAACAGAAGCTTCCATTTACAAATCCATGCTGATCATCATAAAGAATGCTATGTCCATCAATCCAATCCTGTATTCTACCTCCTTAACAATCTCTCCAACACCTTGACCACAATTGCAGTCATACAGACTAGTTTATTATTGGAAATTTCTGTCCTAGAACCATTTTTTAAAAAAGGAACCGTCATTTATCAAGACTACTTTCATCTCTAATGGTTATAGTGCAGAAGTAGTTGATAAAATAAATAATAATTATGGCCTTCATTCTAATTCTCCTGGAGAAGTTTCTAATATTTCAAATCTATGTGTTAAAGGACAATAAAATTGCAAGACTTGTTCACCAGACTGACCTACAAGTTTCTTCCTATCCAGTTTGAAAACTAAATTCCTTCCTAGCCTCTCTCAAAGATAAACCTGGAGTTTAAGGAATCCCTTGTTCATGCAGCCTTTGGTATTATGGGAAGATGAGTTGTTCCACTCAGATTCTTCTAAAAGAAGATCAAGTATATTTTACTTCAAGAGTGTGATAGGTCTGGTTTAGCTAGCCATGCCTCATCCACTATGCATAGAATTCATTGGAACAAAACTAAAGTCCTACACAAAAGTTTCTTTCTGAAAAGATTATATAAAAATAGTTGTAAAACCAACATTCATAGTCCAAACTTCAATAAAAAGGATTGCCTTGAGCTTTCTCAATTTTTGGAAGTCATCCTAAGCAACATTCCTCATTCTTGTGTTTCTTAAGCTTGTAATTATTTATTTGTTTGAATTCTAATAGTTGTAGATGAAGTTATCCTCTTGCAGTTGATAGCATATGTTGTCACATGCTTGCAATTTAAGTGTTGATCTTATTGTGTTTGTCTCTTTGCAACTGTACTAACAAAGGCTAAGAAATCAAGCCGAGAATTCTGCAAACTTAAATTATTTTTTCCTAATGTGTCATTTTGTTACTCTATAAATTTATCATCATTATTCTTTAATAACATCCTCAGTTAACCAATCAGCAAATCAATTCCCAAACTCAGTTGGATAATTCATGCATTAATGTATTATTATATAATTGTAGATTCAAGAGTTTTGGATTTGATCATAGCATCAGAAGAGCTGATTATAACTGAGATGGCATTTTTGCCCTCAAGAATGACCATGTATTTTTGATCTGGAAGATGAAAAAACATGCATAGATAGGTATGGTAAGGAAGGCAAAACTGAATATGAGAAGAGATTGGCCCTGAGATCCAAAGAAACTCCTAAGGATTTTTTTAGCTCTGTGGCCAGTAGGAGGAGAAATGGTTGTGGAAGAATGACATTGTTGGATAAAAATAGGAATAGAATGACTGATGAAAAGGACATAGTGGAGTTGTTCAATGAACAATTTATTGGGAAATTTTATCCTGGAGAAGTAGGTTTTAATACTAGAGGGATAGGACAGGTTTGAGGTTTAAAAGTGCAAGAGGAGAGTGTGTTTCAAATACTAAGTACTCTGGATGTCAATAAAGCAGTGGGACTGGATCGAATATTACATCTCGCCTAAAACATTTGTCCCTCAAGAATTCTAGAAATTCTATTCCTTTATTACTACATGCATTTTTCCTCTTCCCAATTTATACTGCCATAGTTAAAATCTCCCATAAACAGTCTTCTTCTTGCACTTGCCAAGGTCAACTGGCAAGTGCAAGAATGCAGGTGAGCAATCAAGGAATCTGCTCCTCACCCTCTGTGCTCCTTGGCTTGTAGCAACATCTCACTAAATATCCTGTCTTCCCCACCTCTACATCACAACATATGTTTTCAAAACCATTAGTGTCACTACCTTCCACTCTGAGAGGACAAAAGTCATCACTTATCATAAGCAGTACTCCACCACCGTGTTTTTTTTTCTTCCTATTCTTTCGAAAAATGCTGTACCCTGCTACTTCTATTTCTGTTATTATGTCATCTTATGTCAACCATGTTTCAGAGATTACAATAATCTTCAGACACGCTGATGTTATCAGCGCCACCAATTCATCTCCTTTATTCCGGATACTTCTGGCATTAGTATAAAGCATAAAAATGCCACTTTTTCTATACTATCCTTATCCCCTCCTGACTCCACCGGACTCAGTGTTACCCGATGTATTCCCCCTTTTCCCAAGCACCTATTCCCACAAGAGGCCACCCCTGCTACCATCCATGCAGGTACTTCTAGTTTCTCTGCACTGACACACCGACTCATTCAGAGAACAGCAATCTTTCCAGATGCCTACATCCTTCCTCATTCAAATGAAAACGATCTCATCTCTTGCATACAGTTCCTTTATATCCTCAAATACCCTCCAAGATTCCACATATTCCAATCCTCTCTTCTGACACATTCTGGCTATCATGCTATTCATTATTAATGCTCTTCTACTCAGCTCGTCATTATCATACCTGGACAACACACACACACACACACACACACACACACACTATCTTCCCTCTCTGAGTTTTCTTCTGTACAACCTCAAGCATGAATCTCAGATTTCTCACCACCCTATTTACACTGCCTCTCAAGTCATTCATGCTCATCATCACAATCATCTCATCCACCCTTTCACCCTGATTAATTGCTATAGCCACACTTTCTATCAGGGGAAACCCTCCTCTGGCATCCTATCTTGCACACCACAGATCATCAAGTCTCCATACATCACACCTCTCACCACTCTGTTCCTTGATTGCTCATCTACATTCCTTACTCTCTCTCTCTCTCTCTCTCTCTCTCTCCTTTAACACTTTCTCTCTATTCCCTACTTACCAGCCATCTTGGCATCTCTCTATCCCTGGTTCCAGTGCTTCCTTGCATTCTTCTTATTCCCTCTCTCCTACTGTTTCTATTCTCTCCTCTTCTATCATTCCCATAACTCTCTCCTTCCCTCTCTTATACTGTTTCTATTCTCTCCTCTTCTATCATTCCCATAATTCTCTCTCCTTTCCTCTTTTCTACTGTTTCTATTCTCTCCTCCTCCTCTATCATTCCCATAATTCTCTCTCCTTCCCTCTTTAACAATGTTTCTATTCTCTTCTCTTCTATCATTCCCATAACTCTCTCTCACTCCTACTCTGATTCGCCTGCATTCATCTCTTCCATTCGTTTAATGTCATCTTTCACACTTCTCAACTCATTCCCGAGACATTCCACCTGCTCTTTCAGTTCATCTATCCCTCTCTGCAAGCTACCCACTCTTGTTGACCATTCATCCTCCCAATTAACACCATCTACGAAAACTTCACAATTATTATTCAAACTTTCCCCACTCCTACTTTTTTAATTTATATTTTGCTCGTTATTCTCTCCCTCTATCACACCCCTTTTCCCAAGCACCTATTTCCACAAGAGGCCATCCCTGCTACCATTCACCCAGGTACTTCTAGTTTCCTTGCATTGACACACCAACTCATTCAGAGAACAGTCATCTCTCCAGATGCCTACATCCTTCCTCATTCAAATGCAAACGGTCTCTTGCATATTGCTTGTCAGGATAATATTGACATTTTCCTTTATTAGCATATGTACTTTTCATGATAGATGTTTTGTGTTTAATTCCTGCGAATCCTTTGTGTTTCTCATTAATATAGGATTTCCTGCTATTTCGTTTAATTTCATAATTTTTTGTCTGTCCACACTCATTGTAGCCAATCTGCCAAAGAATGGCATCCACATTTTTCTGCACACCCCTCAGCCTATAGAGACAACCAACAATATACAGGCAGTCCTCAGTTTACGACGTTTCAATTTATGCTGATTCACAATAACGCCGGATGCCTGCTCGTGCTTTCTTACTGTAGCGTGGTCTGACTGAGAAACGACGCTAGAAGGCACTCTAGTGTTTGAGTGTTTACCGAGCTACTATGATGTATATGTATCAAACCTAGTTTTACTGTTGAATCTACCTAATTGTTCTATTTAATTTTTTTTTACATACATACGTATTTAAATTGATAAAGTATGTAATTACATACCATGTCTGATAAAAGAAGAGCAGAAAAGTTATCAGAACTTGGTGTTAAGAAGGCACGGAAATCAATCACACTTGAAAAGAACATGGAGGTGATTCGAAGAATGGAAGATGGGCAGACACGTGCTAATATCTGTAGAAGTATGAACTTACCTCCATCGACTGTTACTACAATTATGAAAAATGCGGATAGAATAAAACAGTCTGTGCAACAATCTACGGCAGTACTAAATGCAAAACATAAGTTATAGCAGGGGTAAACTTCATGAAAAATTATTATCATTATGGGCGGATGACTTGAATCAGAAAAACATTCCTCTGATGCAGGCTATTATAACTGAGAAAGCAAAAACAATTTTTGAGGATCTTAAAAAGACAGATGGAGTCAAAGAAACATTTTTAGGAAGCAAAGGTTGGTTCACGAGATTTAAGTCTCGAAGTAAGCGCCATAGTGTCAAATCATGTGGTGAGGTGGCAAGTGCAGATGTTGCAGCAGTGGCTGCTTTTCCTAAAAATTTCAAGACTGTGTAAAACAAAGAAGTTATCCTCCTGATCTCATTTTTAATGTTGATGAGGCTGGGCTCTAATGGAAAAAATTGCCATCCCGTGCCTTCATTTCCTGTGAAAAACGTTCTGCTCCAGGTTTTAAAGTCACAAAAGATAGACTTATGCTTTTGTTGGGTGCAAATGTCTCCGGAACTTTCAAGCTTAAATGTTAGTGTACCATTCACAGATACCACATGCCTTCAAGGGTCTAAAAGCCATGCTGCCAGTCCATTGGAAATGGAACGAGAAAGCTTGGATTAAACAAGACGTTTTTATAGATTAGTACACAAATTATTTTTGTCCAACCGTGCTTCGCTTCTGTAAAGAAAATGACTTGCCAGCCAAGGCATTGCTTCTCTTAGATAATGCCCCTGGACATCCTCAAAACCTTGCTGAATTAAGAACACCATTGGATGTCAAGGTTGTTTACATGCCCCCAAACACAACATTGCTTTTGCAACCGATGGATCAGGGGATAATATCAATCTTCAGAGCCTATTACCTCCATATAGCATTTATAGAAATGGTAAGAGTCTTGAACACTTCAGGAAAAACTATTAAAGACTATTGGTGATCATTTGATATTTTGAAGGGCATTAACAACATCAAAGCAGCTTGGAACGAAGTGTCAGCAAAGTGTTTAAAAGGAGCATGGCGAAAACTACTTCCAGCATTTATGCACGACTTCGAGGAATTAGAGCAAGAGGAGAATGTTATTGAAGACGTTACCAAGCCTACACGAGAGGTGGGATTGGACAATATTACAGCTCAAGATTGAGGTGTGACAGAAGTCTTAGAGAGCCATGATAAACCGCTTTCCAATGAAGACTTAAAAGAATTAGCCGAACAATTAAGTCAACATTCAAAGGAGGAGAAAGAAAATGAAGAAGGTCCTCTGACAGATATAAAAATGGCCGATTTACAGCGTATCCTTGCAAGCATAGATATATTGACTGATGAACTCTATGAAATGGACCACGATTGGTAATGGAGTGCGAATGTAAAAAGGAGTGTAATCACATCTATTTGACCTTACACTGAACTCCTTAAAGAAAAAAAAAAAGAAAATCTAGGTAGTTAACACTGGATACTTTTTTCCAAAAAAATGCAGGTGATCTGAAACCAGGAATTTCAACATAGAAATCTGTGATATCTTTTTGAAGTTTCATATTTTTTTGTATATAATTTTGTTGTTTTCATTATTAATAATTTTATTTTAACAAATATATATATGTATGCATTATCAAAGCTTTAAATATAATAATGTTACACATACTTCATGTGCATATTTTTTGACTGTGTGGAACATAACTTTGTACCTCCCATTAAAATTGAGTTCGTTTTACGGCAATTCAGTTTACACCTGTTTTCTCAGGAATCAAAGTGAGGTGTAAACTGAGGGCTGCCTGTATTTTGTACTAGCATTAGTATTATTATTATTCAGGCTTCCATGGAGTCAAAAGACTCATCGTGGGAGGTCCTTTCTAAGAAACACAAGTCTATCAAGACTCATTGAGGGAGGTCCTGCCTAGGAAACACAAAGTTTATCATACCACTCTTTAAACGCATTGACTTCTTGCTCTCACCACTCCATCAGGCAATGCATTACATGGTTCAACCACCCTCCATGCAAAGAAACCACTCCTCACCCTCTTTCTCACAGTTTCCTTTCGTAACTTCCAGGGATGGCCCCTTGTCATGACTCCTTCCCGTTGTTCAACCAAACAAAAGAACTCCCCAGTGTCACCCCTGTAACGACCTCTCAACAGTTTAAAAAATGACCGGCACGACATGGGGAGCTCAACCAGAGGTACTTCACTCGATGGCTTTGGCATTGTGTTTTGCTGCAGGGGAGAATGATGCCCCAGTGTGGGTGGCATCCGCCCATGCGAAACACGTGGATATGGCTTTAAATGATACCATTAGGATCATAACCGGATGCCTAAGACAAACCCCAGTCAACAAGCTGTATCCCTTAGCAGGCATAGCGCCACCAGGCATAAGACGTCATGTGGCCAGTGAGATGGAGAAAAAAAAGCAGATGACGGACGAAAGACATCCAATGTACGGCCATATCATCATAGCTTCTCGACTCAAATCGAGGCATAGTTTTATGCAAAGAACTAAAGCACTGATCCATAAACCTGAGGAGCGATGCCTTGTTCTATTGAGGGAATCGGTTCAACTTCAAGAAGCCCCCATAATTAAGGAAGAGTTAACTAAGGGATATCACCTACCCTATAGCACCTGGAGGACTCTGAACCATCTCAGAGGGGGAGTGTCCAGTTGCAGAAGTAACCTGATGAAATGGGGTTATGCAGATGATGACAGCTGTGACTGTGGAGACGTCCAAACTGACGAACATCTTTTATGTTGCCCAGATCTAATCGATGTGGGCTCCAAGGATGACATTCGGATGGTCAATGACAAGGCAATACAAGCCGCTGTTTTTTTGGATGGAGAGGATATTATTGGTGTTCCGGACTCGGAAAGTAAAGTAGCAGATTAAAAGTCTCAATCATATCATCCCTCTTTCTATCCACCAAACTCTGCAGTCCACACTCCCTAAGCCGATCCTCATAACTAACATTGTACAGTCCCTACACCATCTTTGTTATCTGCCTTTGTACCTTTTCAGAGTCTTATACAATGGAATGATAACCATTTTATCTCTGAAGGTCAGTGTCCTTCTCATTATTATAGCAATCCTCTGCGTTACCTTCACTACCTTTGCAATATATCCCCTAAATTTCAGGTTTCTATCAATCATCAAACCCAGATCTCTTGTCTCTGCTACTTCCTCCAGTTTAACTGCTCCCATAGAGTATGCAGCATCCCATCGATGTGTCCCAAACCTCAAGATCTTACATTTTGCTGCATTAAACTGACATCTCCATTAATTTGCCCATCTATCTAGCTTATTCAAATTCTCTTGCAGGGCTACCACATCTGCACTATTACTAATAACCCTTCCCAGGTTTGCATCATCCGCAAACAACCGAATATCCCCTTGCAATCCATGGATTGCAAGTACTATTTGCTTCTATTTGAACTAAATAGCCTGAAATAAAGCCATCACCTCAGTCTTAAACTCTTTAACTACTGCTGATTGCAATTCTTCGGCTATCAAATTTCAGTAATAACCTTCTTTCCTATTCCCTCTATCATCCCTGAAAAAATAAAACAACCTTACCACTCTCTTCTATTCATCAATTCTCACTGATGATGATCATTTTTGGCCAAGCTGAGCTGACCAATGGCAAAAACTTCCCTTTATTTCTGATGATTCTGGCATTTGTATACATGAATTTCACATCCCTTTGGATCCACAATTACCTTTGCATGATGTGATTATCAACAATTCATATTTTAAACCCAAGAAACATTTCTGTACACATGCTCATTTATCACCAGAGGTGGATAAACCTACACATGATGATATCCTCCAAACATTTCTAGTTTCACTAAATTTTCTCTTCTAACTTCTCACTGCACAACACTTTCTCCAAATGTCTCACTGAAACCATTCTAATACAATCCATCAGTCATGCATAATTCCTTTGTCTCATCAAATTCACTTCAGAAATATATAAGTTGCACACTATTCCTTCTTCATAATCTTCTTACTGACTTATTCACAATCATGGCCCTTCTCCATTCATTCCTATCATACAGTGGCAGCAGACTCATAATCTTAACTCTTATTCTTCTTTTACTTCTTCCAGCAACTCTTTCATATCTTCTTTCATTGTATATTTCTTATTGAAATCATTTGTGCCTGCAAAACAGTCCATTCTTTTACTTTTGCTCTCTTTGAACTTTGTACTCAGGAAGCATGCTTTCATCATTTCATGAAGTACACCTCTTATCATAGAATCTATATATAATACTCATCCCCAGTTTCTCAATCTTTCTTACCTTCCTACTCATTTTTCCTTTAATTCTTTTTCTTGCTGCATCACATTCCAGTAGCTGCTTCAAGCACATGATTCCATTATATTTATGTTTACAACATGCATGTCTATTGTACATGACTTTATAGTCCACTGGACCTAATATATATATATTTATTTATTTAGCGTATGGCTCACACATGAAAAGTTACATTACATTAATCCTTAATATATATGGACATAGTAATAGACATATGTACAATAAGAAGACATAATACAGTCATAAAAGAGACACTCAAGAATAGGCTACAACTGAATTGGTCGACTGCACTTGGTGTAGCATGGATGAAGTCTGACAGGTTTCCACTGTATGCACGTAGGACACATTCTGCTATAATATGATTAATTGTCTGGCGGGGTGATCCACAGTCGCACCTGGGTGAGGCAATCATGCCCCATTTGTAAAGGTGGTCTGCACATCTGCCATGTTATATATACAAAGAAGATGGGACACCTGGCCTAGAGTGCAAGTAGATATCATCATGTCTGCTATTCAGAACTAATAGTCTGCTTGTCAGAATCCTCGAATAGTAACATGTTTAGTCTCTAAAACAAGTTTCCTAATTATCTAACTCTTAGTAAACCCATGATACTAAAACACTAATTAAACTTACTTATAAGTTGTTTTTTTAGAAAGAAGCAACATCACAATCCACATAGGGTAATTCTTAAACAATGCACATTTCATGTTTTTGAACCTTTCCAATATTGTTTTACAAAAAATATGTAATAAAAGTCATTCACACCATATTTTTTCTATAACCATACAGTATTCATGTGCTTAATTAACAGCTAGTCAATAATATGAAATAATATGATATACCATTATATATATAAATAATAGTAATTATCAATACACTATAACATATAACTCATATGCAGTTTATATGTTGTAGTGTATTATTTATTATATTATCATAAGATTTTAAGCAAATGTTTTAAATCATTACCATCTGAATTGTCGTTATGTACTTTTTCCACCAGAGATACTTATACATGCTTGGTCCCAATGCAGCCAGTCCATAATAGATATACATAAAAACATGAATAAGGCTATTCAAAAATGAAAAAAATGTACTATGTCCTCCTGAAACAAATAAATAATGTATATTAATGAATATGGAGAGATGAGGACTAAATGAGAAGATACAAATGAGGATAAGTTTTTATTGTTTTACATGACATTTATCTTAATTATAAAAAGGCCTAATTACAGTTTCAGGTTGACAATCGAGTAATTTATTATTAGAGAGAAGTTCTTAACAAACATTTGAGTTCAATTAAACACAAAGTTGGTAACACGCTATCATTTGTCTTTGAACTTTAACATAAACATACAAATCACATAAGAAACTGAATGTGCACTAAATAATCATGTAATAGCAAAATCATCATATGCAGTGTTTACTTTTAGGATTAATCAATAAGTAGGAAGCTGGTCCCTTCCAATTAAAAGGTTTTTGCATACTCCTAATATAATTAGCATATAACTGTAAATCCCATAAAATAAATTTTATTGTATTTTAGTGTGCATATAACTGTGCAGCAATGAATTATCTAGCAAAATTGGTTTCTTTCCTTTGTTCAGTGATTTGTGTATATTATGGACTAGCATAGCATAAGAAAATATTATAGGTAAGAAATCTACATGAATAAAAAGGGTTATGAAGACTAAATCAAATGATGATAGGCTTATTTATAATTAAAGAAAGAGCCATGCAAAAATCATTCAGAGGAAACGATAAAGCTGGCTGCATTCACACATAAGTTGGAAGAAGATGGTAATGGGAACAAAAAAAAGTTATATGGACTTCTGAAGACTAGACAAAGAAGAAGATATATGAAGAGCCAGATTTTTTAATAAATGGGGATGGAAATCTTGTGATTAGTGAAAGAGAGAGAGAGGGAGAGAGAGATTAGGATGATGTGGCAGTATTATTTTAGATATCTGTTAAATAAAGATGAAAGTCACAGAAATGAATTGGAATGAATACAGTCGTGAGATAGATAATATGGAAATAAGTCTGGCATAGGTTGAAGAAGCATTAAAGATGAAGAATGGAAAATCCCTTAGGGATTTTCCATTCTTGTGGTAATACCACAATTGCAGTAATACAGGACTGAAATGGTTATGTGACATCTTTAGACTGATCTGGAGAAAGAAGGTGATACCTAATGATTAGACCAAGAGGATTATTTTTCCAATACACAAAACAAACGGAACTTAAGAAGGGAGTTTAGTAATTATAGAGGAATAGCATTATTATGTCATTGTGCAAAGATTTATGAAAGGATAATGGCAAAATGAATAAGAGACAAAACAGAAGAAGGTCTAAGAGAAGAGCAGTTTGGTTTTAGAAAAGGGCAATCAACTGCTGATCCAATTTTTGCTGTAAGAAAAATGATGGAAAGACACTATGAATTTGGAAAAAGTCTGTTTATAACATTTCTTAATTTGGAAAAAGCCCTTTTACTGGATTCAATGGGGAAAAGTCTTGGAAAGTTTGAAAAAGATAGGCATAGAAAAGAAATAAATAGTCATGATAAAGAATATGTATATAAGTCTAAGAGCTCTGTAAAGACTAAATTTGGTAATTTAGAGTGGTTTACAATTAAAAATGGACTGCCACAGGGAAGTGTGTTATCTTCGTCTGCTTGTAGTGATCAATAGCATCCTATATGTGGTTAATGACTTGAGAGATGAGAAGCAGTTGTGTTTGCTGATGATCTGGTGATATGGGTACATTCAGAAGAAGAACTACAGAAGAAACTAGATGAAAGGAATAGTGTCATAAAGAAAATATGGATTACCTGTTAATAGTATATATTAATAGTAGTATATTAATAGAATAGGATTTGCCGTTAGGTGGCGTAATGTGTGTGTACCATAGATTTATTCTCCTGAAGGAAAAGTTATTTTTTTTTGCATTTTAGTTGATAACATTATTGCCAGCCTGGTTGGCCAAGTGGTTAGAGTATCCGATCTCCAGCTAAAAGGCTGTGGGCATGGATATTTGTGATTGTCTGTAAAAATAGTAGTGGTGATGGTGGGCAGTAGATGGTGTTGGTGTAGATGATGTGGTTCGCTGTAGTTAGTGGACTGAGTGGCAGAGACTGTAGAGTAAGTACCCTCCCTCAATGAGTCTTTGGACTCCCTGGAGGTGTCGCGTAATAATAATAATAATAATAAAAAATATAATAATAATATTAGGTTAACTTATCATAGTTTTTGTTTTAAATGAGTGTGTGTGATTGAAAGAGCTATTTAGTTTGTAAGTATAAATTGTATTTTTTTTGTTTAAATACGATATTGTCAGTATGGTGCCAATGCGTGGAGGAGCAATGATGAGATTTTGTGCAGTGCAGTGTGCGTGAAATGTATTTGTCGAGAAAATTAAAGGATATGTGGAAGAAAATTGAAACTGGAGGGAGAGAGAGAGAGAGTAATAAATGTTTCAAACATTAATGCCTATAAGGTGACAAGAATGCAACAAAGATAGCAGAGTGGACAGTACCAATGGTAGGATGGAAAGTGATGTTATTAATGTCGAATGTGCAGCCATGAAAATAGAGGAGAATGAAATGGACATTAATAAAGAAATAGCACACTTCAATGTTATCCTTCATGGGACAAAGGGCAGGATTGATTAGCGGAAAGAGATTAGCAGGACTGAAAAGAGAAGGAAGCAAGTGGTCTGAATCAATAATAAAGACCAAGCAAACAAATAAGAAAAACAAGTTAAGGAGAAAATTATATATGGAGACTCAATGATCAGATGAGTACTTAATGAAAGTGTGAAAAAATCTTGTTTCCCTGGTGCAAAAATTCACGATATTAGTCACACCATGCAGATGCAAAAAAATAAGTCAAAAGAAATGATTGTCTTGGCTGGCACAAATGATTTGAGAAATGAGAAGTATTCTTGTGACAGAAGATATAAAGAAGTTGTTAGAAGAAGCAAAACTCAAGAGTGAGAAGGTGGATATTGTAAGTCTCCCAAAGAGTTCTTTCATTATGTGGCAAGTAAGAGGAAGAATGACTGGAAGATTAACCATAGTGATGATGATGGTTACAAGGTAATAGAAGTAGATAAAATAATTGAGTTACTGTGACCACTGTGCAAAAGGTATATCATCCTAGTGAGGTTACTGCCTTAACATACGTGACAGACACTAACGTGGGAACAGAGATGTATGAATTAGAGGTTTTCAGAATATTGCAGAATCTCAATGTAAATACAGCTGTGGGATTAGATAAATTATCAGCTGAAGTTTTGCGAGAATGTGCGAGGGAACTGGCAGTGACTCTGACTAGGCTCTTTAATTTAAGTCTCAGCTCTGGTAAAGTTCCAAGAGAGTGGAAAGAGGGCAAAATAATTCCCTTCCATGAAGGAGATTCTAAGACTGTGGCAGTGAATTATAGACCAATCAATATCTCAGTCATAGTGATAAAAGTTCTGGAAAAATTGATTAAAAACAGAATTCAAGAATGGTTGGTTAAAAATATGATATATATGAGGGGCAACATGGCGTCGTAAAGGGTAGGTCATACCTTAGTATTTTACTATCTTTTTATAATAGAGATTCCCCAGAGTTGGATCAAGGAAATGGCAGAATACCAATGGAACTCTGTTATGCAAACTAGAACAAATGGGGATAAATATGACACTGATTACGTGGATAAGGGGGTGGCTGCTGGACAGATATGGTGTGCTGCAAGGTTCAGTGCTAACTCTGCCATGGGATCCTTAGGGATCTCATGCTAGTCCCAAGCCTGGATAAAGGAGGAGGGTCGGTCAGATGAGTGTCGATGCTCTGACCATAAAGAAAAAACACGATTGTTATCTGTTGCCTATACAATCAACAGCTACAACATGCCGGCTCGGGCGTCGCCCAGATAAACAAGGCCCGCGATATCAATCAAGCGATTGGGGTTGGATCAAAAAGTGGGATACCGAAAGGAAACAGAAACCAACAGAACTGTTATCAGTAGGAACGTGGAATGTGCGGACACTCTGGATATCAGGAAAATTAGAACTACTTCGTGAGGAAATGAAGAGATATCGGTGGAATATACTAGGATTGGCAGAGATGAGATGGACATCATCTGGAGAAATCAATGGATGCGAAGTAATATGGTCAGGACATGACACCATGCACGAAGCAGGAGTTGGCTTCCTTCTTAGCAAAAGAGGCACTGTTAGGCTACAAACCAGTTAATGAACAAATCATAGTAGCAAGATTTCAGGCAAAGCCATTCAACATATCAATAGTCCAGATATATGTACCCACATCTGACAGCACAGATGAGGATATTGACTTATTCTACAAAGATCTGACAGAGACAATAGAAACAATACCAAAGTAAGATGTGCTAATTATTGATGGAGATTGGAATGCCAAAGTTAGAATAGATAATGATGGTTGGGAAAGAGTCATGGGAAAATATGGTTTCGGAGAAAGAAATGAACGAGGTGAAAAATTGTTAGAATTTGCTGTGGACCATGAGATGATGATCTGTAACACAAGATTCCAACAAAAGGAGTGTAGAAAATGGACGTGGCAATCAAATGATGGGAAAACCAAAAACATGATTGATATGATTATGATTAAAAGAAGATGGATAACATCAGTACAGCAATGTCGAACTTTTCAGGCAGCGGATATATACTCGGACCATAGTTTAGTGATTGCAAACATCAAGATGAAATTAAAAAAGAAATATAAACCCCAACATCAGAATAGAAGAGATACAGCACAAATAAGTGAAGCAGAAATAGGAAGAAGGTACAGAACAGTGTTAGAAGAGGAACTTAAAAGTGTGGAGAAAGAAAAAAACTTGAATTTAAGAGTGAAAAGAGTGATGAGGGCGATAGAAGATGCAGTTGAAGAAACAGTACCAGAAGAAGAAAAGATCAAGAAGAAATGGATTACACAAGAAACACTAAAGTTAGTACAGGAGAAAAGAATGTTGAAGATAAGAAGAGATACATCAGAACAAATAGAAGAGCAATATAGAAGAAAGTGTAATGAGGTGAAAAAAGCAGTCAGAATGGATAAGATGAAATGGTTAGAAGCCCAATGCAACAATATAAAACAGTACTATGGAGAGCATAAAACAAGGGATGTATACAAAATGATCAGAACCATTAATAGAAAGTGGCAACCAAAACAGACCACAATTAAAGATGAAAAAGGCAAAGTATTGATGAATAAAGAAAAAATTGTACAGTGGTGGACAAGATACTGTAGTGAGTTATATGAAGAAAAACTAGGTTCAGATGGCGTTGGGAAACTTACTGAAGAATTGAAGCAGATATCACCACCAGGTAATGAGCATGATATGGACATTTTAAGAGGAGAGGTAGAAAAAGCAATAGGATGGCTAAAACACAACAAGAGTCCTGGTAGCGATAACATTACTGGAGAAATGATTAAATATGGTGGTGAAAGAATGGTTACAGAAATGCACCAACTATGTTGGTATGGAAAGAAGGGGAAATGCCAGAGGAGTGGGTGAAATCAATATTAGTAACATTATACAAGAAAGGTATTAAGCTAGAATGTAAAAATTATAGAACAATTGCCTTGATAAGTCACCTTGGTAAAGTGTTGATGATCATATTGGCAGAAAGATTGAGAACACAATTGGAAGCATACCTTGCAGACGAGCAACCAGGATTTAGGAAGGATAGAACTACAATTCAACAGATTTTGACAATGAGGTTAATAGCAGAAAAAGCTAGGAAAAAAAACAAAAACATACATACTTGCTTTGTTGATTTTCAGAAAGCATTTGACAGTATTGACCATATTGACCCGAAAGAGACATTAGCAGTTCTGGAATCCTATGGAATTGATAAAAAACTAATAGCTATATTAAAAGATGTTTATCAGAATGCAGTTGCAGCAGTTAGAATAGGTGATGGTTTGGGGAAATGGTTTAAAACAAGCAGAGGTACTAGACAGGGAGACCCAATATCACCAAGCATTTTCATCGCATATTTAGAAAGAGCAATGGATAAAATGAAAGAAGATGCCAAAGGAATATCTGTACACGGAATGAGAATTAACAATCTAAGATTTGCAGATGACATTCTTATTATTGAAGAAGACAAAAGAAAACTACAAAAAACACTGAAACTGTTAAATGAGGAAGGGAAGAGATTTGGACTTGTTATGAACTTTGAAAAAACAAAGACAATGGTATTTGATGAGAAAAACATGAAACAAAAGATACAAGTAGATGGAACTGATATAGAAAATGTAGAACAATTCACATATTTGAGAAGTAAACTGACATATGACTTGGACTGTAAAAAAGAAATAAAAATCAGGATTGCAAAGGGAAGAACAAATCTGAAGGCCATGGATAACATCTGGAAAAGTAAAGTGATCAGTCTGCAAACAAAACTCAGAGTATTGGAAACATGCATCTTCAGCGGTGTACTGTACGGATCTGAAACGTGGGTAATAAATAAGGAATCAAGAAAAAGAAATTTGGCATTTATAAGAACTTGTTACAGGAAGATTCTAAGAATAGGATGGGTACAGAAAATCATCAATGAAGAGCTCTATCAGAAGATACAATCAAAACAGAATCTAATGCAGAAGATTATAAAATGGAAGCTGCAATCATTTGGACACATCTATAGAATGAGTGAGGACCAGAAGATAAAGACATTTATGTTTGGTATTTTGGATGGTTTAAACAGAAGAGGTAGACCATACAGAGAATGGATAGATGATATAAAAGACTGGTGTGGAATGGGTGTACAAAAACTGCGACACTGTGCACTGGACAAAGAAAGGTGGAAGAAGATAGTCAAATAGGCATCAGATAGCAATGGGCAGTGAGCCCATGGTTCGTGATGATGATGATGAAGGTTCAGTGCTGGGACTACTACTGTTTAATTTGTACATAAATGATATAGGAACTAACCTGAAAGGAAATATTCAGTTGTTTGATGATGATGCAAAGTTAGGTAGAGTAACAGTTTATCAAGACGATGTGGAGAGGACAA
Source organism: Typopeltis vanoorti (assembly GCF_054136105.1). Classification (NCBI taxonomy): domain Eukaryota; kingdom Metazoa; phylum Arthropoda; class Arachnida; order Uropygi; family Thelyphonidae; genus Typopeltis; species Typopeltis vanoorti. The sequence goes on along the minus strand of NC_143566.1, from coordinate 51,766,828 downwards.
TTTAATTTGCAGAACAATTAAAATAGGCTGTCAGTATTGGCAAAAGATAATGGGTATTAATTTAATGTAGAGAAATGTAAAATTATACATTTTGGGATAAATAGATTACAAGCTGTGTATCACATTGATGTTACTGTAGTCCAGGAAATAGATGAAGCTAGAGATTTAGAGGTGGTGGTAGACAGAGAGTTAAAGTTTAGAGGATATATGATAAATTTGGTAAGGTAGCCCATAAGATTACTTGGCTATTGAAGAACACATTAACGAGTAGAGATAAGGAAGTTGTTATCTCTTTATAAGGCATTGATACATCCGCATCTGGATTACCGTGCTCAAGTCTGGTCTCCTAGGTATCTTGGGGATGAGAAAGTGGTTGAGAAGATTTAGAGGTGAGTGACCAAGATGGTGAGTGGTTGGTGGAATGTTCCCTGTGAAGATATATTGAGGGTGTGTGGATTGCAGAAGTTGGCTGATAGGAAAAAAAGAGGAGATATGATAGAAACATTGAAGTTGCTTAAAGGATTTTATAGGATTGATGCAGAGGGAATGTTTCAGCACTAGGCTGGAGAGGCCTAGTGTGACACGGGGTCATATGTGGAAGTTGAATAAAGATGTGGTTAGTAGGGGGTGTGAAGACTAGATTTTTGGCTTGGAGAGTTGTGAAATCAACTTCAGAGTTCTGTATCCTTTAATCTCTTTTATTTTCTCCTCTGCTCTTTAATCTCTACTCTTTTCTTCCTAGTGGTCCTGTTTCCTGTATCACTTAACCACATGGCGGCTCTGATAATACTGACCATATAATTGCAATACTAAATGCAAACAAATCACATATATACCTTATCTGTACATTTTTAGACTACTACCTCTGTTCAAAAAGAAACCGAAGTTTTGATAGAAAATAAAACACAGGCCAATTATAATTATTCAAATCATTTATTTCAATCAATATACTCTCCCTCAGTTTCGATACAACGTTTGGCACAGTCCATTAATTTGTTAAATTAGTTTTTTATATCAGTTTTTGGGATACTGTTGAGGGTCGTGGTTACTGCCATTTGAATGTTTTCAATGGTGTCATATCGCTTTCCTTTCATTGGCAAATGAAGTCAGGGGAAGAGTGATCATCATACAAACTTGGTTTTTGCTCAAAAACTGTTTCACAATGTTTGACTGATGAGATGGTGCATTATCGTGCAAAAGTGACCAGCTGCCTGCATCACGATATTCATGCTATACACGACGAATTCTTGCTATCAATCGCTTCAAAACTTTGAGATAAAACTCACCATTGACTGTTTGGCCAGGCGGAACGAATTCTTTGTGGATAATGCCCTTGGAATCGTAGAAACAAATCAGCACTGTCTTTACTTTTGACTTCTCCAAGTGACTTTTTTTTCAGATGTCCCCTTTCTGGTGGTCTCCACTCAGCACTTTGGTGCATTGTTTCGGGCTTATACTCATAGCACCATGTTTCGTCACCAGTAATGATCGTTTCAAGGAAGTTTGCGTCCTTAAGACGGTTTTAACGAGGTCTTTGCAGTGTTCAATTCAATACATTTTTTGGTCATCGGTCAATTTGTCGGGAACAAATCGCGAATTCAATTTACGAAGGCCCAAACTCACAGTCAAAATGTTGTGCACAGTTGATTTTGGAATCCCCAATTCATCGTCAATCAATCTCACAGATGATTTCGGGTTTTCTTTGATGAAATCATGCTTTTTGGATGTTAACTTCGCTCAGTCCAGTTTTTGGACGGTCCAGCTTTTCGTCATCCTCAAGCGACTCACGACCACTTTGAAATCGCTTAAACCACGTAAACTTGAGTATGGGATAAGCATTCATCACTATATGCTTTTTCAAGCATTTGATGCATTTCAGTAAAACATGAAACACAAAAGTCAATAGCAGCTCTCTGTTTGAAACTCATTTTCCAACCATTTGTCAAAACACACTGTCACTCTTAGCATTATAACTGATTCTAATGAAACAAATGTCATAAACAGTTGACACAACACTAATGAAGGTTGCTGCTTTCGACAACAAAAATATACAAAAGGTGGCACCACTAGTTTCTTCTATTTTCGAAAACTTCGGTTTCTTTTTGAACAGAGGGGGTATTTTTAACACATAACAAAACATATTCCTCATTAAATAAAATTTTCACTAAGCATATATAAAACCGTAAAAAAAAATGAACATAATAAGCAAATTATTTATGTGAGATTTTAACAAAAATAACTCTTCAAGCTTAAATGTCTCAATCATATCTCCCCATTGTCTTCTATCCTCCACCAAACTCTGTAGTCTGCATGCCTTCAGTCTATCCTCATAATCAGCATCGTACAGTCCTAATATCATTTTTGTTATCTGTCTCTGCACCCTCTCCAAGGTTGCTTCATCCTCTTTAAATTCCGGTGATCATACCTGAGCAAATAAAGATGTGGTCTGATCAAAGCTTTATACAATTGGAACACCACATTTATCTCTCATGGTCAATGTCTTCCTCGATATTGAAACAATTCTCTGAGATGTCTTCACAACCATTGTAATATGTCCTCTGAACTTCATATTTCGATCTACACCGCAAGATCCCTTGTTTCCTCCACTTCTTCCAGTATAACTCCACCAAGTGAGCATGAAGCATCCCATCTGTGGATCCCAAATTTTAAAACCTTACATTTATTTGCAATAAACCGACATCCCCATTTATTAGCCCACCTTCCATGTTATTCAAATCCTCTTAAAGAGCCAGAACATCATCACTATTACTAATAGTGCTTTGCATCATATGCAAACAACTGAACATCTCCCTGTAGTCCTGTGACAATATCAGTGACAAAGATTGAATAATGGTCCCAGTACTGAGCCCTGTGGAATCCCACTTGGAAACTTCCTGATACTGCTCACCCACATACAACTCTGATATCTATCTGAAAGCCAGTCCCCAATCTAATCTACTAACATGATATCTAAACCATATGTTGTAACTTAAAAACCAACTTCTCATGTGACACACTGTCAAATGCCTTCAAAAAAATCCCCCCAAAAAATGACAGTGTATGGCTTACCCTCAACTACTGCTCTTGTTACTCTATTCTAAAAGATTACTAAAACAAATCCATGATGGCCTGCATAAATAATACTGCTTTATCTGTGCAATTCTGTATATGAGTTGTTACCAATTTCTCCAAAATCTTAACTACAGAAGAAATACCTACAGTTTAATACCTCCATTCTACCACCACCACCACAACCCTTATACAATGGCACCATTTTGCTCTTCTTCCACTCTCCTGTCCTGTTTCAAGAATTTTATTAAACAGTCAAGTCAATGGTCAGTTCCACAGAGCATTCCCTTAAAACACATGACGAAATTCCATCTAGTCCCTGCTACCTTACTGATTATTTAGCATACTCAGTATTCAGAATACATCCTCTTCATTCACTTCTAACACTTCACCATTCATTATCCTAGGAATAAAGTCTACTATACCCAGATGGAACACTAATAAAATGTTCATTAAATAGCTCAACTATGTTATCTGCATTGGTCAACCTAACTCCCATCCCACAAGGCAATTCGTCCACTATCATTTTTCCTTCACATAGTGAAAAATATCTCCTTGGGATTCTCCTTGGATTGCATTGCTAGTCTCCTCTTATATTCTAATTTTTCTCTCCTTATAATACTAGTCACTTTCTTAGCCTGAGCCTTATATTTCTCATGCAACTATTTTCCACCTCTCTCTTTTTAATGTCTTCCATAATCTCTTTTTCATCTGTGATTCGTCTTTTATTTCTTTTGTCATCCACTTGATTCCAAATTGCTTTATCTTCTTCATTCAAGATACAGAATCTGCCACTGCCGTCAACAAATTTTTCTTAAGTATTTCCCATGCTACATGACTCCTCTTCTTTCATCCATTGTACTGCTGTAAGCTAGTTTCTTAGTCTATGATAGTTGCCTGCCTCATAATTCCACATAAATTCCTTCTTCTCTGATAGCTCCACATGTGTCTATTCATCCTCCAAATCAGGACTATACAGTCATTCTCGCCAATTGGGGAGGGACAAGTATTACATCTCGATCACAGATCCTCTGATTCTATGCCCGAATCCAAAACTGTTGTTCCTCATGTTCCCTCCACTACATGCTGCCTTTAACTATAGTGATATAAACTGGGAAGAGGAGACAGCATGCAGTAATAAGGGAACTGAATGTTTGGATTTCTTGAAATAGTTAAAGTCCCCAATAATGATCACTCACTTTGCATTTGCCAAACTAATTCCCAAACATTTCCTGCTCATCACCATCTATATTCCCTGGTCGATAGTAGCATTCCACTAAATATCTGCTTATAAATATCTCTCTCACACCATATACTCTCAAAACCATTAGTGTTATTTCTACTATGATTCTTCAACCTGAGATGGCATAATTCATCTCTTACCATTAACCTTCTCTATCCTGCCAAATAAATCCTTTGATTTCTATTCATGTTAGAACATCTTCCTCAGTTAATCAAGTTTCACTGATACCAACAATCTCTGGAAAGACTGAGTCAATTAATGCCACAAATTCATTTTCCTTTTATTCCTAATGACCTAGAATTTGTATACAGAAAAACTAGTATTGCTAGTATTCTTGTAGCCATTATTACTCCTCCCATACTTCAGTTGGCTCTGTAATATAGTGAACACCCTCTCATTTCTCAAGCCACTGTCCCCACATGGGGCAATCCCTGTTACATTTTACTCATGCAATTCCAGTTTTCCTACCCTGACACACCTACTTGCTCAGAAAAAAACAGTCTCCACAGAAATATCTTCCATGATCTCTTGAAATGTCTGCACCCTTCTGCATTCAAATGTAATCTCTCTTGCATACAGCTCTCTCTTCTATCCTCAAATGTTCTTTATGTATGCACATATTCCAGCCTCTTTTCTTACCCATTCTCACTATCATCCCATTTGTTATTACTGATTTTCTCCTGCATTCCACAGTGTACTTTCCTCTGATATATTTCTGCTCACTGCCACTGCTATGTGCCAGAGGAGTGCTTTAATGTTCCACCATTAAAGCACTCCTCTGGCACATAATCAATCACCGACTCTCCATACATGACACTCCAAATAGATTCGTTCATCCTTCTCTCACTGGCATCCCTGATTCTTGTTGCTTCCAATATTTCTACCTCTCTCACCCCTTTCTCTTACACTTTTCCCACTTTCCTCTCATCGCTCTAGCCCTTGCTTCTACATTCTCTCAACTTTCTGCAGTTTCTTCTCTTCCCCTGTCTCTCCCATTCTCTCACCTTCCTCTCTCTCTCTCTCTCTCTCTCCCTTGCTCTTTGACACCCTTCTCTCACAACTACTCTTGTTCTTTCTGCACTGGCCAACCTTTCCAGATTCCAAATATTGTAATTCACCCTCCTCAATTTACTCTTCATTTTTTCTATCTCCTTTCTCAGCAATTCAATTTTTCTCTCCACACATCCTGCTTTAAGTTGACATTCACACACAACACACACACACACACACACACAATAATGGCCATTAGACAAACTATCTCCCTCTGCCACACTGCCCAAGTTTAAATCCATACACATACGTCTTTCACATTCTCTCCTTCCTCCAACACACCACTGGTATCCACAAATTGAATTTTACCCATTGCCAAAGCTTTCTCTGCTGTTAAATCCCAAGACTGAGATTTAGCAACAAAAACATCATTGGAGAATTATCATTAGAAGTTTACAGGAAAGAAATCACACAGATAGGCATCTGCAGGCAAGCTTGCTCCATCACCCCCAACAAAAATTAGGTATCATCAAAACCTTAAAAAACAGGGCTTTAAATATACTCAAAAATGATGAAATTAAAAGGTCTGTTTTTTTAAGATTTTGATGATACCTAATGATAAATCCTATTTAATCAGTTCCTTCAAAATGGCTAATAAAAAAAAAAAGGTACTAAAGTAACATTTTCTGATGAACAGTCCCATGATAACCCAGAAATTAATTAAAAAGGCACAGTATCTTTATCATACAAGGAAAAAATCAATCAACATCAGAACAGTCTTCAAACCAGTTAACACCTTACAAAGTTTTCTACAGTCCTCTAAAGACAACGTTCCATTTTAGAAACATGCTGGAGAATACAATATTCTGTGTTCGTCTGGAAAGGTATATGTAGGTCAAACTGGGAGAAATTTTGAAATATGTAAAAAGAACACAGATGCTGAAAACAAAATGGAAGAAAAAAGCAGATTTGCAGTGCACATCCTCAAAGAATGTCAGATAAACTGGCAAGCGTCCTCCATGTCTTACTTAGAAGAGAATTTCAATAGATTGTTCAAGAAGTCTTCCGAGGTCATTTTCTCAAAAGGCATACTAAATAGAAACCAAGGATTGATTTTTCATGACGTTTGGAAATCATTATGTTTCAAAACCTCTTCTATGCCAGCAATCTGAGTGTACACAACCATATACAGAGAATGGACATACCATACCTACTGATACACATGGTTCAACTATAATTCCAGTCTTCTTCAATGTATAGAAATAATGGCTGTTGGGAAATGTTTAATTTTTTGCCATTTAATTATGTTAAATAACTTACTGAAGATGCTGTTGGCCATGGACAATGAAACATGTTGAAGAAATACATTTAGTGTTAATAAAAAACCTCTCTGAGTTAAAATGAGTTATACACCTACTGAGAGATAATTACTTGAGACAGCATATGATGGAGGGGACTAGGGATTTGAGAGTATCGGACCCAGTCATAGGATCAGAAGAGCTATCCATAACCAAGGAGGATGAGTGGTTAAGGTGATAGACTGCTAATCCATTGGCCTTTGCACACATGGGTTTGAATTCCATCCTCATTGGTAAATATTTGATCGTGGTTAGGTGGCGTATTGTGTGTATGTTCCATAGTTATTAGTGCTAATGAAATACGAGTAATTTTTTCATATTTTAGTTAAAATATTAAGTTAACTTATTGTAGTTTTTGTTTTAAACAAGTTTGTCATTGACTGTTTATAAGTAAACCTTGTAAGACTGTTTGTATTTAGCTTGTAAGTAAACCTTGTATTTTTTCTTGTAAATATGATATTATTGGTATGGCCCCAATGCATGATAGAACAATGGCCACAAAGACCATGCTGTCGAGTGATTTGAATTTGCTAGATTTTGTGCAGTGCAGCATGTGCATGAGATGTATTCATTGCAAAAATTAAAAGATATGTGGAAGAAAATTGAAACTGGAGAGAGAAAGAGAGTCTGTATTAAATGTTTCAAAAGTGAGTGCAAATTAGGTGATGAGAATGGAGCAAATGTTGGTAGATGCACTATGCTGAATGTGCAGCAGCAGAAATACAGGAGAACAGAATGGACATAAATAAGGAAATTGTGCACTTGAAGACTTTTTCCTGTAAATTATCCTTCACAGGAAAAAGCAAGAAACTGAAAAGTTGCAGAAGCAGCAAAAGATTAGCAGGGCTGAGATGAGAAAGAATCAGGTGGTCCAAAGTAATAATAGCGACCGAGCAAACAAATGAAAAAAACAAGTTAAGAAAATGATGTTCATTGGTGATGAAACACAATGAAAGTATAACAAAATCGTGTTTCTCTGGTGCAAAAATTCATGATATTAGTCATGCCATCTGGATACAAAAAATGTAAGGCAAAAGAACTAAATGATTTAGTTGGCACAAAGGATCTGAGAGGCAAGAGGTATTCCATGAGGGGGAAGAGATGTAAAGGAGTTATTAGATGAAGCAAAACTGAAGAGCAAGCAGGTAAAGACTGTATTTCTCCTGCCACGCTATGATACAGGCAAACTGAGGAGGGCATTGGTAGCAAATGAATCAATACATAGGTTGTGCAGAAGGAATGATGTAGGATTTGTGGATCTGTGATCTGTGTTTGATAGAAAGAAGGATTTGTATAATGCTGATGGACTGCATCTAAATGGTTTTGGTGTCTAGAGAGATTAGCTGTCTAGAGAGAGAGAGAGAGAGAGAGCTTTGTTCAGCGAGCATGATGAAGGAATTAGAGTGGAAGCAGGTGAGTTTGTGTGAAGATACCCATGAAGTGAGCAAGTGTGAGAATGACCAAGTGCAGAATTTAGCATCTCAAGAAAAAATACTGAATACGGAAATCAAGTTCTTAAGGGAAGCTTCAGTTTCTATATACTAATGCCAGAAGTATCAGAAACAAGAGGGAAGAGTTTTTGGCATTGGTTAGTGCAATAGTGCAACCTTGCCAAAAGTTACAGGTATTATTGAGACTTGGCTAACAGCAGATGATGTAGTTACAAGGATAAAATGTGAAGGATTTAGTATTTTCAGGGAGGATATAATGGGAGAGGGGGGGGGGTTACTGCTGATGATAGCAGATGAATTGCAGCCAAAAAAAAAAAGGAGACAGGTGGGAGGAGAGCTGGTCATTTAAAGCAGTCTGGTGTGAGATTAAGGCCAGTAGACAAAATATACAATTGGTGGTTGTGTTGGATTCTGATTATGTAGAGATTAGAGTAATTATTATTTGCTTCAGAATCCAACATGATCTTCCATCACAAAGGCTAGACTTGTAAATATTATTTAATGTAAACGACTTATTTTACATTTTAATATTCATATAACTATTTTAATTTTGTCTAATATTTAATTATTTAATCAAAGATATATGTATTAATAATGAAAAGACTGTATTAAATATTATTAAGCTATTTTAGTTATTACTATGTTAATATTATAAGAACTTGTATTTGATAATTTAACTGCGCATTAATTGAAATGTAAATATTCTCTATTTATTCCTGTTTGTAAAGTTTAACGTTATGTAATAGCTCAATTTTATTATATTTTGTTTTGTTGTCATGGAAACGTATGTAAGTCAGCGAGCACGTTTTGGAACACCACATGAGGTTTATTGAAAAGAGTTTTTAGAAAGAAATGACGTGAGCAATGTAGGGGGAAAAACATATATAAGCAACGAACACTGGAATTATTAATTAATTAGGAGATTAGAGATTTATTAGAGAGAGATTGGCATTAGGTTGGAATCGGGCATTCGGCAATCACAGTGCTATAATAGCGAGTCGGCAAGTCACTCAAGCAACTAAATAAAGTCTACAAGTTGAGAAGCAGTTAGCTAATAAGTTTCTGAATAACAAATAAAGCAACGGAAGATAGCTCAGTGACTACTGAATGACTAGCGATATTTTAGTTGAGATTTATTTTCAACAAAAATAAATTATCAATCCTATAAAACCCTTTGAGTAACTTAAATGTTTCTATCGTATCCTGTCTTTTTCTACTATCAACCAACTTCATTTCAGAAGTTGGTTGATAGTAGAAAAAGACAGGATACGATAGAAACATTTAAGTTACTCAAAGGGTTTTATAGGATTGATGCAGGAGAAATGTTTCAGTACCTGGCTAGAGGGTGCAGAACAAGAAGTCATTCATCCCTAGAAGTTGAATAAAAGGTGTGGTTAGTATGGGTGTGAGGACTAAATTTTTTGCTTCATTTTAGACAAATTATGGACTCTACAACAGTGTTAGAAATAATTATTTTAATTTCCTGACATTTTGATCTTCATAATAAGGTCATCATCTGGAGCATACACATATATATACAGAGACAAGCTATATTACATTTCACACAGTATGCTAAATAGACAATGATTTCATCAACGGTTATTCTACTGGCCTGACCACTAGTGAAAATAAAATAAAATAACTACATCAAAGCTATATTCTATTTAAGACAACATCAGATAAAATTTTTTTTCATAGAGATAGTTTTATTACAGCAAAAATGATGTCCTAATTTAACATGAGAATTGTTATATTAGATTTAAGATCCTGGATTATCTATAGTCCTATTTATAATTAACTCTTAGAGAGAAAGGTTATGTGGGTAGAATATGTGCCTTCCATATTTTTGGATTTTTAGACCATCATTATTGTTAAGATTAGGATGGTTGATAAGAATTTCACTGGCCTCCTTAATGTGCCGTTTACATCACACATTTTGGTGTGATGTAAACGACAGGTGCTTTTCCAATCAATGCTATGTAAAGTGTTCTGGGCATGATTAGAAAGGCCAGCTTTACCATAGTTATTAAATTTAATCTGTCGTTTATGTTCCTTTTTTCTGATAGGATTTGTGCATCCTGTTTCCCCTATATAGGGCAAATTACAGGTGCAATGAATATGGTATACTCCAGGGTGAGCCACTGGAGGAAGTGGACCCTTGGATGAGTTGAGTAAGTTCTTTAATTTTGGAGGAGATTTAAGGGTGGCTTTAAGGTTGTATTTCTGTAGTATTCTGTTTATTTTATCTGATATATCTTTAATGTATGGAATGGTTACAGTTTTATTGTAGTCTAGTTTATTTTTGTTTTTAAGTAAGGTCTTGTGAAGTATTTTGGTTGTAGCCATTTTTTAGGAAGGTATTGCTGATAACTTTTAATTCATCTTTAAGTGCTTGTTCATTACAGCAAATCTTCACAGCCCTGTTTTTTAGTGTGTTAATGTTGGGTGGTGGTAGGAGTTTATGTGTGTGTGTATATATATATATATATATTAGCCAGTATGTGTAGGTTTCTGGTAAACAGTGAAGGAAAGACTGCCAGAAGCAAGACGTGTGACAAGTGTATCTAGAAATGGAGGTGTGTTCTGCTTTTCAATCTCAATTGTGAATTGTACGCATTTGTGTGTTTGTTTAGGTGGCTGAGGAAAGTGTCTAATGTCTGGTGGCCATGGAGCCAGACAGCGAAAACATCGTCAATGTATCTAAGCCAGACTTTGGGTTTTAAAGGAGAGTAATCTAGAGCATGTTGCCCAAAATATTCCATATAAAAGTTAGCAACTTGGGGGAGGGATAATGGTGAGCCCATGGCTGTGCTTTCTTTCTGTAGGTAGAAAGTGTTTTGCCACACAAAATAGCCAGAATGCAATACATGTGCAAAGAGGACTGTGATATCGGGAGGGAATTTGTTCTGTAATAGAAGGATTGTGTTTTTGATTTTGCTTGGAAAGTTGTGAATGAGTGGAATGGGTTGCCAGAGTCAGTTGTGAGGGCTCTTTCTGTTAATGGGTTCAAGGAGAGGTATGATAGATTGCATGGATAGTTCGGTCTCCCATGATGAATCTTTGGACTCCATGGAGGCAATCGTACAACAATAATAATAAACCTGGTAATTTATTAAGTGAAATTCCTTTCCTCCTAACCACTTGCCCACACATAGTACTGCTGAGTCACTCTTGGAACTAGACCTGAGCAGAGTAATCCAGATGTGTATATATCAAGGCCTTATAAAGTAGAATAACAGCTTCCTTATCTCTACTTGTTAGTGTGCTCTTCAACAGCCAAGTAAACTTACTACTTTAGCAACCTTATCAATATATCCTTTAAACTTTATCTTCCACCTGTAAATATCTAGCTTTACCTATTTACTGGAACTTCCTGTGTAAATGTGCTGGATTTATACTAAAAATCAAAATGTTAACTAGTCTATAAAATTGTGCACATGAGGACAGACCAAAGGAATGAGGTAATGTTTGAGTAAAGGTGAAAGAGAGGAGATATGACAAACATAGCTTGGTTAGAGGGGATGTCACAGTAATAGACACAGTTAATATTTTACAGCTCATGGATAGAGGTGAAAGAGGGTAATCCTTGGAAATTGAGTAAGGGTGAATAGGAAGCATGTGAGGACCAGGTGCTCGTGTAGGTAGTGAATGTGTAAAATGGGCTGCCAATGGATGCGAGTATCCATTAAATGTTTTTAAAGCAAGATATGATAAATCTTAGGCATTGTGTGACCTGGAAGAGACCTTGTGTCCATGACTTCCTGGAGGAAGCTCTGAAAAATAATAATTTCTCTAATTGTAAAACTCATCACTAGAAAGGAGCCTGTTTCTGTAACCACTCAAACATAAGAACCATACATGATTTAAATTGCAAGTATCCTAGAATGAGATTTAAACTGAAATTTCAACTCAAATGGCAGAGTGACACTACTGACTGAACTAAATTTATATGCTCTCAGTATATAAATTACTCAACTTTTTTTATTTGATGAGAATAATAATAATTACATACACATTATTCAACTATAAAACTAACCTGGTGTGAACTTTACACCCCACCAAACACTCATGGGCATTATGCCGTGATGGATAACATGAAGAAGGGAAATATGGCTAGATTTCTTCCTGAGCACAAAGAAGAACTAAAAATACACAATCTAATTAAGAAAAGTAATCTAAAAATAAAATTAAAAAAAAAACTAAAATACTTTTGAATTAATAAGGGCTAAGCTATGAAAGTATTTTCTGTCTATGAAAATTTTAGATACATAGAGAAACAATCATATCTTTGAAACTTGTGTAGTAATTCACAATGATCTGAATAATATATTAAACTAATTTTACCTATACACAAAATTTGGTCAACCTATAATACCATGGATATTTAGTACCATGGATAATCAAGAAAGAGAATGCATGAAGAGGAAAAATTTGTTCAGTGGGTTTTGAGTTGACTGTGAAGGAGTATTGAATAGCTACTGCTGTGTACATTTTAATGGATTTAAGAGGGTGGAGGAATTATTAATGCTCTTTTAGTGGCAAAGAATGTATTTGTAGAAGATTAAAAGAACTTGAATGCCTGTGCTTTCTTTTTGTAGGTAGAAAGTGTTTTGCCACACAAAATAGCCAGAATGCAATAGTGGTTTGGACAGTTGAGGTGAATAGTAGTTGTTGATATCACTTGATGTTTGATGAGGAATGATAAATCAGTTTTATCATTTAAGGAGCACATCATTTGTGTTTTAAGGACACAAAAAAAAAGTTGGTCAAATGGACTGCATAAGTAGTTTTGAATAATTTTTTTTTTTGTTTTTGTGAATATTTTTGTGTATTTTGTGATTTTTGTTGTATTTTTGAACTTTTTAGTTTTTTTTTTTATGGGAAATTTTTTTTTTCTGAAGTGCTCAAGCACTGTTCTTTTTTGAATGAATGACTCCCATTTACGAATTCAGGGACACAAAACACACGTGTTGAAATGATTATTTTACTACTTATTAATGTTGGATTCTGAATGAAGAGAAATTAAAATTATTAATACTCCTTTCAGAATCCAACATAATCCACCATATCAAAGGCTACATTTGTAGATATTATTTAATGTAAATCTCTTATTATAAACTATTATTCATATAATTATCTTTGAGTTTTTTTTATTTAATTATTTAATCTAGGATATGTATTAATAATGGAAAGGACTCAGTATAAAAATAACGTTCAGATTATTTTATTTATTCCTATATTAATAGTAGAAGAATTTGTGTTCATCATATTTAATTATATATTATTTGAATTGAAAAATATCCTTTTATTTAGTTTCTGTATGTAAAGGTAAAATGTTATGTACTGCTCTAATTGTTGTCATGGAGACGGAGTTAAAAAAAGAAGGCGCGAGCGTGTAGCACGTGATTTATAGACATGAGATGGAATTGATATGAGCTAGATGGTGAGAACAAGTTTTGGCGGGAAAACGGAGTGAAAAGATATAAACGGAAAGCGAGAGTAAACAAGAGCAGTGAGTAGCAGTTGGTCGTCAGTCATAGCACTACAACTAGGGAACCAGGGACTGAGTACAATTGGAGCACTCAGCACAGTAATGGCACTGAGAATAGAGATGAGGAAATAATTTATTGGCAATAAATTGGCAACAGTACAATAGAGATGAGGAAATAATTTATTGGCAGCACGGAGTTAAATAAGAGGCTGTAGTACAAAGAATTAAATGCTGTGATCAGATTACAAAGGATTGAAATGTAAATTGACAACTCAGAATATTGATATGGAATTCTGAAGTTAATGTTGTATTCCAGAGCTTTCAAGGAAGATAAATGGAAGCTGGTTCTATTGTAAAGTAGTATATGAGGAATATGTGAATTTTCTAGTGCAAGTGTGTCTGCATTTGTGATGTGCTGAAGTTAAAGATTAAGTTAATTTAAAGAAGATTACTTTTGAAATGTGTAGCTCCAGTGTGATAGTTAACTAAAGTTTTAAGTGTACCTCAGTGAATAATATGTGCAAAGGTTTATTCCGGTAAGAACAGTTCTACTTTATAGCATTTTAGAATGAAGTAATAAGAGTTATCTCCTTCTGTTAAATCCTAACATTAACTGTGGTGTTTATGCTGAATTTTGCCGAAGATAGAAGATTAATAGTCTCCCCCCCCCCCCTTAAAGTGATAACTACCTCTTGACTGAACTATGTGATTTCTGACTAAGGGATAGATGAAGATTACTACTGTTAAAATATTTGCTGTGAATTTCAGTGGTAAAAACTTTAGAACTAATTTTGCCTATTAGAGAGAAATTAGATTTTGAAGCTCAGTGTTTAATACCAAAAGTAAAGTAATGTTATGTGTAGTTGAACTGAGTTAATTTTGCATTATCTTGTATCCAAAGTGTGCTTATGTATATATTATATAAACTTGAATTAAATGTTTTGTTTTATTGATTTCAATTTGTTGTTAGCCTGATTCTTTTCCACTGCACCGTTCATAAAATTATCGGACCTAGCGGGAACCTTAAATGTTAATGTAAAATTCGGCCTATATATAAACATTAGACTGCTAAATTTAATTAATATTTGATTACACTATTTTGCATAGACTAATCTGAATCTAGGGTGGCGCAGTATAATAGAAATTTCCCTATATTTGGATTAGTAATCAACATACAATTAATTAACCTTAATAAGAACAACGTTAAAACAAGATGGCGGATCAAAAACCAGGAAGGACGATCCAACATTAATAAAATAACACTTGACGTTTCGACCCCTATATTGAGGTCATCATCAAAAGGATATATGTGTATAGAGAACCAAACTACATGCTCTTGCGCTCTATACTGGTAAATTAAATCTACGCTGTTAATTAATCTTTTTCTTAAACTGACCTCTAGCAATAATTAAATAAAATAAAATAAAATAAAAATTGAAAAAAAAAAATAAAAAATAATTAAATTAATTAATTAATTAAAAAATTTACAATTAATAAATAAAAAAACTACAATAAACTCTGCTAAAGTCCTCATGTACTAAAATACTTCTGGATTTGTACAGTTCAGATTGTTATACTATGATTTTCTTCAGGACGTCTACAGTTCAAGTTGCTATGGAATGGGAAAAAAACAAAACAAAAAAACACTTCAAGTCTTCTTGTAGTGGGATTTTTCTTTGGCTTGTTCTGGTTGCTATAAAGGTTGCAGATGGCTCCTCCACATTCTTGGAATGGTTAGGCCATCATTTTTGTTCAGATTTGGGCTATGTTTGAGCATTTCACATGCTTCTTTGAATTTCCTCTCGAACCAGGGTTTGGTGTGGTGTAGGGACTTGGTATTTTTTTTAATCAATTCTGTGGTATGTTTGGAGTGCGTGGTCAGAAAGGCCAGTTTTTCCAAAATGGAGGTATTTAAGGTGTCGTTTGTGTTCGTCCTTCCTAATTGGGATGGTTCGCCCTGTTTCCCCTATGTATGGTAGGTTACATGTGCATTGTATTTTGTATAACCCTGAGTGGGCTAGGTGTGGAAGAGGATCTTTGGAAGAACTGAGTAGGTGTCTTATTTTGTTGGGGGGTTTAAAGGTGGTTTTGAGGTTGAATTTGCGTAGTGTACTGTCTATTTTTTTGGAAATGCCTCTAACATAAGGTATGGAAATAGCATTCTTGAAATCTTTTTTTGTTTTTACTAGCATCTCTGTGGAGGATCTTGTGAATAGTTTTTTTTACTGCATCCATTTTTTTTATAAATGGATGGTTGATGATCTTGTATTCCTGGTTTAGAGCTTGTTCATTTGAACAAATGGTTTGAGCTCTGTGTTTAAGGGTGCTTATGACACCTAGTTTTTGTGTTGGATGGTGATAAGAATTTTTGTGTATGTACTGGCCTGTGTGTGTACGTTTGCAGTAGACTGAGAAGGAGAGACAGCCTGAGGGAAGACGTGCGAGTCTAAGAAAGGAAGAGAGAGAGAGTTGTTTTTTTCTATTTCAATGGTGAACTGGATACGTTTGTGCTGTTTGTTCAGGTGGCTAAGGAATGTATTTAGTGCTTCGTGGCCATGGGGCCAAATGGCAAAAATATCATCGACATATCTCAGCCAAATTTTAGGCTTTAGGTATGCTGACTCTAGAGCTCGTTGCCCAAAGTCTTCCATATAAAAGTTAGCAATTGGGGGGGGGGGAGTAGTGAGCCCATGGCTGTACCCTCTGTTTGAAGTAAAAATTGTTTAGCCACATGAAATATGTAGAGCAGAGTACGTGGGCAAAGAGGGCCATGATGTCGTGTGGAAATATGTTCTGTAGGAGCAAGATAATATCATTAATTGGGACATTGGTGAAAAGGGAAATTATGTCAAAACTGACTAATAAATCTTGGTTGTTGAGTGTAATGTTTTTAATTTGGTTTATGAAATGTGTATTTTTTTATGTAGGAAGGGGACTGACCTACCAATTCCTTGAGTGTGGCTGCTAATTTTTTGGCTAAGTGGTAATTTGGGCAGTCGATTCCTTCAAACAATCGGATGTAGTGGTGCGTCTGTTTTGTGTATTTTTGGCAGGCCATAAATTTTGGGCAAGCAGGCATGATGAGGTATTAGTTTTTTTGTTGTTTCTTCCGCCCATGTGTTAACGGATTTAATTAATTCAGTTGTTTTCTTTTTGATATGTTTCGTGGGGTTGTAGTTTACCATTTGGTAGGTGTTGTGGTCCGATACCAAATGGTTCATTTTCTCTATGTAAGTTGTTTGGTCTAAAAGGATAGTGGCATTCCCTTTATCTGCTTTTGTGATTATAATGTCCTGGTTATTTTTTAAGGATTTAAGGGCCAGTTTTTCCATTTTGTTCAGGTTACTGCTTAGTTTTTTGTTTGAATTTAGTATACAGGATGTTTCCATGTGTATTTTATCAGCTAGATTGGTGGGGAAGGATCTTAAACCTCTCTCGATATGAAAAATGATATCTAGTTTGTTTACTGACCTTGGCGCAGTTTAGACCTTTCTCCAGCAGTGAGAGTTCACCTTGGGTGAGATTGTAGTTTGATTGGTTGATAACCAAGCCGTGGTCCAATGGTGGTTGGTTGCTCCTAGCGTCATTTGTGGGTGATTGGCTACTCCTTTCATTATGGCTTCCTGATTGTCTTGTGCTTTCATGTTGTTGTAGTGCTTGAAACTTCATTATTAATTTTTCCTTGTTTTTCAGTAATAGGTGCTTGGCCAAGTCGTCTGTAATCCTGTCTAAATTATCCCAAACTTCTGGATTAATGTAGTCAGATAGCTCTAATTTAAGTTGTAAAACTTTGGCTTGGGTAGATGCTAGGTATTTCCGTGCCTTGTGGATCTGTTCTCTTAACAAAGCTTTTTCCAACTGGGCATAGATACGGAGTGCTTTGCTGATTTAAACTTCTTCTTTAGTTTAATGCAGTTGGGTATTAAGTTGCTGTCTCTACATCATTTCAAAAAGGCTAGTCGATTAGTTAACCACTTGCAAATTACCACTTAGCCAAAAAATTAACAGCCACACTCAAGGAATTGGTAGGTCAGTCCACTTCTACATAAAAAATACACATTTCATAAAAAAATTAAAAACATCACACTCAACGACCAAGATTTATTAGTCAGCTGTGACATAACTTCCCCTTTTCACCAATGTCCCGATCAATGATACTATCTTGCTCCTACAGAACATATTTCCACACGACATCATGGCCCTCTTTGCCCACATACTCCACTCCGGATATTTCGTGTGCCAAAACAATTTTTACCTTCAAAAAGAGGGTACAGCCATGGCCTCACCACACTCCCCCCCCCCCCCCCAATTGCTAACTTTTATATGGAAGACTTTGGGCAACGAGCTCTAGAGTCAGCGTGCCTAAAGCCCAAAATTTGGCTCAGATACGTCGATGATATTTTTGCCATTTGGCCCCACGGCCGTGAAGCACTAAACACATTCCTTAGCCACCTGAACAAACAAAAACGTATCCAATTCACCATTTAAATAGAAAAAAAAAAACAACTCTCTCTCTTCCGTTCCTAGACTCGCACGTCTCTCCTTCTCAGTCTACTGCAAACCTACACACACAGGCCAGTACATACACAAAAATTCTTATCACCACCCTACACACAAACTAAGTGTCATAAGCACGTTTAAACTGGGAGCTCAAACTATTTGTTCAAATGAACAAGCTCTAAACCAGAAATACAAGATCATCAACCGTACATTTATAAAAAATGGATGCAGTAAAAAAACTATTCACAAGATCCTCCACAGAGATACTAGTAAAAACAAAAAAGATTTCAAGAATGCTATTGCCATACCTTATGTCAGAGGCATTTCCGAAAAAATAGACAGAACACTACACAAATACAACCTCAAAACCACCTTTAAACCCTCGACAAAATTAAGACACCTACTCAGTTCTTCCAAAGATCATCTTCCACACCTAGCCCACCCAGGGTTATACAAAATACAATGCACATGTAATCTACCATACATAGGGGAAACAGGGCGAACCATCCCAATTAGGAAGGACGAACACAAATGACACATTAAATACCTCCATTTTGGAAAAACTGGCCTTTCTGACAACGCACTCCAAACATACCACAGAATTGACTGGAAAAATACCAAGTCCCTACACCGCACCAAAACCTGGTTCGAGAGGAAATTCAAAGGAGTATGTGAAATATTCAAACATAACCCAAATCTGAACAAAAATGATGGCCTAACCATTCCAAGAATGTGGAGGAGCCATCTGCAACCGTTATAGCAACCAGAACAAGCCAAAGAAAAATCCCACTACAAGAAGACTTGGTGATTTTTTTCCATATTTTCCCCCTTAACATTCCATAGCAACTTGAACTGTACAAGTCCTGAAGAAATCATAGTATAACAATCTGAACTGTACAAATCCAGAAGTATCTTAGTACATGAGGACTTTAGCAGAGTTTATTGTAGTTTTTTTATTTATTTTATTTATTATTATTATTCAGGCCTCCATGGAGTCAAAAGACTCATCGTGGGAGGTCCTTTCAAAGAAACGCAAGTCTATCAAGACTCATCGAGGGAGGTCCCTCTTAGGAAACACAAAGTCTATCATACCACTCCTTAAATGCATTGACCATTCTCGCTCTCACCACTCCATCAGATAATGCATTCCATGGTTCAACCACCCTCCATTATAATTTTTATTTTTATTTTATATATATATATATATTATTATTTATTTATTTTTTCAATTTTTATTTTATTTTATTTAATTATTGCTAGAGGTCAGGTTAATAAAAAGATTAATTAACAGCATAGATTTAATTTACCAGTATAGAGTGCAAGAGCATGTAGCTTGGTTCTCTATACACATGTATCCTTCTGATGATGACCTCGATGGGGCGAAACGTCAAGTGTTATTTTATTAATAAGTAATAAAATAATCATTTCAACACGTGCGTTTTGCGTCCCTAAATTCGTAAATATGAATGCTGATCACTGTGTAACCTTAAAAGAATGAATGACTCCCACACAAGAAGTGTGTGTGTGGGGGGGTCATTCATTAAGTAAGGCTTCAGTATGCCATGCACTGCCTATACTTGGACTCCCTGCAAATATGATGCAACAGGACAAATGGGTGTACATTACATTTATATTATGCACAGGTTTATTAGATGAATTTCATATTCTGGTGTGAAACTGTTACCCACTAATATATTGGAGGCTTGAATTGGTTTGAAAAAATTCGATCCAATTCAAGGACTAGAAAACAAATAAGCCCTAATTAGCCAGCCCAAGGTACTAATATACTGTAGGTTTTACTGCATCCTCAACTGAGGGAAGTTCTGGATCCCTAATAAATTAGTGCGTGCTGAGCATATTCATGAAGGGTGTTGCCCTTCATGGCATGCTCAACAGTATAACACCTCATTCAAACTGATTCAAGCCTCCAATATATTAGTGGATAACACCACATTACATTACACATTACACTACCCCTAAGGGCAAACTATTCCATTCATTCACTGCTCTCTGAGAGAAAAACCTAGCTCTTACTCCTTTCTTGACTGAGAACAACCTTAGCTTCAATGGATCCCCCGTGTTCTCTCCCTGCCTTCCATATAACAAAAAATTTCATCATTTGAAATGCTATAACACCCATTCGAGAGTTTATAGATGTCTATCATATCACTTCTCTTTCTCCTGTTAACCAGAGTCAGTAATCCACATACTTGCAATATGTCCTCATAATCTAAATCCCATAATCCTGATATAATCTTTGTAACTCTTTTTTGCACCCTTTCCACAACTTCTTTATCCCCTTAGAACCCAGGACACCAAATCTATGCACAATAATCCAGGTGTGGTCTTATCAAAGCCTTATAAAGAGGCAAAATTACTTCCTTATCCTTATATGTCAAGGTTTGCTTCAATATAGCAATTATCCTCTGAGTTGTATTTGCAACTTTTGCTATGTGACCTTTGAACTTTAAATTCTTATCCACCGATACACCAAGATCGTTTGCCGCCTTCAGTTTCTTGTATCATAACCCCGCTAATATAATATGCTGCTGGAACTCTAATCATGCCAAAGTGCATAACTTGACACTTACTAACATTAAACTGACAGCCATTTTTGTTTGCCCAGATTTTCAGTCTATTCAAATCATTTTGTAATTGCTGAATATCGTAGCATCCCTGATTGCTCAGCCTATCTTTGCATCATCAGCAAACAACTGCAAATCTGATGATAAGCCCTGCTTGATGTCATTAATGTATAGATTGAACAATAATAGCCCAAAGACCAAACCCTGAGGTATGCCACTGGTTACCTTAAATCTGGCAGATTCACACCCACTGTACAGTATACTCTCTATACTACTTTTTGATATCTGTCTGTCAATCAACCATTCCCTGATCCAAGTCAATATATTATATTCCAATCCCATATTCTCCAGCTTATGCAACAGCCTATCGTGTGGTATCCTACCAAATGCCTTAGAAAAATCCAACATTATAATAGTGTATCCATTCCCTTTATCCAACTTGGCCGTAACATTGCTATAAAATATGAGCAAATTGATAAAACATGACCTTCCTTTAGTAAACCCATGCTGTTCCTTGTAGAGTATAGAATGCTTGTCTACCCATTTCTGTAAGCGAGTTCTTATGCCCCGAACAGCCCATACCACAGAAGCGGTTTCTTCTCTGCCCTTGAAAACTAACTCTTGGGAGCAGAATACCTAATAGTAGCCGGGAACTGGAATTGTGTGGAAGACACACGTTTGGACAAAGTAGGCGGGAACGCAAACTCCGGAACCGGCGGAACCGCCACTCTAAAAAGATGCTGTGTAAATTTTGATCTCGTTGATGTCTGGAGGAGGAATAACCCATCGAAGGTAGAAACAACATGGTGCCGCGGCCAGATATCGACGAGACTAGATAGGGTGTATGTGTCCCAAAACTTGGAACAGTATGTTCAAAGGACACGTCACACCAGAGCACACAACATGTCAACAGACCACAAATTGGTCATTTTAAAAATTACACTCCCAGAGGTTATGGAAACAGCCAGAGGTTCTTGGAGGCTTCCTCCTACCTTTCCCAGTCTTTTTAGCGACCAGCTACAGAAACTCTGTGATGAATGGACAAACATCAACTGCGACTGGGAAAACTGGCTGCACTTTAAGTGGCAGGCTAAGGAACTGTTTCAAAAATGTGGATGCGAAAGTGTCTACCAACAACGTAAACGGCTGAGGGATCTCTACAGGGAACTCAGCTAGTACCTGTCAAGCGAACGGAGCGGAGTTCCCTGCAGACATCTTATCAGACAGGTAGAAATAGAGCTGCAGCAAGAGCGGCAGAGTAGAGTCGATGACCTCGACTTTCGCACTATCTTTTTTTATCTCAGAAATTTGGAAACACCCTCCGCCGCATTCTACAATCAACAACGGGTGGCAGCAAACGATGAAAGAACGATTTACCAGATCGAGGAGAAAGGCCAGATTCTAAATTCAACCCATGAAATACTCCATCACTTTCACCAGCAGTATCTCGGCATCTTCGCTGACCAGCAGGGCACGGATGACTTCAGTGAGTGGGACGTCAAACATTTTCCCGAGCATCTTAGCGCCCTGCATGACAGGCCGATAACTGCAGCTGAAATAAAAGCCATGTGCAAAACGATGAAGACAAAAAAAGACCCCAGGGCCAGACGGACTGGGGATAGAATTCTATAGATCTATCTTGGACCTTGTACTGCCAGCACTAGTAAAGATCTTTAACGAATTCCTCACTTTGGGAAACATCCCCGAGGAATTCGCTAAGAGCTATACAATCTTTATCCCCAAAAAAAGACCGAGATCGGACCTTGTCAAATAACTGGCGTCCCATCTCCTTAACTAACCTAGACTATAAACTTTTCGCAAAAATTATCTGTACATGCATTAAGGGCGGAATAGAAAACATAATAACAAGTTCACAGGTCTATGGAATCCCAGGTAGATCTATGGAATTTAATCTCTTCCTGCTAAGAGACCTAATCAGACTGGCCAAGGAAAAAAAATACCCCCTGGCACTTCTCTCCACTGACCTGGAAAAAGCGTTCGACAGCATCAGCCACACACACCCTAAAAAAAAGTAGGCATAGGCCCGAGACTTCAGCGTACAATTAAACATATGTACGCGGAGGCCTCGACACAACTGTCTATTAATGGGTTTCTGACAGAACCAATCCGTATAAAGAGAGGGGTTAGGCAAGGCTGCCCACTAAGCTCCCTTCTCTTTTCCCTAGCATTAGAACCTCTCATCAAAAGAATAGAGAACACCCCTGCAATTAATGGTATTCCACTGCCCCAAGTCTCCAAAACAGTGCAAAATAGTAGCCTATGCAGATGTAGTGGCCACACTCAGAGACTCTGAGTCTATCTGCATCTATCTTGACATACTGCAAAACTTCAGCATAGTCAGTGGTCTCCGAGTTAATGCACAAAAAACCAAAATCAAAAATTTTGGAAATTTCCATAACACCGGACTTCCCTACGGTTTAGCGCTGCATATGCAGCCGCTAACAATACTAGGAGTTCCCTTTTCTGAGTCGCTAGCTTTAACCAGTTAAAAAAATTACAGGAAATAAGTACGGAAAAGATAAGTCTATTCAAACCGACCTTTTTCCTCCTTTTATGGCAGAGCCACAGTGATAAAAACAATCATTACCCCAATGCTGATGCACACGGTCAATATCACAGGCATCACACTGCTACAAGAAAAACCAATTATCCAAAAAACTCATAGATTTCTTCTGGAATGAAAAAAAAACATGAGGTTAAAAAACAATACCTGCACTAAAACATGAAGAAGGGGGGTACGCTCTGCCTGATCTCAAAAGCTTGCTTTATGCAAATACATTCAAAAACCGTACGGAAGGCCTTAAACTCAAACCATATTTCAGGCCTCTTAATTAGATATTTTATAGGACTTTTCCTCCCCCTCTTTGGAACCACGGACTATGCTGGACCCCGTGCAAGGGTTGTGCCCAAGTGGTACCGCACACTAGTAAAATCACTCACAGTACTTAGAAACAAAGGAACAGAAATCCTCACGACACAAACCCAAAGCAGTATACTGGGATTTCTTCCAACTCTCCAGGCGTGATACACCAAACCTTGGGACAAACAATGAAATTCTCTTTAAAAACATCAAGAATAGCTGGGGACAGCCTTTTCATCGGGATCTGGCCTGGCGAATAGCTTATGGGCAGCTCCGGTGAAACAGGTTAAATCTAGGTACGTACCCAGTCCGTGCAATCCCTTTTGTGATGTCTGCCGGGGCGTGGAAACGGTGGAGCATTTCTTTTATTTTTGCCCCACCAGCCCAACGAGTCTGGCAAAGACTGAGCACAGCACTGGGAATCCCGATGCTATCGCTAGAAGAGGGTCATACACCTGCAATTCCCGCCACCAGTCAACAAGACCCAAAAATTCGCCATTTTTTTTAATTAACGTCTTAAAGTATCACATGTGGAAGGTACGGAAAAAATCTCAGGTACGGGACGCAAATTTAATGTACGCAGGAATAAGGAAAGGTTCTTTTTTTATCTTCCTAAATTTCTTGCGCAAGAGAGACATCTACTAGGTGACTTTAAATTTGTGAACAAATACTGCAAACCACCAAAAATATGCTTTCTTATACAGGGGACGCATCAAGCCCTGTATATTTCTTTAGTATCTCCAAAACTCCACCTAACTCTCCCTAGGAAAAGTAACAACCCACTCTGTTCTTCCTCGCCACAAAGCTTTCGCTGGCACAGTTTCCTTTACTCCAAATAAGGGGGGTAGATCTGAGAACCCGGGCTGCGAAGGCTTACTGCGAGGTGGTGCTGCTCCTTGTGAGCGCATCTCTCGGGCCAGTCTTCTACCCCATTCTAAGTCCCAGTGGTACCAGGTCTGTAAGTTCCTTATTTTGTTCCCTTTCAGTTCAACAGACCGGACCTTAAGTCCTTTAATTTAAATGTTCTAACTGAAAAAATATTTTCAGTTAGAAACATTTAAATGTTCTAATTGAAAATACTGTTTTCAAAACAAGTCAATGGATCTCCTTCACAGATAACTGACAAAATTATTAAGGATAAATTTATAAGTGAACTTTAGTCAAAATTTTTATGGTTAAATTTTCTTTTTTTTTGAACAGATAAATTGAGAATATGTGTCACAGACCAATTAGCCATATAAGGCTAAACAGGTTGACTGAGGCTTCTTTTACCTCCTACTATCCTACTCTATCTTTCATTATTCTCCTCTCTTACTGTTTGCTGACCCTCAGCATGCTTTATTCTCCAAAGGCCTATGATGAGAGATATGAACTCCCATTCGACCTCAAAAAAGGTTGAAACCGATCAGGGTAGTGGCCCCTTGCCTTTAATACAAAACATCATATGTCCCCTTCTTGGAGATGTGTTTTGGCATTAAGGGTAAATAATAAGATTAGTGATCGGAGCTTGTTCCACCTCTACCATGAGTTGCTTTGGTCTTGCACTACCTGTAGGATCAGCTAGTCTTGCATCATTTGCAGGCGCAAACTTGACATTTTTGTCTGTTTGCTTACTTGGGAAAAATGGAATAAAACCAGGTTTAAAATTGCTTGGTATCTTTAACATAATTATACCCAAGGTAAAAATACTTTCTACATCTATATCTCCTCCTGAGATTTTTATTTAATAAGGTTAAAACACCTTATGGCAACTTGTTTTGGTAAAATACTTACAAGCTCTGTATTATTAAATCTTGGTATTTCTAGCCTAGCTCCCACTGATGAGACCTCAAAAAAGGTCGAAACCGGTCTGGGTAGTGGCCCCTTGCCTTTAATACAAAGCATCATACATCCCCTTCTTGGAGATGTGTTTTGGCATTAAGGGTAAATATTAAGATTAGTGATCGGAACTTGTTCCACCTCTACCACGAGTTGCCTTGATCTTGCACTACCTGTAGGATCAGCTAGTCTTGCATCACTTGCAGGCGCAAACTTGACATTTTTGTCTGTTTGCTTACTTGGGAAAAATGGAGTAAAACTAGGTTTAAAATTGCTTGGTATCTTTAACATATATATATATATATATATATATAATTACTAGGGACACCCAATCCTCTGATTTACGGACTGGTAAGCCAGTTCTCCTTCAATCCTGATGACTCAAGACATGAGACAACAATGTGTTCGTCTCATGAAGGCAAACACATTGTTGGACGTTTCAAATATGTGACAACAATGTGTTTGTCTCATGAAGGCAAACACATTGTTGGACGTTTCAAATATGTGACAACAATGTGTTTGTCTCATGAAGGCAAACACATTGTTGGACGTTTCAAATATGTGACAACAATGTGTTTGTCTCATGAAGGCAAACACATTGCTGGATGTTTCAAAACAATGAAGAGACAAAAAACGTGAGACATAAAAACGTTTAAAATTTCAGCTTATCTTTTTATATATATATCTAAACAATAATTATATACCTGTAAAAGCTGCTCAACTTTAATTTGTTTTAAAACTTTCTTATATACTGTTCTTTTCAATGTAATATCCATTTTCATCCTACTGAAAACTAAGTGATGGTCACTTTCAATTTCAAATTCTCTGTACACTCTTGTGTTATGAACCAGTGTGAAGATATCACTATCAACAATGACATAGTCAATGAGGCTTTTATTACCTGTGTCTTCTCTCCACTGAACTTGTGCACATTTTTAAATTGTGATATGGTGTTAGTAATGATTAGTCCATATCCTGAGCAGAAATCCAGCAGATAATTTTATTATTATTATTATTTTTTTTTAATTTAAAAATAACAATCTTATGTACAGGATTAACTAATTTTGGTTCTCTGCAGTCAGGCAGAGAGGTTAGATGCTCACTGATTGTTGAGATAAATTACAATAAGAATAACAGTTGTTATAAGATGACATTACCACTATTATTAGATTTGCCCTTTTCTCAAAATTTTCCCAAACTGTTTCTATATGCCTGGTGGGATTCATTTCCTACTCTGCTGTTTAGATCTCCAACAAGAACCACTTTTTTCCATTTATTCTTTATGTCAGTTGTCTGTTCTAACAACTCAAAAAATTGCTCCACTTCTTCCTTAGGAGAACCTGTGGAACAATAGGTACAGATAAAGTTTCATTGTCCATTTCTCTATTTTGAAGTATGCCCACATAGTTCTACTTGAAACTGCTTTCCAATCAAGAAGTTTATCTTCATGTTTGGTGTTGAATGCTATCACTGCTCCTTCCTTTCCTTGATTGTAATTGCCTGAATATAACATCCTATACTTATTTAGTAAAATCTCACCTTTTTTGTCTTGTCTCAATAATGCCAATTATGTCCATATGGTACTTTTCCAGTTCTTCTGCAAGCTCAATTTCCTTTCCATTGATACTCCTTATACTGATGGTTCCTATCTTTAATTCTTCTGATATTTTATTTCTTCTTCTTCGAGACACTAAATTGGAGTTTGTTCCAGTAGCTGACCTCTCATTATTTGACCTGGTTTTGTGATGAAAACAGTGTGTGTGTGTGGGGGGGGGGGGTGAGTTTGTTTAACTGAGTGATGCCTAGCTGACATGAAATCTCATCATGTTGTTCCATTGTTCCATCATGTGGTTTAAGCTAACAAAGGGTACAATATGGTCAATTAAGTCCCAACTAAATGGCCAGCCAATTCTCATTTGTTATATACCTACTAGAGAACTGCTAATGGGGTGCATCACATAAAGATGAGGACTGGACATAAGGTCAGCATCCCCAGTTGGTTCTCTGCATTACTTGAAAGAAGTATGGAGGTCTTGTCCCAGTTATTTGGCTTTGACCCTTTGGTGACCCCTTTAATAATAAATCACAATCTGTATTCAAGTAGCTCATACACTATAGCCTTCCTAAACCAAGTGGCCATCTTGTTGCTGTAGAGCAGCGTTTCCCAAATGGTGGGTCAGGACCCAGCACCGGGTTGCCTAAAAAAACTCTTGAAAACCTAGGTGTTTCATTTTTGGGTTTTCTTTTTTTCATGAATACAAGTACATAGCATTTAATCGGGACTAATGAATAAATAATTTAATTAATAGAGACAAAAAATGCACTCCATCCGCGTCGCCATTCACAGTCTCTTTGTTCACAGTAAAGTAGCTCAACTAATGGTGAGGTTGCACGGTGGCAACCGTGCCACCAGCCGAATCGTTTGGCGGTCTGGAATTTGTTTTACTCATCTGCCACGTACTCACTCTGCTTGTTCAGTTTGAGTTAAGCATTGAGAAACAGCGTATTTTTTTTGTATTTACTGATTATGTGTACCTTGCCCAGTGGGTTCGGCTGAACAACCATAATTATTATTATAATTGTTTCTAAATAATTTATTTCATTCTTTCTTCATCTCGCTTGCCATTACCCATTTAACTAGGGATAAATGGGTAATAAAACAACAAACAAACAATGTGCCGGTTACAAACTCTTCGATTAGCACCAATGAACAATTGAGTGATGTGCAGCTGGGCATGAATTCTGAGAACAGCACTAACAAACGGCCGCACGATGTGTTGTCTACCAATAGTATTCTGAGGATTACAAACAATTCGGTTTCATCAAGAGTGCTGATGACAAACCATTGTGTTATTTGTTGTGCAGCGCTTTCAAATGAGTCCATGAGACCTTCAAAGTTGAAGCGACATTTGGAAACATCCGAACTACAGTAATAAGTCAATAGATTTCTTTATAAATAAAAAGAGAGAACTAATAGCTACCAAGAAGACTATGTCTTCAAATTTTTCTCAGGGAGCTCAGTCTGAAAACCTTGTAATGGCTTCTTATGAAATATCAAAATTAATTGCTGAAACTGGTTATCCTCACACAGTTGCCACGAAATTAATAGTTCCAGTAATGAAAATGTTAGCATCTCGAATATGTGATAAAAAACAGGATAGCCAAATAAATATGCTGACACTATCAAATAACACAGTGAAGCGTAGAATCATGGAGATTGCAGATAATATCGAAGAAACTGTCGTAGGTCATTTAAAAGAGTGCATTTTTTTTCCTTGTAAGTCGATGAAAGTACAGACATATTGGACAATTTAAATTTAATGTATTTTGTGAGATACGATTGTGACAATACAACTCACACAGAATTTCTTTTTTGTAAACCTCTGATAACAAGAACAACAGCTGAAGAAATTTTTAATTTCATTGCAAATTACATCAATGAAAAGGGTATTGAATGGAAGAAATGTGTGGGACTGAGTAAAGATGGAGCCTGCGCAATGGCAGGTGCACTTAGTGGACTTTTTCCGAAGATCAAAGCCGTAGCACCAGATTGTGTATGGGTGCATTGTAGCATTCATAGAGAAGCATTGGCCGTCAAAAGAATGCCATTGTTTTTAAATGCAACTATGCAAACATGTGTACGATTTATAAACTTTATAAAATCTCGTCCACTGAATTCAAGAATATTCTCTGTGTTGTGCAAAGAAATGGAGAGTGAACATGAACATCTTTTACACTGCGAGGTGTGATGGCTGTCAAGGGGGAATGTTTTAAGAAGACTTATTAAAATGAAGGATGAAGTTTTAATGTTCTTAGACCAACATCCCCCAATGGCTAGGGATGTAATATTTGAATTCAAAGACAGTTTTCATGATGTCAATTGGTTAATCAAGGTTGCTTACCTTTGTGACATTTTTGATTTTCTGAATAATTTAAATCTGACATTACAAGGTAGCAATGTAACTGTATTTAAAGAGCAAGAGAAGGTGGAAGCTACAACAAAAAAAATCAATTTGTGGTCCTGTCATGTGGAAGCAGGGAATTACAAATCTTTTACAAAGCTAACAGATTTACAAAAAGAGTATAATATGAGTTCCATGCCAGATGAGATTTCAGCTGTTATCAAGGAACATATGCTAGGACTGCAGGCAAGTCTGAAGGAATATTCTCCCCCAATCAACAGCAACAAAGCATGGATATGGAACCCTTTTACAGTGAACACAGAATCTGAGACAGAATTGCCAGATTCAGATATTGAATCTATAATTGAACTGTCATGTGATACAGCACTCAAAGACATCTTCAACACAATACCAGTGATGGATTTTTGGCTGTCTTGCTGTCAGGAGTACCCAGTGTTAGCAGAAAAAGTGATAAAATTTCTAATGCCTTCTGTCACAACCTATAAATGTGAAACAGGCTTTTTAACACTGGTTTTTCTAAAAAATAAATATAGAAACCGATTGGAAGTCGAACCGGATTTAAGAATAAAGTTATCTTTTCCTCTAAACCTGAAGTTTCTAGTTAACAAACAACAGCATCACACTTCTCATTAATAAATTACTTGGCTTTAATTTAATTTCTTTATATTTTTGTAAGAGTCAATGCTTCTTTATTATAATAATAATAAATGAAAACTCTATGAGCATTCAAATCTGTTTTATTTTACCTATTGGCCATAAAAAGTTTAGTGTGTCACAAAGATAAAGTATTAAAATAACTGGGCCATGGAAAATAAAGTTTGGGAAACCTTGCTGCAGAGCATTACTCGGAATGCTATCTGGAATATACAAAGGTTGAAACATTGAGTTTATATTAAGGTCGTTGAAGATGACAGTAGTATAATATAGTTGTGACCAAGTATCTTAGGCCCATGAACCACATAGGACATAATTTACATGTTGGTGAGCTGCAAGATATTTTCTAAAACATTTAATTATTAAAAACACATACAGATACATATAATTATACTCGCATTATTAGGCTGTTTAATCACTGATCTTAGGAGGCATAGGTTGGGTCTTCATATTTGTGTTAAGCTGAGAAAAGTAATCAGCATTTCACCTTTGAGACCTACTTATTTCTCATAACACAACACCCACAGCATAAGCTGGGATACTGCTGGATACTTATGAGTGGCAATTGGTGTTAATTACGTTATCCTGTTGGTGCCTCACGCAGAACAGAATATCATATGTATGCATATTTTAAATGAAATAAATGAAAAAAACTTGAATCAACAATAAAATTTGTTGATTCAAGTTTTCTTCGTTGTTTGTATTATGTGAAAAATATATGTATTTATATATAAGTTATTAAATACATTTATATGTCTGTGAAAAATATATGCATATCATGAATTTTGGTCTTTTATTTTATCACCATAAATACCAAAACTGCCTTGAGAATCACAGCAAATAACCTCATGAGCGATATGTAGCCACCACTGGTAATACTTTGTTCATGACAAAGTACATCATCTTCAAAATTTACAAAACTTACTCTTGCAATGTGCTAATTAAATATTTAAATTGTTCCACTATATTTATACCTCTTCTATTCAAGATTTTTATCTTTTTTTCCTCTTTCCATTCAAATTCAAATCTAAATGACAGAATTTCACTTGGAGTTTTCTCAAGCAGCTGGGTTGCTCTCAGGTAGCTATAGGGCTTTTTTCTCAGAATATTTCCAGATAGTTATTTTCTGCTTCTAAGGAATAGAAAATTGAATTGACCTTTAAACTTATGGGTTATTTTCTTATCTTCCTTGATGAAAACTACTCTAAATAATCCTTTCCTTTAGTACAATGTATTTTTACAATGTTAAGTTTCATACTTGCTTTCTAAGCTTTTTCAGAAATCAGGTCTCAAATCATACTGCTTCTTGGTAGTTCATGATTTCTATGTGCTGTCACGATAGAAATCAAGTTTTCTATTAATTATACATGGTGCTATACCAGAAATTAGGTGATATGTTAACCCATATTAAAGTTAATTAACTGAGGTCTTGTTATTTGAAGATCAGATAACAGAGATCATGAAGGCAATTCTCAGTTATCTGTTTGCAACCATTTTTAACTAAATGATCTTAGCAATTACTATACATAACCTGATAAAATGAATTTAGTCATACTTACTGTATCTAGAAATTCAACAAACTTAGAGATATAAAACCACCAACAAACACTGGCCATCTGTGAAAATACATCAAATAAAAGCAAAAAAAAAAAGTTACAATCATTTCAAAAGAAGATGAAAATTTAAACTGCAAAAAGTTAAATATTAAGTACATTTTGTTAGTATAAGTCAGTAGTTCCCAACCTTTTTCTCCTTGCATATCCCTTTTAAACCAATTTCTATAAATTGTACCCCTTGTTTTTAAAATAGCTGTTTTTAAATACTACACTTTTGTTCAGTGCCTATCTTAATGTAAAATAGTTTACTTTACTTGTTTTTCTGCCATTACTGATTATTTTTCGTGTACCCCTGAACGGCCCAGCATGTACCTGCCGGGGGTGCGCATACCACCGGTTGGGAACTGTTTAAAATTTTAGTTGTCACCAGAAACAGAATGAGAAATGTTAAAAATCAATATTAAAAGGAATTGAAAATTATCCTATAAGTGCAATGATTCGCTTAAGATACGAGTTTAATAAACAAATAAAAAATTTTCCTTTTTTCTTTTTTCATAAATTAAATGATTTGCATAAAAGAGAAACTTTTTATTAGCTTGTAGTTTCTTATTGTAAAGTGAAATGAAGAGAATTCAAACTATGGCTATAAAATAAGAAATGAGTGGAATATAATTCAGATGACTTTTTTTCTCCATTAGGAACAGTTTCTTTCTCTCATCACTATGGCAATTTAATGGAAACTACGAACATTACTAAGGAATGAAAGTTTAGGGATTCTAATATTTCACTGAAATCCTAGGAAATATGCCCTTTATGGATGCAAGTCAGTAGAGTTGTTGGGCAGGGTCCTAAAATTAGATTCCCATTTCACACATTCCTATTTATTTAAGTTAGAGTTTTTAAGAAAAAAAATTGAAAGATTACAGTGAAAGATTAAGAAAAATCTGTTTCGGTTTGCTGCAGTGAAGTGTTTTGTTCCATTTAATTTCATGGGTATTGTCTGGGATATGGCCTATCAAGCTTGATTTATCCATAGTTGTGGCAAGTTTTGTGGGAATCTGCCAGGAGGCAAAGTCATTGTTGTACATGTTATGAGGTAGCAGTGGAAAACACAAATATTCATTATTATTTATTAGAGTTTTTTACTTTCAATTACAGGGAATCTACACTAGACAAAATGTATAGTCTGTGGGTAACTGCAGTTGGGGATTTTTGTTATTAAACTTAATATTATTATTATATGGGCACCTCCATGGAGTCCAAGGAGACCCAATCTATCAACACAATCTATCACACCTCTTCTTGAACCCATTAACAGACAAAGCCCACAACTGACTCTGGCAACCCATTCCACTCATTTACAACTCTCCAAGCAAAAAATCTAATCCTCACACACACCCTACTAAACACACTTTTATTCAATTTCAAGGGATGACCCCCTTGTTCTGTCCCCTCTAGCCAAGTGCTGAAACATTTCTCCTGCATTTATCTATCCTATAAAATCCTTTAAGCAACTTAATGTTTCTATCATATTCCTCTTTTGCTCCTATCAACCAACTTCTGCAATCACACATCTTCATTCTATCCTCACAGGGAACATTCCACAGGCCACTGACCATCTTGTTCACTCGCCTCATCCCCAAGAAGTCCAGGGGGACCAGATTTGAGTACAGTAGTCCATATGTGGGCATATCAAGGCCTTATAAAGAGGAATAACAACTTCCTTATCTCTACTTGTTAATGTGTTCTTCGATAGCCAAGTAATCTTAAGGGTTACCTTAGCACCCTTAGCAATATGTCCTCTAAACTTTAACTCTGTCTGCCACCACCCCTAAATCTCTAGCTTCATCTATTTCCTGGAGTACAGTGCTATCAATGTGATACATGGTTCGTAATCTACAGTGTCCCAAAAGTCATCATACATAAGAAAAATTAACACTCATATTATATTTTTAATATTTTTTATATTTATATATATATATTTTATACTTTCAGATACCCTAAAAGAATGCTGCTGTCAAAAGAAGAGCTTATTGAAATAATCCTCATGGGTGGTTCAGGGAGCTGTCGCAAGGTTGCAATGGACCTTAACAGAAAACATGGCAAGCACATCACACGACGCTGTTGCCAAACTTATTGAGAAGTTCAAGAAAACTGGAAGTGTTGTGGATCAACAGAGAAGCAGATG
This sequence comes from Typopeltis vanoorti, assembly GCF_054136105.1. Lineage (NCBI taxonomy): Eukaryota > Metazoa > Arthropoda > Arachnida > Uropygi > Thelyphonidae > Typopeltis > Typopeltis vanoorti. Next base: position 51,733,121 of record NC_143566.1, on the reverse strand, counting down.
TCTACGGACATCCACTGACGAAGGCACAACTGTCGAGATATTGGCAGCGTTTGCAGGGAGTCTGCAAAAAAGCATATGATGATTATCTGCAGAAACCGGTATCAGCAGATCGAGTATCCAGCGAATTTTGAAAAATGGCATCCATACAAAATGCAAATGTTACACCATCTTAGTGAAGACGACCCAAATAAGAGGCTTGAATTTTGTGAATGGACTCTAAAGAAACTGGGCAGAGATATAAACTTCACAGCTGAGATCCTCTTTTTTGATGAAGCCAATTTTTATGTCAATGGAGAAGTCCATCGGCAAAATGCAAGGTGCTGGAAAAGTGATGGTGTGGTGCAGGATATGGGGCAACAGAATTGTTGGACCTGTTTTGTTTGGCACAAATCTTACTGCTAATCTTTATTTAAAGATGCTACAGGATAACATAATGCCATCTCTCTCTCTCTCTTAAATGAAGATGGAGAGTTTCCATCTTATTTTCAAGATAACAGGGCACCACCTCATCATGGTATCAGCATACAGCGATGGTTGGATCAACAGTTTTCACGTTTGCCGCGGCCCCGTGAAATGGCCTGCGAGATCCCCTGATCTTTCCCCACTCAACTTTTACTTGTGGGGCTAGTTAAAAGCCGTGGTGTACAAGGAAAAGATTAGAAACATGGATCATTTAAAGGAATGCATTTGAAATGCAATTACTGGCATAACAACAGATATCTTGGAACATGTTCGCCATGAGTGGGAGAGAAGACTTTGTGTGTGTGTGTGTGTGTGTGTGTGTGTGTGTGTGTGTGTGTGTAGAAAGAGGTGGCCAACAAGTAGAGAATATTTTGTAAATATTTTGTAATGAATATCTTGTAAATAAAGGTACATTTAGCTACAATTTCCCATTTTCCCTATGTATGGCGACTTTTGGGACACCCTGTATTTATCCTAAAATGTAACTTTACATTTCTCGACATTAAACTGCCACCCATTAACTTGTACCCATACTGACAATCTATTTAAATTGTCCTACACATGCTCTCCACATTGCCTTGATTAATCATTACTCTACCTAATTTGGATCATCAGCAAACAACTGAATATTTCCTTTTCAGGTTATTATCTATATCCTTTATGTACGAATTTAAGTACAAATTTATGTACAAGGTTCAGTGCTGGTATTGACCAGCACTGAACCTTGTAGCACACCACTAGTCACCTGCTTTTGCCTCAATTCTGCTCCTCCATATACCACTTTTTGATATTTGTATATCAGCCACCCTTTTATCCACCTAACAAGTATCATATCCATCCCCATTTGTTCTAATTTGGGTAACAGAGTTCCATGTGGTATTCTGTCAAATGCCTTTGCAAAATCCAGTAAAATCATCATGTAGCCATTTCCTTTATCCAACTCAGCTGTTACTGTATTATAAAAAGTTAGTAAATTGCTAAGGCATGAATGACCTTTCACAAAGCCATTTAACCCTCATACAGTATCATATTTTTATCTACCCATTCTTGAATTCTCTTTTTTACAAATTTTTTTTGGTACTTTTACCACCATGCCTGAGATACTGATTGGTCTATAATTTGCTACTGCAGTCTTAGAACCTCATTTATGCAAGGGAATTATTTTGCCTGCTTTCAATTTCGTTGGAACTCTACCACAGCTGAGACTTAAATTAAAGAGCCTAGTCAGAGGCATTGCCAGTTCTCTTGCACATTTTTGCAAAACTTAAGCTGATATCCTATTTAATCTCACAGTTGTATTTAGATTGAGATTCTGCAATATTCTAAAACCTCCAATTCATACATCTCTGTTCCCGCATTAGTGTCTGTCATATAGGCTAAAGCAGTAACCTCACTAGGATGATATGCTCTTGCAAAGTGGTCACTCAATAACTCAACTATTTTATCTGCTTCTGTCCTCGTGATCATCATCACTCATTAAGTTTAATCTTCCATACTCATTCTTCCTCTTACTTGTCACATAACGAAAGAAATTTTTAGGATTTCCTTTGGCCTGCTGGGTAGATTCATTTCATAATCTGATTTTGCCTACCTTGCTATGCTGGTAACCTTTCTCTTTGTATACCCTCCATGGCATTTTCTTCTTCTGCAGCTCGTGCTTAATGATATTACTCATTCATCTAATTCCTACCTGATTAACCCTCCGTATCTTAGGTATACAACCAAATACTGCTTACTCTAGATGACCCTTAATTAAATCCCATGCACACTAACATCTTTACCCAGCAGTGTTTTATGCCATGGTACAGATTTAAGCTTCTTCCTAAGCATGTCATAATCATCTGCCATATAGTTCCACAAATACCACATTTTTATAAAATATTCCTCATGTTTTACAATCTCCCAAGTCAAGACTGCATGGTCACTTTCACCAATTATAGGTAATGTTGTCACCTAGCTATCTGACCCTCCCAATACTTTACCACCCCTAGTCCCCTCCATCACATGCTGCCTTAAGAAATTATCTCTTAGCAGTTATATAAATTCTATTTCCTTCCTGCCATGTGATATTTTTTCCTTCCAGTCTATATCTCCATAGTTGAAGTCCTCCATAATAATCACTCGACCTGTACTCATTGTGCTAATTTGCTGATGCATGTCTTCCAGATCATCTGTGGAACTTTCTGGTGTATATCAACAATCAACTGTATATTTTGACTTACTGGCTTAATATGACAATAGATGCCTTCAAATGAACAGTCACCCTCCCGCCTGTCTCCTATTTTATATTTCAATATAGTTTTTAGTATTCTTTGTGCAGTGTGTAAATAATGGCAATAGCTGCAGCTCAGTTTGCTAATGGCTTATCACTAAGCCCTCCCACCCCATTTAAGGACTACATTTTACACAGCATAGTACAGATTTTGTGGTATGCGGTACTTGGCAGTTAGATATGTGGCAGGTGAAAGATTGTGGAGTGCATGTCTGCAGAAAATGTAGAAGATGGGAAGAACTTTGTGATTTAGATATTAGCATAACGGACCTTGGCAGTGTTATGTCAGAAATGGAGGGAGAGAGTGGAATGTGAATGAAAATAATAAAAGCAGGGAATGTAGTAGGTGAAATATCATGAAGTTTTCGAAGATGGTGATAATTGGGAAGATAAATGTTGAGGGTAGCTAGCTTGCAGAGAGAGAGAGAGAGAGAGAGAGAGAGAGAGAGATGTAGAAATGATAGCATGGGAGAGATTAAGAGAACCAGTAAAAGAAGAGGGTATAAAAGAAATGCAAGACAGTGCTGGAATCAGGGATGGATAGATGACAGGAAAACACATAAGCGGGAGAGCAAAGAAAGAAAGAAAGTATTAGAGGAGAGAGGGATGTAGGTGAGCAAGAAAGAAAGAGAGTGGTAAGAGGTGTGATGTATGGAGACTACATGATCCATGGTGTATAAGATAGAATGCCAGGAGTGTCTGTCTGGAGGAAAGACAGATAGTGTGACTATGGCAATTAAGCATGGTGAAAGGGTGGATGAGATGACTGTGATGGTGGGTATGAATGACTGAAAGGAAGTTGGATGGGTGTGAATCAGGTGGCAAGAGATCTGAAGTTCTTGCCTGTAGTTGTACAATAGACTGAGCAGAGGAAGATAGTGAGTGTGTTGCCCAGGTATGATAATGCATAGCTGTGGAGAAGAGCATCAATAATGAATAATACAATAGCCAGAATGTGTCAAAACAGAGGTTTGGAATATGTGGATGCTTGGAGGACATTTGAGAACAGAAAGGAACTATATGCAAGAAACAGCTTGCATTTGAATGAGGAAAGACATAAGCACCTGGAGAGAATGCTGTTCTCTAAACAAATCAGTGTAGCAATGCAAGGAAACTAGAATTATCAGGGTGGATGGTAGCAGGGATGGCCATTTGTGGGAATAGGCATTTGGGAGAAGGATGCAGTATAAAAAATGCTGCAATTTTTTATACTAATCTCTTGCCAGGAATATTTGGGATAAAGGAAATGAATTGGTGGTGCTGATAGCATCAGCCTGTCCAAATATTATTGGGATCAATGAGACATGGTTGACAGAACATGATATACTGACAGGAATAGAAGTAGCAGGATATAGCATTTTTGCAATGTCACTAATAGTTTTGAAAGCATATCGTGTAAGATAGAGGTGGGCAGGACAGGATGTTTAGTGGGGGTTGCTACAAGCCAGGGAGCATAGAAGATAAAGAGCAGATTTTACACACTTGAGCTTGGCAAGTGCAAAGAATGATTGTTATTGGAGATTTTAACTACAGCAGTATAAACTGGGAAGGGGAAACTATGTAGTAGTAGTAGTAAGGGATTAGAATTTCTGGAATTCTTGAGGGACAAATGTCTTAGACATCATATAATAGAAGGAACATGAAGTTAAAGAGTTTTAGATTTGGTCACAGCATCAGATCTGATTATAACTGAAAATGACATCTTCCCTCCCCCTCCTCCCCCCAGTTGGAGAGAGAGTGACCATGTGGGTTTGATTTAGAAGATGAACAGACATGCAGGAGTATCAAAGAAAGGAATATATGTGGAATTATAATGCAGGTGATCACAATAGTCTTAGATATCAACTTGAGGAATTGGAAGGGTGAGATATCAGTGCTTGAGAACTTGAAGGAATATTTATTAGCAGCGATAGCACATTGTATACCTCAAGTGAAGAAGAGAACACAATTTGGTGAGTGGATGACAAACAACATCAAACAGGAACTGTAGGTAAAAAAAAAGACGTTATGGAAGAGATATAACAATGATGGATGGAGAGCAGATGCATGAAGAATATGAGACTCAGACTAGGACAGTGACTAGTATGGTAAGGAAGGCAAAACTGGAATATGAGAAGAGATTAGCCCTGAGATCCAAAGAAAATCCTAAATTTTTTCGTTATGTGGCCAGTAGGAGGAGAAATGACTGTAGAAGAATAACGTTGTTGGATAAAAATGGGAATAAAGTGGCTGATGCAGAGGGCATAATGGAGTTGTTCAATGAACACTTGATTGGGGTATTTAATCCTAGAGAAGTAGGTTTTAGTACTAGAGGGATAGGGTAGGCTCGAGGTATCAGAAGTGCAAAAAAGAGAGTGTATGTCAAATATTGAGTACTCTGGATATCAATAAGTGGGACTGGGATAATATGCTCAGTTGACCTGGCTTTTTAATGAAAGTCTGGCCATGGAAAAGGTGCCCAAGGAGTGGAAGGAGGGTAATATAGTGCCATTGCATAAGGGTGGTAGCAGACTGGAAATATCAAACTATAGACCAGTTTATTCCATCAGTAGTTGTTAAGATTTTGGAGAAATTAGTGAGGGATCATACACAGGGTTGTGCAGATGAGGGTAATGTTATATGTGAGAGGCAGCATAGATTTGTTAATGGGTGCTTTTGCTTTAGTAATATGATTGCCTTTTCTAATAAAGTGAAAAGGGCAATTGATGAGGGAAAGGAATATTCTGTTATTATTATTTTTTTCTTTATTTTACAAAGGCATTTTACAGGGTACCACATGATAAACTGACATTTAAGTTGTAGCACATGGATTTATATGTTAAGTTCGTGAACTGGATTTGGGATTGGCTATCTGATAAGTATCAGAAAATTGTGTATGGGGGGAGAGCTGTATCAAGGAGGCAGAAGGTTAATAGTGAGGTCCTGCAGGGCTCAGTACTGGGATCTGTATTGTTTAACCTTTATATCAATGGATTGCAGGGGATATTCAGTTGTTTGCAGACGATGTGAAGCTAGGAAGGGTTAGTATTTATTAGTGCAGATGTGGTAGCCCTGCAAGAGGATTTGGATAACTGGACAGATGGGCAAATGAATGGGATTGACAGTTTAATGCAGCTAAATGTAAAGATTTGATGTTTGGGATACATCGATGGGAAGCAGCATACTCTGTACTCTGTTGTAAGAATTGTACTGAGGGGGGAGGCTAGTGATCTGAGGGGTGGTTATTGAAAGAAATCTAAATTAGGTTTAAAAAGTGAGAGGAAGATATCAGGACTGTACAATATTATAAGGATAGGCTGAGGGAATGTGGACTACGGAGTCTGGAAGATAAGAAATGCGATATGATTGAGACTTTTAAATTGTTGAGAGGTAGTTATATAGGGGTGTTAAACTGTTCTACCAATGAAAGATCTTCCCAATCGGGAGATCTTTTGTTTAGTGGAACAGTGGGAAAGAGCAAAGACAAGGGGGCCATCCCTGGAATTTATGAAAGGAAGATTGTGAACAAGAAGGTAAGGAGTGGTTTCTTTGCTCGGAGGATGATTGAACCATGGAATGCATTGCCTGATAGAGTGGTGAGAGTATGAATAGTCAATGGGTTCAAGAAGTGGTCTGATAGACTGTGTTTTCTAGGGCTTCACACGATGAGTCTTGTGACTCCATGGAAGCCTGAATTATAATAATAATTTTTTTTTTATCTTTGTGTGTATATGTGCATTTGAAAGTATTTTCCTGTAAGTAAGAAGAAATGACACTGATCCAATGGGGCTGAACTTTCTTGCTTCTGTAAGCTTGCTATGAAGAGCCAGATTTTGCTTAGAGAAACACACACAAAAATACTTCCACAACTACAGTCAGACATGACAGACAATTCTATGGGAGCTACCAATGAAATCAAACTTCTGTAAACTATGGTGCCCCATTGTAGGCAATTTTAAACATGACTTTCTAGAGTCTTTAGTTCCTTATAAAAATTATCGTAACTGAAATAAATATGGATACATGAAACTTTCGTTAACACCCAGGAAGGATAGATACTTTTCCAAGAACGTTAGGCTCCATGCCTAACCATTTTTACTTCCTTTAGTGTTTCCTGTGTGCATACTACAATCATACACATACACTGATGATCTCTGATGATGGAGAGGAGAAGTCCGACCACACCTCCTTGCCCCCCCCCCCCAGACCCTTGAAGCTCTTGACCAACTTTCTTAAGGTCCTATTTCAAGGTGACTAATGTGGCAGCGGCATCCAATTTTCCAATGAAGAGTCATAGAAAGATATCAACCAATGCTACCGTGTCCGGGGCTGCAGTCCGGGCTCCTGATGATAAACATGCTACGAGGACTCATATTAACATTTTGCAACTCAATATTAATGGTACTCAGAGAAAAATGGATGAACTTAAATACATGCTTTACAAAAACAATATCCATATAGCTTGTCTACAAGAAACAAAACTGAACAAAAATCTGAACTTCAGCATCAAAGGATACACAGTTCTTAGGAAGGATAGAGAGGAAAGAGCAGGTGGTGAGCATGCTATCCTTTTGAATACCCCAGAAATCAAATTCAAAGAAATCACTCTAAATCAATATTTAAATAATAACAGTTCGACGGAAGCTCAAGCTGTTGAAATACACCTACCAAACCATTCTATTTCAATCATAAACGTCTACCACCCTGATAATACAAATATTGATACAGACACCACTGAAAAGCTAAGCCAATCTCCAACTGATACAACCTTTATACTTGGTGACCTAAATGCAAAAAGCCCAATGTGGGGCTCCCTCGATTTAGACCATAAAGGTCAACAATTGGAAGATCTCTTTACAGATTTGGAACTCACAACACTCAACAATGGACAGAGCACCTATCTCTCTAAATCTGCTGGAACTGAATCTGCTACTGACATCACAGCATTGCATCAAGTGCACAATGGAAAATTTTGGGAAATGCCATCAGTGACCACAGACCCATAATAACAACACTAAACTTAAAGATTGATCAAGAACAGCAAATGAAAAGGACATGGAACTTCAGAAAAGCTGACTGGACAAGGTTTGCTCAAATCTTGGAGAGCCTCTGTCAAGATGAACCTGTCTCTGGAAACCTTGACAGAAAATTACAAATCCTTACTTCACACATCAGCAAAGCTGCCAAAGCAACAATACCAAGAGGCAACCGGAAAATACCTGGATATCATACTGGAAAGATCACAATATTGATTCAATGATTACAGAAAGAGACAATATCAATGAACAATTCAGAATTAATAAAACTGATGAATACAGAAAGAAATTAATGGACATAACACACAAAATAGAGCAGGAAATTTGGAATCAAGAGAAATGGGCAGAGCCTCTTTGCAGTAACCTGGATCCAAGAAAAGACAGCCAACATTGGAACATTATTAGAATCCTAGACAACAATATCAAAAAAGAGAGCCAACAGAAAACAAACTTCATAAATGCTGGGAAACAGGCTATTACAGATCAAGAAATTGCAAACACACTGGCAAAAACCTATTCAAACAACTCCACACTTCAGTATAACAGAGAGGACAAGACCCTCAATAAACTCTCAAGTAAAATACTAAAACAAGCACGAGTTGCCGGTGTTGTACTGCCTTACCCCAGTAAGGCAGTACAACACCATATTCAGTCCTGAAGATATTTTCAGGTGCAAACTTTGTTTGCTCACACTTGGATAAAGGATTAAACTAAGTATGTATATTATTTCTGGGAAAACTCCCATGTTACTCCTCTTAATAAACTATTATAATTACGGCTATTTTGCCTGCTTCAGTTTAGGAGTGCCCCAACATAAAATTGAGGTCACAACCACGACCAATAGGCGATAACACAAACACTTCAAAAACAGAAGCACCTACCCGACCTGACATAGCATCCACTTTCCCAATGTGTTCAGATGACGACTGAGAATAGTCGAAACGGACCGCACCCCTTTTAATTTTCAGGGGCACTCCTAAACTGAAGCAGGCAAAATAGCCGTAATTATAATAATGGATTAAACTAAATTTATTAAAGAACATACCGAACTAATGACATCTTTTCCAAAGAATTTACACTAAGTGAACAACTAAATTCATCAATTGAGAAAACTGCACCTAATAAATCCCCTGGTAATGATCTTATCTTTGGTTATATGGTTAAACATCTTGGTTGGCAAAAATGCCACAGAACAACTACTGGACATTCTCAATACCTCTTGGCGAACAGGCAAACTTCCAAAAGAATGGAAAAAAATCAGTTATTGTACCCATCCTGAAACCTGACAAAAATGCTGCAAAATGTCAAAGCTATAGACCTATCGCATTAACTAGCATACTCTGTAAAATTACTGAAAGAATCATACACTCCAGGCTTATGCACTGGCTGACAAAAAATAAGAAAATCAACTACTACCAGACTGCCTATAGAGCTTGTCATTCGACAACAGATCAATTATTCCACTTCTGCCAAACAATAATAGACTCATTTCAGGAAAAACCAACAAAAAAGACAACTGCCATTTTCCTTGATATGACTGCTGCTTTCGATCATGTTTGGATCAAAAAATTAATACAAACAGTACATTATATTGGAATTAGAGGAAATGCTTTAATCTGGATTGCTGATTTCATTAGAGGAAGAAAGATCAAAGTCAGAATCAATGCAGCAATATCAAGAGAGCAGAGAACCTAGGCTGGTGTTCCCCAGGGCTCAGTACTCAGTCCCTTATTATTCCTTTTATATGTCAATTACATTCATCCCTACCTTACAGAAGACACAAAAGTAGAATGCTATGCAGATGATATAGCCATCTGGCACACTGGGGTGAAAATCAAAGAATCAGAGGAGATTCTAAACAAATCCATGAGAGGATTAGAAAAATGGTCAGATGAACTTAAACTCAAAATCAACCCAGACAAAACAAAACTAAGCACCTTTAGTACAGACAGGAAAAATAAACATTCCTACAATCCCAAAGTCATGATCAATAACAAGCTAATTGAAAAAGTCACAAATCCAAAATACCTTGGTATTACACTTGATCAGGAATTACGTTTTGCACAACACATCTCTAACACTTCCAACAGAGCTCTAAAAAAATTAAATATACTGAAAAGGCTTTGTGGAACAAATTGTGGTGCAAAGCCAAAAATCCTCAAAACTATTTTTTTTTCTTTCTCCCGTAGTACTAAATGGACAATTGGGTCATTCATGGCTGGTAGGTGATAGTCTTGGTTAGCCTCCTCCAATCATCTCAGTCTCTTGTTCGTGATGTCAGCTGAGAAAGGGAGGAATTTGTCCATTTTTTGATGTTATCAGTCCATTTTAATCGAGGTCAGCCCCTAACCCTTGGTCCCGGAACGATTCCTTCTAGTGCTTGCTTTGGAATGCCATTAGCCCTCTCCACATGTCCGAACCATTTCATCTGTCTTCTTCTGATGACTGTCAGAATATTTTCCTTTTCTCCCATCTATTGATTCAATCAGTTTTCAGACATTTTCATTAGTTTCATGAGCGGTATAGGGGATTCTCAAAAGTCTTCTCTAAGTTTTATTTCAAAAGACAGGAGTCTCCTCTCATCTTCCTTCAATAAAGTCCAGGCCTCACAACCATACAAGAGGACAGAATTCACTAAGGTATCAATTAGTCTTAGTCTGGTTGTGATTGCTATTCTGTTATCTCCCCACAATGGTTTTAACTTTTGTAGGGCCATGGTTGCCTTAGCAATTCGGCATTTAATGTCAGTTTTTGAACGACCATCTTGACTCAAAGTGCTTCCTAGATAAGTGAACTTGTTTACATTCTCAATTTGTTTATTGCCAATTTGTATCTTTAAGAAATAAAAATTTTTTTGTAGGTTTATGTACAAAACTACTTACACTACACTAATAAGGCCAATAATGGAATATGCAGCACCTATCTGGTCACCTTCGGACTCATTGGTAAAGGAAAAATTAGACAAAATACAAGCAAAAGCATCCAAGATTATCATTGGTGCAGTCTCATCTACTAACAACATCAGATCCCAACAGAAATGTGGGCTTGACCTGCTGGAGGACAGACGAAAATTTGCCACCATAAAATTCATAAATAATATCAGAAGCTACCAAAGCGATCATATCTCCCTCAAAACTTATGAACATTGGAATCAAAAATGCAGACTTCACAGATCATCAACTTTACAATATGATGACACTATCAAGAAAGAAATAGGTCTTGATCAGCTAAATGCCCACATAAGCATAAACCTCTATTTTCCAGTTTCTTTACCTTCAAATACTTCCATAAATCTAAGCCTTACCAACTCTGTACAAAAAAAAACAGAACCAAAAGAAATGCTCAAAGAAAAAGGCCTAAATACTATCAACCTTCTTTCATCTGACAAACAGGTTATTTGTTATACTGATGGATCGTCAGACACCAATATGATTAATGGAGGTGCTGGTGTTCTCCTTCTACTCCCAAAAGGTGAAAAACTCTCAATAAAAGTTGGATCTGGGAGAATAACTTCCAATTTTACCAGCAAACTTTACACAATAAATAAAGCACTTGAAGCCTACTTAAAATTATCATCATCTCAACAATCTGAGGGAATTATAATTTACAGTGACTCAAGATCAGCTATGGAGGCAATCAAAAATGGCAATACCAAGCTCACACAAGACATCCGTAAACTCTTAAATCAACTAAAGTGTTTAGGAAAAAGTTGCATTTTACAATGGATTCCTGCTCATGTAGGCATCGATTACAATGAATCAGCTGATAAATTAGGCAAAAGAGGTCAGAGAACTCAATCAAGAAACTCACATGATAACTCTTGCTGATGTTTATGCACTAGCAAAAGCTAAACTAATTCCACTGAGATCAGTGATACAACATCAAATTCCCAAAATCAATGCTGACAGAAAGACCTCCACCACGATAGCAAGACTACGAACAGGACATTATAGAGGAATGAAGATCAATACAGATGATATGAGAACATATAGAAACTGCAACAACTGCCCCAATACTGAACTGACACCCACTCACATCTTTACCTGTCCAGCAATTGCAGCGACCTTGCAAGAAATAGATCCTAATCCTGAACAACAGCTCTATACAAACAAAATCATCGACATAGCCAAAGCTGTTCAAGGAGCACATGGAAACATCTAAGACTCTTCAAAGGACAAGACAACAACTGATGATTTCACATTTGATGACAAAAAATGGAATCATTAAACTTTTGTTAAATTTCATTCCAGAGTGAAGTGCATTATTTTCATAATCTGCACAACAACTCTTTTTTTTTTTTTTGGCATTGAAGCCTGAATACATGCTCATACTCTCCTCTGAAAATGATTATAGTTTCTTCTTCTTTTGCAATAAGTAATTCCAGTCAAGGAGAGTTTGCAGAACATATTCACCAATCCCACTCAACTGCAACAGATCTGTTTAGAAGTGATTTTTTTTTTTTGTTTGTTTTGAAATACACAACTTGCAACTAAAGTCTTATTGAGCTCTAGCATGTACTTTGCATGTTTCTTTTTTTCTACAGACATGTTTGCAATGCGCGCGCGCGCACACACACACACACACACACACACACACACACACACACACACACACACACACACACACACACACACTTGAGGGTCAAATAACTGACAGATCACTCTCAGTTATTGATTGCTCAAATAACCAATAATGACCTATTATGATGAGGATTTTAATAGATATAAAAAATAATTTTATACCCCCCCACCCACTATAAACACAAGGTATGCAAAATATATTGCGCCAAACATACTTGAATCTGCTGCTCATCTATTCATACTGTCAATCACAAGCATTTGAAATTTCTACACTGTATGAATTTAATCCTGCTGCAATCATTAGCAAAACCTTTCCATCCTGCCTGTTCTCCCTGAATACTCTGCATCCATTAAATTCTATTTCTGTAAAGATATCCACTTTGTTAATCAGATCTTACTTGCCAATTATTTTTGTTCCTTTGCATTTACCAATGCTAAGACTCATTGCCTTTATTCCAGACACTTCTGGCATTAGTGATTCTGCAGGATGATTGACCACTATGCTGAAGGTAATTTTTAAAACTTGGCCAGTTTCAATAAGCACACAGAGTTGATTCCTAGTAAAATTCAATATCCCAATGTCACTTTTCTTGTCTCATAAAAATACACCTGCCATTCTTTGGATCATCTAAATCAATGTTTCTCAAAGTGTGGTACGCGTACCCCCCAGGGGTACGCGTACCACACTTTGAAAACGTACCACACACGTACGCGAAAGGTCTTCAGGTGGTACATGGCAATTTTTGGCTATGCATCATTAACGCTTGGAATCATTATTAAGAAAAAAAGAATAATTTTAAACGTATATAATTCTCAATAAATTATATATTATGTATGAATTCTCATACTCAAATTGCGAGTTACTATTGGCAATGTTCACGCCCTGGCAATAGCAACTCACTTCCTGCGGTAAACAATGCGTCCTCCCCCCCAACAGCGTCACTATACTGAAGACGCAAGAAAAACAAGTAGTTTTATTGTATCATTGAATAAGGTACAAAGACATTTGCAGTCTGTATAATATATTTCTCAACAAATAGTGTAATTAGAAATAACTGGGATAGCAACTAATGAATCACATCTCCTCTCCAACAGAAATTGCTGTATAGATTCAAGCAAAACTATATGTTGGCGGTGCAACATATGGTTTTGCTTGACATCACCCCTATCATGAACGTGTTAAATCTAAGACATATATAGTGAATGTGCTTCAGATATTATAGAATTTGGTTGAAGATAATTAGCATTTCGACTCAACTGTTGGCTTGTCTTTGTCTTGCATGATCTTTTGTTAATACCATACCAATCATATGCACTTCTTCATAGCTGCTCTATCTCTACTGGCCTACCATTGCTGTCTGTTTCGTGCTCTGCTTTTATTTCTCATTAGTCATTTGTGAAGGATTGTTCATTACGTATCTCAAGTCTTGTAAATTACTGGTAATTTTTGCTTGAAATAATGGGAAAGAAGATGACATTATTTGGGTAGATGACTTTGACGATGCACATCAGGATACTGCTCTCGAGGCCGGAAGTAGTGATGGCAAATAAGAGCTTCTTGGTAAGTCACACCATTTCAAGTTTTTTTTCTGAAAACTTTAGTTTCCGAAAATCCTTGCATATATCTCTCACCACGATTTTTTAGTTTTAATTTTGGGAAAAAAGTGCGAGTTATATTCGAGTGAATACAGTAATTTTTTAGCTTTCAAATTCTTAAGTATGGATCATTGGTTAAAGACTGGATTTATAAAATGCACAAAAGAGAACAATATAGCCAATACAAGTAGTAGTAAGCAACAAGAAAACATTGATATTGTATCTGGATCAAATGAAATTGATAAGGGTGTGTCGTCTGACATCTCTAGAGAACCAACTAGGAAGAAGATGAAAAATCTTCGTAAGTATGATATGAATTACTTGAAATGTGGATTTTCATGGATGGGAAATGAAGAAGAACCTATTCCAAATTTTGTTCTATTAAAAATAAATCATATTTTTTGTTTACATGAACATATAAATTCAAATAAAATAGACATTTACAATGAAATATACTTTATTTATTATTTTGATAAGGAGGTACTTGGTAATAATGAAAACTTAAGAATGGGTACACGGATATCTGAAGTTTGAGAAACACTGATCTAAATTATGATCATTCTCCTTAACCTTAATGCATATATCTAAGTTCTTGCACAACTATCCTGACACACCCAGTTTCTCTTAACTATTTATATTTTCTCGCTGGACAATTTCTCTAGCACTTTTCATTGAATTCATCTAAATATAATCCGGCCATCAAGTACAAATCCTTCACACTATCAAAAGTCACCACATAATTCCACATATTGCACACCTCTTCTCCAGTCTGTGCATTGAGTTGCGTACAAAAACAGCTCACATTTCTGTTAGCTATGTCATATCTTAACAAACTCACAGTCTTACATTTTGTTCTTGTCATGTCTCTTTCAACAACTTTTTATATTCTTCATACTATATTTTTCTCCTTTCATGCCATTTGTTCTGACACAAAAGCTCACAATGATATCTTTCTTTTGCTCTATCTGCTTGAATAAAGCCTCATTCATATCATGATGTGATTGAGGTAATTCATTCAGTACACCACACCTCTTCAATTCATGGAATCCCAATATCCTTTTCTTCACCTGTTTCTGCTTTTTCATACCTTCCTTTATTTCTTCTCATGCTTCATTTCCTTCCTGACCTATCCTGAAACTCAACTTTTTTTTTTTTTTTTCATAATTCACTCATAACACTGCCCAACAAAAAAATTTTTTTTTTCTGCTGATTATGATCTGACACTTGTTTTTTTTACTAATTTGAGTGCGCTGATTTCAAATATCGAAACCATTTTTCTCTATCACATCAGATTTTTCCTCTATGGCGTTTTCTTTTTGCTAATTTGTAAGTTTTTGATAGTTTTAAGGAGGCAGTACTATTTAGAGAATCAAAAAAAATCGTTTTTTAATATTATTTTCTGAAAGTATGTACTTTTAAAAATCTGTTCCTAACTTTTTATCAAGAAATTCGAAAAATTCCCGAAGATATAGCCTATTATTCAAAGCGGTGCTTAGATCAGAATTGGAGCGCTCACCGCTTTCGCTTGTTAGTAAACGAATAAATGCGTAAGAATCTGCAACGGCATGTACTGGCACTTTGAATGCAAGAGAGGCCGATAACTGACTTAATACATTTATTATTATTATTACAGGCAACTCCAAGGACTCGACAGACTCATCAAGGGAGGCCCTAACATCATGTCAAGAACAACTATTCAACATTCACACAGTATCTATCATACCTTGCCTTGAACTCATTCACGGTCGTAGCACCCACAACAGACTCTGGAAGCTTATTCCACTCATTCACCACCCTCCAAGTAAAAAACCTAGCTCTAACACCCTTGTCAACCACACTCTTGCCCAGCTTCCATGCATAGCCCCTAGTCCTCCCACCACCAGTCCTATTTTCAAAAATATCTTCTGGATCAATCTTATAGAAATCCTTCAGTAATTTGAATGTCTCAATCATATCACCCCTCCTTCGCCTATCGACCAATTTCTGCAACCCACAAATCTTCAACCTATTCTCATAAGGTTCATTCCACAGACCTGCTATTATCTTGGTCACTTGTCTCTGGATCCTCTCCACTTCCTCCCCATCACGAAGAAACCCTTGTGCCCATAACTGGGCACAGTAGTCCAGATGGGGTCTTATCAAGGCTAATATAGAGGAACAACAACTTGTTTGTCTCTGCATGTTAAAGTATTTTTCAGAAGCCAAGTGATTTGATGAGCTGATTTAGCCACTTTTGCAATGTGCCCCCTAAACTTCAATTCCCTATCCACCAACACTCCCAAATCCCTGGCCTCATCAATCTCCTGGAGTACGGTTTCACCAATGTGATATACTGCTGCTATTCTTTTCACCCCAAAGTCCATAACCTTACACTTTGCCACCTTAAATTGACATCCATTTTTCCAAGCCCAGTCCTCCAAACTATCCAAATCATCCTGTAAAATTTTGACATCCTGTGCACTTGCAATTGCTTTACCCAACTTTGCATCATCAGCAAACAAGTGAACACTTCCTCTCAGATCCTTTCCTATATCATTGATGAACAAATTGAAAAGCAGTGGTCCAAGAACAGAGCCCTGCAGCACACCACTAGTCACAAGCCATCTTTTAGACTCCACTCCTGAATAAACCACTCTCTGGTATCTCTCCTTCAACCACCCTGCAATCCATCTCACCAACCCTATATCCATCCCCATCTGCCCAATTTACTGATTAGGGTTCCATGTGGTATCCTGTCAAAGGCCTTGGCAAGGTCCAGTAGTATCACTGTAAACCCATTACCCATATCCAGTTCAGCCGTCACTGTGTTATAAAAAGTGAGCAAGTTACTGAGGCATGATCTACCCTTCACAAAACCATGCTGTCCCCCATACAATATCCCATTTTCATCTATCCAATTCTGTATTCTTTTCTTGACTAATTTCTCGAAGACCTTGACAATGATTCCTGATATACTAATCAGTTGGTAATTTACAACAGCAGCCTTGGAACCACCTTTATGCAGTGGAACTATTTTCCCCTCTTTCCACCCCCTCGGGACTAACCCAGACCCGAGACTCAAATTAAACAAAATGGTCAAGGGTACTGACAATTCTTTAGCTGCTTCTCGTATGACATGAGCTGGTACACCATCCAATCCTACAGATGTATTGACATTGAGGTTATGCAATAAACTACTCACCTCCACTTCATTCACCATAATTGCTGTATAATCTACTGGTTCATTTGTTTCTGCAATGTCACCACCTTGATGGTATATTTTTGCAAAGTGCTCACTCAGTAGCTCAACTATATCAACTGATTCAGTTACCTCCCTACAATCGGCATTCTTTAAAATCATTCTGCCATATACATTTTTCCTTTTACTTGCAACATATCGAAAAAACTGTTTAGGATTTTCTTTAGTCTGCATGGCCAATGTTCTTTCATAATCCTTTTTTGCTTTTCTTACCACACTCGTTACCCTTCTGGCCTGCGCTTTATACCGTTCATGTGCCTGCCAGTCACCTATCTCTTTAAATTCCCTCCATAGTTGTTTCTTTTTTTGCAGCTCAAGCTTAATGGTGTTATTCATCCATTTTACCCCTACTTGATTTATTATTCGGACTCTAGGTATACAGTCAGCCATTGCTTCATGCAAACACTTCTTAACTGCCTCCCATGCACTATCATCTTCTAGTCCTTGCAGTTGTACATGCCATGGCACAGAACCAATCAAACTCCTAAGCTTGTCATAGTTTCCAGTCCAATAATTCCACATGTACCCTGTCTTAATTGAATATTCCACACCTTTAGCCACCTCCCAAGTCAAGACCCTATGATCACTCTCACCAATTGGTGAGAATGTGGTCATATTTGTTACAGCCAAATCCTCAGATGTAATTACTAGGTCAAGCACTCTCTAACCCCTAGTATTTTCCATTACATGCTGTCGCAGATAGTTATCCCTTAATAACCGCATAAAATCCAATTCCTTCCTCCCGTGTGTCCTCTCCTCACTCCAATCAATGTGACCATAGTTGAAATCTCCCATAATAATTACCCTATTTCCACTCATTTCTTCTATTTGCTTGTGCAAACTGTCACCACCATCTTTTCCATCACCTGGTCTATAGCAGCACCCAATTGTATATTTAGTTCTGCTAGCCACAATCTCACACCAAATGGCCTCAAATGTGCTCTTTTCTCTATCCTGCAATTCAACTTCTATTCTCCTTGGCTGCAGCTCATCAGCTATCATCAACAATACTCCTCCCCCCCATTTTATTCTCCCTGTCATTCTTGAACACACTATACCCATCACATTCAATCCCACTAGCTATATCATCTACAGTCAGCCATGATTCACTAATACCAATAACCTGTGGTCTGGAAGTGCCAACCATGGCCAAAAACTCTTCCTTCTTGTTCCTAATACTCCTAGCATTAGTGCACATGAATTTAAGACCTCCATTAGCCCCAACCCTACCTTGATGCCTTATATTAACTATCCCATTCTGATTTGTTGTCCTTATTCGCTCGGGCATATTATATTCATTCATACATTCAACTGCCTCCCTAAGGACTGTATATCTGCTCCTCCCCCCCTAATAAATCTAGTTTCCCTAAATTTGCACATCCACTACATTCAGCAACACTTTTTCAAGTCTCCTTACACCATAACCATTCAAATGCAAGCCATCCATCTTATATAGATCGTTTCGCCTATCGAACTCACTCCACACGTCCAGAAATTCCACACCACTTGTCATACATAACCCACGCATAAAGTCATTTGCAATTATGGCCCTCCTTTTAAACATTTCACTGTCATACTGTGGCAAAAGACTAATCATTCTAACTCTCTCACTCTTTTCTTTTGCTACCTAAAACAATTCATTCAGGTCTTCTATCATTTCCATTTTGTCTCCTTTCAAATCATTCGTACCTGCCATAACAATCATCTCTTTCACCCTTTCCTTGTGCTCTCTAATAGACTCAGTTACATCCTTTATGGTCGCACCAGGTTGGTACGATTTTGTCAAATTCTCTACTAACACACCTCGTACTAACGAGTCTCCATACAGCACTCTATCCTTCATTTTGTTCATGTTCACACTCATACGCCTATTTTTCCTGTCATACTTTTTATTATTGGCTGGTTCATTCAGTCGACTTTTGGTCAAATGCTCTAGCTGCTGTTTTGCCCTTTGTATTGCACCACTCAACAATACTATTACACTCATTGCATCTATCTCATCTTTTTTATTCTCTGTAAAACCATTAATATGCTCTGAATTAATACTATCATTCACACTTTCTACATTCGCACTCTCACAATTCTCTGGTACAACCTTGCTGTTTCTTGTCATATCCCTATTTTCTTCATTCTGAAGTTTGACAAAAATATCACACTCACGATCAGAAATACACTTCAATTCCTCATTCTCCCTACATTTTCTACACACATTCACTCCTTTATTATCATCTAACCACACTCCAACTGCACTCCGCAAAGTGTACATTTCGCAGATAGTACACTGAATCATCTCCTTTATATTACCGTTCTTTAATAAAGATGGCGAACCATCATTACCAGCCACCATTTTCCTTCGTACGGGAGCCATACTTACTTCTAACGTATTTAGGTGATGAAAAGTAGGCGATGAGAACTGCCTAAAACAAATGAATGCTATATGCGTCATAGCGGACAAAGAACGATCAAAATCAGTCAATCGTTAATCGATCGTGAAAGTATGATGAGCGCTTATAAAGTTTCAATAAAGTCTCTGGTTTTTTTTGTCTTTTTAATTGCATGTTAGTTGGCAGTGAAGAAAATACATCATGTCTACTACTCGAAAATGTGTCAATAGTGTATATTCCTTCTGCTCCATTTGTGGCAGCTTTACTGTTCCCAGTCAAAGGACAAATATCAAAGATTTCGTTAAGAAAGTGTACTTTGCATACTTTGATGTAAAACTTGCAGATCAGGACAATTCATGGGCTCCAAATAAAGTGTGTAAGTCATGTGTAGAAAACTTACAACAGTGGAGCAAGGAAAACGCCAAAAATTAGCTTTTGGCATTCCAATGATTTGGCGTGAACCGAAAAATCACGTAGATGATTGCTATTTTTGTTTAGCTCAGACTTCTGGTTATAATAAGAAGAATAAGAAAAAAATTGTGTATCCAAATCTCGACTCAGCAATTCGGCCAGTTGCTAATTCAAATGAAATAGCTGTGCCAATTTATAAAGGACTTCCTTTACTTGAGAATGAGCATGATCGGGATATGCCAGATGTTCTTGAGGATCAAGACCCGGATGTTGATTTAGACAATGAAAATTTAATTTCTAGTTCTGGACCGCAACGTTTTACTCAAGCAGAATTGAATGACTTAGTAAGAGATTTGGGCCTATCAAAGGAATCATCGGAATTGTTAGCTTCAAGATTAAATGAAAAAAACTTACTGGAGCAAGATACGAAGATAACTTTTTATCGTAGCAGGGAAAGTAACCTTGTACAATATTTTAAACACGAGTGTGGGTTTGTTTACTGTAACAATGTGTCAGGTTTACTAACTGAAATGAGTGTTGTACAATATCATCCAAATGAGTGGTGTTTATTTATCGACAGTTCAAGCAGAAGTCTCGAGTGTGTCATACTATACAATGGGAATGTATATGGCTCAATTCCTATTGGCTATTCAGTCCACTTAAAGGAAACATATGAGGACATTAAAAAGGTTCTGAAGTTATTAAAATATACAGACCATAACTGGATCATCTGTGTGGATCTTAAAATGGTGAACTTTTTACTTGGCTTTCAAAGAGGATATACAAAGTTTCCGTGTTTTCTATGCTTCTGGGATAGTTGAGCTAGAAACTAACACTGGAGGCAGAAACATTGTCCTCTTATAATATCCTTAAATGTTGGAGAACAGAATGTTATAAATCAACCATTAATCGACAGAGAAAAAATCATTTTTCCACCTCTACACATCAAACTAGGTCTTATGAAGCAGTATGTTAAAGCTTTAGATTTACAAGGTGACTGTTTCCAATATATATGTGAAAAATTTTCACGACTTAGTTATGAAAAAATTAAAGCCGGTGTATTTGATGGACCACAAATTAGAACTTTAATGAGAGACCCAAATTTCATCAACCCTATGAACGAAATTGAGAAAGACACCTGGACTTCATTTACGATGGTTGTGAATAATTTTCCTGGAAACAAAAAAGCATGCAATTACAAAGATCTAGTGGAAACAATGCTTGAAAATTTCCAGCGCCGAAAATTTAGGTGCTGTAAGCGATGAACAAGGCGAAAGATTTCATCAAGACTTAAAAACTATGGAAGATTGGTACCAAGGAAGATGGGATTCTCACACGATGACCGACTACCGTTGGAGTATTCAAAGGGATTGCCAAAACAGAACACACAGCAGAAATTGCTACAAACAAAAATTTATTCCGTGAAACTCATGTGTAAGTAAAATTGTTATTTTTTTTATAAATATTCTTGTAATTTTTAATGAATATTGTTAAGTAGTTATGTATCTAATTATCGGCCTCTCTCACATTCAAAGTGCCAGTACGTGCCGTTGCAGGTTCTTACGCATTTATTCGTTTACTAACAAGCGAGCGCGGTGAGCGCTCTGATTCTGATCTGCGCACCGCTTTGAATAATAGACTATATCTTCGGGAATTTTTCGAATTTCTTGATAAAAAGTTAGGAACAGATTTTTAAAAGTACATACTTTCAGAAAATAATATTAAAAAATCGATTTTTTTGATCCTCTAAATAGTACTGCCTCCTTAAAACTATCAAAAACTTACAAATTAGCAAAAAGAAAATGCCATAGAGGAAAAACCTGACGTGATAGAGAAAAATGGGTTTGATATTTGAAATCAGCGCACCCAAATTAGTAAAAAAAAACAAGTCTCATATAAAAGTCAGCAAAAATTGTGTTGGACTGTGTAATCACTGTCTTCTTCAGAGTTCTCATCTGAGAAAAAAATTCATAATGCGAGCACAATGGAAGATTAGTCAAACAGATAGCATCTTCTCTCCAATAAACAGGCTGTGGGTTCAAATATCATGTCTATTTGAATTTCACTGCATAATGTGAGAGTACCACCCATGTTCAGTCTTTAAGAGAGCAGAGTTCCCAGATTATGTCACTCCTAGTACTAATGTACCATGCATTTACCATTCATGGATAAGAATCATAAAATCATTTAGACAGAAGTTGAAATTGTCTCAATAAGAACGATTTTACTTTCTTTCCAGTTAATTGAAGACTTTCGATCAAGTAGTAATTACTGATTCATTCTCATACATTCAATTAACACAGTGTAGATAAATTATTACTGATAATGGAGAATACAGATATGTGAAATTTAGGTACTCAAGTTATTGCAACACAAGCCGTTAACAGAAATTCTGTTGAGAAGGCTTATACATATAAGTTAGTTTAAATGACTGATACCGAGAGATAAAGAGGTGACATGGTTTATTTAAAAAAGATACTACTAGTTTAGTTGAATGGATCAACTTCTTCAGGTATCACAATCAAAGAAATATACAAAAAATAACAGAGACTTAAAAATTACATTAACAGTACTAGTACAAAAGACAGTAGTACATTTTGAAAACAACAGGACTAGAGCCAGCGCTCTCTCTAGCCACGTTCTTTTTTCTGTTAACTCAGATGAAGGCTGCCAACACATTGTGGACCGGACACAAACTTCTAATATCCATGTGTGCTATGATGAACTTGAAAGAAAAATTGTTGAATCTAGAGGAATTAGCCTTTAGATTCTTCCCATATCAACAGCAGCTTAAGTTTCAATCTCTCTGACGCACACATTGCCTCTGTTCAATACTGGCGCACTCGTGACAGCACGTAGTCAACTTTTGTTTGGAACTTGAGCTCGCATCACTGTTTTCAGAATGTACTACTGTCTTTTGTACAAGTACTGCTAATGTAATTTTTTTAAGTCTGTTATTTTTTGTATATTTCTTTGTTTGTGATACCTGAAGAAGTTGATCCATTCAATGAAACTAGTAAACTAGTAGTATCTTTTTTAAATAAACCACGTCACCTCTTTATCTCTCGGTATCAGTCATTTAAACTAATTTATAATATTTTCTACCAAGTAAAAATGAACAGTCACAATATATATATATATACACACACACACACACACACACACACACACACACACACACACACACACACACATACACAATAGCACAGGTCCCAATGTCTTGGGACTTGTGCTATTGTAAGATTTATTAAAAAGGTATGCCAAGGCTACTGCTAATTCTCTGGAAATTTCCCTTTATGACATGTGGCAATAGTCATCAAATTCTATTGGCTTACTGATGTCAAATTTACTCATATACCTCACTCACAATTAAGCCATTCTGTCCTATTTCCTCTACACACAAGTTTCTTATGATTTGACACTGATGAGGAAACACCCTTATGAATTGTTCACTGAATACCTCAACTATGTCCTCTGCAGTAATTATAAGGAAGTTGTCACATTGGATAATGGCAACGATGTGGTTATCTTTGACATGCAGAAATAAAGTAGTTATAATTCCATTGTATGAGGCCCTGATCAGGCCTCATATGGATTATTATGCAAAGATTTATATTACAAAGGGTCCAAAGAAGATTAGGAAAGGTGGTAGCTGTTCTTTGGAATGTGGAGTATGAAAACAGACTGAAAGAATGTAATCTGCAAAGCTTTGTGAGATTAGTTAATGGTTTATTAGTGCAAGGGTAGCAAAGGTCATACTGCATCTGTGAACGAGACAAGCTAACATGGAAGAAATTTTTTTCATAAAATGGGAGAAAGGAATAGAACAAGAGACCATACCCTGGAACTGTATAAGGAGGATGTGAGCAAAGGAGTCAGAAGTAGGTTCTTTGCATGGAGAGAAGTTGGTGAGTGGAAAGCATTGATTGAGTGTGTTGTGAATGCAGACTCATTGAATCAATTTAAGTTACAGTTGGATGAGCTTTGTGCATACCTCCCATGATAAGTTTCTGACTCCATGGAAGTCAAATGTTAATAATAATAATGGTTATTACAAGTCTTCCATGATAAGTCTGACTGCATGGAGATGCCTGAGAAAAGAATAATAACAGATGGCACAATTTAGGGCTAAGTCTTGCTTTGGTTCTTCACTAAGTTTCACCTACTCAAATAATGCCTCCATATATGCTCTGATGATTCTCTAATCTGTGATAAAATATAGGAAATAATGATTAGTGACTAGTGGCTTAAGTGCAAATTTTACTATCTTCCTAAAAGTACCCAGTATGGGCATAATGAAGTAACTATTATGAGTTTAATAACTCATAACTATTATGAAATAACTATTAAAGACTTTAAATCAGATAGTAATAATAATTACTGATTCATTCTCATACATTCAATTAACACACTGTAGATAAATTATTACTGATAATGGAGAATACAGATATGTGAAATAGAGGTACTCAAAGTATTGCAACACAAGTCATTAACAGCAATTCTGTTGAGAAGGCTTATATGTTGATTATTCACAATGGTATTATTTAGGGAAATTAATAATGTATACTATATTAATTACAAAAAACTTTTAATTAATATTTCCAATATTTAAGCATAGTTAAATTACCATAATCACAGAACAATGAACAAACTGATATGTGCATGCAAGTGCTACATAGGATACATATAATTGAAGCAGAACAACAAAGGTAAGTCTGAAGTCCTAAATAACCTAAACAGAACTATGAAGTCTCTATTTTGCCCTGTCTTGTCCCACAGTGGGCTGTAATGGGTGTTCTTGGCTGCTGGACTAAACTTTTTAGGATGAGTGCTTTCCAGATTTGAGGTAGTTTCCCAGTTGAGGTTTGGATAGTTCCTTAAGGCTGAGGGATTCCAAGAAAAGTCTTTCACATTTTAAAGTTGCTCCTGTGGGGTAAGGTGGCCTTTTTCCATTGCATGCAGTTTAGCTATGCTATGTTAGTTCTCCATTTGGTTAGTTATGTGTTCTCCATTTGGCTACGTGGCTCCAACATTTTTAACACCTTTCTAGCACATCTTAATAACCAGCACCACAGGATCCAGTTCACCTTGGAAAAAGAAAAAAAAACAACAGTCTCCCCTTCCTAGTCACCTTGATTACACACCAACCTGATGGATCCCCCAACATTCTCAGTTTACAAACCTCACCCTCACGCAGAGATAGACACATTCACCATCAGCCATTCCACCCCTCTCCAACAGTATGGGATTACTAAAACCTTGTACAACAAGGACAAACTATACTTCTCCAGAACAGATACTACACCAGATCTATTACCATCCAATATATCCAAACCACATTTGGTAAACTAACAAAAATTCTAAAAAAATATAACCTTATAAGCATTTGGAAACCAGATAAAAAATTGGCATCCCTTATTCACTCCTGCAAAGACTAGTCACAGTCCCTAGACCTGCCAGGTGTCTAATAGGTTCCATGCAGTTGTAAACTGTCCTATTATGGCCAAACAAGTAGGACAGATAACATCAGAATTGCTGCATAAAGGACTACATCCACTTCCATCACTAAGGGCTTGCTGACTACGCCTTAGACACCCATCACGAGATGCAATGGAAAAACGCCAGACTTGAAATGAAATCAATTCATTTTT
The DNA here is from genome assembly GCF_054136105.1 of Typopeltis vanoorti. Taxonomy (NCBI): domain Eukaryota; kingdom Metazoa; phylum Arthropoda; class Arachnida; order Uropygi; family Thelyphonidae; genus Typopeltis; species Typopeltis vanoorti. Next base: position 51,707,512 of record NC_143566.1, on the reverse strand, counting down.
TTTTTGTTGCACTGTAGAGGATGTTTTACATTTCAACTGATTCTTTGAATGCTCTTGAGTAAAAATTGTAATCAATGTGGAGCATTTCAGTTTTTGATTTTACATCAAGTCTGGTCTTCCGTAATCCATCACAACAAACATGTATCTACTAGTGAAATACAGCAACTCATGAACCAGCAGCCAGCATAATAGTGAATGCATGCTTACCATTGCATAAACATTTTAAAATATTTCCACTGGAGATGTTAAATGTTATTATTTGCTTTCTAGTTTTTAGTTTATTCATGTTATTTCCTTATCAAATGAAACAAAGTATTTTATGAAACTAATCGAAATAAAAACAGTTTCTGCTTGACATCTTGGTTTGTGGTTTTATACCACAAAAAATAGTTTCTAAAAATGTCCTATCCCCACAGAAGCTGCAACAACATAAGATATATGCCAAAATACTGTAAAATGGAATCAACCCTATTCTGAGGGGAAGGGGCTAGAAGAAAAGATAATTATAAATGAAGAACAAAATGGCTTTGGAAAAAGAAGATTCTATATCATTCTATATTCATTTTGGATGAATATAGTTTCTATATTAATCCAAAAACTACTAAATGAGAAAAAAGAATTCAACTTGGAAAGAAATGCATCTGGCATTCACAGATTATAAAAATGCTTTTGAAAAGACATCTCTACAGCCAATGAGAAAATGATAATAAGTATAAAAAAAAGGTGAGAACAGAACCAAAATATTTCAAGTAACAGGATAACTCAGATGTGGATGTCCCCTATTTCCAGTATTATTTGGGATATACATGAATGAAATAACCAAAGAATAGAAGGTAACAAAGAAAAACTAATTTAATCTTAGATACCTTACTTTTTACAGGAAGACTGATATTTGGACAAACCAAGGAAACAATCTATAAAAATCTGTATGTAAAATGAATTTAACAATAAAACAATATAATGTATCAATCTCTCAAGAAAGAACTAAAGCTATGGAATTCAAAGGTAAAATGCCCTTCCAAATTAAAATAGTAGCAGACAATAAATCAACACCAGTCAACACTTAATTATTTGGGCTAAAATTAAGTGACAATGAAGATTTAGATATTTCCAACAAAATCGACAAATTCTCCAAAATAAAGCCAGCAATAGTCATAAGAGAAAAAAAAAAAACACAAACTAAGAATGCATCATATTTTATCATGGTAGGAAAGGATGACCAATAAGAGAAGGAGATAAGAATCACTGCAGGAGAAATGAAATATATGAGAAAGACAGCAGGTTATACAAGACTAAATAAATAAAAAGAGAAATAAAGACATACTAAAAGAACTAAACCAAACACCAATAACAGGAACAGAGGCCTGTCTGTATATCTGGAGTTGTGGTGAAGGTACTGGAGAGATTGGATTGGGAAGAGGTAGGATACAGAAATGGGTTCACAACAGCAGCATTCCCTGGGTTATCAGCATGGGTTTGTTAAGGGGAAATCATGTTTCACTAACATACTTATGTACTATAACAAGGTGACAAATACCTTGGACAGGGGAGATGCATATACAGTGGTGTACTTGGATTTTGCAAAGGCTTTTGATAGATTGCCACATGACAAGGTGTTAAATAAATTGGAACACATGGGACTGGATAACAGCCTTCTGAGTTGGATCAGTGACTGGCTGTCAGATAGGTACCAGAAAGTTGTATATGGGGTGCAGTATCCTGAAAGAGAAAGGTCACTAGTTGTGTACCGAGGGGTCAGTTTTGGGACCATTGTTGTTCAATTTGTATGTTAATGATATTGGGATGGGTTTAACTAGTGATATCCAACTGTTTGAAGATGATGCAAAACTGGGAGAGCAATGCAGAGTCAAGTAGATGTTATGGCCTTACAAGAGGACCTGAATAAATTGCATGAAAAGGCAGGTAAGTCGAACTATCAGTTCAATGTTGCAAAGTGTAAGATTTGAAATTTAGTAAGCAATGATGGGATGCAAAGTACACTTGGTGGGGAAACTTTAAAGAAAGTAGAGGAGATGAGAAATCTAGGAGTGATGGTGGACAAGGACCTAAAATTTAGGGGACACATTGCACAAGTTGTGAAGATGTCACATTAGATGATGTGCAAGACCCTGATATGCAGAAATAGAGATGTTATAATGCAATTGTATAAGGCCTTGATCAGACCTCATATGGATTATTGTGCACAGATTCAGTTGCCAGGTTTTCATGGTGACGAGGATATGTTGGAAAGGGTCAGAGAAGATTCACAAAGGTGGTCAGTGGCTCTTTGGAATGTAGAGTACAAGGACAGATTGAGAGAATTTAAGTTACAGAGCCTCGTAAATAGGAGGAAGAAGGGGGGGGGATATGATTGAGACATATAAGCTAGTCAGGGGGTTGTTATCAGGTTGACATGGAAGAGATTTTTCATAGAATGGGAGAGGGGGATAGAACAAGAGGCCATCGCTGGAAACTGTATAAGGAGAGTGTGAGCAGAGGAGTGAGGAGAAGGCTCTTTTCATGGAGAGTGGTTGGTAAGTGGATTGCATTGCCTGAGTATGTTGTGAATGTAGACACACACTGAATCACTTTAAAGCACGGTTGGATGAGCGTTGTGTGCAATAGTGTGAATCTCCCACAATGGGTCTGGCTCCATGGAGGTCAGATATCAATAATAATAAAATACAGAACCAATCTCAACCTTGTACTTTATGGCACTACAACTGTGTCACCTGGAATGACTTGTGGAATTTTTATATCTCTTTTCCTTATTCAGATTACTGTTTTTGTTTTTTTGATTCATTTCCCACTTCATTGCAAATTCCTGACCCATATCCAAGACCTGGTTCTCAAAAAAATTTGCCTCTGTAGTCCAAGATAAAAATACAGCATATATTCAATAGCTCAAATTAAAAACTCCACCTTTTCATTTAGTTTACACAGCAACCCAAAACAAGTGCAAAAAAGTTGAAACTTTTTCCACTTGATTATACTATAAATTAACGATGCCATGAAATTATAATCTTGGTTTAATCCTTTACCAAGTGTAAGCAAACAAAGTTTGCACATGAAATAACTTCACAACTGGGCAACTTGCCATAATGCGAAGCACATATCCTTACGGACATGTATAATTATTATTATTATGGGTATCTCCATGGAGTCAGTAGACTCATCGCGGGAGACCCAAACTGGCAAAACAATATCTGTCATATCTCTTCTTGAATTAATTTACAGACGAAGAGCTCACAACTAAGTCAGGCAATGAATTCCACTCATTCACCACCCTCCAGGCAAAAAACCTTGTTCTGACACCCTTAACCACACGCTTCTTTAATTTACAGAGATGACCTCTTGTTCTTCCATCAATATCACACAGCTGAAACATTTCCCCTGCATCAATCTTATAAAACCTTTCAGTAATTTAAATGTTTCTATCATATCCCCTCTTCTCTGCCTATCAACCAACCTCTGCAATCCACAAGCTCTCAATCTATCAATGTAGGGAACATTTTTTACATCACTCACCAACTTAGTCACTCTTCTCTGAACCCTCTCCACAACCTCCTCATCTCCAAGGAATCCAGGTGACCCGACCTCAGTAATCCAAATGTATAAGTATCAATGCTTTATAAAGGGAAATAATAACCTCTTTATCTCTGGATGTCAGTGTGTTCCTCAACAACCAAGTAATCCTATGTGCAATCTTGGACACCTCAGCAATGTGTCCCCTGAACTTCATCTCCCTATCTACCAACACCCCTAAGTCCCTAGCCTCATCAATCTCTTGGAGTACTGTTCCATCAATGTAGTACACAGCTGGTAATCTTTTAATTCCAAAATGCATGACTTTACACTTTTCCACATTGAACTGACATCCATTACCTTTTGCCCATTCTACCAGCTTATTTAAATCATCATGCAAACTTTCAACATCACCTTGATTTTTTAATGCGCCACTCAACTTTGCATCATCAGCAAACAACTGAATATCTCCCTTTAAGCCATTTCTCATTTATTTATATACAAATTAAACAACAATGGCCCAAGCACAGAGCCCTGAGGCACACCACTAGTCACCTACCTCATCCTGGACTCGGCTCCTCCATACACCAACTTCTGGTATCTCTCCCTGAGCCATTCTCCTATCCATATCACCAATTTAGTATCTATTCCCATCTGTTCCAATTTGCGTAACAGTGTTCCATGGGGTATCCTGTCAAAAGCCTTAGCAAAATCCAGAAGTACCACTGTGTAGCCATTTCCTTTGTCCAACTCAGATGTCATCCTATTATAAAAAAAAAAAGCTAATAAATTGCTAAGGCAGGATTGACCTTTAACAAAACCACGTTGGCCTCTATAGAGTATCATATCCTGATCCACCCATTCTTGAATTTTGTCTTTAACCAACTTTTCCAATACTTTTACCACTACTCCTGAGATGGTGATTGGTCTGTAATTAACTACCACAGTTTTAGAGCCATCCTTATGCAAAGGAACCACTTTGCTTAACTTCCACTCCCTAGAGACCACACCAAAGTTCAAACTTAAATTAAATATCCAAGTAAAAGGAGTTGACAATTCATTTGCACATTCATGCAACACCCGAGCTGATATTCCATCTAAACCTACAGCAGTGTTTGCATTTAAATTTTGCAATATATTAAATACCTCTGATTTCTTAGATTCAATTCTCACATTAGTTATTGCTACAGGTACAGAGATATCCTCACTTGGGTGATAGACTTTTGAAAAATGATCACTCAGTAACTCGACTATTACATCTGATTTTGTCACCTCAATATCATCAGCATCCACCCAAGTTATTATTCCGAAGTCATTCTTCCTTTTATTTGCCACATAGCGGAAGAACTCTTTGGGATTACCCTTGATCTCTTTGGCTAAGGTCTTCTCATAATCTGATTTAGCTTTTCTTACTATGCTGGTAACCTTCCTAGCTTGAGGCTTGTACTGCTCATGGGTGTACTGATTGCCTTTCTCCTTGTAAATTCTCCATAACATTTTCTTTTTCTGCAGATTAAGCTTGATACTACTACTACTCATCCATCTAACGCTTGCCTTGTTTGACTTCCTGATCATGGGGACACAATCTAATATTGCTTTCCTCAGATACCCGCTGATTTTATCCCATGCACTGCTAACATCTTTCCCCTGCATATGTTCTGCCATGGGATGGCTGCAAGCTCACTCCGAAGCTTGTTATAATTGCCTAACCTGTATATACTCCTTCTTAACAGAAAAATCCACAAATTTTGCAACCTCCCAAGTCAATACCACATGATCGCTTTCACCAATTGGAGGTAACGAGGACACCTTACTTATACATATATCCTCTGAACCAGTAACCAGGTCCAACACTCTCACACCATGTGTCCCTTCAGTTATGTGCTGTTTCAAGTAATTATCTTGTAGAAAATGTATGAACTCCATTTCCTTTTTGCTACGTGATATTTCCTCCTTCCAATTGATATCACCATAATTAAAATCCCCCATAATAATCACTAAACCTCCACTCATTGCACTAATTTGCTGATGCATGAATTCAATATCTCCCCCTGTACTCCCTGGCCTATAGCAGCATCCAACTGTATATTTGGTTGCATTGGTCACTATTTCGCACCAGACCGCCTCAAATGAACTCTCATTCACATGTCTATCATTTTGATATACTACTTTCTTTGACTGCAACACATCAGCTATCATCAGCAGTACTCCTCCCCCTGTTCTATCATCTCTATCCTCCCTGAAAATACTGTACCCATCACGTTAAATTCCAGTGACCACATCTTCTACTGACAGCCAAGTTTCTTGACTTCTTCTGACATCTTCTACCAGCCCACTTCCCATAATGCATAGCATTATGGGAAGGGTCAATACCAGACCTATTTCAACATTTATTGAAGTCTCATCAGTGGGAACCAGACCCAGAAGTGATACCAAGGTTGAAGTAATGCAGAAATCATCTCCATATCACTTCTGGATCTGGTTCTGACTGATGAGGTCTCATCAGTGGGAGTATATAGAGGCTAATGATTTCACATCACTTGCCTTAGTATTTCTTGGCATCTTTAATTTATAGTATAACCAGGTGGAAAAACTTTCAACATGTATCTCTAATCCAGAGTATTTTAGTAATACAGTGCGACATCTTTTGGCTACTTGTATATGGAAATATGACTTCTGCATTACTTCAACTTAGGCTGAAATGATGTAAAGTTTTAAAGGTTATTGTGGTCTGTAGAGAGTCTGGATTCCATGAATCTTCTGATTCCAAGGAAGCATGGAAATAATGCTAATACTATATGTGCACATGCAAATGAACAATTGTAAGGGGCAAAAAATCATTAGATTACATAACAACTGACCACCAGACATAGGTATCTCTGCCTAATGATCAGTTGTCATGGATGTTTATTAATGCCAGCAGCATTAGGATCAAAGGGAAAAAAATTTACAGTAATGGTATATGAAAATTTGCCAAAAGCGATTGGTATTAAGTGATATCTGGCTGATGGAGAAAGGCCTGTAGAAACAGACTGTTTTTAAACTAGTATATTCAATGGAGCGTTCAGAAGGACAGTGCCCAACCTTTTCTATTCTCTTATCTCCACTCTCCAACCAAAAAGTTGTGAGCTTGAATCCCACTATAGCATAAATGTCTGAAGGTCTTCAGTTGGACAACCTATGTGAGTACTACCCCACTTATTAGTCTAAGATATGAAGTGACTGGAAAAAAAAAGCATCACAAATGATCTTTAACAATGGTGCTTGGAAATAATCTAACCCTTAGCTAAACACATGGTATAAAAATTAGAATTTTACATCTTTTATAGATGGGATTCAAATAAAATATGAATACTTACAGAAAAGGTATAATGCAGAATCAGAAAGTGTACAAGAAAGCAAATGGAGAGGGGGAGAGAGAGAGAGAGAGAGAGAGAGAGAGAGGAGGGATAGTCTATTAAATTGCCCTTTTCTGATTAGCATCAAGCATTTTCAGAGAGGTTCTTGCTTCTTTAACCCAAGTGAGAAAATATTCTAACATTCTAAAATTTAGAGTTTATACAGTGTTAGCAGTTGTATGGAATGGATGAGAAATCGATGAGCAAAATCCCATTTTGCCATCTTTTTTTTTGTCAAAATAAGGAAATCCATATTTTGGAGCTATGAATATGATGTGTGTGATAGGAAAGACTAGAAGTGGAAGTGAGCCCAAAAAACAGAAATCTCAAAGAACTGAACATTATCCAAGGGGTAAGAAGAAGTCTTTAGGTGGATCTTTCTTATAAGGGATAATACAGAAAAATGTGTTTTGGTAGCATTTGTAGTTCACATGGCAGTCCCCATCATCCATAACAAAGTGGCAAGGAGTGTTTGAAACTTATGGCTCAAAGCATGAATCATTTGAGCCATAATTTTTTTTTTTTTTTTAATAAAGATGCAGAATGTCGTGGCCTGCAATCATATGAAGACAGTGAGAAAAGTTGTGTATATATATATGAAGAGTATGATAAAAGTACAGGGCTTTGAGATACTCTAGCAATGGTAGGAAAATATAAGGAGTAAGCCAACCACCATGATTGTTTTAAGGAATAAAACAAACACATTTTTATTAGAAAAACTAAATTTATTAATAAGGTAACCACCATTGCAAACACTGGTCGTTTGAATCAACATCAGATGATAGTGCCTTGCCATTCACCAGTGGGTTACATACAGTATTACAGATTAGCACAACTAATTGCATAAACAGGGATAAAGATGTGACACACTGTGGCTGGATTCCAACATAAACATGTTTTCAAATGATACATTTAGCATGTTGTCTGTCATATCTGACGTTATGGCAGACAACATGCTAAACTAATTAATTACCTTCCTCATTACCAAGAACAGCCTACTCCATATCATATCTGGTCTTTCATCAAAAGAAATCAGAAGAATCTTGAATAGCTTTGACACCAATGACTCATTTGGCCCTAATGGTATCCCTTCTGTTGAGGCTATAAAAATGTGCTAAAGAATTGACACATATCCTATACTGTCTTTTTAAACTTTCTTACTTGTTTCTACAACATGGAAACAAGCCCATATTCTATATATTCTTCTTCGTTTGACAAAAATCTTATAGTTGCAATCATTCATATCTTCAAGATTTTCCATTATAATGCTTCAAATTTTGATCTCTTTGCAATTCGTCAGTAGGGCAGTGATAATCATGTAAATCTTAATGATAACAACAATAGTCTGTCTTACCTCTAGCAAGAAAGATTTCCATTAACCTTGATTTTGATAATACACGGATTGCTATATGTGATCAGATTTCTCTTCTTGGATTAACATAATCTAGCGTTCCCTGGCACTAACACATCTCCGCTGTGGCTTTACACTCTCCAAACAGCATAGTGTACTGTTGGAAGTTTTTTCCCACTTGGTTAGACTATAATAAATTTAGTTTAATCCTTATCCAAGTGTAAGCAAACAAAGTTTGCGCCTGAAGTATTTTCAGGACTGTAAAGGCAACTCGTGGTAAAGATGGACCAAGCTCTCATCACGCCTTGTCTCAATATCTCCCATAATGCAAAGCACATCTCCTTGTGGACATGTATAATGCTATGCATTAAGGGAAAGGCCACTACCTAGACTGGTTTCGACCTTTATTGAATGTTCAAGTACAGGTCAAACTCCAAAAACTAAGTGTTGTTCCCCTCAGTAGCAGGCTCACCCTGCCACTGAGAAGAACTCTCAGCATTGACTCCACCCCATGGCAGGCTCACCCCACCACCAAGCAGAGCCGCTCATTTGCTCATATGTCATCTGAGGGGTAACAGCAACAGCCGTGCCACAGTTAACTTCACGCGCTACAGCATTGCCATTCATTACCTAACAGCAACAGCCGTGCCACAGTTAACTTCACGGGCTACAGCATTGCCATTCATTACCCCCACCCAGGACCTGGGTGACAGCAAAAGCCGAGCCTCAGTTAAAACTTCATGGGCATTGCCATTCATCACCCAAGCTTCCAGCTGGTTTCGACCTTTATTGAGGTCTCGTCAGTGGGAGTCAGACCCAGAAGTGGTGATGTTAAGGCAGAAGCAATGGAGAAGTCATATTTACCGATACGAGTTGCCAAAAGGTGTACCACCTTATTATTAAATTTCTCTGGATTTAGAGGAAGATGTTGGACTGACGAGACCTCAATAATAAAGGTCGAAACTGGTCTGGGTAGTGGCCATTCCCTTAATGCAGAGCATTATACATGTCCGCAAGGAGATGAGCTCTGCTTTATGGGAGATATTGAGACAAGGAGTGATGAGAGCTTGGTCCACCTTTACTGCGAGTTGCCTTTACAGTTCTGAAGATACTTCAGGTGCAAACTTTGTTTGCTTACACTTGGATAAAGGATTAAACTAAATTTATTATAGCATAGTTTGGATTCTGATTATATAGAGATTGGAGTAATTATTATTTGTTTCAGAATCCAACATGATCTTCCATCACATAGGCTAGACGTGTAAATATTATTTAATGTAATTCACTTGTTTATAATTTAATATTCATATAACTACCTTTAATTTTATCTAATATTTAATTAATTAATCAAAGATATATGTATTAATAATGAAAAGACTGTATTAAATATTATTAAGCTATTTTATTCATTACTATATTAATGTTATAAGAACTTGTATTTGATAATTTAACTGCGCATTAATTGAAATGCAAATATTCTCTATTTATTCCTATTTGTAGAAGTTTAACGTTATGCAATAGCTCAATTTTATTATGTTTTGTCTTGTTGTTATGGAGACGTATGTAAGTGAGCGAGCACGTTTTGATACACCACGTGAAGAGAAGGTTTATTGAAAAGAGTTTTAGAAAGAAATCACGAGAATAATTTAGGCGGGAAGAATGGATATATAAGCAATGAACACTGAACTTATTAATTAATTAAGAGAGAGAAAGGAGAGGATTGGCATTAGGTTGGAATCGGAGCATTCGGCATTCGGGAATCACAGTGCGATAATTGCGAGTCGGCAAGTCACTCAAACAGCTAATAAAGTCTACTAGTCGAGAAGCCGTTAGCTAATAAGTTGTAGAATAACAATTATAGCTACAGAAAACAGCTGAGAGACTATTAATTAGACTAGCGATACTTGAATTGAGATATAATTTCAGAGCCGACCTGTCAAGGACACACAGAATCTTGAAATAAAGCATCGAGTAACTAGAGAATAGTAGAGGCTGTAAAATTGAAGTTTACCGTTAGCTGTGTTTAGAATTGTAGTGTCTAAAGAATTAATTGAATGCCGGAAGAGTGAACAACTGTGCATATAAAACCTCAAGTTAAGGAATTATTGTGTGTTGCCTTATTTCATGAATGATCAGTAGAACTTTATGCAACAACGTTTGTTTATGTGTATTGTGACCGATGATTAATTCAGTTATTGCTTAGAAGAATTATTTTAATGAGTGCCGCATACTGTTTAAGTGTTTACAGTTATAAAAAGTATTTATGTATAAGTAGGTGAAGAAAAAAGATTATCGGTAAGATTATTTCAACCGTTAATATTCCTATACAGAGAAGTGTGAGAGTTTCATCCTAGAATTTCCTTATACTAACAGTAACTATTGAGGAAGTTAGCTAAAGTGTAAATTTAAAAGTGTTTGTTTGTGAAGAGGTATTACTGCAATTTTTGTTGTATTTGGAACTTAAGGAACTGTGAGAAGACTGTATTATAGAGATAACAGATTTACCATTGTATGAGTTGAATGATTGAATTTACCTGAGGAGTTAAAATGTTTGTGATATCTTAATTACTGATTTGAATTTAAGTGTAAAATTTGTGATTCTAAATTAAATGTTTGTTTTTGTTTATCTAAAGTTATATTTTGCCTGAATCTCTTTTACTGCACCATTTATAAAATATTCAAACCAAAACGGGTAAATTAAGTAAGTCAAATATACTCGGCCAGTATACATATTAAGGAGAAATAGTTGAGGGTTGATTTATCTTCAATTCTTGAACTAATTCAGATATAGAGTGGTGCTGTCTATAAATATAAATTTTCTCTATATTTGCATTAGAAATCAACTAGCAACTATTTTTTAGGTTAAGAACATTGTAATAAGTAAATGTCGGATCCAAAGTATAGATTGAGAAGAAGTAGGATCCAACATGGATCCTACTACTTTGTTTGCTTACACTTAGATAAAGGATTAAACTAAATTTATTATAGCATAGTGTACTTTCTTCAAGATGCTACTTCCTACTTCCAGTACAACTGTTCACAACCTAAAAATCCCAACTCTGCCAAAATTTGAAAGAGGACTCATGCACTTGGGGAAGTGCACAAAAACCTGCATAAGAATGTTTTATTATTAGTAGTATTAGCATCTGACCTACATGGGGATTAAAGGACTAATTGCAGGAGATTGATATTCTCTCAAAAAGAGCATGAATGCTATCCAAAAGGAGACAGTGGCTTTCACTTTGTCTTTCTCAATAACTAAAATCTTCAGCCATTCAAAAAACACGTCAAGATATTCCTTCTTTCCTGCTTAACTTCTTGCTCACAATGGCAATGATATGATATAGATTTTGTAACCTTTCACAAGTGGTATCTGCATACTTTGAGAATGATGAAATAATGGAAAAGGGGACAGAAGCATGTAACTAATATAATATCAGGATTCTGGGATACTGATTATGAAGACAGATTAAGGGAGCATGAGCTGCAAAGTCTAATAGACACTTTCTGAAAATTGCAACTGCAAATTCAGACAAATCAGCTTGCGGCAATTAGTATAACTGACAATTTCAAGCAAAAAGTGAGTACATATTTAAATTTTTGAATCGCACACAAAAGGAGTCACATGGTAGTACTCAACAGGATAAAAAGCAAAATGCTGCAATATGCGAATTGTGTTTGAAGGAAGCTCTTTTCATGAAGGAATAAAGTTGCAAACTTGGATGTCTTGTAATGTTTTAAAGATGTCGTCTAGATGACTTCCAATAATTCTTTGGGGAAGAATTATTGGAAAACTTGAAGGCTGTAGAATTAATGATATTGCCAGAGAGTTTGGAATCTCACATAGCGTTATATCCAGGCTCTAGGCAGCATTTCAAACCAATGGAATGTTCCAGATGTTTGCTAAGAGGTTGCTCTCACTTTATCATGGAGCATGAAGACACATTTTTGGTGTCTTCATGCTCCATGATAACAGCAAATCATTATTGATACACAACAGCAGATTAGCTTGCAAGTCGGCTCCATTCAAGCACAGGTATGCAGATATCTTGATAAACCATGGCAAGGCATCTGCAACAAGTAGGCCTATAGTCTGCATCCCATTATCCACAGTTCATTGTATGGCACATTTTCAGTGGTGTTGTATCCATAAAAATTGGACAAGACACCAATGGGCTAATGTACTCTTCACAAATGAGAGCTGTTTTAGTCTTTCCTCCAATTTTAGATGACACTTGATCTGGCGTGAAAGTGGTACCATTGCAAGAATGTTCTTGAAAGGGATAGATACAATGGTGCCAGAGTCATGGTGTGGGAAGGCATAACACTTAATAGACACACCAAGCTATAAGTGCTGGAATAAGGGACAAAGACTGGTTAACAATATTGCAATGAAGTTCTTCAACCTCATGTTTGATTGTTCCGTGGTGCTGTAAGCAAAGAATTAATTTTTGTGTATAACAATGCCACTCCACTGCTTGTGCGTACACAGCAGTGGAGATACTTCTGGAGACCAGGGATATTAATCGAATCGAGTGGCTAGCACACTCCCCAGATCTCAACCCCTTACAAGTTTGGGACGCAACAGGGAGATGCATTGCTGCTTGAAATTCCCCCTCCAGAATACAAACAATGCCTTATTCTTGCTTTGAAGGAGGAATGGCCAGTTTGCCTCAAGAACTCCTGCATCACTTGGTGCTAAGCATGGTACAATGCTTGGAGAGCTGCATCGCAATTAGGGGTGGACATATTCCATACTGAAATGTCTCTCTTTATAATTTTTCGTAAGCACTGTGCATTAATTCCTTAACTACATCCTTAGGAAATTGGTAACTTCTGCCAAAAACGTATTGCAATTTAATTTGTACAAATTTTATAACACATATTTTGTGTAATATAATTTATTAGTATGATAGCAATAAAATTTTCACTCACCACCAGCCTGAATTATTTATATATAAAAATATGCCTATTGTAAGAACTGTTACTTACTCCAAGGGCCTCAGGTGTATAAGAATAGTCAACAGGCTGACATTTCCAATTATATTTACCAAACCATCCATAGATTCCAAACTGCAATGAAAAAAAATTTATGAGGAATGTTTCATTCTAATGAAATTTTTAAGAAGTTTATCATTTAATAATAATATAAGCTTATAAATATGTTGAATGGGATTTGCCTTCAAATGACCTGTTATGCTTTAGTTGAGTTTGCAAGTTTTTATTTACAACAATAAATGTATACTTAAGATTGCTATGCTAAATTTCAGAAATATTTATTATTATTATTGTATGGGCACTCCTATACAGGCACCCGAAGATTATCATGAAAGACCTAAACTATCCGCACAATCTATCATGCCTTTACTTGACCCCATTAACACACAAAGCACTCACTACTGACTCTGTAATTCCCCATTCAACTCATTCACCTCTCCAAGCAAAAAACCTAGTCCTCGCATCCTTATTAACCACACCTTTATTCAATTTCTAGGAATGACCTCTTATTCTGTATCTATCTATTTATCTCCTCTCTCTCTCTCTGCTGAGAGAGAGAAAGAAAGAGAGAGAGAGAGAGAGAGAGAGAGAGAGAGAGAGAGAGTGCTGGTGAGGTAAATTTCGATATTATTCAGGTCTCAATAAAGGTCAAAACCGGTCTGGGTTTTGACCTTTATATATATGTTTATGAATATAAACATATATATAAATATATGAACCTTTATGAATAAAAGTGTGTATAATATCTTATTAGTGTGACCTTCAACAGAATTTGCTATTTTAATGTATCTTTTTTCATCCTCATTTCATCTTGATTTTATAAATTATCTTATGATGCAGCTAATACTATTTGTGAGTTTAACTTTATTCCAAATGAGTTCTGATCTACCATTTTCACTCACTAACATCATCCCATAAGATGATATAGTTCATGGAACACGAAACATCAGATGTATATCCATGCAGAGGACATAGCAGTGTTATTCAATGAACAATTAATTAAGGATTTATTTGATTGGTTTATCATCTTAATAAGTGTGATTATGGAGGAAATGCTGGAGAATGGATGAATAGTGAATAAGCCAGAGAAATTTGAGGAATTAAGTAAACATTGGCCTGGTTGGCCGAGTGGTTAGCGTATCTGCTCTCCAGCCAAGAAACGGCAGGTTCGAATCCTACTGTGGGCATGGATGTTTGCGATTGTCTGTGAAAACACTAGTGGTGGTAGTGGGCAGTAGATGGCATTGGTATAGATGATGCAGTTTGCTGTAGTTGGTGGAGACAAAGAGCTGTAGAGTAGGTGCCCTCCCTCGATGAGTCTTTGGACTCCTTCAAGGTGTCACATAATAATAATAATAAATAAGGCAGTAGAACTTGACATATCACATCTTAAGTGAATGTTTCAATGAGTTAACAGTAGCCTCGACATATCATTTTAACAAAAGTGCTGCAACAGGGCAAGTCCTTAAAGGAGTGGAAAAAGAGTAAAACTGTTCCACTTTACAAGGGGGGGGGGGAAGAGACAGAGTTACAACACTGAGACTTTGAATTACAGGTCAATCTGTGTGCGAGGAGATGTGAAAGTGGTGGAGCAGGTTAGGATTTAGAACTGGGTTCATAACAGCAGTATTGTCCATGATGGTCAGAATGAACTATTGAAAAGAAGATAGTGTTTTAGCAATGTACTAGCATATTACAACAAAGTGACAAGTGCACTAGACATGGGAGACACATCTACAATATACTATCCCATGTCTAGTGCATTTGCAAAGGCCTATGATAGACTGCCACATCCATTCCAATTAAAATGAAATGGATGAAGTCAGATAACAGATCAGGTGGACAGGCAATTGCCTGTCAGACAGGTATATCAACATGTTGTGTATGGGGGAAAACAACATTCCAGAAGAGAAATTGTCAGTGGTGTGCTATAAACAATATAATGGTACCATTATACTATTTAATTTGTATGTTAATGATACTAGGAGAGGTATAAATGGATATATTATATTCAGTCCTTTGCAGATGATGCAACACTGGAGAGAACTGTGAGGAATAGAGAACATGTGGCATTGAAGGAGAATCTGAGTAGACTGTATTAGTAGATAAGTGTTTAGAGTTACCATTTCAATGTTACAAAGTGCAAAGTTTTGAAATTTGGAAAGAATAGATAGGATGTAGAGTATATATTTGGTGGGAAAATTTTGAAGATGGAGCAGAGAGATCTGGGAATGGTAGACAGGAACCTAAAGCTTAGGAAGTCCATTGCTAAGATTCTGAGGACATCACAATGCATTATGGCAATAATGAGTAGAATAATGACATGAAGAGGTAAAGAGGTTATGTGTCCATTGTATAAGTGTGATTATGGAGGAAATGCTGGAGAATAGTGAATAAGAAAGAGAAATTTGAGGAATTAAGTAAAATTGGCCTGGTTGGCTGAGTGGTTAGCTTATCCACTCTCTAGCCAAAAAGCTGCAAGTTCGAATCCTGCCGTGGGCATGGATTTAAATGTTCGAGGCCTTACTATTAATGCAGAGAAGTCCTGTTCATTAGCCCTTGTCCCTTCTGGACATGACAAGAAGCTAAAGGTTGAGAGTACTGAGTTTCCCTGCACGCTAGGCCATTACATTCTTTAACCATTCTGGAGGAATGGAGATACCTTGGGGTTATGTTCACTCCAAAGGGAAGGTCTTCTATCCCTTCTGCCTTGGAGTCTGGGCTTTGAGGAAAGCTCCTATTAAGCCTCCAGCAAAGGCTCTTTATTCTGTCCTATTATCTTCTATCTCGTTACTATCATAAGTTGGTCCTTGGTAAGAGCTATGTCTCGGTACTGTTCCGAATGCACAGGGATGTCTGCTTGGCTGTTAGATCGTGGCTCCAGCTTCAGCAGACACTCCAATTGTGTATTTTTATGCAAAGGTGAAGGACGGTGGGCTTGGAGTTCCATCACTAAGGTGGCTAATCCCACGACTTCGTTTATCTAAAATATCAAAGCTTGAAACTTCATCCTCCCTGATCTGTAGGAAGGCCTTTCATAGTCCTATCATTCAAGAGGACTACAGACATGCCAAAGGCTGGTCCCAATATCAGGCTCCCCAGATTGAGACTGCATCAGCAGTGCATAAGAGATGGGCATTGTTACTTCATGGCTCTGTAGATGGCACTTGCTTCAAGGAATCACATCTGATGCCTCCCCAGCATCAGTGGGTACGGGACAGCACCAGACTACTCCTGGGTTATAAATACATTGATTTAATTAGAACAAGAATAAATGCCCTGCCCACTAGAGCACGTACAGCCAGATGGGGCAGAAATGACATAAGCTGCAGGGCTGGCTGCCACTACAGTGAGACTTTGTCTCATATATCTCAATGTTGCTTTTGCACTCTTGTTGTTCGAGTAAGGACATGATGGCGTGGTCTCCATACTGAATAATCGATTTAAGAACAAAAGTTGAACCTCATTACAGAACCAATACTGGTATTAGAAAGCCAGATATTATAATGAGAAAAAATGGTGACGTCTGGGTAATTGATGCTCAGGTAGTGGGCATCAATTACCCAGACGTCACCATCTGGGTGCTCACTTACCTACTGCCATAAAAACAAGGTCCAATACTATGAGCAGAATTCAGACCTTGTAAGGCAGATAAGAGAAGAGCATGGGGCAGCTCCCTGCTTTACCAGTGCTACTAGTTAGAAGGATTTATATCCATCAGGCTTATTCAAAAAAGACTTTCAAGTGATTTCCTTGAGGACCCTTCAAGGCACACTGGTGGCATGGCATTACCACCAATGTATGACTAATATGATTAAACAAACCAGTGTCGGGTAATACACTTGAAAATTCTTTTGTACAGGCGTCAGCCTTCTTCAGAGTCCTTTTTAGGACTAATGTAAGAGTAGTACTGCTCACTCAGTACGAAATTAAATAAATAAATAATACAGAGCTTTGATTACACCACATATAGGTTACTGTGTACAGATCTGGCCACCTGGTTTTCAAAGGGATGAGGATAATGATAGAGAGGAGTATGAAACAATCAACAAGAATTAAAACCTTTCCCAAACATACTGTGAATAGTTCTGGGGGATATTATGTCACATTGTCTTATGCCTCTCTGTATATCCATTAAAATGAATTGATGCTGATGCAGTGGCGGCTCATGGTGTAAAATCTGGGGTACTGCAACTTTCGAAATATACATGGTAAGTACAGTGTATGCATGTTTGGATAAAATATCAAAATTATGGTAAAAATTAAAAAAAAATTAAACATGAAAAAATATTGTTTATTATCGATAAAATTATACAGGTTGGTATAATTCAAAATTACTTAAAAATAAAATCCATTCTTCTTGTTTTGTTTTGAGCGAAAAGGTCAATAACTTTTTCCTTGATGTTTGTGTGACTGTTGAAGAATTTATAGTTCACTACAGTCGCTTCTGTCACAGAACTTATTTCTTGAGGTTGCATTTCTGAGGTCATAACTGTCAATAACCCCAATAATGTTCTAAAATAAAAACTATAACAAATGTTACGTCTTTAATTGTAATGTCCAAATATTTAAAGAGACGGAGTAAACACGATAAGCACTACGAACACTCTACTCCTGGCACAAACTGCATATAAACAACAGTGGAACAGCACGACGGACAGTGCCGCATTATGATAATAGCTTGCATCTTGCTATGACGTGCATATGCTTGCACGTGTAGTAATATGCACTCCTAAGTGCTACAAGATGGATTTTTATTATATTTTATACAAAATAAGAGAACTGTATAGGATTGTTGATGATAAAATTAAATATTACAAGCAAATATAAATAAATTAATAAATATATTTATTTAGCCTTAGGTGGAGTTTACCACCCACTTAGGGCTGCACTCCCAAGCAACCCGACTCCAAAGAGATCACACCCAACGGAGACAGCATCAGCTATGGGTCTCGCACCCACTCTGGGTAGGCTTTCGAGGGCCCACCCGTTTGCCTCTGAGCGGTTTCGGTTCTGCAGTTCTGCAGTGCCTATGCATGAGCCATCCTTGCTCATAATCAATAAAACTAAGGCATAACATGAGTCGGTATTTACTACACCCATTCATTCATTCATCTGTTGTGTAACTTTAATATACTCCACTGTGCTGAAGCCACTTCTAAAGCCTGCCTGTTCTTTTGGCATTTCAAGGCCTAGAGTTGCACAACGCCTACGACTTTTGTAAACACTTTGTTTACCACCAACGGTAGAGACAGAAATTATGTATGAGTTGCCTTTGATCTCATTCACTGCTGTAGATAAGATTTTATTTTATTTTTAAAAAAAAGAAGAAGATTTTATAGTTCAAAAGAGGACATTCCATGTCCTCTGTTCAAACTAAAAAATCTTACTTTTGGTAAAAATTAACTGATGACAGCAATATCCTCTTGAAGGGACTCCTTAAAGTTGCACCCCAAGTGAAATGTAAGCAACTCAATGACTCCCCATAAACTGTGAATTATGTGATCAACATACAAGTTTGACAGTGCTAAAGCAAAAGAACCTTATAACATTCCACATGTCATGCTAAAAAACGTTTAATTTTCTTGACCAAAAAGCTCTGGAATGACTTTTAATGGGATTATATTGATCAAGTGCATATAATAAACAACTATGTCATACCAACTAGTTTCACCAACTAAGGCTGTTGGCATCTTCAGGGTACATAACTGATGTAAGGCACTAAAAAGTAAAAAACTGTTACAGACTATAATCAACCGATTCCAATTATATTAAACAAAGAACAGAGCACGTACAATACATGCATAGAGCATGCATGATCTCACTTGTTATTTAGGAATGTACTATAGTTGGCACTGTAATTCAGTTCAATTAAGAAGCTTCCGAATGGTGGTATCAACCTCTCAGTTTACCGCAAACCTACCAATACAGGACGTTATTTACATTTCACTTCCTGTCACCACATTTCTCAGAAACTTAGTATTGTACACATGCTGAAGAACCAAGCCTCTCTCCTTACAACAGATCAACAAGACCTCCAGGAAGAACTATCCCTGATATCTGCCAACCTTACCATGAATGGATTTCCTCGAGGACTCGTCCACAAGATACTCTTCGCTGAACTCCGACAAAGACAACGAGATGATATACGTTATATCATCTCGTCATACTTAGGGACAGTTTCCAATAAGACTGCAAGACTCTTAGACCACATAAAATAAGAGTGGCTTTTAAACCTACAGAAACGATTAGACAATTCTTAAGATTTCCAAAAGATAGCCATCCTTTCTCCAAATATGCTGGAGTTTATAACA
Source organism: Typopeltis vanoorti (assembly GCF_054136105.1). Classification (NCBI taxonomy): domain Eukaryota; kingdom Metazoa; phylum Arthropoda; class Arachnida; order Uropygi; family Thelyphonidae; genus Typopeltis; species Typopeltis vanoorti. The sequence goes on along the minus strand of NC_143566.1, from coordinate 51,687,926 downwards.
TACCCTGCTCGTGCGGCTTGAATTACATCGACCAACCTTCCAGGAGCCTTGAAATTAGGCAAAAAGAACACATAGGTGACATCAATAATAACAGAGAAGAAATATCGGGGTTAGCTTTTCATTTCTCAAGAAAGAACCATACCATGGAGTGGGATAGAAGCACAATTCCTTACATAGAGGAGGACTTCCGCTCCCAAATTTTTAAAGAGGCCACAACAGTTGCCTGCTGTATACAAAACCTTAACAGGAACCAAGGACTAATCCTACCCATGATCTGGAAGACCTTTATAAGATCTCTCAACTCGCCAGAACTTAATTACAGTGCCAACTATAGTACGTTCCTAAATAACAACAAGCGAGACCATGCATGCTCTATTCATGTATTGTATGCGCTCTGTTCTTTGTTTAATATAATTGGAATCAGGTTGATTATGGTTTGTAACAGTGTTTTACTTTTTAGTGCCTTACATCAGTTATGTACCCTGAAGATGCCAACAGCCTTAGTTGGTGAAACTAGTTGGTATAACACAGTTGTTCATTATATGCACTTGATCAATATAATCCCATTAAAAGTCATTCCACATGTCAGTTTCCTCTAGGATATATTCCCACCGTCCACCACAATCAGTCTCCTATCCACTTATACTGATGTCTATGTCTATATATGTCTATGTCTATATATGTCTATATGTGTGTGTGTGTGTGTGTGTGTGTGTGTGTGTGTGTGTCCCATTCCCTTCCCAAAAAGTATACAAAGCCAGTATAAAGAAATATTCATGATATACAAATAAATACTCACCCCAAAAAATATCAAGCCAGAGAATATAATCATGATGAAATTATATAAAGCCATCAGCCAGCGTATGTTCAATGGCTCACGATTCTTCATAAATGCTGGACCAAGAAACTTTACTATATACACATATGACAAGCATATAATTCCTGTGGGCCATGGGCTGTGCATCATAGGCCAATCAGCTACACGTGGATCTGTAAACAACAATTCTTGAATAAGAAACATTAATATTTAATTGAAAATTGCAAAATAATTATAAAAATGTAGAAATGAAAACACCAGCGTACAGATTTTTTAAGCATTATGTTTTGCTTACTCAGCTCCCTGAAGCCAATTACAGGTGTTGAATATCTAAAAGGCATTTTTTTAAAAAATTATTACAGTGGTAACAAGTGCTTTGTGGTACCAAAGTCTGCCAGTCAAAACTAATAAATGAGTTAAGTGTTGTTTTGATGCCAAAAACTAAAGAGAGATCAATTTCCTCCAAACAGCAGCATAAGTGACATTTCTGCTTTCTTCTTTCCACTTACAATTGCATCTTGTATTAAAATTTCAGCTTTTGAAGATGGAGCATTAAGCATTAATTTTTGAAGTTGCCATGAGAGGCCACTAAGCCTAATATGCAAGGGAAAATGGGAATGAAACGGTTTGATTTATCTCAAAAACCACAATATCATTCAACTATTTACTGTACTTGCTTTTTTTGAAAATCAGGGTCAACCTGTCCAATCAGAAGATAGCAAAGGATTAATGGAAGGAACACCACCCAGACCGGGTTCAACTGCCATTGAGGTCTCGTCAGTGGGAGCCAGACCCATTGCTCTCATATACAAGTTGCCAAAAGGTGTCTCACCCCCATTATTAAACCACTCTGGATTTAGAGAAAGATGTTGGAAATTTTTTCAACTTGGTTACACTATAATAAATTTAGCTTAATCTTTTATCCAAGTGTAAGCAAACAAAGTTTTCACCTGAAGTATCTCCAGAACTGATGCATAAGAATGGGGTGAGACACCTTTTGGCAACTCGTACAGGTAAAGATGACTTGTCCATTGCTTCCACCTTGGTATCACCACCTCTGGGTTTGGCTCCCACTGATGAGACCTCAATGGGGTTCGAAGCCGGTCCGTGTGGTGGCCCTTCCCTTAATGCACAGCATTATACATGTCCGCAAGGAGATGTGCTTTGCATTATGGGAGATATTGAGACAAGGAGTGATGAGAGCTTGGTCCACCTTTACCACAAGTTGCCTTTGCAGTCCTGAAGATACTTCAGGTGCAAATTTTGTTTGCTTACACTTGGATAAAGGATTAAACTAAATTTATTATAGTCTAACTAAGTGGAAAAAACTTCCAATGTCTATGTCTTTCTAACGTAAAAGTAGGTACTTGTATATGATTAAGTTCTTCGTTTCTTTCTTCAATGTTTCCTTGGTCAGTCATTTTGATGCATTTATGTATGGTGGGATGCTCCTTTTCATGTGAGTTCAGCAGTTCATTTACAACTTGAATAGACTTCTTCAGCCAACCAACTTTCTATTCAACCACAGTTGCTGTTGTCTTTTTCAAAGACAATCAACCCTTCCAAGTCTTCCTTTAACTGTGGGCACAATGATTTTTTTTCCCCAAAAATTTTCATTTTTTAAGATAATGCTCATTGTTGAATGAGGTACCTGAAAATCGGAAGCAAATTCCATCACTTTCATTCCCAAACAGACAAGGGCTTAAAATTTCATGTTTTTCTTCTAATGTTATTGTTTTGTTTCCCTTAAGGATTTTTGAGAACATGAATGTGCTGTACTGTAATTAATTTTAAATTAAACAGAAAATAAATGAAGAACATGGGAATTTATAACAGTTTGCTTCAACTACAAGCTATAGACTAATTCCTCTCTGCACCTGTGAAGTGATCAGGAAACACACCACTTTTTTTTTTTAATGCAAATATTGTATACAAATGAGGTTGAATGTATTGTAAAATACAAAAGATTGCTTACATATATAAACATTGTAAATATTACACATACTCATCCTATTGTATAATAATAAATATACACATAAAATACATATTGTATACATAATTACAAAATAAACTATGTTGATTTAGAAAGCACTGATACTCTAAAATGTTTTAGTGTCAGTTTCATTTCACAGTTGTAAGAAAATACCAGTCATAAAAGTGGTGATCTACACTGTATATACTGATCTTTCTAGCCTAGATAGCCAAGTGGATAGTGTATCAATTGTATAACCAACATGCTATAGGCCAGGGGTGTTCAACCTGTCGATTGTGGAGCAATTTTTGGTCGATCTCTTGTGTATTCCTCCTTACCTACAAATTTAATTAAAACTGAAAACATAATATTTTATTTATTATCATTCTGTATTATTTTTAATTCGTTTTAAGTGTATTGCTATTGTTTATTTATTTTTCTTTAAAATTGTCAAATCAGTAATTTTCTTATAAGTCTGGGTAAATCAATTAATTTGGATTAGTGGAAGTCAAACAGCGAGCCAAGTGAATATGATTATAAGCAAAGTGTAACAACTCGATTGTAGCATAAATATTAAATATTCCAAAGCACATTACATCAATTTTTTACTTAGGTTAAGTCCCATGTGAATATTTTAAAAAAATAAACTTTGTTTGTCTATGTATAGTTTGTATTAGATGTTTTTGTAAATAACTCTTTTGAAGCTAACTTTATATGCTACTTTAATAAGAATATGTTAGAGTGTTAAAAACAAAGGCAATGTTTTTGTCGTCGAAGCTGTACATGGTGGCATTAGAAAGATTGTTATTGAAACTTGTATGTACGAGAAAGGCTTGCAGGCTCTAAGTGTAAACATCTCCGAAGTCAGTCAGAAAGAGTTCAAGCAACTTTCCGATGGCCGGCAACTTACAATCAAAAGAAAGCAGAGGAGAACAAAAAGTCGTGCTAACTTCAAAATTAAGATGAACGACTCATATTGATTCTTTGGGGGTTGCCAAATTTCATGCGAGGTCTCAGAGGGGGCCTAATAAAAAGGGACTGAAGCAAGCAGAAGGGTTCCTGTTTCTAGAATTGCTGTCAGAGAGGAGGCCGCCCGGTCCAGAGTCAGAGAGACTGTCCAGATCCACGTTGCTTGAGAGAGGAGTTTCCCGCTTCCAAAAAGGAGCTTCTCAGTTCGAGACGTCGCTAGAGAGAGAGAGAGACTACTTAAATGCTGCAGACGAGGTTTCAAATTGCAGGAGAAAAGTTTCCAGGCCAGGTTAATGTCAGACATTCACCAGTGTGTTGCGTTTTCATTACAATTTGATGAATCAAACGACTTCACTGATATTGCTCAGTTAATGGTATTTATTCGCATGGTATTTCAAGATTAATCAAGTAAAGAAGAACTTTTGAAAATTATACCATTATTAGAAAGGACTAGGGGAGAAAATATTTTTTCGGCATCTGATGAATTTGTGAAACAACAAACTTCTGCTTTTTAAACTTGTGTCTATTACTACTGATGGTGCTCCTGCAATAATAGGTAATAAATCAGGCTTCATTTCATTATGTATAAATGATGACAAATATCCAGTTTTTTAAACTTACTACTGTATTATTCACCAACAAGTACTGTGTAGCAAAAGATTAAACACAAAAGATGTTTTGGATATTACATTTAAAATGGTAAATTCTGTTCGAGGAAAAGCCCTGCAACACCAGTTATTTAAATTAGGCAGATGATGATAGGGAACTTCTGTTGTACAATAATGTTTTCGCTGGCTCAGCAGAAGTCAATTTTTAGAAAGATTTCTTGTATTAATTAACGATATAAAAATTTTTCTTTGGAGATATTTATCCACAATTGAGTGATAAAAGATGGTTGTTACACTTATCATTTTTAGTAGATTTCTGTACGAAATTAAGCAATTTAAATTTAGAGTTACAAGGTAGAGATAAAAATTTAATTGACATGTTAAGTTCAATATAAACTTTCCAACAATACTTACTTTTATTAAAGAAAAATATAAATGACCATGAATTTAGACATCTCCCATATTTATTAAAATTTTTTGAACAAATTCAAGAAATGCTTCGCAATGATTTAAAAGAATTTAATCGTGAAATAGAATTAGTTGAGGAAGAAATAAATTAAAGATTTAAAGATTTTAATAAAACTGAAATAATTGTATCTTTTATCAATAATCCATTTCAAGAAAACTTTAACATCACAGAAATTTCAAATAAAATTAGTGGGCTGTGTGATATAAACCAAGCTGAAGTAGAACTTGAGATAAACATTCAGAACAGTTTACATTTAAAATCAATAAACAATGAAGTCATTTGGAAGTATGCACATGAAAAATTCCCAATATTACCTGATATTGAGCGAAAAATTCTGTCGTGTTTCGGATCGACATACTTGTCAGAATCCGCTTTTTCAAATATGACCGTCATAAAAAATCAATTAAGAAACCAAATTACAAATGATCATTTGGATGATTGTCTGCAATTGGCCACTTCTTCATATCAACTTGACTATGAAAATATTGCGAGGTCCAAACAATGCCAATTTCACATTAAGTTTTTTTTTTTTTTTTTTTAAATCAACCAGCATTTCCTGTAACTTGCGAGTTTGTAATCAATCTGTTGTTTTTAGTTTGGTTTTCCAAAATAGAGAAATAAATATTTTATTCCAATATATTTGTTCGTTTTTTTTTTTGTTGTATTAAAATAATTAAAAGTGATAAATAAATTTTTAAATATACAAATAAATTTTTAGTTGTGTTTATTTATTTTTTAGTTGTTTATTTGTGCGTAATCAGATATCAGGTTGGGGGAACGTGATCTATATAAGAGAGTAGATCGCTGAATAACTTTTTATAGAAAAGTAGCTCGCGTAGTAAAAAAGGTTGAACACCACTGCTATAGGCTATACCACTGTATGGCATGGATGCTTGTGAATTGCATCAGTTAGTGTGAGATAACCACCCTGCTAATTAATGGAGGCCTGTATTAGGTCTCCAGACTAGCATTTCCAGATTAATGTAACCCCTAAGCCTGTCCACAGTAACTATTATTATTACATGCTACTCCATGAAGTCCTTAGACTCATAAAGGAGGCCCTAAACATTATGCCAAGCATTATCCAACATTTGCGAAGTATCTATTATACTTTGCTTTGAACTCATTCACAGTAATGGCATCAACAACAAACTTTGGCAACCTATTCCACTCATTCACTACTCTCTAAACAAAAAATCTAGTTGTAACACTCTTGCTCAATTTCCATGAATAGTCCCTAGTTCTCCCATCACCAGACCTGTTCTGAAAAATTTCCTCTGTATTAATCTTGTAAAAACCCTTCTGTTTGCTAATTTCCCTTCATACTCCCCTTTTGCATTTCTTACTACATTGGGTGGTTACTGGCCTGTGCTTTGTGCTGCTCATGTGCCTGCTAGTCACCTTTCTCCTTGAATTCTCTCCACATTTTTTTTTTTTTTTTTTTTGTAGCTCCAGCTTAATGATATTCATCCATTTAACTTCCACTTCATTTATGCTCCTGACTCTAGGTAAGCAGACATCAAACACTCCTTTATCACTTTCCATGCACTATTAACATCCATCCCTTGTAGTTTACATGCCATGGCACTGATCAAGCAATCTCCTAAGTTTGTCAGCCCTGTAATTCCACATGTACTCCCCCTCCCCCTTCTTAACTGAAAATTCCACACATTTAGCCACTACCAGATCAAGACCATATGATCACTCTCACCAATTGGTGGCAACTTGGTCATACTGGTTACAGTCAAATTCTCAGATGCAATTACTAGATCTACCACTCTTAAACACTACTATGTTCCATCACATACTGTCTCATGCCATTATTCCTTCAGTAACTGCAAAAATTCCATTTCCTTCCTCCCATATATCCTTTCCTGCTTCCAATCAATGTTCCCATAGTTGAAATCCCCCATAATAATTACCAACCTCCATTCAATGAACTTATTTGTTGATGCATAATATCCTCATCATCTTTTCCATCCCCTGGTCTATAAAGCATCCAACTATATAATTTGTTCTGCTTGCCTCTATCTCACATCAGATAGCCTCAAATGTGCTATTTTCACTGGCCTACAGTTGAATTTCTGCTCTTTTCGGTTGCAGTTTATCAGTTATCATCAATACCACACCTCCCCACATTCTTTTCTCTCTCTAACCTCCCTGAACACATTATACCCTTCACTTTCTATCCCACTAACTATATCATCTTCTGTCAGCCATGTCTCAATGCCAATAATCTTTGGCTAGAATGAACTTACCAATGCCAAAAACTCCTTCCCTTGTTCTGAATGTTCCTAGCATTAGTGTACATAAAGTGGAAAAGTGTAATGTACTATAGGTTTGCAACCTTTTATGGGTGAGATTTACATTAATACTATTAGTACTACTACTACTAATAATAATAAGTGTTTTTTTTTCTTCTTTTTCTGAGACAGTATGCAACAGTATGTCATACTGGCACCTTTATTACAGTGTATAACAGAAAAATTAACAATCTTCTTAAATATGCCTCCATATATCAAATTATACATCAGGATCCCACCAAATTTCAAAAGAAAAAAAGTGTATAAATTATTAATCAATCAGGCAACCCTCCTTCCTTTATTAAGAATTCTATTCATTTTAAAACTTTAATAAAAGATTCAGATATCACGGTCAGCTACTTCTTTAATGTACCAATGACAGAGACACTTGACTTTACTAAGCCAGATTTCCCTTTCTGACATTTGAATTATTCATAATCACCATTTTTTCAGGTGATTCAGTTGGTAGTTCAGTCGGTATAGATCAGCAGTTCTCGACCCTATACCAGTGGGTACAAATGTTCCTACAGAGCTATTTGCTTGTGCCCGCTGTCAATTATTAAATAAGGAACAAAATAAAATTAAAACTCGAAAATATGAGTCTTCTCTTAGTAATAATATTTATTGAAATCATAAAAATGTTAACACTTGTGTTATATTATGAACATTTTGTAATTCCTCTGTCTTTGAATGTGAATGTTACCAGTGTCAATTTTGTGCATATATTTTATGTATTTAGTCTACTAGCAACCATGCACTTGAGAAATGTGTCACCACTTCACCGGTGTTGTCGGAACGCTTTGACCATACATTATTTTCTCGTGTTTAAAAATTTTGCCCCAAAAAGAGTAATCCAAATAAAAAACAATGAACATATAAATTCAACAATGATTGGGAAGAAGACTATTGTTTTATCCAGAGTAAAGGGAAATGTTTTTGCTTACTGTGCAAAATTTAGTTTAATTTAGTTGTAATAAATGTTACATGTGTATTTATCCTACTTTCATAGTTAATTCATTTGTTAACTGTTATCAATTGATATGATAAGCAAGTATAAATTTTCATAGAAAAAAAATATTGGTGCTTGCCACTCTCTTTCCAAACTCAAATGCACCCATGATAACAACCAGGTTGAGAATCCCTGGTATAGATGAATTCCCTTTGGTTGGAAAGTCCTAGGTTCAATTCCTGTCTATCATGCGAGGAACCTTTATCACGTCTTTTCAACCAAAGATGAATTAATCAGTCTCATATGGAGGTGGAGGTTTTTTCTTCCAGGAACTCTGGTTTATTGTCCCTCAAAACAGGCAAACCAGCCAGTAACCACATAACTACAGACACTTCGAGAAAAGATGGTAGCCTGCACTGTGTCCCCTAGGAAGCAGTAACATCTGCCAATACCTCATTTTAAATACGTGGACTAGATTTTTTGCATTGAGAGTGGTTCTGTGTGTGTAAAAAAAAAAATAGTGTGGGTCTCCAGATTCCATGGAGATACTGAATAACAATAATAATAAGATGTAAACTGGAACTAAATGGATAAATACTGGAACAAGTAATGAAATTTAAATGCCTACAAATAACTGCTAATGGTGAAAATGTAACCCAGCATAAAGAAAAGAGTAATATCCCTGAAGGCTAATAAAATATCTATAAAATGAAGATTTATGACAAATCTCAGTTAAAACTCATGAATGAATAAAAAATAAAAAAAAAGAGTAAAATGGAATATTAATAGAATGGAGTCAAAAAAAAGGATAGTTGTTGCTATATACTTGGGGGGAGGGGGGGCACAGAACGATGCGAGTGTTATGCGTGGGGAGATGAGAACAATAAGGGCAAGCAAGCCAAGATAGTGTGATGGGATGGAGGGACTTCAACTAAAAGGGCACATTAAAAGGAGAAAAGTATATACAGAAAGATAGAAATGAAATTTATACATTTATACATTCCTGTTAAGATTTACATGTAGATCTTAACAGGACAAAGTGTGAGACTGAAAGGCTACAAAAATGTCAAGAGATTAGTGAAACTGAAAAGAGGAAAAAGCAAGAGGTTCAAGTAAAAAATGAAGATTGCATAAATAAGCAAGAAAAAGAGCATAAGGAGATATTTATCTGATTTTATGACAGAAGGAGTACCTCACAAAAGTGCAAAAATCTTGGTTCCCTGGTGTGAAAATTAATAATATCAGTGATGATGTCAGAATACAGAAAGACAAGATGAAAGAATTGATAGTCTTGGATGGCATCAATGACCTGAGAGGTGAGAAGTATGAGGCAGGCTATGAAAGAATTAATGATGAAAAAGAAGAGCAAGAGGTCCATGCTATAATAGAGGCAAACTAAGAAGGAGGGTGATGATAGCTAATGAATCAATATGGAGGTTGTGCAGAAGAAATGATGTAGAGTGTGTGGACCTATTATGGTCTGAGTTTGATGGATAGAAGGATTTTGATACTGCTGATTGATTTCATTTGAATGGATTTGGAGTTAAGATGCCTAGAGAGAGCTTTGTTGACTGAAGGTGTGGAGACAAAGTCAGGAAAACGAATGAAATTAAGGCTAATGCAGGCAAGTGCATGTGAAGGCACCCTGAAATAAATGACTGTGTGAATGAACAAAAAATGCAGAATGTAGTCTCTCAGGCAACAATACTGAATGGAGTTAGTCAATTCAGGATCTAAAGGTGGTTGGGTCTAAGGGAATGCTACAGTTTCTAAATACTAATGCTAGAAGTATCAGGAATAACAAGGAAGTGTTTTTGGTATTGGCTAGTGCAACCTTGCCAAAAGTTATATGCATTAAGGTTCGAGGTTTAGAGGTACAGGAGGAGAGTGTGTTCCAAATACTGAGTACTCTGGATGTCAGTAAAGCTGAGGGATTGGATGGTATTACACCATAAGTTTTGAGAGAATGTGCTAAAGAACTGACAGCTCATTTGACCTGGCTTTTCAATGAAAGTCTGGCTAAGGGAAAGGTGCCAAGGAAATGGAAGGAAGGTAAGATAGTGCCATAGCATAAGGGCAGTAGCATAGACTGGAAGTGTCTAATTATAGGCCAGTTTGTGTTTCATCAGTAGTTGTTAAGATCTTGGAGAAATTAGTTAGGGAGAGTATACAACATTGGGCAGATGAGGGTACTGTTATCTGTGAGAGTCAACATGGATTTGTGAAGGGGCACTCTTGTTTTAGTAATATGCTAGCCTTTTACAATAAAGTTACAAAAGCAGTAGATGAGGGAAAGGCATATACTGCTATTTTCTTGGACTTAGCAAAGGCATTTGACAGGGTGCCACATGATAAGCTGATATTTAAGTTGCAGCACATGGGTCTGGATGTCAGGTTGGTCAACTGGATTCAGGATTGGCTGTCCAACAGGTATCAGAGAGTTGTGTATGATGGGGCAGTTTCAAGGAAGCAGAGGATTACAAGTCGGTCCTACAGGGCTCAGTACTGGGACCTATATTGTTTAACCTTTATATCAATCACATTGTCAGTGGATTGCAGGGGAATATTCAGTTGTTTGCAGATGATGCAAAGTTGGGAAGGGTTATTAGTAATAGTGCAGATCTGGTAGCCCTGCAAAAGTGGAAAAGGTACAAAGGCAGATAACAAAGATGGTTTCAAGACTGTACAATGATAGTTATGATGATTGGCTGAGGGAGTGTGGACTGCAGAGTTTGGTGGATAGAAGGAGAGGTGATATGATTGAGACTTTTAAACTGCTGAGAGGTGGTTACAGGGTTGACACTGGGAGTTCTTTCGCTTGGTTGAACAGCAGGAAGGAATGATGACAAGGGCTATCCCTGGAAGTTATGAAAGGAAACTGTGAGCAAGAGGGTGAGGAGTGGTTTCTTTGCATGGAGGGTGGTTGAACCATGGAATGCATTGCCTGATGGAGTGGTCTGATAGACTTTGTGTTTCCTAGGAGGGACCTCCCACGATGAGTCTTGATAGACCGTGTTTCTTAGGAAGGACCTCCCGCAATGAATCTTTTGACTCCATGGAGGCCTGAATAATAATAATTAGTGAGACTTGCCTAACAGCAGATGACATAATAACTAGCAATGTGATGAGTCTAGTATTGCTGATGATAGCAGATGAACTGCAGCCAACAGTAGTAGGAGGCAGTCAGAAAGATTTGAGGCAATCTGGTGTAAGATTGAGGTCAATAAGACAGATTATAAAATTGGTTCCTGCTATAAGATAGGGGATGACAGGGATGATACAGAAGACAAGCAGATGAGGACAATGAGTGCAAGTCAAGTAATTATTATGGGGAACTTCAACTTTGGAGACATAGACTGGATGGAGGAAATGGAATTTATACACTTACTGAGAGATGATTCCTTGAAGCAGCACATAAGGGAGGAGACTTGGGGGGGGGGATATGAGAGTGTTGGCTTTGACTATAGGATTAGAAGACATGTCCATAACTAGGATGGCTACATTGCCTCCAATGAGAGGATAATCATGTGGTCTTGACTTGGAAGATAGTGATATATATATATATATATATATATATGGAAATTTCATTAAAGAAGGGAAACATGTGAAACTACAAAGCAGGTGATTATGCAAAACTCAGCTTGAAGCGATAATATGTTCACACTACATTGGGAATAGTCAAGGAGTATCTGGAGGAAGCAAAATCAGACTGCATACCCAAGGTCAGGAGAATAAATCACGTAGGCGTTAGATGCACAGTATTATGAAGCACGAGTTCAAAAAAAAAAAAGAGAGAAAATGTGGAGGATATATTAAGAGAAAGGTGACTAGCAAGTTCATGAACAGTACAAGGATCAGTCAAGAAAGGTGACCAGAATGGTAAAGAAGGCCAAATCAGATTATGAGAAGAAATTAGCTGAGCATGTCAAAGGAAATCCAAATGAGTTCTTTCATTATGTGGTGAGTAGGAAGAAGAATGACTATGGAAGGATAACTATGAGTGCTGATGGCAAATATGATGGAAGCAGATGAGATAGTTGAGCTAGAGTGACACTACTTTGCAAGGGTTATATATAATCAAAGTCAAGATGATGTAAGAAGAGAGATTGATGAATTGGAGGCTAAGGGAACTACAGAATCTCAATGCAAATGCAGATGCATGATTAGATGGGTTATCAGCTTGTGTGTTATGCGAATGTGCAAGAGAGCTGGCAATGCCTTTGACTAGGCTGTTTAGTTTATATTAAAGTTTTGGAAGAGTCCCGGGAGGGGGGGGGAATAATTCCATTGCATAACGGAGGATCTAAGTCTACAGTAGCAATCAGTAGTGCACTCAGGATTGAATCTTGGGGGGGGGCTGCGTTCAGTAGACAATTTGAGACCACACACTACACATCACATATGACCTATGACTGAGCATCTGCAATGATCACTAATTCATAAGTAGTACAGAAATAGAAGACATGACACAGCATAAATAAAAAAAACATGAATTTAATTAGGAAAAGATTTTGATTTTTAGAAAATTTTCTAGTGTTTTTTCCCTTTTTCTTTGGGGGAGGGGGGGGAATTATAGATTACGTTCCACCAATCTGATAACACACAAATAAACAATAAAAATAAACTAAAAAAAAATACACAACTAAAAACTTTGTGTATTTAAAACTTTATTTATCACTTTTAATTATTTTAATACAACAAATATTTTAATACAAAAAAAAAATAATATATATATATGTATATATATATATATTGGAATAAAATATTTATTTCTCTATTTTGGAAAACCAAAGTTAGAGAAAACAACAGATTGATTACAAACTCACAAGTTACAGGAAATGCTGGTTGATTAAAAAAAAAAAAAGTTAATGTGAAATTTGGCATTGTTAGGACCTCACAATATTTTCATAGTCAAGTTGATAAGAAGAAGTGGCCAATTGCAGACAATCATCCAAATGACCATTTGTAATTTGGTTTCTTAATTGATTTTTTATGACATTCATATTTGAAAAAGCGGAATCTGACAAGTATGTGATCCAAAACATGACAGAATTTTTCACGCAATATCAGTTAATATTGGGAATTTTTCATGTGCATACTTCCAAATCACTTCATTGTTTATTGATTTTAAATGTAAACTATTCTGAAGGTTTATTATCTCAAGTTCTACTTCAGCTTGGTTTATATCACACAGCCCACTAATTTTATTTGAAATTTCTGTGATGTTCAAGTTTTCTTGAAACGGATTATTGATAAAAGATACAATCATTTCAATTTTATATAAATCTTTAAATCTTGAATTTATTTCTTCCTCAACTAATTCTATTTCACGAATAAATTCTTTTAAATCATAGCAAAGCACTTCTTGATTTTGTTCAAAAAAATTTTAATAAATGTGGGAGATGTCTAAATTCGCAGTAATTTATATTTTTCTTTAATTAAAACAAGTATTGTTGGAAAGTTTATATTGAACTTAACATGTCAATTAAATTTTTATCTCTAACTTGTAACTCTAAATTTAAATTGATTAATTTATTATTATTATTATTATTATTGTTCCGGGCAACTCCAAGGAGTCGACAGACTCAGCGAGGGAGGCCCTAACATCATGTCAAGAACAACTATTCGACATTCACACAGTAGATATCATACATTGCCTTGAACTCATTCATGGTCGTAGCACCCACAACAGACTCTGGAAGCTTATTCCAATCATTCACTACTCTCCAAGTAAAAAACCTAGCTCTAACACCCTTGTCAACCACGCTCTTGCCCAGCTTCCATTCATAGCCCCTAGTCCTCCCACAAACAGTCATATTTTCAAAAATATCTTCTGGATCAATCTTATAGAAACCCTTCAGTAATTTGAATGTCTCAATCATATCACCCCTCCTTCGCCAATCGACCAATTTCTGCAACCAGCAAATCTTCAACCTATTCTCATAAGGTTCATTCCACAGACCTACTATCATCTTGGTCACTCGTCTCTGGATCCTCTCCACTTCCACCCCATCACGAAGAAACCCTGGTGCCCATAACTGGGCACAGTAGTCCAGATGGGGTCTTATCAAGGCTAATACAGAGGAACAACAACTTGTTTGTCTCTGCATGTTAAAGTATTTTTCAGAAGCCAAGTGATTTGGTGACCTGTTTTAGTCACTTTTGCAATGTGCCCCCCAAACGTCAATTCCCTATCCACCAACACTCCCAAATCCCTGGCCTCATCAATCTCCTGGAGTATGGTTCAACCAATGCGATATACTGCTGCTATTCTTTTCACCCCAAAGTGCATAACCTTACACTTTGGCACATTAAATTGACATCCATTTTTCCTAGCCCAGCCCTCCAAACTATCCAAATCATCCTGTAAAATTTTGCCATCCTGTGCACTCATAATTGCTCTACCCAACTTTGCATCATCAGCAAACAAGTAAAAACTTCCTCTCAAATTCTTTTATCATTGATGAACAAATTGAAAAGCAGTGGTCCAAGAACAGAGCCCTGTGGCACTCCACTAGTCACAAGCCGTCTTTTAGACTCCACTCCTGAATAAACCACTCTCTGGTATCTCTCCTTCAACCACCCTCCCTCCTATCCATCTCACCAACCCTATATCTATCCCCATCTGCTGCAGTTTACTGATCAGGGTTCTATGTGGTATCCAATCAAAAGCCTTGGCAAGGTCCAGTAGTATTACTGTAAACCCATTACCCCTATCCAGTTCAGCCGTCACTGTGTTATAAAACGTGAGCAAGTTACTGAGGCATGATCTATCCTTCACAAAACCATGTTGTCCCCCATACAATATCCCATTTTCATCTATCCAATCCTGTATTCTTTTCTCGACTAATTTCTCAAAGACCTTGATAATGATTCCTGATATGCAAATCGGTAGGTAATTTACAACAGCAGTCTTGGAACCATCTTTATGCAGTGGAACCATTTTCCCCTCTTTCCACCCACTCGGGACTAACCCAGACCCGAGACTCAAATTAAACAAAATGGTCAAGGGTACTGACAATTCTTTAGCTGCTTCTCGTACAACACGAGCTGGTATACCATCCAATCCCACAGATATATTGACATTGAGGTTATGCAATACACTACTCACATCCACTTCATTCACCACAATTCCCGTATAATCTACTGGTTCAATCATTTCTGCAATGTCACCACCTGGATGATATATTCTTGCAAAGTGCTCACTCAGTAACTCAACTATATCAACTGATTCAGTTACCTCCCTACCATCGGCATTTTTTAAAATCATTCTGCCATATACATTTTTCCTTTTACTTCTACATATCTAAAAAACTGTTTAGGATTCTCTTTAGCCTGCATGGCCAATGTTCTTTTGTAATCCTTTTTTGCTTTTCTTACCACACTCGTTACCCTTCTGGCCTGTGGTTTTTTCCCCGTTCATGTGCCTGCCGGTCACCTTTCTCCTTAAATTACCCTCCATAGTTGTTTCTTTTTTTGCAGCTCAAGTTTAATGGTGTTATTCATCCATTTTACCCCTACTTGATCTATTATTCGGACTCTAGGTATACAGTCAACCATTGCTTCATGCAAACACTTCTTAACTACTTCCCATGCACTATCGACTTCTAGTCATTGCAGTTGTACATGCCATGGCACTGACAATCAAACTCCTAAGCTTGTCATACTTTCCAGCCCGATAATTCCACATGTACCCTGTTTTAATTGAAAATTCTACACCTTTAGAAACCTCCCAAGTCAAGACCCTATGATTACTCTCACCGATTGGTGGCAATGTGGTCATATTTGTTACAGCCAAATCCTCAGATGTAATTACTAAGTCAAGCACTCTCTGACCCCTAGTATTTTCCATTAATTACCATAAGGTATAACTATCTGCGACAGCAGATAGTTATCCCTTAATAACCGCATAAAATCCAATTCTTTCCTCCCACGTGTCCTTTCCTCACTCCAATCAATGCGACCATATTTGAAATCTCCCATAATAATCACCCACCTTCCACTAATTTCTTCTATTTGCTTATGCATACTATCTCCACCATCTTTTCCATCACCTGGTCTATAGCAGCACCCAATTGTATATTTAGTTCTGCTAACCACAATCTCACACCAAATGGCCTCAAATGTGCTCTTTTCTCTATCCTGCAATTCAACTTCTATTCTCCTTGGCTGCAGCTCATCAGCTATCATCAACAATACTCCTCCCCCCCATTTTATTCTCCCTGTCATTCTTGAACACACTATACCCATCACATTCAATCCCACTAGCTATATCATCTACAGTCAGCCATGATTCACTAATACCAATAACCTGTGGTCTGGAAGTGCCAACCATGGCCAAAAACTCTTCCTTCTTGTTCCTAATACTCCTAGCATTAGTGCACATGAATTTAAGACCTCCATTAGCCCCAACCCTACCTTGATGCCTTATATTAACTAACCCATTCTGATTTGTTGTCCTTATTCGCTCGGGCATATTATATTCATTCTTACATTCAACTGCCTCCCTAAGGACTGTATATCTGCTCCTCCCCCCCTAATAAATCTAGTTTCCCTAAATTTGCACATCCACTACATTCAGCAACACTTTCTCAAGTCTTCTTACACCGTAACCATTCAAATACAAGCCATCCATCTTATATGGATCCTTTCGCCCATCGAACTCACTCCACACGTCCAGAAATTCCACACCACTTGTCATGCATAACCCATGCATAAAGTCATTCACAATTATGGCCCTCCTTTTAAACATTTCACTGTCATACTGTGGCAAAAGACTAATCATTCTAACTCTCTCACTCTTTTCTTTTGCTACCTCAAACAATTCATTCAGGTCTTCTATCATTTCCATTTTGTCTCCTTTCAAATCATTCACATCTGTCACAACAATCATTTCTTTCACCCTTTCCTTTTGCTCTCTAATAGACTCAGTTACATCCTTTATGGTCGCACCAGGTTGATACGATTTTGTCAAATCCTCTACTATTACACCTCGTACTAACGAGTCTCCATACAGCACTCTATCCTTCATTTTCTTCATGTTCACACTCATACATCTTCATTCAGTCGACTTTTGCTCATACGCTCTAGCTGCTGTTTTTCCCTTTGTATCGCACCATTCAACAACGTGATCTCACTCATTGCGTCTATCTCATCTTTTTTATTCTCTGTAAAACCATTAATACTATCATTCACACTTTCTACGTTCACACTCTCACAATTCTCTGGTACAACCTCGCCGTTTCTTGGCATATCCCTATTTTCTTCATTCTGAAGTTTCACAACAATATCACACTCACGATCCGAAATACTCTTCAATGTCTCATTCTCCCTACATTTTCTACACACATTCACTCCTTTATTATCATCTAACCACACTCCGACCGCACTACGCAAAGTGTACATTTCGCAGCTAGTACACTGAATCATCTCTTTTATACTACCGTTCTTTGATAAAGATGGCGAACCATCATTACTAGCCGCCATTTTCCTTCGTCCTGAGCCATACTTACTTGCAACATATTTTATCAAATTATAACATACCAAAAACATACAAAAAGATGCACTAAGAGATGCAAGACAAACAAAGCTATGCAATATTAAATAAATTTATGAACGATAAGTAGTAGTAGATTATTATTAGTAGATTATATTTCGTATAGAAGTCTACTAAAAATGATAAGTGTAAACTTTTATCATTTTTAGTAGAGTATATTTAATATCTTTTATCACTCAATTGTGGATAAATATCTCCTTTTCATCAAGAAAAATTTTTATATCGTTAATTAATACAAGAAATCTTTCTAAAAATTGACACTTCTGCTGAGCCAGCAAACATTATTGTACAACAGAAGTTCCCTATCATCATCTGCCTATAATTTAAATAACTGGTGTTGCAGGGCTTTTTCTCGAACAGAATTTACAATTTTAAATGTAACATCCAAAACATCTTTTGTGTTTAATCTTTTACTACACAGTACTTGTTGGTGAATAATACAGTGTATTATTCACCAACAAGTACTGTGTGGTATGTTAAAAAATCTGGATATTTGTCATCGTTTTTACATAATGAAATGAAGCCTGATTTATTACCTATCATTGCAGGAGCACCATCAGTATTAATAAACACAAGTTTAAAAAGCGTAAGTTTGTGTTGTTTCACAAATTCAACAAATGCCGAAAAAATATCTTCTCCCTTAGTCCTTCCCAATAATAATATAAGTTTCAAAAGTTCTTCTTTACTTGAATAATCTTGAAATACCATGCAAATAAATACTGTTAACTACAATATCAGTGAAGTCGTTTGATTCATCAAAATTATAATGAAAACGCAACACACTGGTGAATGTCTGACATTAACCTGGCCCGGAAACTTTTCTCCGGCAATTGGAACTCTTCCTTTCGGCAATTTGAAACCTTGTCTGCGGCATAGAAGTAGTCTCTCTCTAGCGACGTCTCGAACTGATAAGCTCCTTTCTGGAAGCGGGAACCTCCTTTCTCAAGCAACATGGATCTGGGCAGTCTCTCTGACAGCGACTCTGGACCGGGCGGTCTCCTCTCTGACAGCAATTCTGGAACCAGGACCCCTTCTGATTGCTTCAATCCCTTTTTATTAGGCCACCTCTGAGACCTCGCATGAACTTTGGCAATCCCCAAAGAATCAGTATGAGTCTTTCATCTTAAGTTTCAAGTTTGGCATGCTTTTTTGTTCTCCTCTGCTTTCTTTTGATTGTAAATTGCCGGCCATCGGAAAGTTGCTTGAACTCTTTCTGACTGACCTCGGAAATGTTTACACTTAGTGCCTGCAAGCCTTTCTCGTACATAAAAGTTTCAATAACAATCTTTCCAATGCTGCCATGTACAGCTTCGGCGACAAAAACATTGCCTTTGTTTTTAACACTTTAACATATTCTTATTAAAGCAGTATATACAGTTAGCTTCAAAAGTATTATTTACAAAAACATCTAATACAAACTATACCAAGACAAACAAAGTTTATTTTTTTACGATATTCACATGGGACTTTACTTAAGTAAAAAATCGATGTAATGCGCTTTGGAATATTTAGTATTTAAGCTACAATCGAGTTTTTACACTTTGCTTATAATCGTATTCACTCGGCTCGCTGTTTGACTTCCACTGATCCAAATTAAATTCATTTACCCGGACTTAAGAAAATTACTGATTTGACAAATTTAATGGAAAAATAAATAAACAATAGCAATACACTTATAATACAAAATAATGACAAATAAAATATTATGTTTTCAGTTTTAATTAAATTTGTAAGTAAGGAGGAATACACAAGAGATCGACGAAAAATCACTTCGCAATCAACAGGTTGAACACCCCTGCTCTATGAGGATACTGCTATGGCAGAGGTGACAAGAATGATGTGAGAAGAGAGGTCGATGAATTGGAGGCTTAGGGAACTGCAGAATCTCAATGCAAATACAGATGCATGATTAGATGGGTTATCAGCTTGTGTGTTATGAGAATGTGCAAGAGAGCTGGCAATGCCTGTGACTAGGCTGTTTAGTTTAAATCAAAGCTTTGGAAGAGTGTGGATAAGAATATGATGCTATATGAGGGGCGACATGGTTTTGTTAAGGATCAATCATGTCTTAGTAATTTACTAACTTTTTATAATACAGTGCCAGCTGAGTTGGATAAAGGGAATAACTACACAATGATACTGCTGGATTTTACAACAGAGTTTGATAGAATACCACATAAACTA
This sequence comes from Typopeltis vanoorti, assembly GCF_054136105.1. NCBI lineage: Eukaryota > Metazoa > Arthropoda > Arachnida > Uropygi > Thelyphonidae > Typopeltis > Typopeltis vanoorti. The sequence continues at coordinate 51,668,099 of NC_143566.1, read as the reverse complement.
CCTTTGGTATTATTATTATTATGGGCGACTCCAGGGAGTCCTTAGACTCATCGAGGGAGGTCTTAAACATCATGTCCACACAACTATATGACATTCTCACAGTATGTATCATACCTTGCCTTGAACTCACTCACCATCATATCAAGATCACCATCATATCACCAACTCACCAAGAGAAGAGTGAGAGAGTTAGGATGGTGAGTATCTTACCGCGGTATGACAGCGAAGTGTTTAGAAGGAGGGCCATAATTGCCAATGACTTTATGCGTGGGTTATGCATGGAGAGTGGTGTGGAATTTGTGGATGTGTGGAATGAGTTCGATGGGCGAAAGGACTTATATAAGATGGATGGGTTACATTTGAATGGAGTTGGTGTACGGAGACTTGAAAGAGTGTTGATGAATGATGTGGAAGTGGATGTACAGACTCAGGGAAACTAGATTTATTAAGAGGGGGGGGGAGTAGATATGCAGACTTTAGGGGGGCAGTTAAGTGTATGAATGAGTATATTATGCCCGGGCGAGTACGACGGACAACAAATCAGAATGGGATAATTAGTATAAGGAATCAAAGTAGGGATGGGACAAATGGGCTTCTGCGATTCATGTACACTAATGCCAGGAGTATTAGGAACAAGAAGGAAGAGTTTTTGGCCATGGTTGGCACTTCCAGGCCACAGGTTGTCGGTATTAGTGAAACATGGCTGACAGAAGATGATAAAGCTAGTGGGATTGAATGCGATGGGTATAGCGTGTTCAGGAGTGACAGGGTGAATAAAAAGGGGGGAGGAGATGGGGAAAAAAGCACATTTGAGGCTGTTTGGTGTGAGATACAATCTAGCAGAACAAAATATACAATTGGGTGCTGCTATAGACCGGGTGATGGAGTGGATGGTGGGAATAGTATGCATAAGCAAATAGAAGAAATGAATGGAAGGAGGGTAATTATTATCGGTGATTTCAATTATGGTAACATTGACTGGAAAGAGGAGAGGGCACATGGGAGGAAGGAATTGGATTTTATGCAGTTATTAAGGGACAACTATCTATGGCAACATGTATTGGAAAATACCAGGGGGCAGAGAGTGCTGGACCTAGTAATTGCAACTGAGAATGTAGCTGTAACGAACATGACCATGTTGCCACCAATTGGTGAGAGTGACCATAAGGTCATGACTTGGGAGGTGGCTAAAGGAGTCGAATTTACAATTAAGACAGGGTATATGTGGAATAACCGGGCTGGTAAGTATGACAAGCTTAGGTGTGTGCTTGGCTCAATGCCATGGCATGTAAAACTGCAAGGGCTGGATGTTGATGGTGCATGGGAGGTGGTTAAGAACTGTTTGCAGGAGGCAATGGTTGACTGTATACCAATAGTCCGAATAATAAATCAGGTAGGGGTTAAATGGATGAATAACACTATTAAGCTTGAGCTGCAAAAAAAGAAACAATTGTGGAGGGAATTTAAGGAGAAGGGTGACCATCAGGTGCATGAACAGTATAAAGCTCAGGCCAGGATGGTAACAAAGGTGGTAAGAAAAGCAAAAGCAGATTACGAAAGGAAATTGGCCATGCAGGCTAAAGAGAATCCCAAACAGTTTTTTCAATATGTTGCAAGTAAAAGGAAAAATGCTCATGGTAGAATGATCTTAAAAAATGCTGAGGGTAGGGAGGTAACTGAATCAGTCGATGTTGTGGAATTACTGAGCGAGCACTTTGCAAGAGTATATCATCCAGGTGGTGGCTTTGCGGAAATGGAGGAACCAACAGCTTATACTGGAATTGTGATGAATGAGGTAGAGGTAACTAGTCTATTACAGAACCTCAATGTCAATACATCTGTGGGATTGGATGGTATACCAGCTCGTGTCGTACGTGAAGCGGCCAAAGAATTGTCAGTGCCCTTGACCATTATGTTTAATTTGAGCCTCAGGACTGGGTCAGTCCCAAGAGGGTGGAAAGAGGGGAAAATAGTTCCACTGCACAAAGGTGGTTCCAAGGCTGCTGTTGAAAATTACCGGCCAATCAGCATAACAGGAATCATTATCAAGGTCTTAGAGAAAATAGTCAAGAGGAAAATACAAGATTGGATAGAAGAAAACGGGATACTGTATCGGGGACAGCATGGTTTTGTGAAGGGTAGGTCATGCCTCAGTAACTTGCTCACGTATTATAACACAGTGACGGCTGAACTGGATAAGAGTAATGGGTTTACAGTGATTCTGCTGGACCTTGCTAAGGCCTTTGACAGGATACCACATGGAATTCTAATCAGTAAATTGCAGCATATGGGAATGGACATAGGGTTGGTGAGATGGATAGGAGGGTGGTTGACGGAGAGATATCAGAGAGTGGTTTACTCAGGAGTAGAGTCCACAAGATGGCCTGTGACTAGTGGTGTACCACAAGGATCTGTTCTTGGACCACTGCTGTTTAATTTGTTCATAAATGATATAGGAAAGGATCTGAGAGGAACAGTTCATTTGTTTGCGGATGATGCGAAGTTGGGTAGGGCAATAGTGAATGCAGATGACGTCAAAATTTTGCAGGATGATTTGGATAGATTGGAGGTCTGGGCTAGGGAGAATGGATGTCAATTTAATGTGGCAAAATGTAAGGTTATGCATTTTGGGGTGAAAAGATGGGAGGCAGTTTACTGCATTGGTGGAACCGTGCTCCAGGAAATTGATGAGGCACGAGATTTAGGAGTGTTGGTGGATAAGGAATTGAAATTTAGGGGACACATTGCAAAAGTGGCCAAATCAGCTCATCAAATCACTTGGTTGCTGAAGAATACGTTGACAAGCAGAGACAAGCAGGTTATTGTTCCTCTGTATCGAGCCTTGATAAGACCTCATCTCGACTACTGTGCTCAGATTTGGTCACCTAGGTTTCTTCTTGATGGGGAGGAGGTGGAGAGGATCCAGAGGCGAGTGACCAAGATGATAGCAGGTCTGTGGAATGAACCGTATGAGAACAGGTTGAGGATTTGTGGGTTGCAAAAATTGGTTGATAGGCGGAGGAGGGGAGATATGATTGAGACATTCAAATTACTGAAGGGTTTCTATAAAATTAATTCAGAAGATATTTTTGAAAACAGGGCTGGTTGTGGGAGGACTAGGGGACATCCATGGAAACTGGGCAAAAGTGTGGTTAGTAAAGGTGTTAGAGCTGGGTTCTTTACTTTTAGAGTAGTGAATGAGTGGAATGCGCTCCCTGAGTCTGTGGTGGATGCTGTGACAGTGAATGAGTTTAAGGCGAGGTATGATAGATACTGTATGAATGTCGAATAGTTGTGATGAAAATGATTTGGGGCCTCCCTTGATGAGTCTAATGACTCCCTGGAGTTGCCCGTAATAATAATAATAATAATAATATCACCCACAACAGACTCTGGCAGCTTATTCCACTCATTTACCACTCTAAAAGTAAAGAACCCAGCTTTAACACTGATGCTAACCACACTCTTGCCCAGATTCCATAGGTGACCCCCAGTTCTCCCACTACCATTCCTGATCTCAAAAATATCCTCTGAATTAATCCTATAGAAATCCTTTAGCAATTTAAATGTCTCAATCATATCTCTCCTTTTCCGCCTATCAACTAATTTTTGCAGCCCACAAATCTTCAACCTGTTCTCATAAGGTTCATTCCATGGACCTGCTATCATCTTGGTCACTCGCCTCTGGATCCTCTCCACCTCCTCCCCATCAAGAAGAAACCTAGGTGACCAAATCTGGGCACAGTAGTCAAGAAGAGGTCTTATCAATGCTTGGTACTTGACAATAACTTGCTTGTCCCTGCTCATCAAAGTATTTTTCAACAACCAAGTGAGTTGATGAGCTGATTTAGCCACTTTTGCAATGTGCCCCCTAAACTTCATCTCCCAATCCACCAACACTCCCAAGTCCCTGGCCTCATCAATCTCCTGGAGTATAGTTCCACCAATGTGGTATACTGCTGCTAATCGTTTCACCCCAAAATGCATAACCTTACACTTTGTCACATTAAATCGGCATCCATTCTCATTAGCCCAGAACTCCAATCTATCCAAGTCATCCTGCAAGATTTTGACATCTTCACTATTCTATTAGACTTCACTATTGCCCTACCCAACTTTGCATCATCAGCAAACAAATGAACTGTTCCTCTTAGATCCTTCCCTATAGCGTTAATGAACAAATTAAACAGCAGTGGTCCAAGAACAGAACCCTGTGGCACACCACTAGTCACAGGCTGTCTTTTGGACTCTACTTCTGAATAAACTACTCTCTGATATCTCTCCATCAACCACCCACCTATCCATCTCACCAACCCTATATCCATTCCCATATATTGTAGTTTATGGATTAGAATTCCATGTGGTATCCTGTCAAATGCCTTAGCCAGGTCCAGCAGTATCACTGTAAACCCATTACCCTTATCCAGTTCAGCCTTCACTGTGTTATAAAACTTGAGCAAGTTACTGAGGCATGATCTATCCTTCACAAAGCCATACAGTATCTCATTTTCATCAATCCATTCCTGTATTTTTCCCTTGACTACTTTCTCCAAGACCTTGACAACGACTCCTGATATGCTGATCGGTCGGTAATTTGCAACAGTAGTCTTGGATCCTCCTTTATGCAGTGGAACTATTTTCCCCTCTTTCCACACCTTTGGGACTAAACCAGACCTAAGACTCAGATCAAACAACAAGATTACATTTCTATAACTTTCAAATCACTATATTTGGGATTACTAATCTCATATATAGCGAGATTAGTAATCTATAGCGAGATTAGTAATTAGTAATCTCATATATAAGCGAGACTCAGATTAAACAACATGGTCAAGGGCACTGATAATTCTTTAGCCGCTTCACGTAAGACCCATGCTGGTATACCATCCAATCCCACAGATGTATTCACATTAAGGTTCTATAATAGACTATTCACCTCCACTTCATTCATCACAATTCCTGTATAAACTAACGGTTCCTTCATTTTTTCAATGTCACTACCTGGATGATATACTCTTGCAAAGTGCTCACTCAGTAATTCCGCTATATCGACTGATTCAGTGACCTCCTTACCATCGTCATTCCTTAAAATCATTCTGCCATGTACAATTTTTTTTTGTTGCTTGCAGCATATTGAAAGAACTGTTTGGGATTCTCTTTAGCTTGCATAGCTAGTTTACTTTCATAATCCGCTTTTGCTTTTTTTACCACATTTGTTACCCTTCTGGCCTGCACTTTATACCGTTCGTGTGCCTGCATGTCACCTTTCTCTTTAAATTCCCTCCACAGTTGTTTCTTTTTTTTGCAGCTGAAGCTCAATGGTGTTATTCATCCATTTAACCCCTACTTGTTTACTATTCGGACTCTAGGTATACAATAAGTCATAATGTACATAAAATAGTATATGGATGAGCAGAATCCAGAAAAAAGCAGATGACTAGTGGAGTGTTTGCGTCCGATAGTTAGCAGGGAAATTAAACTGTGATGTTTTTTTAGATCTGATGAGTAACTTCCAAATGTCACACAGAATCATCCCTTAGTTTCTGTTTAGGGTACCTTGTGAGTGGATTACCACTGTAGCTTCTTTTATGTTGCAGGATCTGTAGTCTTCTTCTATGTATAGCACTGAGCTCTTATCCCATTCAATGTTGTGGTGAGTGTTGGAGAAATGGAATGTCAACCCTGAACTGTCCTCTCTGTTGTTGTTGAGGTCTCCAATATGTTCCTTTTGTCTTATTTCTAAACTTCAGTTTGTCCAATGTAATTAGGCCACAAGAACATGGGATGTTGTAAACTCCAGGAGTTTACAATTAAGAGATTATGTAAGATGATTTAAAATTTATATCTTTGGAATGAAAAGATTACATACTTATATCAATGGTATTGGATTTGGAGCTGAGGGTGGGCAGGGAGTTGAAGTTCAGAGAGCATACTGCAAATGTTGTCAAAAGACTCAAAATATTACTTGAATGTTGAAGAGAACACTGGCAAGTAGAGATAATGAGGTTATTATTCCTCTTTATAAGGCTATGATCTCTCTGCTTATCACATACAAGCATTATTATTATTATTCGCGACACCTCCAAGGAGTCCGAAGACTCATCGCGGGAGGACACCTAGTGTACAACTCTCCATCTCCACCACTAACGAACCTCTACTACCAATCGACTACATCAGCGCCATCTATTGCTCACACCACCACAACAAGTATCTTTTGGTTATGAAAAACCCGAGTTTCTGGGAGAAAAAACCCTGATACCTCCGCATGAGTTCGGCTAATTCACCTTCAATTGAAAAAGTCCATATAAAGATTCCTCCTGTCACGATGGGAATCGAACTCAGGTCTTTTCCAATCGAAGGATACAAAGTACCGTCGTTCTTCCAATTGGGATATTGGGACGTTCTTTTCTGCCTGCTTTTCTGCTTATACAAGCAGGTTCTTTGCATGGAGAGCGGTTGGTGAGTGGAATGCATTGCCTGAGTGTGTTGTGAATGTAGACACACTGAATCAGTTCAAAGCATGGTTGGATGATCACTGTGTGCAATAGTGTGTTTCTCCCATGATGAGTCTCTGAGTCCATAGAGGTCAGGTGTTAATAATAATAATAATAATTATTATTATTTAGAGTCATGCACAAGTACATCATTTACCAGTATTGTGCATTTAACAAGCTGAAGCTTAAAAGCAACAATACCCTTAATGTAAGAAACAAGTATAAAACCAAAGTGTTTGAATGATTTGACCTTATCTTTCACCTATAATCCTCACCCTACCCTTTTCACATCCTCAGTCTGCTTGGGGTGAACTTCTCAGAGGACCTTATGAAGTGAAAAGATCAGTTATGAAGTAGAATAATTCAACCAATTATGAACTGAATACTTCAATTCAGGCAGTCTGCCCCCTTCCCTTTTGGAGAAGGGTCTGCAATGGTTATTTTGAATTTGGTTTCCAGTTTCTTGTTAGTTTAACTATTATTATGGCCATCTTCCATGGAATCAAAAGGCTCACACTAACCATTTTTCCCACAGCATTCATTCTTTATTGTTAGAGCACTACAATTACCTCTGGTAATCCCTTCTGGTCATTCACTAATCTCCAAGCAAAAGAATTAATCTTCACACCTTTCTTAATCACTCTCTTACATACAATTTCCAGGGGTGACTAAGTTCTCTCCCAATTCATCATATACTAAAAAATTCCATTTGCATCAATCTTACAGAACTTTTAATAACTTAAAAATTTATCATGTTCCCTCTTTTCTGCCTGTAAACTAAACTCTGCAACCTACACACACCTTTGATCTATCCTCATAGGGAGTGTTCTATAGACTGGCTCCTATCATGGTCACTCACTTCTGAATCCTCTCCATCATCTTATTTCCAAGAAAACCAGGTGACTAAATTATTATTATTTTATTCTGAATTCCATGGAGTCACAAGACTCATCATGGGATGTCAACACTAGTCCATATCCATTGTATCACTCAAACCCATCCACAGTTTGCACATTCATCACCATCTCAGGCAATGTAATCCATGCTCCTGTCACTCTCCATGAAAAAAACTTACTTGTTACCCTCTTACTCACCACCTTCTTTTGTAACTTCCAGGGATGGCCCCCTTGTTCTTGCTCCCTTCCCTCATTCTATCATCATATCTCCTTAGTATTAATATGATAACCCTTCAAAACAGCTTAAATGTCTCGATCATATTCCCATTTGCCTTCTATCCCCCAAAGTCTGCAGTCTGTGTGCCCTCAGAGTGTTCTCATAATCAACTTTGTACAATCCTGATATCATTTTTATCCATCTCTGCATCCTCTCCAAGTTACTTCAACTCCTTCACACCCTAGTGACCATATCTGAGCACAGAAATCCAGATGTGGTCTGATCAAAGCTTTATACAATGGGATCAGCACACGTTTATCTCTAGTGATCAACGTCCTCAATATTGAAGTAATTCTCTGAGATTTCTTCACAACCATTGTAATATGTCTACACTACAAGATCCCTTGCTTCCTCCACTTCTTCCAGTATAGCTCCACTCAGTGAGTATGAAGCAACTCTTAGTGGATCCCAAATTTTAAAACCTTATATTTAGTTGCATTAAACTGACATCCCCATTGATTGGCCTACTTTTCCAGCTTATTCAAATCTTCTTGAAGAGACAAAACATCAGCAATATTACTAATAACCATCCTAAGCTTCAAACAAACGAACACATCTCCCTGTAGTCCTGAGATAATATCAATGACATAAAGACTGAACAGTAATGGTCCCAGGACTGAACCCTGTGGAACTCCACTTGTAACCTTCCTACTCAATATACAACTCTCTAATATCTATCAGTGAGCCAATCACCAATCCAATCCACTAACTTTGGAAAAATCCAAAAAAAAAAAAAAAAAAAAATGACGTATGCCTCATCCACTGTTCTTGTTACTCTATTGGAAATACTATAGATTATACATGGCCTTTCCCATAATGAAGTGAACTGTATGGGAGCGATGGACTGCATTTGAGTGGTTATGGTGTGAGTCACTTGGAGAGACTGCTGTTGGAAGGTACAAAAGTGAGTACAGAGAATGAATCAGATCAAATAGGAAGTGATGTGGAAGAGCAGTAAAGTACGACAGGAGAGACTGAAGAGATGGTAATGAATGAGGAAGTGAGTGGCATGAGTATGGAAAATGAGAGAATGGGTGTGCAAGATGAACAGGGAAACAGGGAGGCTCAGGGTGGACAGGGGTACACAGCGTGAGAAAAGTGGATGCTCCAAGAGGATGCGAGAGCATGTGTAGACAGGAAAGGAATGGGATGACCTGGGATCAAGAGGAAACAGTTGGAATTGAAGAGGGTTCTGAAATGAATAAGCAGAAAGGGAAATGTCCCTAGTCGAGCATGGAGAGAGATCACAACGAAAGAGTGGTATCAGTGGAACTAGCTGTAGATCCAGGAATGAGCTGTTGTGTTTGTATATAAATGCTAGAAATGTAAGAAACAAGACAGATGAAATGGTTGCAGTAATTGAGTCTGTCTACTCAAAAATTGTTGGAATAAGTGAGACATGGTCAGATGAGGACAACATCCTGACAGGAATAGAGATGGAAGGGTATGATGTTTCGTGAGAATAGAAGGGGTAAAAAAAAAGGGGGGGTGCTACTGATGATAGAGAAAGAGTTATGTCCATACAAAGTAGACATACAAGAGGGAAATAGTACCAGTGGTTTTGAGGCAATATGGTGTGAGATAAAGGTGAATGGAATGAAATACTTGGTTGGAGACGTTGTTATAGACCAGGAAATGTGGATGGCAGTGACTATGAAATGTATAATCAAATTAGCCAAGCAAAGAAGAAAAGGGTGATCATTATGGGCAATTTTAATTATGGCAATATAGACTGGAATGATGAGATATCAACTGGAAGTAAAGAAAATGAGTGAGTTTTTGAGGGATAACTACCTTAGACAATATGTAACAGAGGGCATACGAGATTGAGGGTCTTGGATGGCAACTGGAAGTAAAGAAAATGAATTTCTTGAGTTTTTGAGGGATAACTACCTCAGACAATATGTAACAGAGGGCACACGAGGATTGAGGGTCTTGGATTTGGTCATCTCATCAGAGGATGTAATTATAAATGAAGTGTCAAATCACCCACCAATTGGTGAGCGTGAACATGAGGGTGATTACCTAGGTGGTTGCCAGCAGTGTGAGGATCTCTGTAAGAAAAGGGTATATGTGGAACTACAAGGGGGGGGTGATTTTAAAGAGCTCAGGATACAGCTTGCAGGTGTCGCATAGAATGAGGAGTTAGCTGGAAAAGATATCAATGCAGCTTGGAGAATTTCATTGCATCTACTAGATAGTTCTTGAAAATTCCCTAAGCTGCATTCTAAGGGTGAGAAAGTTAAATAAGGTAGGTGTGAATTGGATGAATAAAGAGATTAAGCATGTGATACAGAGAAAGAGGGTATTGTGGAGGCAGCATAAGAGAAGTGGAAATAACCAATTCCATGAGGTCCACAAAGACCAGGCAAGGAGGGTGACTTGGTTGGTGAGGGTAGTTAAAGAGAGGTATGAACAGCAATTAGCTAATGAAGCCAAAAAGAATCCTAAGGAGTTCTTTCGATATGTAACCAGCAAAAGAAAGAATGATTATGGAAGGATGACACTGATAGGAGAAAATGGTACATATACACACACACATAAATATTTATTTATTTATATTTATTATTATTATTTTTTATGTTGAGCCCATAAATGAGAGGTTTGTTGATCAATCTATAGTACAGTAGTACTGCATATGGGTAGTGGCTTAGGAAAGGAGAAACTTGTTTACATTTGATTTAAAAGCCTGTATATTGTATTCCTTGGGAAACACATCAGGGAGAAGAATGTTCCACAATACAGCAGTAGCAGGGATGAAGGAGAAGGAAAAGAAACTTCTTCTGTGGGTTTCAAGGTGTATGAGTAGCCAAAAGGTGTCACACCTTATTGGTAAAACTCTGGATTAGAGATAGATGTTGGAAGTTTCTCCAACATTTCCAACAACTTCTCCTCACTCCCCTGCTCACACCCTCCTTATATAGTTTCCAGCAATGGCCCATGTTCTCTCCCATTCTATGAAAAATCTCTTCCATGTCAACATGATAACAACTCTTAACTAGTTTATATGTCTCAATCATATCCACCACCCCCCCTTCCTCCTATTCATGAGGCTCTGCAACTCACATTCTCTCAATCTGTCCTCATACTACACATTCCAAAGACCACTGACCACCTTTGTGAATCTTCTCTGGATCCTTTCCTACATATCCTCATCACCATGAAAACCTGGTGACAAAATCTGGGGGCACAATAATCCATATGAGGCCTGAATAAGGCCTTATATAATGGCATCATAACCTCTCTATTTCTGCATGTCAGGGTGCACCACATCATTGCCATTATCCAATGCGATGTCTTCATAACTTGTGCGATGTGGCCCTGAATTTCAGGTCCTTGTCCACTATCACTCCTAGATCTCTCATCTCCTCTAGAATATATTTCCTCCACAAATATATTTTTGTGAAAGAAACTTCGAATTTTTATGAAATATTGTTTTTGATTTGAGAACAAATTAAAATTTAAATTATAAAATATTTGAAATAGCTTTAATTTAAAAGCACTCCAAAAAGTTTACGAGCACCCCCGATAACCCTGACAAATCATACTCTTTGCTCGGAGTAATAACAAAATCTTGCAACATAATAGATTTAGAGAGCATGTGAAAAAAAAAAAAGTACTACACAAATTATTATTATTATTATTTCGGGCGACTCCAGGAGTCCTCAGACTCATCGAGGGAGGCCCTAAACATCATGTCCACACAACTATGCGATTACATTCTCACAGTATCTATCATACCTTGTCTTGAACTCGTTCACCGTCATAGCACCCACAACAGACTCTGGCAGCTTATTCCACTCATTTTCCACTCTAAAAGTAAAGAACCCAGCTCTAACACCCCTGCTAACCACACTCTTGCCCAGCTTCCATAGGTGTCCCCTAGTTCTCCCACCACCAGTCCTGATCTCAAAAATATCCTCTGAATTAATCCTATAGAATCCCTTTAGCAATTTGAATGTCTCAATCATATCTCCCCTCCTCTGCCTATCAACTAGTTTCTGCAACCCACAAATCTTCAACCTGTTCTCATATGGTTCATTCCATAGACCTGTTATCATCTTAGTCACTCGCCTCTGGATCCTCTCCACCTCCTCCCCATCAAGAAGGAACCCAGGTGACCAAATCTGGGCACAGTATTTAATTGTAACAAATTAAGTAAAAAAAAGAAAATTGTAACAAATGTTACAATTTTCTTTTTCTTTTATCAATATATTTGAATATACATCTTCGCATTACATTAAAGGAAATAAATTCTGGTTACAATATTTTATTTAAAATATTTTAATAACATTAAATATGTAAACTTCCTTGTACTTCCAATACCAAAGAAGCAATAGGTAAAATTTCAAAACTTGAAAAATTAATTTAGGCGACATACTTTCTTAAGCTTAAATTTAAGAATATTAATAAATGAACCAATTTTGAAATAACACTGGTCTAAGTATAATTATTTGGTATAGTTAAATTGCATAGCAGCAAAAAATATTTGTACATTATGCAGAAATTCGTTTATAAGTAAAAATTTATATTTATGAATATAAATTTAAAAGTTCTAGACTGAATTATTTAATACCTGGATTGTTCACGAAATACAATTGCAGTGAGTCAGTTTTTTTTTCGATAGAACATAGCTGACAACTTTCTGTACTTCAAAATGATCAAAATAGGGCAAGCAGCCAACAACATTTCACTGTTAAACATGACACGGCGATATAGTTTACCTCCTTTCTTTATATGATTCATTCAACAACAGGCGTTCCCAAAGATCACAAACGGGTCCGTTTCTAGATTGCCAAGGGTATGTTCAGTAAATCTCTGTTTTGAACATTAAAAACGTTGGTTCATTGTGAATCAGTAATAGTGCCTTCATGCCGTTAATACAATTCGAATTGTCCGATGAACACGAGCAACCCCGGAAATATAATAAAGCACTAGAAGCGAAAATGAACTTCTATATTATTATTATACAAACACCTCCTGGAGTCAATACTCACGGTAGAAGGCAATAGTAAATTTGTGCATATAACAAGTGCATTGATAGTTTTATTTTGTTTTATTTGCTTTGTTTTTTTAATTCAGAAAGAAAAAAAAAGGCCGTATTATTCCTGGTATATATATGTGTGTGTACAAAGAAAACTAATTCGAAATCCCCCCCCCTCCCAACCCAGAACAATCGTTATTCGCGTGCGTTCCCTGAAACCATAATTCAGGAATATGAATTAATTTTAAGGATTTCGCTTTAAACTTCTTTAATCGGATCCAGAAAGAATAATCATTTCCCCCTGCTTTCAAAATACCAGGAATAATACGGCCTTTTTTTTTCTTTCTGAATTAAAAAAACAAAGCAAATAAAACAAAATAAAACTATCGATGCACTTGTTTTTGTTGTTGAATAATGACACAAATAAAAACGTGAAATAAATGTTGTTAATGAAGAAACAATAAGGAAATTATCAAACATACGCTAAAACTCTACTAAATAGTTTAAATGTTCTTCCCCAAACCAAACTGCATTCAAAATCAATGAAGGAAACTAGGGACGATCTCTTCTTCCATTCACGTTCGAGGATTTTAAGTCGATCTATTCATATTACTTCTATTCTTTGATTATGGAAGTTGTCCATTGGGTCGGTGATGGAAACTACAATGTGTCAGTTATGCTAAGAAGTAAAAAATGTTGAATAATGTTAAGACTTGCACTATTAGGGACACTAATGGTGAAAGTCTTAACTTCTGATTTGGTATTTATACTGGACATATATTTTAACTGAAGACAGATCAATGAAAATAATTAAAAACACAAATTTGATGAAAAGTAACTCTCACTCACACATATATATAGACCTTACAGTTAAGTCTGTCGACGATGCCTTTTGGTTGGAAACACTGGTGTTCCAATCCTGTCTGGGGAACGAAGAACATTTATAAGGATTTGCTCCAACTGAAGATGAGTCAGCCAGTCTTACACACCGGCCGACTCTCATTATTATCGGCTGACGGGGGGGGGGGAGGGTGGTGACGGCATTTCCTACCAAATACAAACAATTTTTCATTCCACAAAACAGGTAAACTGGCCAGAAGAATATACGAAATTTACACGAAATCTCATATATTCTTCAGGCCAGACATAATACACTAGCTTGGTGGCCTTAGTTGCTCCAGCTGTAACTCCAAAATTCGATGCTAATTTGCAAAGCGACATTGTTACACAAACATATATAACCCCACCTCTCACCCTGCAAGACATCTTCCTCTCCTACCGTATCACCTCAGGGGAACGGGAAACTCTCCAGTGTGTGTGTGTGTGTGTGCGCGTGCGAAGAGAAGTGAGTTAAGCTGATTCGTCCGATTAAAAATAAATAAATAAAGACAGCGGTTTTACATTTCGTGGCTTTTAGCCTTTCCAGTGAAAACTTGAAAGGCTTTAAAGATGAAATTCATCTTTAAAGACGAATAAAATGGCTTATATATTGAATATATTATTGCTATATACCATTGCTTATATTATTCATTGCAATAATATACCAATGCTTCTATTATACTATATATCATCGCAATATAACATATTACAATACTGTACAGCATGTTCACTACATAAGCAATTATGTTCATCTTTAAAGACGAGTATACCCTGTTACATAGGCCTTCACTTGGAAGGCCAAAAAGATAAAAAAATTACTGGTTTTAAATTTCCTATTTTTTTTTATTTTTTATTAATAGATGAATCCATCTAACTCAGTTCTTTTCACTGCAGAGAAGTTTCGCACAAAATCAGAGCTTCCCAGACCGATAAGGAGGAGATGTACTGAAGTGTTGGGGGGTCTTCGAAAAACGTACATATGCACGTGCAATTAGTTTAAAAAGCGTCTTTTGATTGGAAAACACTAATAATAGATTGGCTCGATGCATAATTTCTAAACAGCGTATCATATATGATCAGTTTCGGGATGTGATCTGACAAGAGAAAAAAAAAATTAACTTGTACTGTAGATGATTGGCAGTAGAGGTTCGGTGTAGAGACGAAGAGTTGTACAATAGGTGTCCTCCCGCGATGAGTCTTCGAACTCCTTGGAGGTGTCACGAAAAAATAAAAATAAAATAAAATAAAATAAAATAAATGAGTTGTAGGACAAACGATATGTTTCTTTCACCCATTGAAGGACTACAAAGTAGAAAAGATCTTGAGAAAATACACTCAGTCAGAGCTTCCTGGTTGCTGATGGCACTTTTTTTTTCTTTGTGCACATTTTCATTAAGAGTGAAAAAAAAAGTGTTTTATATATATATATATATCAAAAGACAGGTTACGAGTGCTCAAAAATATAAACTGACAAATCATATCAGTGATGCATAATAAAGTGGTGCATCAAGAAATTCTAATCGTATTCTTGATATAAACTGGAAGTGGGGGTGAACCCCACTCCTTGATTCCTATAAACAGTTTCACTCAATTTTGAATTCCGAGTTTTACTACACACAAAATTCTGCTCAGTTTGTAAACTAAAAATATGCTTCGGAAAGTACATATATTAATAAAAATCAAATAATCAAATCTCGTATTTCTGAACAACTAGCAACACGATACATAAATAACTTTCTTGAATATTTTTAAATTCTGTTCTTTCATAGCTGGTATAGTTCTGAATTCCGTCGTAGTCATTTCCTGTCCTGTACCCTCAAGGGATGTACAGGATACTATGATAGTTCATTAAAATTTCACTACTAGTTTCCTATAAACAACTTTCTTTCAAATTGGTTCATTATTTGTTGCTTCTGATTTGATGAGTTCTTAGTTTACTGTCTTTTAAAACACTCCTAAAAAGATTAACCCCAACCTCGATACTTTAATAATATCCATTTATATTTATTAAAATACAGAAACCGTAATAGACGTTTACGCATACCGAATAGTGAGCAAGATGCTCTTTTAATAAAGCGAAATTCCTATTTAAATTATTATTATCACTTATAAATTAATTTCTTACATAACTTTTTGTTCAGTATATAAATAGTATATCAAAAGTAAATTTGTTTTTGCTCTTTTTTAAATGTTTATATAATTTGTGAATCAGACATATAAACAATTGTTATTTTTTTTTATGTGATAAAAGCAATTTATTTTGATGTATGAACAAATTTTAATATGCGTTTATTATATTTTAATAAACCAGGGTATAGCCTTTCCCATCATAAAACAAAACTATATGACGGGGAAATATTAGATCTCCATTTGTTTACTTCAAATATGTAACTAGCTGTGGTATGCAGCTTTCCTCGCATTCGCATATAATTCCATGCTTGCTAATATGAGTTCAGTTTTTGTTAAGTAATGTGAATGATTAATAATAACAACAACAACAACAACAAAATTGATCAACAAGAAGCGTCTTTTCAAATTATACTGCTTCCGATTCCAAATAGCTATATTTACATTAGTGGTTTTAATTTTTATCTCGATACATGTGAAAAGTTCTCTTCACGATTGTATAATTTCATACAAACACTTCGCCAATGCAAGTAATCAAAACCGAAACAGATTATTATATAAAACAAATCAGAAAGGGGATGTATTTATGTTAAACTAATCGCATATGTAAAAGTCAAATGATATACAACCTTCATAAATAGTAGGTCACAGCACATTTTTTTCTCCTGATTATCGGAAAACAGCTTTATATTTTTTTTAAATGTAATCCTTACCTCCATTTTCCATGGTTCTATTATAAAAAAGCAAAACATCATTCCACGGTTGGATCATATCTGTTTGTAGCAAAATTACCCAATAACAGAATGGTAACTCGGCCGATACAAGCCGGCGTTCAATGCTAAATTTCACCGACAAGCTAACAGTGACATAGGCGAGCTGCAGCCGCCGGCTCTTTTTGTACCAATCCAAGGAACCGGCAGTTACATAAACGCTAGTTCGGCTAGTTGTCCACCCAAAACTGCAGCGCCATCTAGGATAAAAATTTTCATGTACTTCTCTAATAAAATAAAATGCAAAAATTAATAAAATGAAATAATTTAAAGATTTTTATTTATCATTAATGCGATTTCATGCTCTAGTCTCGGGAGCTTTTGTATATTCATTTGTATATTTATGTGTATATATAAATCAATATCAACCTTACTATTCCATTTTTGAGAAACTGTAATCATGACGAGGTTTCACTCCTGGTAATCGATGAGGTCAAGGAGTTGGAGTTATAGTTCATAAAGAACTGGAGTTACAAGGCCATATTGCACAAATTGGGAAAACAGCATAACGTATTGCTTGGATGCTTAAAAAACATGGTGGGTAGGGACAAAGAAGTGATCCAACATTATAAGGCACTAATACGTTCTCATCTGGAAGCTGAGATTCTGTAGATTAGGCTTCTTGGGGGGGGGGATGAGGAAGCAGTTAAAAGGATTTAGATCAAGATGGTTTCTTATAGGTTACGTGACAGACAGAAGAAGGGAATATGATAAAAACATATAAATGATATAGAAACAACCCCATGCATGCCATTTATTTGTTACAGGCCTTGACGTTTCTCGTGTGTGGAAATAATATAAACAAAAATATTACATACCTGGAAGAAATACCGTTCTAAGTTCGACTCTAATCGTCTACTAAAGAAGCTTTTTTTGGACATGTTCCCTTTCTACACTTAGCGAAGCTGATAAAAGGATTTCATGGAATGGATGTGGGGGAAATTTTTCGATATACTGCAAGAGGGAAATGAACAAGAGGTCTTATTAGAAGTTGAATAAAATAGTTAGTTTGGATGAAACTTTATATTTTTTATTTTATTTTATTTTTTACTACAGAGTGATGTGTTTGAGTGAAACAAATTGCCTGAGGTGTGGTTGTCACTTGTGGTTAATCAGTTTAAGAAAAAGGTATGATAGTTATTGTGTGAATAAAGCTAGTTTGGACTTCTCACGGTGAGTCTTTTGACGCTTTGCGGGAGGTATGAGAGGTTTCCCCTTGCTGAGTCTTTGGACTCCCTGGAGGTGTCATGTAATAATAAGTATTTTATAGAATGGTTAGTGTTAGCTTCCCACAATGAGTCTTGGACTCCATGGAGATACTTGGTTGACAACGACAACAACAACAAAGAAATACCATCTTACTGATAAATCGTTACAAATAAAGAAAAGAAAAAAAGTGATTCAGCAGGTTAATAAATTACTCTTGCGATCAGAATGTTTTGTTTTATGAGGCGGTATGGATGTCATCTAGGTACACACAATTGAATAGAACATCAGTGCCTTAATCACAGTACACTTTCTGAAGCATAAATATAAATGTATATAAGTGTCCTTCAACATGTATTGTAACCGAGAAGAACATAGCCTACGGTCTGTAAGAGAAACATAATGAGATAAGTATGGCAATTACATACCTTAATGCTGGCATCAAATTTTATAAGATCATCTCACTCTGACTTATATTCACTTCTCTAAAACAAAATATATAAAAAAGTAATAACTGCCTCTAAGGCCTTTTTGCCATTACTTTTGCAAGTCGGTAGTTCGTATCGTCAACAGATAAGTTCATTTTTACAGGCAATATAGAAACTTACAGGTGGTGAAGCTCATTCGCAATTCTAACTATCGCCAAACAAATTCTGCCATCTTCCTTTCCCGAACTGGTATTACAGCGAAGGTTGATGATCTATTACACCGGTTTATTGCGTTTTCGGAGGAAGAAACCCATTCGCCTGCAGCAAATCTAACTCAGGAAACGGCTGAAAGAGGGGCCTAAAAAATTTCTTTCGTGGGCAACTAAAATCGAACCTACATTCATCTTTTTATGCATCACAGATGTTATCAAGAAGCCACACAGGAACTGCTAAAAATTTTCATGTTTTTTGGAACTACTTGAGATTTTTGAAGGCAAACGTAGTTTCTCCACTATTACTAACTTTATCTCATGTTTGTTTCTAGCCTAAAAGTTATATCTGATATGAAATTAAAGGTGTGAGTGTGTGGGGGAGGGATATAGCATAAAGAGGCATGAATCACATGTAAGGTGAGGGAAGAACATACGAGAAACTACAGTTCTGAAGAAATTCGTGACGTTGAGGAGCGAACCACAGAGAGTTCAAAGTGAAGTAAAGAAATTATAAAATAATTCTTTTTGAACTGTGAGAAAGGGAAAAAGCAGAATATTGGAACTAGACAGGCAAAGGCAAAGGCAAGGAGAATGGGGCTGAGATAAACAGATAAGCAAAGGCAAATAGTTTGGCAATAAATTAGAAAGCTAGAAAAGAAGAGAAATATAATGATTGAAGGATGAGAAATCAGGAGAAGGAGTGGAAGTTAGAGTAGAGTTCTGTTGGTCGGAATTATGGATGAAGCAACATAACGGAATATTATGTATGTTTGTACAGAAAAGGAAAGAATGGCTAAAAAATTGTTTTGCAAACTAAAACTCATAGAGTTGAAAAGCTAGAAGAAGTAGAATGTATGTTAAGTGAGTGCATTCTCCAGCAATGTTCTTTATTATTATCATTATTATTATTATTATAATATATCGCTGGAGACCCAAACTATCCACACAATATTTATCATACCTCTTCTTGAACTCATTGACAGACGAAGCACTCACAACTGAATCAGGCAACGCATTCCATTCATTCACCACTCCCCAAGCAAAAAATCTAGTCCTCACATCATGTTCTTACAACACTACCCCATTGCTCAAATATAAAAATCTTTTAGTAACTTAAATGTTTCTATCATAACCCCCCTCTTCTCTGCCTATCAACTAACCTCTGTAATACACAAACGCTCAATTCGTCAATGTAAGGATATCCTTGCACCACTCACCAACTTGGTCACTCGCCTCTGAATCTTTTTTCACACTTCCTCATCTCCAAGGAATCCAGGCGAACAGACACATTAATTCAGATGTGGACATATCAATGCCTCATAAAGAGGAATAATAGCTTCTTTATCTCTGCATGTTAATGTGTTCTTCAATAATCAAGTAATCCTACGAGCTATCTTGGCCACCTTAGCAACATGCTTCTGAACTTCGACTCTCTATTCCCAAGTCCCTAGCCTCGTCAGTCTCTTGGAGTACAGTTCCATCAATGTGGTACACAGCTTGTAATCTTTTAATTCCAAAATGCATAACTTTACACTTTTCAACATTAAACTGATATCCATTAATCTTTTGCCCGTATTGCCAGCTTATTTAAATCATCTTGCATGCTTTCTACATCAACTTGATTAATTATTGCGCTACCCAACTTTGCATTATCAGTAAACATTTGAAATAAACATTTAATTATCTACCTTCAAGTCATTTCCTATATCATTTATGAACAAACTAAACAATAATGGTCCAAGCACAGAGCCTTGCAGCACACCACTGGTCTCCTGCTTCATCCTGGATTCTGCTCCTCCATAAACTACTTTTATCTTGTCTCTTATCCACATCAACAGTTTAATATCCATTCCCATTTGTTCTAATTTGCGTAACAGTATCCATATGGTATCCTGCCAAAAACTTTAGCAAAATCCAGCAGTATCACTGCGTAACCATCCCCCTTGTCCAACTCAGCTGTCACTCTATTATAAAAAGTTAATAAATTACTAAGGCAAGACCGACCTTGAACAAAACAGTGTTGGCCCTCCATATAGTATCATATTCTTATCCACCCATTCCTGAATTCTGTATTTAACCAACTTTTCCGATACTTTTACCACCACTCCTGAGATGGTGATTGGTCTGTAATTTTCTACCGCAGTCTTTGATCCTCCTTTATGCAAAGGAACTATTTTACGTTTCTTCCACTATCTAGGGATCTTTCCTGTTTAAAACTAAAAAAACGGCCAGTGAGAGATGATAAACCCTATTACCTCCGCATGGCTCAAGCATATAGAATTGGGTGAACGATTACAGTTTTTGGTAGAGGTAAGGTGTAAGGGCGAATGAGTAAGCTGTTGAGATTGTAATACAAAACCAGGAAATCACTCGTTTAGTATTCTGTTCTGCACAAATCGCAAATCATAGAAATGCCATTATGAAGCACAATGATGCTTAATGCGAATGACTTGAGAGTAAGTAAGAACCTAGCTGCAAACAGTTTGCGAACAAGTCAGATTGTGCAGAAAAAGAATGGAGGTAGAAAATAGAAAGCGAGTTGCTATAGCATGATGATACTAGCTGCTTGTAAATACATGAAATGAGAGCTAGAACAGGTAGGATAGAGAAGTTTAGAATATATGCAGTATGGAGTGCATTTGACAGCAGAAAAGTGCTATATGCAAGTGACGTATAGCAACTGAATAGGAAGGGTATAAGCATTTTAAGAGGTTGCTGCTCGGTAATATTTGGAGTCAGAAAAACTATAGTTGCTAGGGTAGAAGATGACATAGATGGCCACATATACTCGTGCTATGGCTTGGAATACAAGATATTGCACGGTATGTTGCAAAGAACAATAAATAATAGGAAAGTAATAACAGGTATGAAATTAAAGACTTCTGGCAATACACTTTATATATACAGGGGGAGAGAAAATGACGTGGCAATTTCTGCCTATTTTTATGACGAAACGATTAGCGACAGAAAAATGCAACATGCAGTAATTGAAAAAGAAAATCAGTTTCAGATCGCGCATGCGCAAGAATGCGTTTCGATAGCTACCACTAGAGCATTCGATCATTGATGAAAAAGACAAGATTGCGAGTGGATCAGAGCGTGCTTTTTGCGTTTTAGAGCTTCATAACTAAAAGTCTGTTATTATTGTGCAGCGAGCATTTCAGCTGCGAATTCCATTCGTAAGTGATACAATAAATTTCAAGAGACCGGCTGCATCTGTAAAGGGAAGAGTCCTGGTCGACCGCATGTGCGTGTGACCGAACAGTTGATCATGTTCGACAGTCTTTTCTTCGAAGTCCGATGAGGTCAACACGACTTCAGCAAAACTTACCACAGAAAACAGTGTGGCAAATTCTGCGGAAATGCTTTGCTCCATATCGATTACACTTACTACAGGCTAATACGCCAAATGATAAGCTGGTTAGCTTCTCTTTTTGCTCAGACATTAAGGCCTGCATCGAAGAGGAAGAAACGTTCATGTCAAGAATGCGTATCAGCGACGAAGCCGCATTTCATTTGTCAAAAAAAGTGAACCAACACAACATCTGTGTATGGGGTTCTGAAACCTCCACATTCAGCTATTGAATATTCAAGGGACAGTTCAAAGGTAAATTTGTTTGTGCCTTGACAGAAGATAAAGTTTATGGATCTTTCGTATTTGCTGAAACAATTGTACCCGAACTGTATACTGTGACATGTTGGAGATATGGCTATTGCCACAACATCTGAACGACAGACCCAGTACTGCCTTTCAGCAAGATGGGGCACTGCCGCATATCCATCATGAAGTCATATCCCTTTCGAACAACCACCTTCCTGAAAGATAGATAGGCTGAATGGATCATACAAACTGGCCTGAATGGTGACAGGACCTTATGCCCAAAGATGTTCTCCTCTTAGGGTATCTAAAGGAAAACGTTTATGTGCCACCTTGCACAAAACTTGGTTCATCTGAAGGAACGCATAATCAGTTTTAGAAACGACTGATTGCCAGATGTGGTTTCTGTGCTGCAAGAAGTCACGCGCAATCATTTTGAGGTGTTCTGTGCGACACGTGGGATGCACATCATAGTTTTATAAATCAGGTACAAAAATTCTCAGTTACTATTTCAACTAATGCAAGTTTCGCATTATTGTGTTTAATAGAGTTTGTTCAATAAATGTTTCTAATCACACATCATTTTGACTCACATTGTACACACACACACACACACACACACACACACACACACACACACACACACACACACACACACACACACACACACACACACACACACACACACACACACACACACACACACACACACATACTGCTTGGAAAGAAAAGAAAATACCCCTTTCCCCTCCACATGGGCAAGGTGCATCGTGAAGTGCGAGTCAAAGGATAAGTTTAGGGAATATGATGCATGCTCCCAATCAGTAAGACTGTCAGCGGGTGAAATAGCTGAGAGAAGGGAACTGATTGTGTATCAAAGAAATATTGTGATACGATGCCATGCTGCAGCCTACGTGTTCTGCAAACTGTTGAAAAATTGGGCCATCCAGGTCAACAAAAAGTGAACCATACTGGGATGAAAGCACAGGGTGTCAAATGTAAATACTATCCGCAGTGCATGACCCAGCACACTCAATAAACGTGACTTTAGGTTGCTAAGGATAATATGTAAAAATCGCCATTCATCGTCCGATACGTTGAATGCGGAGTTCCGCGCATCGAATGGAATACGAATCTGCACAAAAACATTCAGAACTAATGCTCATAACATGGGTTTCCATGGTAGGACCGCAATATGCAATCGCCACATTACTCGAACCAACATGCAGCGTCATCTTTAGTGGCGCAAAAAGTGTATACAGCGGGACGTGGAAGCTTGGAAAGCTGTCATGGAGTGAAGAATCACGCTGCAGCCTCTACCTACAGATGAATGGATGTGGAGATGCCCACTGAAAGTCTCTTGTTAGTGTGCGAAGGCGGTGATTGATGATATGGTCTTGTTTTCCTGGATTGGCTTTGGACCTCTGTTTGTGGTGTCGCGAACAATGAAATTCGAGACGTATCTGAACATTCTGGACAATGCAATGCCTCTTACTTTATGGCATTTCTACGGAACTGATCATTGTCTCTTTCAGCAAGACAATGTACCGTGTCATAAGACTATTGGTGTAACTGCGTAGTTTGTGTCGTGGACATGAAGGCCACCACACTCGACTGGCCGCGACAGAGCAGTGATCTCAACCCTACTGAATAAATACGCATAAATACCAAGTACTCCTATAGATATTTCTAGTGCAATCATATATATATGATTGCACTAGATATATATCTAGTGCAATCATAGATAGATGGGTCTCTGAAACCATGCAGTACTTTAAACAGAGATGACATCTCGTTCTGGATTCAAAAATGACATTTTGACTATAACACTGGACAGCCTCATTTAAAAAATCAAAACAGATATGTAAAAATCAATAATTGCTCCCAGGGAATCTTTTATTCCATAAAAAGTAATGGTGCAAAGTACAGTCATTTCCACCAACTGGATCTGTCTACTGTTACGCACAGAGTTTATTAAATTCAAGTTGCGTTTTAGCCTATGATGTATTTAAGGATTGTAGAATTTCGTTTTAATTAAACAACATGAGTATTCAACTGATCATGGAGCAGTTATGCTCACATATTTATCAAGAAAAGGTTGTTCGACATTAAGTTCAAGGATACAACTGCATCCGTTAAATATTGGAGACATGTCCTTCAACAGATAGAGGTTGTATCTACTTTTGCAGAAGGATTGCCGTTTCGATAAAGAAATAATAATGGGAAATTTAATTCACCTCGACATGGACATTTTTTTGGATAGTTACAACTAATTATCGTCTCCGTAGCTCAGTAGGTATAGACGAAGACCTTTGGATGGAACAACCTGGGTTTTAATCTTATTTAGGACGCGAAGAATTTATATCAGGTGTTTTCAACTGAGAGTGAGTTAGCCGATCTCATACGAATGTAATAGTCGTCCTCCTGGGAAGTCGTTTTTTTTGTCTGCCAATTAGCAAACTGGCTAGTCGAACACACGCAATTTACAGACAAAAGAATATTTGTAGGAATAGGACAAACCACCTTATCTGGAGTTATGGTTAAGAAATCCAAAGATACTTGGAAGGACATGGGCGCTTAAATACCTGTTAGACCCACTGATGGTGATTAGAACTAACTGTTTAGTTTGATTCTTTTCTCGATAACCATATCGTTCGTTTTGGGAATTCTGGATCTCGAAAGCTGTCATATTTTTCTAAAAAAAAAAAAAAACTCTATGAGACGAAATTTTTGATTTAATGACTAAAAAAAGTAAGAAAATCTATTTTTGAAGGTTTAAAAGAAGCTGGTTATTTTCATGTGTCAGTTTATGATCCACTTCCATGCCTCTGATCTTCTCATACACTGCTTGGAAAAAAGTCAACGGACATAGTATGAGAAACAAACAGCCATGGCAACTACCTTAATAAGACGTAGGACCTCCTTTCACTGCGATGCCCGCAGCAATTCTACGGAGCATAATATCCCCAAGCATATGATAGCGATCAATGGAAATTTTAGACCATTCTTCCTGTAGGCATATAATGAGGTCCTGAACTGTAGTGGGTTGGATGTCCCTTGACCTCACCCAACGCTCCAGTTCATCCCACAGATGTTCAATAAGGTTAATGTCAGCGCTCTGTGGAGACCAGTAAGTGTGGTGACGTTCATGTCCACAAACCACGCAGTTACAGCAGCAGCTTATCATAGAGTGCATTGCTTGTTGAAAAAGACAATGTTCAATTGCTTCTTCCACAAAGAAGGAAGACTGCAGTGTCCGAGAGATATCTGAACTCTGAAAGTTCAGATATCTCTTGGAGTTCAATTTTCGTGGTACCACAGAGGACCGAGGCTAAATCAGGAAAAACTGGATCCGACCATCACACCGCCACCTCCGAATTTCATAGTTGGGGTTACGCACTCTGGTAAGAGACGTTTACCGGGAATCTTCCATACCCATCCATCTGACAGGTTGAAGGTTTAGCGTTTTTCTTCGCTCCATGACACAGCTTTCCAAGCTTTCACGTCCCACTGTTGCACCACTGAAGACGACGCTGCATTGGTTTGGGTAATGTGGGGATCGCATATTGCGGTCCTACCATGGAAACCCATGTTGTGAGCCTTAGTTCTGAATGTTTTTGTGCAGATTCGTATTCCATTCGATGCCCGGAACTCTGCATTCAACGTGCCGGATGAGGAATGGCGATTTTTAGATATTATCCTTCATAGGACCATTCGGCCACGTTCGGTGAGTCGTCCACTGAGGATAGCACTTGCAGTTGACTCCTTGCACTTCCATCTCCATATGGTATTAGTAATCTCTGGTTCCCCTACTTTTCCTAAAAAAGCTTGCTTGTTCCTCGGGCATCTCTGCCTCAATCTTATTTAGCATGAGCTTTAATAAAATTTTGCTTGCATGAGATATCAAACTAATAGTTCTATAATTCTTGCATGCCTTCATATCACCTTTGCCATAGAAAAATATAAATTCAGACTCCCTCTGGTAATGTGTTTCTTAGATTACTCTACAGCTTTTGACTGTGTTGAGCATGTGAAACTATGGGAAGTAATGAAAAGAATGGGTTTTCCTCAACACACTATCAGGTTGATAGCCAACTTGTATAAGGAGCAAGAAGCCACAGTAAGAATAGGTGTTGGATTGACAGACTGCCTTCAAGTTGGAAAAGGAATTAGACAAGGATGTTTACTTTCTTCTCACTTGTTTAGTATATATGCAGAGGACATCATGCGTGAAGCATTGGATGAGCTCAGGACAGGAATTAGGATAGGAGGTAGATTGATCAGTAATCTGAGGTATGCTGATGATACAGTACTCCTTTGTAATGACATGGAAGAATTAGGACTAATTCTTAACAAAGTTAACAAGATCAGTAATACCAGAGGACTTCAACTCAATTCTAGCAAGACAAAGATCATGGTTCTCAAAGGAAAAACAAACAGAGAAGTTCTTGAGAAACAAATGTATCTTAATGGAGAAAGAATTGAGGAAGTCAGCAAGTTTGAGTACCTGGGATCCATTATTAATGTGAAGAATTGCTGTTCAGAAGATGTCAGAAAAAGGTTAGGAATGGCTAAAACAGCAGTCAGAGACCTGTCTAAAATCTGGAAGGATGGATCTATCTCCATGGGAACAAAGTTGAGGATTTTAGATGCAGTAGTTTTTCCAACAGCGACTTATGGATGCAAGACTTGGAACCTAAAGAATTCAGATAAGAAACAGATATCTGCTTTTGAGATGTGTGTTACAGAAGGCTGTTGAGGATATCATACACTGAAAGGCGTACAAATGAATGGGTGTTAGAAAAGATTAGTAGAACTTTAGGGCTCCTTAAGGATACTGACAGAAGAAAGTTAAAATATTTTGGATACATAGAAAGGATGGAAGGAGGACTTCTCCGAACAGTAATAGAAGGTAAAGTTCCTGGGAAAAGAGGCAGGGGTAGACCATCAATGAGATGGATTGATGGCGTGTGTGGAGCGGCTGATCTTCAGAGAGTTGAGGCTGTCAGAAAAGCAAACAACAGGACTACATGGCGTGGCGTTGTGTGGAACATCACCGAGCATCGGAGTGACCATACGGCATCTGTAGATGCCCAGTGAACATAGAGAGAGAGAGAGAGAGAGAGAGACCTGAGATGGCCCAATTTGTCAACAATTTGCGGAACAGATAGGCTTGCAACATGACATTTTAACACAATTCCTCTTTCAAACTCTGTCAGTTACCTTCTCGCAGCCATTTCACTCGAACGCAGTTGTACTAACTTGGGAGCATATTCCTACACTTTATACCAGTTACAAACACGTGACTCGTTAGAAGACGCGATGCACTTGTATCGTTGACTTCTTTCCAAGTAGGATATATTGATCAAATAATTCTTATTGTAAGATATGTGTCTGTTAATGTAAAATGGTCATCCTGGTTTAACTTCCAATCGAAAGTCATTCTGGAGAAAACATGACTAGTTCGTGTTTAAGTGATTTGTACTATTGCCATTTCGATGCGCCAGAGATGAAAGGAAGGTCGTGCGTAATATTCCATATCGGATCGTACTAAGACGTATTAAGAGTCGTATAAAGAGGCAAAAATTACTTCCTTATCCTTATTAAGGTTCATTTCAGTAATGCAGTTATCCAAATGAGTTGTATTTGCAGTATTTGCTATATAATCCTTATATGTTAACTTTCTACCAACTAAAACTCCTACCTTGATCAGTTTCTTCTAGCATAATTTTTGTGATCATTACACCAAAGTGCATAACTTTATATTCACTAACATTGAGTCAATAGCTATTTTCACATGCCAAGAATTCCAACCTGTTTAAATCATTCTGAAAGTATTCATATCAACCGCATTCCTGATTACCTTGCTTATCTTTGTGTCATCAACAAACAGATGTAAATCGTCTGGAAATTCCTTTCAATGTCATTAATATAAAGACTGAATAACAATGGACCAAGGATTGATCCTATGGAACACCACTGGGGCACCTTAAATCTTACAGACTCACACTCCAATAGTTTATAATCCAAACCCCCAATTCTCTAAGTTACGTCTTCCATGCAGTATCCAGTCCTTTAAATGCCTTTACGTAAGTCCAAATGTATCACGCTGTATTCATTTCTCTTGTCTAACTCAACCGAGACATCATTATAAAATATTAGCAAGTTGCTGAAACATGACCTTCCCTTGGTAAACCCATATTGTTCATTCCAAAAATATAAATATTCTGTCAACCCATTTTTGTAAGCGAACCTTAGAAATAGGTTGAAGAGCTCTTACTAACTTTTCCAAAATCTTACTACTCCAGAGATACTGATTACATCGAAAGTTAGACATGTCAGTCTTTGCACCACCCTTGTGCAATGGGATTACCATACACTCCTTTTACTCTTGTGGAATTCTCTCTTCTAAAACTCAGATTATATATCTTGGTCCAAGCAACATATAGTTCAGCTGAAGGCTCTTTTCGCATGCATAATGATATTCCATTAGCCTTTCTTGCCGAATACTTATTCATTTGGTGCAACAGTTCTCGTATCTCTCTCATCATAACCACTGAATTTCTTCATCCAGTGAAGAGTGAGGTCAATGTAACATATACCTGCTATCAACCAGGTGTTGTAACATACAGCTGGTTGATAGCTTTTAGCAAAATTGGTACTAATTAGTTGAACAATCTCTTCTGCATCTGACACCCACACACTATCCTAATTCAGCAGAGTTATTCTTTCCCATTCATTCTTTCTTCTACTTGCAGCATAACACGATAGAATTCTTTTGGTTTGTCTTTGGCTTGCAGAGCTAATTCCATTTCGCACTCAAACTTAGGTTTTTGTACAACAGTTGAAACTTCTTCTGACCTGCACCTTATAATTCACATAACTGACACCATCCTTCATATTAATGATGGAAATGCACAAGATATTGGCGATATTTCTTCCAGAGAAAAATTTGAGATAAAATATTTCATTCCTATTATAGGTAATTAGAAAGTCACTTACAAAGAAGGGCTGAAGTTTATAAGAATTGTTCTCAAAAAGTTCAATTTTCATATTAGATAGCGGGCTTCTGAATAGTGAAAGTACTACCTGTTGATTGCATTTCCCATTATCTCCAAGTTTTTGAACCTATTAAATTAGGATAGAGCAAAAGAAGAAAGAAAGAAAGAAAGAAAGAGATATCTGTCTTAGGGGCGGCTCGTGCATAGGCACTGCAGAACTGCAGCACCCCCAATTTTTCTCGATATATAAATATATTTATTAATTTATTTATATTTGCTTGTATTATTTAATTTTATCATCAACAATCCTACAATTCTCTTATTTTGTATACAAAATAATAAAAATCCATCTTATAGCACTAGGAGGGCGAAGGACGCTAGCAGCACTTTGTTTACCACAGTGTCATATTGCTAACGCGCGCAAGCATAGCACGTCATAGTGAGACGCAAGGTATTAGCATAATGCGGCACTGTCCGTCGCGTAGTTCCACTGTTGTTTATATGCAGTTTGCGCCAGTAGTAAAGTTTTAATAGTGCTTATCGTGTTTACTCTCTCTCTTTAAA
Organism: Typopeltis vanoorti; assembly: GCF_054136105.1. Taxonomy (NCBI): domain Eukaryota; kingdom Metazoa; phylum Arthropoda; class Arachnida; order Uropygi; family Thelyphonidae; genus Typopeltis; species Typopeltis vanoorti. The sequence goes on along the minus strand of NC_143566.1, from coordinate 51,638,663 downwards.
TATTTGGACATTACAATTAAAGGCATAACATTTGTTATAGTTTTTATTTTAGAACATTATTGGGGTTATGATAATGGATTTTATTTTTAAGTAATTTTGAATTATACTAAACTGCATAATTTTATCGATAATAAATATTTTTTCATGTTTAATTTTTTTTTTTAAATTTTTACCATAATTTTGATATTTTATCCAAACACCTATACACTGTACTTACTGTGTGTATGTATATTTCGAAAGTTGCAGCATCCCACGATTTGAAGCCACGAGTAGCCACTGATCTGCCTTCTCTAAGACAGACAACGCAGCTATTTCTTTCCCGTTTTAGACATAGGTGGGGACTAACTTCCAAAATATAAGTTGCACAACAGCAGAATCAGAGGCTGCACAAAGACGATATAAGATAGAGAATAATATAATTCGATCTCAAGTTTTGAGCAGAATACTCAGCGATTCTAATGGGATATGAAAACTTCCGTTCTGTTGAAGGATCAAAGGAATGCATCATTGACATCGTTTTGGGTATGGACTAAGATACTTTAAATGGATGCATGTAAAGTTAGAACAAAAGAAAGATGCCAGTAGGTCAGCTTCGTGTTTAAGTGATTTGTACTACTGCCATTTCGATCCGCCAGAGATGAAAGCAAGGTTGGGCGGAAGTTGCGATCAATGACCTTAACATTCAGAAGGTCATTAGAGACTTAACGTTTGGACAGGAGGGAAGTTTCCTGCTTTGTCTTTATAACTTGGATTTGACTTTAATTTATTGGTAGTTTTCCTGTAAGCCTATATAAAAGTATTAAACGTGTAAATGAGTAACCGTAATTGACTGCTTTGCAAATCAAAGTTTATTTTATCTTATTTATTTATTTATTTTTATTCAATTCAGGGACAGTTTGAAACAAATCATACAGCCATTCAGTGTTTTGAATTTCAACGTCAGATTTCATAAATTATAATAAAATTTAATACTAGTAGATTAGATATAAATTTTACACGAAACAATTTGATCTACCATCTTATATAATCGTGGTGTTCAACCTTTTTTACTACGCGAGCTACTTTTCTATAAAAAGTTATTCGGCGATCTACTCTCTTATATAGATCACGTTCCACCAATCTGATATCTGATTACGCACAAATAAACAACTAAAAATAAACAACTAAAAAAAATACACAACTAAAAACTTTATTTGTGTATTTAAAAATTTATTTATCACTTATAATTATTTTAATACAAATTTGAATAAAATATTTATTTCTCTATTTTGGAAAACCAAAGTTAGAAAAAAACAACAGATTGATTACAAACTTACAAGTTACAGGAAATGCTGGTTGATTTAAAAAAAAAAAAAAAAAAAAAACTTAATGTGAAATTTGGCATTGTTTGGACCTCGCAATCTTTTCATAGTCAAGTTGATATGAAGAAGTGGCCAATCGCAGACAATCATCCAAATGATCATTTGTAATTTGGTTTCTTAATTGATTTTTTATGACGGTCATATTTGAAAAAGCGGATTCTGACAAGTATGTCAATCCGAAACACGACAGAATTTTTCGCGCAATATCAGGTAATATTGGGAATTTTTCATGTGCATACTTCCAAATGACTTCATTGTTTATTGATTTTAAATGTAAACTGTTCTGAATGTTTATTATCTCAAGTTCTACTTCAGCTTGGTTTATATCACACAGCCCACTAATTTTATTTGAAATTTCTGTGATGTTCAAGTTTTCTTGAAATGGATTATTGATAAAAGATACAATCGTTTCAGTTTTATTAAAATCTTTAAATCTTGAATTTATTTCTTCCTCAACTAATTCTATTTCACGAATAAATTCTTTTAAATCATAGCGAAGCATTTCTTAATTTTTTTTTTCTTTAATAAAAGTAAGTATTGTTGGAAAGTTTTTATTGAACTTAACATGTCAATTAAATTTTTATCTCTACCTTGTAACTCTAAATTTAAATTGCTTAATTTCGTACAGAAATCTACTAAAAATGATAAGTATAAACCATCTTTTATCACTCAATCGTGGATAAATATCTCCTTTTTTCAAGAAAAATTTTTATATCGTTAATTAATACAAGAAATCTTTCTAAAAATTGACTTCTGCTGAGCCAGCGAAAACATTATTGTACAACAGAAGTTCCCTATCATCATCTGCCTATAATTTAAATAACTGGTGTTGCAGGGCTTTTCCTCGAACAGAATTTACAATTTTAAATGTAATATCCAAAACATCTTTTGTGTTTAATCTTTTGCTACACAGTACTTGTTGGTGAATAATACAGTAGTAAGTTTAAAAAACTGGATATTTGTCATCATTTTTACATAATGAAATGAAGCCTGATTCATTACCTATCATTGCAGGAGCACCATCAGTAGTAATAGACACAAGTTTAAAAAGCGGAAGTTTGTGTTGTTTCACAAATTCATCAAATGCCGAAAAAATGTCTTCTCCCCTAGTCCTTCCCAATAATGATATAATTTTCAAAAGTTCTTCTTTACTTGAATAATCTTGAAATACTATGCGAATAAATACTATTAACTGAGCAATATCAGTGAAGTCGTTAGATTCATCAAATTGTAATGAAAATGCAACACACTGGTGAATGTCTGACATTAACCTGGCCTGGAAACTTTTCTCCGGCAATTGGAACTCTTCCTTTCGGCAATTTGAAACCTTGTCTGCAGCATAGAAGTAGTCTCTCTCTAGCGACGTCTCGAACCGAGAAGCTCCTTTCTAGGAGTGGGAAACTCCTCTCTCAAGCAATGTGGATGTGGTCAGCCTCTCTGACGGCGACTCTGGACCGGGCGGTCTCCTCTCTGACAGCAATTCTGGAACCGGGACCACTTCTGCTTGCTTCAGTCCCTTTTTATTAGGCCTCCTCTGAGACCTCGCATGAAGTTTTGCAACCCCAAAAGAATCGGTATGAGTCTTACATCTTAAGTTTCAAGTTCGGCACGCCTTTGGTTCTCCTCCGCTTTCTTTTGATTGTAAGTTGCCGCCATCCGAAAGTTTGCTTGAACTCTTTCTGACTGACTTCGGAGATGTTTACACTTAGAGCCTGCAAGCCTTTCTCATACATACAAGTTTCAATAACAATCTTTCTAATGCCGACATGTACAGCTTCGGCGACAAAAACATTGCGTTTGTTTTTAACACTTTGACATATTCTTATTAAAGCAGTATATACAGTTAGCTTCAAAAGTATTATTAAGAAAACATCTAATACAAACTATACCGAGACAAAGAAAGTTTATTTTTTTACAATATTCACATGGGACTTAACCTAAGTAAAGAATCGATGTAATGTGCTTTGGAATATTTAATATTTAAGCTACAATCGAATTTTTACATTTTGCTTATAATCGTATTCACTCGGCTCGCTGTTTGTCTTCCACTGATCCAAATTTTACCCGGACTTATAAGAAAATTACTGATTTGACAATTTTAACGAAAAATAAATAAACAATAGCAATACACTTAAAGCGAATTAACAATAATACAAAATAATGATAAATAAATTATTATGTTTTCAGTTTTAATTAAATTTGTAGGTAAGGAGGAATACACAAGAGATTGACCAAAAATCGCTCGGCGATCGACGGGTTGAACACCCTGTAATATATAAGATCATTATTAACGACGTCATGGATATCTCTGTGACGCAGTCAAAAGAATGCAGCGCATTTCGACTGGAAAGATGCAAAGAACAGGTTTTAAAAAAAATATTTTCAGCCAAATCTGAGTAGCTGGTCTCAAATTCTTATCAGTTTTTTTTTTTTTTTTTTAATTGCACTTTAGACTTTTGGATTTAAATGAATTGTAGTTTTGGTGTAACTGAATTGTTCATATTAAACCTCCATAGATACACCAAGCAAGCGATTTTTGGAGTTTTTGAAATATCTAACTCATGCTTTATTCCCGTCATTACCAAACGAATTTAATTATAATACGAAGTTCAACTTTCATTCTTGTTTTGAATTGTCACTTTCTGTGTCCTAAGAACAAATAAAACATGTATTCTATTGATTTAAAACAGATGTTTCCATATGAGACACACTGTAGTGGGAAAGCAGGCATTTATTTTGAATATAATAAATGCTATTTTTATTTATTCGAAGCACTAAAAGTTAGTGATATTAGAGGTAATTTTTTTTTAAATTTCATCATTTGTATCCAATGTGCAGGAAATTAGATTATTTCAGATAATTTTTTTACATTTATCATTATGATTTATTCTAATAAAAAACGTTTATTTTACAAAAATCTGATACAGTAAACATAATTTGGTATACATGCAGAGATGAAAATCACGTTTCATTCATTTAGTTTCTGAGGTGAATTTTTAATTCGATACTTCAGAAATGTAACGAAATGTAATTTATATATAAATTTCAATACAATTAACGATTCATTTTTATTACGAGTGTGAAATCGAATTTTCAAATGTTTTGTCTATTGACAGGCATTTTTTAAACTTTGTTTTAAATTTCATTATTTGCATCCAATGTGCAAGAGGTTAGATTATATCAGATACGTTTTATACATTTATTATGATGATTTATTTATTCTAATAAAAAAAACATTTATTTTACAGAAAGCTAGATTTTTCTAATGACTACTCATACTTCATTCCTCCCTGTAACCCATTTATAGGGAGGAAAGGGCAACCACATTGTTGCATTTGGCTGAAAAGATTTTCCCGTCTAGGAAGGGAAATATTTTATAAGAATTATTCAACTGAAAGGGAGTTAGAGGGTGGCAGGGATTTTCCTCTTGGGAACTTCAGTTTTCTTCCTGCAAAACAGACAAATCGGTCAGAAAAACACAAACGATTAACATACATAATATAGTGGTCTGATAAAGTTGGGTTGTTTGGAATTACTTTGACTGCAATTTCAAACACTCTAACCAAACCAAAGCGTGTTATTGAGGAATATCCCGATAAATGTTTGGTGATGTTGAATTGATTTCATTTCGTAGAAAGCGTATTCACATAGAAAACTGTACTTCTAACCGGAGTTAATAGTTTATAGTACACATATGGGAGGGATTGAGACAGCCTTCCCGTGCCTCCCCCCCCGCCAGTAGTGTTGTCTTGTGGTACATTGTTGGTGCTTCAGACAAAAGAAGCCCCAGAGATGAATCACAGGCAACACGAAGATAATCTCAAACAAGGCGTCCAAAGGACTCAAAGCCTCCTGGACTATTCACAATTATGATGAATACAAAACATAAAAAAGTTCCATACTGGTTCGATCGTGCTCCGGAATAACAAGGATCGCGTTGCTTGTTTAGGTGGAGGGCAAGCTTCGAAAAATATGTTACAGTCCCCTAATCAACACTACCTCAAGATATGTTTCCTAAATATAGAAGGGCTATCTAAATCCAAAGCCGAAGTCATCGGCAAAATAGCCAAAGATAAAGCAATTAACGTCTTGGCTCTCCAGGAAACCCATGTGCCTGACATAGACTAAAGATCCCAGGACTCATTCTCGTGTCTTATAACTGCCACCTTAAGCATGGCCTAGCAACCTATATCCGGCCTGGTCTCAAGGATATAATTCAAAGTGTTCCTGATATAGAATACTCCATAGGTATTAAAGTTCAAAATATCACCATATACAATGTCTACAAACCTCCATCGCAATCCTGGTCTGATCAGATGGACCGACTTCCTCCTCACCCTGCTATCTATGTTGGTGACTTCAATTCCTATCACACCATGTGGGGCTATTCCTCTAACAACCAGGATGGTAATAATCTAGCTAACTGGATGGATACATATAACTTGTATTTGAATTATGATGCCAAGCAGGACGGCACTCTTTACTCAGCCAGAACAGAACAAAACCTACACCCCCAGATCTGTGCATAGTTACTAAAGACTCCGACGACCACCCTCTACCGTCAACCACAACCATCCTTAACAGATTCCCTAATAGTCAACATCGTCCTACATTAATAGAGATAGGAACATCGATCCCAGTCATCAGCGGAACGCCAATCGTTAGATGGAATCTCAGCAGGTCCAACTGGACTGCATTTCAGAAACAAATCGAGCAAACCATTCGAGCAATTCCACCCACTGCTAATTGCTATCATAGATTTGTGAAGCTACTCAAATCTGCAGCAAAAGCCTCTATCCCTAGAGGCTACAGAAAACAATATATCCCATGTTGGAGTAGAGAAAGTGAGGAACTCCTAGCCAAATATGAGGAAACTGAAGATCCAACTATTGCTAAAGAGCTCATATCAACCCTGGATAAAAATAGAAAGGAAAGATGGATCTCAACCATTAATGAACCTAATTTCGTCACATCTAGTCGGAGAAGCTGGTCACTTCTGAGAAAATTAGGTGGAGCAGAGCCAACAACACGCAAAACAACAGAGATAACTCCTGATCAAATGACTAACCATTTATTGAAACCTCCAAGATTTATCCCAGCTCTACCAGGAAAATTGCTGTAAACTTCCACCAGACAAATCCTGAAGATGGAACCCGAGCTTCATGAAATCGTACACCCAGTATCTCGGGAAGAGGTACAAATAGCCTTAAAACTTACCAAGAATGGCAAAGTTGCAGGAGTGGATGGTATACTCCCTGAGTTCCTAAAACATCTTGGTCAACATGGCCAAACATGGCTGGCTGCCCTTTTCTCAGAAATCATGACTGGTAAACTACCAAAGCTGTGGCGGGAAGCCAAAATAATTGCCGTGCCCAAACCAGGGAAAGATCCAAATGATGTGAAAAACATGCGACTTATCTCCTTGCTTTGCACCACCTTTAAGCTCTTTGAAAGAATTCTCCTTAAAATAATTTCACCACTCATCGAAAGAGAACTCCCGACTGAACAAGCTGGCTTCAGGCCAGGAAGAAGTTACTGTGACCAGGTCCTGGCTCTGACAACTCAAATTGAAGCAGGCTTCCATAAGAAGCTTAAATCTGGAGGCACTTTCATTGAGCTAACATCAGCTTATGACATATGGAAATATTATAAAGTGTAAAAAAACTTTCCAACTTTTTGATTCTATTCTCACCAACAGAAAGATCCGGGTCCATATTGGCGGAAAAAAGAGGAGGCCCAGATTCCTTCACAACGGTCTTCCTCAGGGCTCTATGTTATCCCCTATACTTTTTAACATCTACGTGTATGATCTACCTCATACCAGATCAAGCAAGTATATGTATGCCGATGACCTAGCGATCTTACATCAATCCACCTCCTTTACCAACCTAGAATCAACCTTAAATACAGACCTGAACACCTACTTTAAGCAATGGTACTTGAAGCCAAATCGAACGAAAACAGTGTCCTCAGTATTCCACCTGTACAACGCAGAGGCAAATCGACAACTCAACCTTTCATTCTGTGAAAAAATGGTAGAAAATGAGCCTCACCCAAAATACCTTGGGGTGATCCTGGACAGAAGCCTAACCTATAAAAGGCACATCATCAACCTCTCCAATAAAATTAAAACCAGAAATAATATCATTTCAAGGCTTGCTGGAACAACCTGGGGGTTGTGGTGCAGAAGTCCTAGGGTCGTCTGCACTAGCCCTCACATTCTCTGCAACAGAATATTGTGCCCCTGTCTGGGAAAGAAGCACACACACTGACATTATAGACACCCAGCTAAACTCTACCATGCGCACAATTAGTGGGACAGTGAGAAGCACCCCCTTTCTCCTGGCTGCCTGTTCTATTAACATTGCTCCACCACACATACGGAGAAGACAAGCCTCGATTAAGGAATTTAATAAAGCAGTGAGCAACCCACTCCTGCCCCTACATCAGACGCTCATAAACCCACCTAGTCTACACCTGAAATCTAGAAAGCCTCTCTGGTCCATGGACGAACTCTCTTCAGCTGCGCTGCCATCAATATCTGACATATGGAGAGAACACTGGTCCAACAATATACCAACAAACGGCTTCCTGGTAGAAGATCCCTGTGCTCCGCAGTCTGGTTCTGATCTTCCTAGGAAGATTTGGTCATCAATAAACAGGATCAGAACTAGTCAGGGTAGATGTGGCTACCTTCTACATAAATGGGGCTCTCAGATCACCCTTATTGTGATTGTTCTCCCGTGGCTCAGATGATTACTCATATTGTGTACGACTGCCTAAGGCGCCAATTTCACGGTGGTGGCCTACCGGACATCCACAAAGTGATGGATGAGGCCTTGAATTGGCTTTTCAGCCTGGACCATAACCACCGCCAAACAGTTGGTTTGGCGGTGGTTATGGAGGAAACAGAAGATCACGGTCCCGTCTCACCATGAAGACGTTATTCTCGTAGTCACTCTCATAATCCTCGTCATGGTATCAACAGAACTCCTCCTCATGTTAGAAGATGATGATGTAATGTGACATTCTCCCCCCCCCCCCTCTAATGGATCAAGTTTTCTCACACAAGACACAACTGCTCTCTAATTAAACCTAGGATACAGCTACATTTATGTTGTGAAGTGTGGTGAGAACATGCAGCCTTGTCATACTTGTTACACTAGGGCGATAATTGTCCCTGGCTTGATTATGACAAGTTACTTTTGCTTTATTTAAAAAAAAAAAGAGGAAAGACTTAGAAAGCTGGTTGTGCCTTTTATGTAATGAACTTTTATATGTTAAGATTTTCATCATTTGTTGCTGGAAATTGTGATTGTACTTTTCATTTACCATTTTCATGTAGACATAAGCATAAATAAATAAATAAGTACACATATCGCACAAACTGTCCTCTCACTTATTTTTATAGTCTTGATTCTTAAAATAATAATGTATATTGCTGGAGGTTACACCCCCTTTTTTTTCTTTGAAGAAAAAGTATTCTGAACATGAGAAAATTTCGTTAAAAATATCGCATCTGTGATGGATCGCATCAAGCTCAAAAAAGCTCTCAGGAAAGAAAGCAGAGCTTGATACGATCTGAAAGCTTGTTACCATGAGGTGAGAGAAAATCGTAATATGCCACTGCATTCCACAATGTTTCCTTTAAAAAATGAAGCGTTCTTGACAAAACTTCATCAGTGAATGTATTGCAGTTACTGGACATGACTGGTGCTAAATTTTGTTAACAGATATTCAGTCAGTTCTAAATCTGTATGATTCACAATTTGCATGACGTAAGTGCATCTTTTGCGAGGTACTGTGGTAATACTTCAAATGAGTCTGAATCTGAATGAAATGTCACCGAAGCAGTTTCGGATTCTGAAAGAGAGAGAGAGAGAGAGAGAGATTATACTGGTTAGTACTAGCTTTGTATGGATTTAGATGAAATTTGGCATTTCTATGTATGTCGGAATATGTGATGTCCATTCAATTCTATTTACTTATAAAGTGAATATTTTTAATGTAAAAAAAACAAAACGATTCGACATGAAAACCGCTATGATGTCGAATCATCACAATTTTGATTTCAATCGGACTCTTTGACACAAACAAGTATGGGAGTGGTCGTATATACATTCTTCTATGAATATTATTATCATGTCAAATCATTTTGTTAATAAAACGATCAAATTGTATCATTAAAATAAAAAAATCAATAAATCAACAAATCAATATACAAAACTAGTATTGAATGCAAGGCTGAAAGTTTGGCCAAATTTACAAACATATCAGTAGGTTCTTATAGATGATTACAGCGGCATAACTGGCCGAGTAGTTAACGTATCCGCTCTTCGGAGAGGTTAACTACTCGGTCAGTTAACAGGCAGCGGGTTCAAATCCAGCCGTGGCATGAATAGTGATATCTGATGAAATTCGAGATAGTGATATCTCGAATTTCGAGAGAAATTCGAGATATCACTATTACTATTGATGGTAAACCATCAAAACCATCAATAGTAATATTGATGGTTTAATGATCAGATTATTACATCACAATACGCAAAATAAGTTACTGCTTTATTATAAATATTTCTCCTCCCATTATTGCATTCCAAACAGGATTCTACCCAGGTCTTAACAATCGAAGTTGCGACATCTTCGAGATTGTGCTTATGGAAGCTTTCTCTCTCTCTCTCTCTCTCTCTCTCTCTCTCTCTCTCTCTCTCTCTCTCTCTTCTCTCTCTCTCTCTCTCTCTCTCTCTGCATTCCCTAAGGACAAGTATTAATGCTTGTAAATCTGTGTGTTCACGGGGCCAGCTTGCATGTTTTGTGGGACGAAAAACTTTTAGGGGGAAAAAAAAAACCTTCAATTCCGCATGAGATCGGCTAACTCATCATTTGATTGAAAGCACCTAATAAAGGTTCATCACATCATAGATGGAATTCAAACCAGGATCTTTCTAACCAAAGGACTCGTCTATACCAACTGAGCTCTACGGAGGCTCGAAGGATTTTAAAAAAATAAATAATAAATAAAAATCATAAAACCCCATTCATAAAGAGTGTGAACATATGTTCTGTTAATCGGTTTTTTATTTGATTTTATGTTTTATATTAATTTATTAACTGTGTTTGATGGATTTTTTTTTCCAATCAGCACGACTGCTGAAAACAGAAAAATTTACATTGGAGGGGTCTGATGCCACTAATAATTCTTTATTCCACTTTTTGAAAGTCAGATTGTGTGTGTGTGTGTGTGTGTGTGTGTGTGTGTGTGTGTGTGTGTGTGTGTGTGTGTGTGTGTGTGTGTGTGTGTGTGTGTGTGTGTGTGTGTGTGTGTGTGTGTGTGTGGTCAGGGATATTTTAAATGCTCATTTACAAGTGATTTGTACCTTGCATTTGTTGAATATTTTTTCAATATATTGATTCTTTCAAAATATCTCTAATGTAAAAGGCTGTTGTTGCTACTACTACCAACAGCCTTGATAGCAGTGGTAGTAGTACTACTACTACTGCTATCAAGTTCTCTGTTAAGAGTCAGTGATAGCAAAAAGGAAGCAAATTAATAATTTTTCTCTCTCCTCCTCTTTTTGTAAGACTTTAGTAGTGAAGCTAAGATGCATTCTAATCCGTTTTGGAGTAAATGGCTTTAGCTCTGGTTTATGTTTTTTTTTTTTTTTTTTTTTTTTTTTAAGTATGCTAATATTTCTAAGTATGACAGTATGGTTTAATATTTCGGTATCTATCTGCTATTCGATATGGTTTTTTCGTTTATAGTAAGAAAGAAAGAAAGAGAAAGAGCAAACAAGCCAGATATCTAGGAGTTTAATGACGTAAGCGTCTATAAACGATAAGTAGTAATTATTTTCTATTGACACTGTAAAATATATTCTATGGATCTATTAGGAGTGAATATCACAGTTCACTTTGATTTCTGATGTTATTGGAGCACATGCGTCAAACTCTGTGTGCTAGTTTTCGCAAAGCCATATTTCAGTGTATAATAATGTGAAATAATATTCCGGTTATTTAATCTTGTTTTGTGTTTTTTTTTTTTACATAACTTCGGAAATAATTGCATATGTCTCTCAAGATTATGGTGACTAAAATGTTTCGAAACGATAAGCAGTTTTTGTTTTCTGTTTCTACTGTAAATCTAGGATTAAAGCTGTTTAAGTGCATACACTAAATATCTAACCTGTCATTATAAATTTGTCGCACGGTCTAGACATGTCAGAACCGGGCCTTGTGGCCAAATTTATAAAGCGGAGTCAAGCATCTCTTCATTAAACCACTGCATTTGCGAGCGACCAGCATTATTAGCTTCGTCAAGTATGTTCGTCCACATGAAACAACTCGAGAACGGGTGAATCGATTTCACAAAACCTAATAGTCAAGAGAGGAAAAATTGTTGATAAATTTTAATTTTTGTAAAAAATAGGAAAAAAATAAATGTTTACATTTGAACCAAAAATAAACTTTTCACTTCCCCAATGACGCACTTAATGGAGTGCGTGATTTTTTCACGCCAGAAAAAAGTATCTATGTGGACTACTAGTCCTAAAGCGATAGCAGTAGGTAAATATTAGTATACTGAGTATAAAAGATGCGTTTGCTCAAATCCGTTTTGTAACGGACACCTGTAGAGAAGAGGGAGAAATGGGGAAAAAAGTGCAGACTTGAATTCAAGTTGATTAATCGAAGTTTGTTATTCACTGCATATTGTGTATACAATACGATAGATTTTTGATACATGATCAATTAAAAAATTATTTCGACTTGATGTTTATTTCGATTTCGACAGTGGACTAATTTTTATAATAGTACAAAATATTAATACGGGTTTATTAAATAAAGCCACCCTCTCCAACATCAGTTTGCTGTGAGAATACAATAAAGCTAAACGTATTTGGTTTCGTGGAGATTTTTGCGTCTATATGCCATCACAGTACCATCTAAATATCTCATTATACTCGTAGCATATAGAGATACATACTACTGTCGGAATTTTTTTTATTGCATCAATCATATATACGAAAGGTTGTAGCATCTTCCTCTTAAGTTCACACAGCACATTAGTATTGTGTAAACAAAAGATAAAAAGAAAGCAGTAGCATTCATATTTTAGTATTTCCGTGAAATTTTTAAGAGGAGGAGAAATAGAATAATCTCAATTAAAAGTGATCTGCGCTCTTAACTACCATAAATGCTAGAAAAGAAAAATCTCAGTAAAAAGCGCGCATTTTGGAAGATATACCCAATGTTAACAAAAATATTTTGACACCTAGTTCTGGTAAAAAAAAAAAAAAAAAAGCGTTTTAATTACATTTCTGCCGAGTGAAACCACCTTCGGCCTGAATGACAGCAGCTATTCTTCGGGGCATGCTTTCATCTAATTTTTGATACATGGCAACAGGAAATTTCTTCTATTCCTCTCGCAAAACTACTCCGTTGCTGATGCTGATGCTGATGACGGTCACTGTGGTCTGGAGCGAATTCGGCGTTCTAATTCTTCCCAAAGATATTCGATGGGGTTTGAGGTCGGAACTCCGGCCCATTCCAACACTTCAACGTTGTTTTGTGGGAACCAGTCTCGGACACGCAGTACAGTACGGCATGGAACTGCAAGGAATAAAGCATGCAAGGATCACTGCCAAACTACTTGCGCAACGTCGGATGCATAAAGTTATGCAGGATGTCCAGGTAGCCATCAGGCATCATAGTTTTGGGCATGTCTACCAATGGACCAACCCCTGTCCAACTGAAACACCTCCATACTATTACCAGGCCTCCACCAGACTTGACAGTTGGAATGATGCTATCTTTCCGGAACCGTTCCTTGGGCAATCCTCAGATCCAAAGATCAGTATCCAAACATGGCCATCAGAGTGAAACATTTGGAAGCGCGATTAGTCGCTCCACAGAACCCTTTTCCAATCATCTGTGGTTCAGGAATGGTATGAAAGACACCAGTCCAAATGTCGTTTGGCGTTGAGGGATGTGATGTGTGGCTTGTTCGCAGCAGCTCTACAGTGGTAACCTAAAGCATGAAACTCTAGGTGGACAGTTCCAGTGCTGACAGATCTCTCTGTAGCATTTTCTAGGTTGACTACGAAGTCCCCCACTGATGACATGAGTGATGTCGAACATTTCGAGAGAGAGCTCGTCGATCTCGGTCAGTGAGTGTCCGTTGCCTCTCAGGGCGTTTTCTTTGGCATGTCCACCAATGGACCAAGCTCCATCCAACTGAAACACCCCCATACCATTGCCGGGCCTCCATTGATACGTTGGGGCAGTGCCATCAACTTTCCATCTACGAATGATATAAGCAACGGTGGATTTCGATATACTGAGACAGTAGCAATGTCACGGACAGAAAGACCACTGATGTGACACCCAGCTACCATCTCACGTTGGACGTCTGTCAGTTCAGCTAAACGTGGAATCTTGACATCGAGTACATTGCAAAACATGCAACACTACCCACTTTTCATTACCAGACTTAGAGGCACTCCCTGAATATGTGGATGTGACAGGATCCGAAATTTTTAAGGTAGGTAAGGTGTCCAAATACTTTTTTCAACATTGTGTGTGTGTGTGTGTGTGCGTGCGTGCGTGTGTGTGTGTGTGTGTGTGTGTGTGTGTGTGTGTGTGTGTGTGTGTGTGTGTGTGTGTGTGTGTGTGTGTGTGTGTGTGTGTGTGTGTGTGTGTGTGTGTGTGTGTGTGTGTGTGTGTGTGTGTGTGTGTGTGTGTGTGTGTGTGTGTGTGTGTGTGTGTGTGTGTGTGTGTGTGTGTGTCAGATAGCAAAAGAGGATGGAATATCCATGCGCTTGTGCGACTTATTTTAATAACAATATAAACATGAGCACTTTGTAGCTAAATTTCTGTGCCAAAAAATGGAATTCATCCAGTATAGCACTGACATATTCGTCGAACTTTTTCTGTACGGCTTTTTTCATAATCTAGTATCAGTTCAGATACTTTTTTTTTTGAATATATCACGAAAAGATATATCTCTGCGTTATTATTATTATAACATCTAAAAGACACTGTAATACAACTAAGCCAAAAAATTGGCGCTTCCATTGAATCAAAAGATATCCAGTCAGTACACCGGTTACCACAAAAAAGAAAAAGATAAAATAATTTCCGTCCTCCTCCCGTCGTTGTGCGACTCACCTACAGCCCAACAAATATTACACTTATAAAAGCTAGCAGGATTAAAAAACCAATAGTCAAGGATCTGAAAGGAGCCCACGGCAATTCCCCAATATATTTGTCCGAATACTTAACGCCTTATTATCAGAAACTATTTTACCAAGCAAGGAAAGTAAAAACAGAAACAAAGTACCAGTTTATATGGATAAGAGACAGCAAAATATTCCTTAGAAAGACACAAGACACAAAACCAATCCAAATAAAATCCATAGAAGACCTCAACAAGCTGCCACATTAAAAGATATTGACGACTCGTAAAAAATGGAACAGCACACCAACCTACATGAATGAAGACCATCAAGCAGATGTAATCACCCATTAACATGATAATTGCCACATTCTGAAATCAATAACAGAATGGAAACAAGTGACTATCCCCAAAAAAGGAATATCTACTCTCCACATCAACATAAGAAGCATTCGAAAATACTGGCTGACCCTGCAAGCTTATCTGAAGGAAGATATAGACAACATAGACATTTTAATATTGACTGACTACGACAAACGAAGAGGCAACCATCTACCAAATGCCACACTTCCAACAACACAAACACTGAAGACAAACTAAACGAGGAGGTGGTATAATAATATTTACCAAACATAAACTAAGAGTAACAGAAGTAAATTATAAACTAGAATACGCAGAAAACATATGCATCGAAATTAAAAACATCAAACAAGAAAACTCCTTGACATTAACCGCAATATACAGACCACCCAACTTAAGCACCACAAATTTCCTAGATGAACTAAACAGATGGCTCTCAGCCACGAAAGAAGGCGCCTTAGAATAGAGTACGATAATAATAGGAGACATGAATATAAACATTAGGAACATAAATAACAACACAGAATAATACCTAGACCTCTTATCAGCATATAACATAATCCCATCCATACAGTCGTACACACGAGAAGAGATAGTCGGAAATAAAACAACCTCATCCTGTATTGACCACATAAATATACGGACCCCTCCAAACAGCCACACAGAAGCCGTCATAACATGCAGACCGCTACTTCACAGCATTACAGTTACACACTGAACCAGAACCCATAAAACTCACTGAGACTACAAAACAGTATTATAGCATTCTAAATAAAACAATAGTAAAATCAGAAAAACCGAGTGGATGCAGATAGCATCTTCAGACTCTGCTGAAGCTGTATATAATAATCTTAAACTTGCATTAAAAATATATATATAACAAAGTATTAACAAAAATAAAAATACGCTCCGAAACAAAATAAAATCCATGGATAACAGACAACATATTAACAGACACACAAAGAAAAGATGCCCTATGGAAACAACTTAAGAAGTCACCGAACAATATCGCTTTAAAAGCTGAATACAAAAGAAAACGGAATCTCTTAAGAACACAGATTAGAACTGCAAAAAGAAACTACTATAGCAACAAATTAACAACAGCTCAGAACGACATAAAGGAAACCTGGCACCTGATTAATGAAATGCTGGACAATATACACAGAACCACTGCCTCAGAAACAATAAAACACAGCTTTGCTTGCTACCCCAAATCCCTCAACAAGTTGGCAAACAACTTTAATCAGCACTTCGTGAACTCTGTCCAAAAACTACAAGAAACAACCTTTCCTCACACAAACAAACTCTCTCCACTAGGTCCACGAGCAACCCAGTAGATGTGGTTCCCCACAGTAACAAAAGAACTATCACTGGCAATTGAACAAATTAACCCTAACAAAGGACCGGAGATAGACGAAATCAGACCAAAAGACATCAAGAAACACTCAACCAACCTCCTTCCAGTTATACAAAAACTGTTAAATAAAATCTTCAAAACAGGACACATACCTGAAACACTAAAGACTGCATTAATCACACCCATACACAAACATGAAAAAGAAACATTATAAGTAATTACAGACCCATCGCCAAGTTGTCTGTAATCGCATCGTGCATCACAAACTCTCCACATATGTTGAAAAATTTCAAATCATACCCAAAACACAATATGGCTTTCAAAAAAAAAAAAAAACATACATGGACAACAGGAAGCACATTACACGTATAGGATCAGCGTACAGCAAAGAGGTACCGGTAACCTGTGGAGTACCGCAAGGAGCTGTCCTATCTCCCATTCTATTTAACATATACACACACGACATGAGCCATCTTCCCTTAAAAAGTAAAATCTTCCAGTACGTAGACGACACGGTCATAGCATCCATTCACAACAATGCAAATATCGCTTACACAAATATGCAACACGACATCAATCAAATCACTAACTGGTTAACCGAAAACGGCGTATATATAAACCCAGGAAAAACAAAGCTAATGATATTCAAAAACCCCTAAACCCTGCCCACAGAAACAAAATATCTCACTATCCGACATTCACCCACCTACAAAGCGCTGAGCCTTAAATCACAACCATCACACAGGTGAAAACAACAGGCTATCTCGGACTTCACTTCGATAATAGCCATATAAACTACCTACACACCAAGCTTAGGATAATAGCAAGCAAACTATACCGATTAAAAGACATAGCCCAGACACACATAAAAATACTAATCTATAAAGCATTATGTGAAAACATTTTAAGATATGCAATCATATCATATGCATTCTGCGCAGACTACAGACTTAACAGATTACAACGGTTGCAAGATAAAATGGTAAAACTGATATTCTGGGAACAATCCACACTTATGCAGCCAGCATGGACTCAACACAAAATATTTAAGGTGAAACACTTATGCCACTACAGAGTCATGTTAAAACATTACTACAGCCCAACCTATGGAGTAACCAGAACAACATATCAGATAACAAGACCACAGTCAACAAACTACATAACATATAAGTACAACAATCACCATGGCAGAGCCACCCGAAACTTCTATGTACCTGACATGATTAACAAACTGCCGTACGACGACAGAAACCTAGGGACATACAGAGAGCTTCAACACGCACTATTATAAATATTATAGCGAGAATGAAAATTAGAGAAATTCCTGTTTTTCTCTCTCTCTCTCACCCCCCCCTCCTATGACAAACCCCTCTCAAAAAAAAAAAAAAAACTGCAAGGACACAAACAAACACACCATGTCCAAATCCAACCCTACTTGCCAAAAAAAAAAAAAAAAAGTTAAATTTTGTAACAGCAGTTGAGGCCTTCCAAGCACGTACCAACAAACAGTAAAATCAACGCCTGGCTTGCGACCAGTATAGAAACATAACCACGAAACCACCACCACCATCTATTATCTTCCTCAGATAAGCTCTGCAAAGCTTCGAGGAAGAAATCAGAAATGTCTCCCAAATTATTATTATTATTTAAATATAAAGAGCCAATAGGCTTCATTTCGACGATATAAACATTATTTAAATTAAGGGGATATTAAATCCAACATTGTTTTAAAACCGAATAAGAAATTCAAAGATTGGAATTAGAGAGTTTCATGCCGAATATAGTACAATAAACTATAAAAGTATCCGCGACTACTAGCGTGAGCTAATGCAAGTAGTCCAAGTACATAGTTCAAACTCGGTCAACTCGCAGCAAAGGTAGTGAAGTTCTGATCGCCGTTCTTGGTATTTTCCATAATGTAAAACACATTTCCTAGGAAATGTATGCTGTTATTACATTATCGTGGGAGGTCACTACCCAGAACATTTTCAGCCTTTATTGAGGCTTCATCAGTGAGTAGCTTTAGTGAGTAAAACCTATTCGGTTTTAAAACAATTTGGGATTTAATATCCCCTTAATTTAAATATTATTATTATATTAGTTATTCACTCAAAAAAAATCTGTATAATCATCACTGTTAATATTAGAACACGCGTTGTAAATGCGCAATACAGAGGCAAAGAGTGTTATTAAAATTTTTAACTGAAATCCAATGTAGAAAAATTTTGTAAAATTATACCCAAGATAACTATTGTATATATATGTGTAAATATTTTAGCAACGAACAAAAATATTATTTATTAAAAAATAAACAACAAAATGCCACTAACAGCGACAGAAGATTTTAAAAAAGCAGCGATGCATTCAAACGTTATGCGCTAGTTCATTCTAACTGGATATTATTAAATGAGATAGCCTGCCAAAACATTTCGACTATTCATTTAGCAATTTAAATGTACTCAATCAATTAAGGTCAGGAGCAGAACACATTAAGAAAACCTGTTTAAATGTGCTGTACATAAGAATGTTCAATTCTGGTAACTTTACGCAAGGCATGTACTTACATAGAAAAGAAAAAAAAAGCGATTTCCCCCGTACCCTGTAATCCACTTTTATGAATTTTATTTTATTTTATTTATTTATTATTATTTTTTTGTTAGTTTTATTTGAAGCCAAACTATTATTAATAAGCAGAATAAACTGTAAGCTGTTACGGTTATCAATAAACATTGGAAAGACACCGCTAACTACCTTGCCTTAACATTTTTAATGCCTTCCCTCCCCTCTCTCTCTCAAACACACACGCAGACAAAAAAAAGTTATTTCTCTTCGTTCTTGATACATACATGTATTATTTTTCATATCGCTGTAGAGATCGCCTGTGGACAGTTCATTGTACGACAAACGTTTTCTTGAAACACGAAAATAAGCAGCAAACCAAAGAAGTGCAACATATCCAATCAAAATTAATAATAATACAAATGACAAGAGAAAGAAAAAGTGGGATCAACGTATGCATACAGTACGAATTATGACACAAGCATAAGGATAATTTATTATACCAGTGGTATGCAGACTACTTTGTTGACATGGTTACAGATTGTAACAGTAATAAACATTTGGGATGTTCTGTTTCGCTATTAGAATATCAATATATAATATAATAGAAATTATTTATTTCTTCCCCTTTAAACTTTTGCAGCATCGAAATATGCTTATCACATTCATCACACACACACACACACACACACACGCGCACATTTTATATGGCGTGTGTGTGTGAGAGAGAGAGAGAGAGAGAATGGAAACATTAACCAGTAGCTGAGATCAACAGGTAAAGACGCATAGTTTCAAGCGCGTGTGCACAAGAGAATTTATTTAAAGAAAAGCAATTCTCGTGATAAGAATAAAATAACCGAAACGCAGTAAAACAAATTACGGTTCAACTGAACTGATATCTCCTCGGAAACGCCTCACATATAATCCTTATTTTTAGGTGACCTGCATTATATATGACCCCCACAGGGAATTCTCGTTGCTCAATCCATACATTCCGATGCGTGTTTGATTTATATTAAAGTGTAGTACTTATTTTCTAAATCGGTTTATTTATTTTTCCATTTTCAAGACAATACTGCTCGTCCTGGAGTTTATTTTTCTAATATAGCTCGCTCGAATGATATCTAGAAGTGCCCAGCAATAGATCAATAAAAATACAAAAAGAACTGAAATCACGTCTTTGCTGCACGACACAAGTTTATTACTGTTTCGTCAGAAATAATCCGAAAGTTCAATCATCATAATACTTTTTGATTTCTTGCTAGAGACAAAAGAAGTTCTGAAAGACAGCTCGTCAAATAAGTTACAGACACTAAAAAAAATTAATTAATCAAAATAAAATAAAATAAAATAAAGGAACAAATAATTAAGAAAATAGCGTTACCTTTTTAAAATAAAATTTTGCTAAAGTTATAACAGCAATAGTTTTTAAAAACTACCATTACTACTACTACATTCTTAAAAATACTGAAATGCCACGGGATATTCACAAGCAAAAACTATGTTCATTGCAAAATATATCTTTAAGTATTATATTTAAAAAAGAAGACCATAACCAACCACATATGATGTCGCAATGAACTGAAAAGATTAAGCATAAATTAAGCAATTAAATTATAACAAAACTACCACACTGTTTTAGTATGCGTGACGAATTATCTTTGAAAAGGGAAGCAATTCTCATAATTAGAAATCACTACCAACCTGGATGTATTTGGGAAAGGACTAGGGCTTCATGTAGTTCGTTAACCGTAAATTTTATTGGCCAATGGGAAACGTTGCTTCCTGCATGTGAAATCTTTCTGAAGTTATAATGAACAGGATATGAAAGTCTACTTTTCTGAGTAAACTTTTAATTATACGTATGAACATCCTTTTAAACATGTTAGCTGCACTGTCTTAAAAGATTGATAAAAAAAAAAGTGTCTTTTTCTATCAATGTTATAATCAAAATCAAAACATGAGGGGGGAGTGTTCAGATTATCTCTAGTCAATTGAATTAATCATGTATCAGCTAAATACGACGATATTAAAGAATATGGAGGAAAAACAGGAAAACTAAATGATGGATGTGTTACTGAAGTAGATAAATACAGTCGAGGAATGACTGTGTTTATCTATGACAATAAATACATGAAAGTAAATATCGAAGGTGGAAAAACTTTTTGGAGATCTAGAAAAAAATACTTAAGTAAAGAAAGTAGAAGAAATCAAAGAAATAATATCGAAATCATTATAAAATCTATTTTGAATATCAGGCGTAGTTATTAAATACGGCGACAGAAACAGTGGAAAAAAACATCAAAGAGGAATGAAGCCATGAATGTACAAATGTACATTCATTTGTACATACTAAATGTACAAATTCCACTAGAAAACCGAAATGCGCGAAGGTTCAACTAAAGTTTTTAAGGTCGGAAAAATAATACTGAATGCAAGAATTTAAAGGACTTTCCTTACTGAGAATTTCACGAAAGATTTATACAGAGTATACATGAGAGGCAATGTTAGATAATAATTTTTGTGTGATTCATAACTTTGATAGTTTTGATAGTTTTTTAAAATAGAAATTTGCAGTATTTTTTATCCAATTTCGTTGGATCCACTGGTGGCGGGAAGAGACTAAGAAATTAAAGGCACAGTTAACGAGAAGACTAAGTTGTATTCAAGCCTTTAGTTGCCAAAACGATTTGTTACGTTAAGAAAACAATAAGAGCATGAGTAGAATTTCTATTTCCAAATAATATGAGAATTACGAGGAATGTTAGATGAGGCAGAACCAGCATAAAGAATAGAACTGTATGGAAAATGAAGATTAAAAAAAAAAAACTTGGTATTGTTAATTTCGTCTGGTTAATTATCAACGCACAAGCAACCAAGACAACGAATCCAGTATATAATGTTTTTACTTGTTCTCCGATCGGTGTGCTCTTGTAAAACCGAAGTATCCAGGAAGAAAAACTGAAAAGCACTCAACCGTTAGGAGAATAGGTTACTCTCCTTCAGCTGATTGGTTGTTTTTTCAAATTTATGGCAGAAACAAATAAGATTAGTGTATCACTCTAATGTATCACTAGGCATAATACACTGGAGGCTAGTGTATCATGTCTATAAACTGCGTGTGTTCTTCTAGCCGGTTTGCAGGAGGAAAATCCCTGCTACCTCTGTACAAGACTCCTTCAGCTCTAAAACTTGATGTAAAGGTCCTCGAGTCATCTCTGAGATTCGAACACATTTTTCTCAACCGAAAGGTAAATGTTGACCAAGATAATTACTGATATTTACTGCAGGTGGCGGCCTGGCTGGCCGAGTGGTTAGCGTATCCGATCTCTAATCAAAAACCTGCAGGTTCGAATCCCGCCGTGGGCATGGATGTTTGTGATTGTTCGTAGAAATACTAGTGGCGATGGTCGGCGGTAGATTGAGTGGTGAAGACAAAGCTGTAAAGTAGGTGCCCTCCCTCGATGAGTCTTTGGAGTCCTGGGAGGTGTCAAATAATAATAATTGTTAATATCCAAGGAAGAGTAAGCGGAGCTAGAAATGTTTTTTTTTTTTTTTTTTTTTTTGAGATACGTGTGCCATCAAGTCTTTGAAAATTAGCATGAGAACACAACAATCAGGAAATAAACTTTAATAGCTGAATATTTCAAACTGAAAATTACATGTCATCATCAATGGCATAAGGCTAACTTAATACAAAGTAGAACGGGAACAATGGATTATTTAAAATAGAGAGCAGCATGATGTTATAAACAGAACAACGCAAGTGGATGAGAGAAGACGCATTAGATTATTTTAAAAAAATATTAATGATGTTTGATTTAAATAAGACTTTCTCATATCTTAGATATAAACAATCGTTCGAACTTGTGGCTGCGTTAATGGAGTTAGCATGTTTCATACCAGAGGACATTGTGATCGGTATTAATTCCATGTTGTACCAAAACAGATTTTTTTATTAACGATATAAAATATGTAATATAATTTTACAACCTTTCATGAATGGATTCGTTCATAAAAATATAGATATATACACATACCGACCAATGAATATGCATATGTATGTAAACGTCACTTACGCAGCGTATATGCAGAATATTTGATCACATGCGTCACCAGGCGCTCTAGCCGACTATTTCAGAATTCTGCTGGTCAGTAATCGTTAACAGTTTTGGTCACAATTGGAAAATCAAAGGATCTTTCGGAGTTCGACAAAGGCTTATTGTGGGTGGAACTACGATTCTGAAAACAGCAGAGCTCACTGGTTTCTGAAAAAGTGAGAGATCCCGTATAAATCAGTGGAAAAATAATCCACACTGCTTGTTTAAGAGGCGTAACTGTGATCCTGATACAGTCTATCAGAAACGGGATCGCCGTCGTCTGAAATTCCTGTGTGCAGTTGACAAAAGCATTTAATGAAGGCTGTTCCCACCCACATGCGCAGGGAATTGAAGAGGATCAGTATTGGCAGTCGGTAAACATACTGTATATATATATATATATATATATATATATATATGCAGTATGTTTTTTGTTCTCAGCATTTCTGCATTATCTTTCAATGCACCTGTGCGACTTGTGCGACTTTTATTCCTATTTTCCATGGTCAGACTACTAATTTCATTCTTCTGATCCAGATACCTGTTGTGATCTTGTTACAGAAATTAATCCGTATTGGAATGGAAACGTTCTCCAACCCATTTTTAAACCATGATTCTCCAAAAAGTGAACCAGGACTGTCAAAGAAAAGCAAACAGCCTTTCACAAGTGGTTTGAGAGAAGAATATCCGCTTCATTCACAGGCTACAGAGTTGTCCGCAACACTTGCAAAACCACCACTAAAAGGGCGAAGTCTAAATTCAACAAGGATAAATCAAGAAAAGTCTCTGCATGTCCCGCCAGCAGTCGCTCCTTCTGGTCCCTCGCCGAAGCCGTCGGGCGCAACTTTTATTCATCTGTGCTTCCTCCTCCTCTTTCTTATCCTAAAGGTAGCATTGTAACATCACCTAAAGGCAGAGCTGATGTCTTGGCTTCATTCTTCTCATCTAACCCTTACATAGACGACCATAGCAAATTACTTCTTCCTTACCTAGAACATTCAAATGTTGCTCTTATCTATGGGATGGTGCGTCTAAGACCTCACTGAAAATTCTTGATGCTGTTCAGAAAAGGACAGTCCGGTTGATAAATGACACTTTCTCTCACAGGTTCTCTTCAGTCACTATTTCATAGAAGATCAGTTTCAACATTGTATCTCTTCTGTTCAACAAAACTATCATCCATTATGCCCCATATTTCTGCCAGATCGACAGGAACATGTGCAACAGCTGCTCAACATCATTTTACAGTCAAACTGCACACTCATGCAACTGCTATTCCCACTCATCTTCATTCTTTCCGCCTCAATTCTATGCAACAGATTTGAAGCTTTTCCAAAGGACTACAATCTTCAACAGTTCAAGAAGAATATCAACATTAGTGTATTCCAGACCCTGTCCTTACATGGTATCTGTTTGCTGCAGAGTCTTCTACCTTTCGTGTGTGGGATAAATAAAAAAAATACCTTAGGTTGGATCTCATATAACAAATATCATAAATAAAATATATCAAGAGAGTTCATAATAAAGCATATCATGAAAAATAAGAAAAACATGTGGCAAGGGTGGATGAAAATGGATTAGTTAAAAAAAATGTAAAGAATATCACCAAGGGGAATGTCTATACCCACCTTTCAAATCTCATCAATATTTCTGTTTTTTTTTTATTTTTTTTTCTCGAATAAGCGACTGCTGATGCATATAGTAGTTTTTCTCCTAAAA
The DNA here is from genome assembly GCF_054136105.1 of Typopeltis vanoorti. Lineage (NCBI taxonomy): Eukaryota > Metazoa > Arthropoda > Arachnida > Uropygi > Thelyphonidae > Typopeltis > Typopeltis vanoorti. The sequence continues at coordinate 51,614,036 of NC_143566.1, read as the reverse complement.
AGTTCAAATCATTTGTTTTTATCGCGGAATTTCAGAACAAACTGACAAACATAAGTTTAACACTTCATTGCCAAGCGCGAAGAACTATTCATTTTTTTTTTTTGTAGGATAAGGTTACCTCCTGGCTATTCGGGATCAGTTTAAGATGTGTTGAATTCTTAATGTTTAATAATTGTCGTGTTTGAAAACATTTTTTGCTTTTGAATGGCAATATTGAGATAATGACGGTTTATTCATGTCTCGCGGAAGAATATTAACTTCGATTTACTTTCCGTAACTTTTTTAGGAAATAAACTAAAACGCTTTAAAGTATTTTATCTTGAGAGAGAGAGAGAGAGAGAGAGAGAGAGAGAGAGAGAGACCTTGTTAATTCATCCATATCTTTCAGAATTGATTGCTTTTTCCTTGCAGTCATATCTGTTTCGTTTATATTTTCTGCATGTAAGTCCCAAAATTTATGTGATCCAGTTTCCTCTTCTGCAGTATGCAAGAGGGAAGAAAAGCACCCAAATTATTAATTATTGTGGTTTAAATGGCATTCATAATATTTTATATTTAAAGAAAATTCATAAGGAAATTTAATCATGGATTTAAGACCAACTAAACTTGTTTTCAACCGATTCGTTCTCATATAACTCATAACCATAGTTTAGCATGTTAGTAATAGTCTTGCTGAATTTGAATATGGAAGATAGAAGAGTTTCGTAATAAAGCTATCAATACCCATTAATAATATTCCTCCTTTAGACTTTTCACTTAATACGAGGAAGACAATTTATGTCTCATCTCTATCAATTATTCCCTATTTTCTGTTATCTCCAAAATTTACTCAACAATGAAATGGGCAAAATTAGGAAAAGTGATATAATTATTAGTATAAATAAAATTCTCTCATGTAGTAAACTGAACAATATGGGGTGGATTATTATTCTTTTTATCCCATTTTGAAAAAAAAAAAACAACCCGTTTTTTTTCGCTGCTTTTCTCCTAGCCATTATTTTGGATCTGCTAGAAGGAAAACCGACAATGTAATTAGATATTACTCATCAGGACATCTGCCATTTGATGCTTCACAATAACATTAGTGGAGTAATAATTTCATTCAAAAGACAGTTTTTCTTTTTCCTGCTTTCCTCCTATCCATTATTCTGCTAGGAGGAAAACTGACAATGTAATTAGATATTACTCAACATTACGCCTGCCATTTGTTGCATCAGTATATTTGCGTCGTCGTTTCCTTCATTTTTACAATGATAAGAATCCAGAATGGAGAAATAATTCTGACAATAATCTCAGTTGAGTAATAACTTCATTCAAAAAAAAGTATTTTGTTTCATTTCAAATTAAAGTTATTTCTTCAAGACAGCAGTTCTCTCCATACTTTTGCCATAAAGAATCTTTGTCATCTTTTCCTAAAACGTTTAAATCCTCATCCTTAATATAAAGATATTATGAATAAGAATCCAAGAAAAATGAAGATATTGTGAATATGAGTCTCCAAGAAAATGTAAAGATATTGTGAATATGAATCCAAGACATGTACGAGGGCGGGGTCTGGATAGTTCTGATAAACACCTAGAACAAAAACGATATTAAAGCAACTGATATAACCACAAGAAAGAACATATCTTAAAACCCTTTAACCCCCATGTTTCATCAAATTGTAATAACTAGTTCCTTCTCTTTCTTGAACAAAAATGATATCTTCAAAAATATCATTTTTGTTCTAGGTGTTTATCAGACCTTTCCAGATCCCCCCTCGTATAATACAGACTTCTTCTGATACACTGATGGATTATTTCTGAAGAAATTAATAAATAGTTCTACAGGATGTATTTTATATTTGCAAAATCATTTAGAAATTCAATTTTTTTTTTAACCCACTCACAAAATTCAGAAACTTACAGTACACGTGCCATGCATGAATCAAAAGCTCGTAAACAACAAAAACAAAAAGAAAACATTCTAGTAAACCAAGAGATTAAATATTGTCTTTTTATATAACTTCGCAAACTTATAATTCAGACCTCAATAGGCAAGCGGAAACTACACCCAAAAATTGCTAGGCAGAGACAACATGCCTACATGGGTGCAAGAACGTGTTGAATTTTATTTCAAGAAGTTTGCTTGGCTGGTTCATGTGACCGATACTTCGTGGTATTCAGTGCATCAAATAATCACGTTACATATTGATTATTTGATGAAAATCTTTCTTCTGCTGATCAAAATAAAGTTTTCTAGTTCTTAGAACCATGTAATCAATCGATCGGTTAATTCGCGTAGTCCAATAATTATCACTTGACATCTCAACCCTAGGATTAATTGTAAGATGACGTACACTTAACCATGTATTCTTGTCTGTTAATGGTATATGCTGTTTGGTCAGTTATCCTTCCCATATGGGAGGGAAAAATCCGTGTTTCTCGGAGAGAGAGAGAGAGAGAGAGAGAGTCCACTTTATGAGAGCGAGTAATTCACCTCAAAATGAAAGGGTGAATTAGTCGCTCTTAAATGAGATATAAACTCAGGTGCCTTTCAACTAAAGGGAACATGGCGATAATAACAGAATGAAAGTATCATTCTTATAAAGATCTTGCGTAGATCAGTATCGACGATGAACTTTGCATGGAAAGAAATTTGTTAGAAGTCTCTAGAACCCGAAGAATCTTATAAGGGATTTTCGGTTTAAAGTAAGTTTAGTCCATCTCAAACGGAGGTGGAAAGGTTTTCTTCGGAGAAATGCGTATCTTTAAAATTACAAACCAGCGAGAAGAACTCCTGCAACAATTAACAGGCATAATACATCTCATAACCATAGTTTCTTCGACCGTAAATCCAAACAACACAATAGGGTCCTTATAATAAGTTCGCATGATGAAAACTAGAAAACATATTTCTGTAGCAAGATGCAGAACAGGCTGAAGAAGCGATACATTCGATTTCAATGCGGAACTATAAAATTTACCTAAGGAAATCCCTGAAATAGGAAATTCACGAACTCTCCTATTCGTTGGAAGATTATGTTAATTATAAATGTAACCAGACACGGATTTATTTGTCAAAATAAGCAGAAGCGACTTCTGTTTATAGGTGAGCGAATGATTATTTTTTTAATAAGCAAGGAATTTCATATATTTAAAAGCACACGGTATGAGACTTAATTGTTTTCATTTACAGTTGCATTTGTATCATTTCTGCTTTAATATCAATATTAATATACCATTAATATCATTATTTAATATCAATATTTATGAAGGCCGCCAGAATATCTACCAATTAGTGCTGTTTTCAGCATGCTGGTTTCTAAATACGACAGTCGGTCAAACATTGAATGGGTATATATATATATATATATATATATATATACACAGTAAAACCCCTTTTTTTACACTTTTTAGGGGACTGATGAAAAAAAGTGCAAATAGCAGGAAATGTAAAAAAATCATTAAAAAAGGCTAAAAGATGATTTACTGTTAGTATGCGAGTCTACACATACTAGATTTCAAAATTTAATAACTGAAAATAAATGAATTTACAATTACTTACATTTATCTATTTAAAAAAATCTTTAATTGTTGATTGTTTTTTCTTTTTCTGCACGCTTATAAGTTCCGCCTGCCTCTCCACAGTGTATAAGGCATTAAATGCCCTATCGTCTCCTGATGCACTTGCAATATACCGCCTCAAAACAGAGATAGCTTCCATTGCTTTTTTACTAGTAGGGACGGTAGGTTCTTGATCACAGTCTTCTTCAACCACTTCTTCCTCTTTTTCTTCTTCACCAAGGTGGTTGGAAAGGATGTCTTCTACACTTGGTACCATTGATGTGATCATACCAGCATCAACATCAACATAGTCTTGAAATGAGGAAGACTCATCCATCACATACCAGTTGTTGGTACTGACATATCTTCTTCCTCCTGTAGTTGTTCCTCCTCTTCTGCAAACATAATTCCTGCCTTCCGGAAACAGTTGGATATAGTTTCAGGAGTAATATGCAACCATGCTTTGGCCACATAATGCATGGCATCAAGGATTGATATGGTCATTTGTTTTGGGTCCATACAATTATCATGCATAAACACAGCTTTTTCAACAAGCATTTTTCTATATTTCCATTTAAATGCATGGATCATGCCCAGATCTAATGGCTGAACTCACTTGTACAATTAGGGGGAAAGAACACTAATTTAATGTTTCTGAGCTGCAGATATTTAGGGTATGCAGGATATTTGTCTAGCAGTAGTAGTATTTTGCGGTGATTTGTCCCTATTTTAGCATCCAGAACAGCATGGATGTGAAGATGCTGCTAGTCATTCATGCTGTGCTGTTGGCATCATACTTAGTAGGCAGATTTTTCACGTTCTTAAAACACCTTGGCTTTTTGAATTTATTAATTACCAGTGGAGGTAATTTTTCTGATCCATCAGCATTGTCCATGAGCAAAACAGTTGCCCTCTGCTTGCTGAGTTTTCCACTGTGACACTTCTCTCCTTTAAAACACAATGTTTTACTTGGCAGAATATTATAAAAGAGCCCAGTTTCATCAACATTGAAAATATTTTTTGGTTCGTAGTCCTGAATAATAAGTCTTCAGTTCATGTTTCCACTGGTTTACAGTTCCCCCCTGCAACACTATTACTTTCTCCGCACACTTGATTATACACAAATATTGTGACGAGTCTTGAAACGAACAATCCATCCATTTGACGCAGTAAAACCATTAATCCCTAACCTCGCAGCAAATTCAAGGGCTTTCGCTCGGAGTATAGTACCATCGACTGGAATACCCGACGCTCTCGTAGAAACAAACCACTCCGCCGCAAGTTTATCCAATTCATCGTATGTCGATGTCCGGATATATTTTCGTTTTTTGACATAGCTCCAGATTGCTTTGCATTGAGTTCAATGATTGACCTGTTTTTTACTATCGTGTTCAAAGTGGACACGGAGAGACCAAGATCTTTTGCTAATTGAACACGGGTTCTGGCATGCCAATCTACATGTCGCAGAATTGCCATCTTTTCTTCTACCGAAATACATTTTCTGTCTTTTTTCTCCATGTTACTAGAATGGATAATCTACCACCGCAACTTGCAAGCAACTATCACACGCTAAACTACTTACCAGAAATTCTGCAATATCAATTCGTACTGTGATTGAAAAATCACGGTATCGCTCATCACTACTGCAAGCGTGCAACCACAGTCATGGCGGAAACGAAACTACAGCCGAAAGCAACGCCACCTGAGAACAGAAATGCGCAGATTTCCGCAGAAATCTATTCGAAAATTGGTATTGCCACCCGAAAAAAAAAAAAAAAAACCCGCAAATCACAGGAAATTACGTCCACATGAAGTTGTTAATGGCTGGAAAACAATACATCGTGAGAATAGGACTTAAGACAGGACCAACGGAAAATGACGTAAATGGCAGGAAAACGTAAATCGGGAACGTAAAAACGGTGTTTTACTATAAACATTAAAACCCCGTTTTTATAAAGACTATTCTCACGATATATTATTTTCCCGCCATTAACAACTTGATGTGGACGTTATTTCCCGTGATTTGCGTTTTTTCTTGGGTGGCAATACTGATTTCCGAATCGATTTCTGCGGAAATCTGCACATTTCTGTTCCCAGATAGCGTTGCTTTCGGCTGTAGTTTCGTTTTCGCCTTCACGGTGACTTGCACGCTTGCAGCAGTAATGTAGTGATGAGCGATAGCGTGATTTTTCAATCACAGTACGAATTGATATTGCAGAATTTCTGCTATGCAATTTAGCGTGTGAAAGTTGTTTTCAAGTTGCGGTGGTGGATTATCCATGTTAGTAACATGGAGAAAAAAGACAGAAAATGTATTTCGGTAGAAGAAAAGATGGCAACTCTGCGACGTGTAGATTGGCATGCTGGAACAAGTGTGCATTTAGCAAAAGATCTTGGACTCTCCGTGTACACTTTGAACACGATAGTAAAAAACAGGTCAAGCATTGAACTCAATGCAAAGCAATCTGGCGCTATGTCAAAAAAAAAAAAAAAACGAAAAGCAAAAACAATTAAGAATTAAAGATTTTTTTGAATAGATAAATGTAAGTAATTGTAAATTCATTTATTTTCAGTTATTAAATTTTGTAATCTAGTATGTAGATTACATACTAGATTACAAAATTTAGACTCACATACCAGCAGTAAGTCATCTTTTAGCCTTTTTTTAAAATGTTTTTTTTTTTTTACATTTCCTTGTCTGAATTCGTAATGTGTAGTGTTCGTGCAAGCTCCAGATAAGATAAGTATCATTTTCAGTTATCGATACAAATTACTTAATATTGTGTAGTTTTGTTTTGTTTGCCTTGCGTATTTTAGTGCGTCTATTTTTGGTGTGTTATAACGTATAATTTGACAAAACACGTTACAGATAAGTATGGCACGTGTGCGAAGGAAAATGGCGGCCAGTAATGAAGGTTCGCCATCGTTATCAAAGAACGGTAGCATAAAAGAAATGAGTCAGTGTACTAGATGTGAAATGTACGCTTTGCGGAGTGCGGTCGGAGTGTGGTTAGATGATAATAAAGGATTGAATGTGTGTAGAAAATGCAGGGAGAATGCGGAATTGAAGTGTATTTCGGATCGTGAGTGTGATATTTTTGTCAACCTTCAGAATGAAGGAAATAGGGATATGACAAGAAACGGCAAGGTTGTACATGAAAATTGTGAGAGTGTGAATGTAGAAAGTGTGAATGATAGTATAAATGGTTTCTCAGAAAACAAAAAAGATGAGATAGATGCATTGAGTGAGATCGCGTTGTTGAATAATGCGATAGAAAGAGCAAAACAGCAGCTAGAGTGCATGAACAAAAGTAGACTGAATGAACCAACCGATAATAAAAGGTATGACAGGAAAAATAGACGTATGAATGTAAACATGAACAAAATGAAGGATAGAGTGCTGTATGGAGACTCGTTAGTACGAGGTGTGTTAGTAGAGGATTTGACAAAATCGTACCAACCTGATGCGACCATAAAGGACGTAACTGCGTCTATTAGAGAGTAAAAGGAAAGGGTGAAAGAAATGATTGTTGTGGCAGGTACGAATGATTTGAAAGGAGATAAAATGGAAATGATAGAAGACCTGAATGAATTGTTTGAGGTAGCAAAAGAAAAGAGTGAGAGAGTTAGAATGATTAGTCTTTTGCCACGGTATGACAGTGAAATGTTTAAAAGGAGGGCCATAATTGCAAATGACTTTATGCGTGGGTTATGTATGACGAGTGGTGTGGAATTTGTGGATGTGTGGAGTGAGTTTGATGGGCGAAAGGATCTATATAAGATGGATGGCTTGCATTTGAATGGTTACGGTGTAAGAAGACTTGAGAAAGTATTGCTGAATGTAGTGGATGTGCAAATTCAGGGAAACTAGATTTGTTAGGGGGGGGGGGAGTAGAGATACAGTCCTTATGGAGGCAGTTGAATGTAAGAATGAATATAATATGCCAGAGCAAATAAGGACAACAAATCTGAGTGGGATAGTTAATATAAGGCATCAAGGTAGGGTTGGGGCTAATGGGTGTCTTAAATACATGTACACTAATACTAGGAGTATTAGGAACAAGAAGGAAGAGTTTTTGGCCATGGTTGGCACTTCCAGACCAGGTTATAGGTATTAGTGAAACATGGCTGACTGTAGATGATATAACTAGTGGGATTGAATGTGATGGGTATAGTGTGTTCAGGAATGACAGAGAGAATAAAATGGGGGGGAGGAGTATTGTTGATGATAGCTGATGAGCTCCAGCCAAGGAGAATAGATGTTGAATTGCAGGATAGAGAAAAGAGCACATTTGAGGCCATTTGGTGTGAGATTGTGGCTAGCAGAACTAAATATACAATTGGGTGCTGCTATAGACCAGGTGATGGAAAAGATGGTGGTGATAGTATGCACAAGCAAATAGAAGAAATGGGTGGAAGGAGGGTGATTATTATGGGAGATTTCAACTATGGTCGCATTGATTGGAGTGAGGAGAGGACACACGGGAGGAAGGAACTGGATTTTATGCGGTTATTAAGGGATAACTATCTGCGACAGCATGTAATGGAAAATACTAGGGGTCAGAGAGTGCTTGACCTAGTAATTACATCTGAGGATTTGGCTGTAACAAATATGACCATTTTGCCACCAATCGGTGAGAGTGATCATAGGGTCTTAACTTGGGAGGTGGCTAAAGGTGTAGAATTTTCAATTAAGACAGGGTACATGTGGAATTATCGGGCTGGAAAGTATGACAAGCTTAGGAGTTTGATTGGTTCAGTGCCATGGCATGTACAACTGCAAGGACTAGAAGTTGATAGTGCATGGGAGGTAGTTAAGAAGTGCTTGCATGAAGCAATGGCTGACTGTATACCTAGAGTCCGAATAATAAATCAAGTAGGGGTTAAATGGATGAATAACACCATTAAGCTTGAGTTGTAAAAAAAGAAACAACTATGGAGGGAATTTAAGGAGAAGGGTGACCGGCAGGCACATGAACGGTATAATGCGCAGGCCAGAAGGGTGACGAGTGTGGTAAGAAAAGCAAAAAAGGATTACGAAAGAACATTGGCCATGCAGGCTAAAGACAATCCTAAACAGTTTTTTAGATATGTAGCAAGTAAAAGGAAAAATGTACATGGCAGATTGATTTTAAAGAATGCCGATGGTAGGGAGGTAACTGAATCAGTTGAGATAGTGTTGAGTTACTGAGTGAGCACTTTGCAAAAGTATATCATCCAGGTGGTGACATTGCAGAAACGAATAAACCAGTAGATTATACGGGAATTGTGGTTAATGAAGTGGAGGTGAGTAGTCTATTGCATAACCTCAATGTCAATACATCTGTGGGATTGGATGGTATACCAGCTCGTGTTGTACGAGAAGCAGCTAAAGAATTGTCAGTACCCTTGACCATTTTGTTTAATTTGAGTCTCGGGTCTGGGTTAGTCCCGAGCGGGTGGAAAGAGGGGAAAATAGTTCCACTGCATAAAGGTGGTTCCAAGACTGCTGTTGTAAATTACCGACCGATTAGCATATCAGGAATCATTGTCAAGGTCTTAGAGAAAATAGTCAAGAGGAAAATACAAGATTGGATAGAAGAAAATGGGATACTGTATCGGGGACAGCATGGTTTTGTGAAGGGTAGGTCATGCCTCAGTAACTTGCTCACGTATTATAACACAGTGACGGCTGAACTGGATAACGGTAATGGGTTTACGGTGATTCTACTGGACCTTGCCAAGGTCCAGTAGAATCACCTTGACAGGATTCCACATGGAATAGACCTTGACAGGATTCCACATGGAATTCTAATCAGTAAATTGCAGCATATGGGAATGGACATAGGGTTGGTGAGATGGATAGGAGGGTGGTTGACGGAGAGATATCAGAGAGTGGTTTACTCGGGAGTAGAGTCCACAAGACGGCCTGTGACTAGTGGTGTGCCACAAGGATCTGTTCTTGGACCACTGCTGTTTAATTTGTTCATAAATGATATAGGAAATGATCTGAGAGGAACAGTTCATTTGTTTGCGGATGATGCGAAGTTGGGTAGGGCAATAGTGAATGCAGATGACGTCAAAATTTTGCAGGATGATTTGGATAGATTGGAGGTCTGGGCTAAGGAGAATGGATGTCAGTTTAATGTGGCAAAATGTAAGGTTATGCATTTTGGGGTGAAAAGATTGGCGGCAGTTTACTGCATTGGTGGAACCCTGCTCCAGGAAATTGATGAGGCACGAGATTTAGGAGTGTTGGTAGATAAGGAATTGAAATTTAGGGGACACATTGCAAAAGTGACCAAAACAGCTCATCAAATCACTTGGTTGCTGAAGAATACGTTGACAAGCAGAGACAAGCAGGTTATTGTTCCTCTGTATCGAGCCTTGATAAGACCCCATCTAGACTACTGTGCTCAGATTTGGTCACCTAGGTTTCTTCTTGATGGGGAAGAGGTGGAGAGGATCCAGAGGCGAGTGACCAAGATGATTGCAGGTCTGTGGAATGAACCGTATGAGAACAGGTTGAGGATTTGCGGGTTGCAAAAATTGGTTGATAGGCGGAGAAGGGGAGATATGATTGAGACATTCAAATTACTGAAGGGTTTCTATAAAATTAATTCAGAAGATATTTTTGAGAACAGGGCTGGTTGTGGGAGGACTAGGGGACATCCATGGAAACTGGGCAAAAGTGTGGTTAGTAAAGGTGTTAGAGCTGGGTTCTTTACTTTTAGAGTAGTGAATGAGTGGAATGCGCTCCCTGAGTCTGTGGTGGATGCTGTGACAGTGAATGAGTTTAAGGCGAGGTATGATAGATACTGTATGAATGTCAGTATCTATCATACCTCATATATATCATACCAAATCATATTCATCAAATAGTTGTGATGAATATGATTTGGGGCCTCCCTCGATGAGTCTAATGACTCCCTGGAGTTGCCCGTAATAATAGTAATAATAGTAATAGTAGTAACCATTTGTACCAGAAAAGGCTAGGGATTAGTATTAGTCTGAAAAGTCTTGACTGTTAAGCTGAACGTTATCAAGTGTAATGGAAGAAGAATTAAGGTCTATCTGCGCGAGGGCGCGCGAGAGAAAGAGAGAGAGAGAGAAGCGTTTTAGAAGAATGTACGGTAACTAAGTTGTTAACATCCCACTTAAGGATGGTATGGAGTGACGGAATGCTTGCAGATGAACCCTAAGATGTTTGTCGTATAAGTAGGAGGATAATGAATGCTATCACTGATCCTCTCTCACTGACCTCAAACACACGTCACAGTTTTGCGCATAGGTTTGAGGTCGGACCCTGTGTGCATAGGGTCTGATCTCAGTCGCGCCTAGGTTTGAAGAGAATGAGAGAATATCGTTTATTCATATGAGGAAAAGAGTGGATGAAAAGGTAATTCAATGAGAATAAGAGAAAATGGAAATAACATCAGGACAGTGCATAATAGAAGAAGAAAAGTTAGCGTATCTCGCGAGGCGCAAAGGAAATGGCAATAAAATCATTCTGTTCCACGACTATGAAGAGACAAGAAGGATTTCTTTACTTACCACTACTCCTAGTATTGTAAAGGATATGTTCAAATGAGTTGATATGCTGATATTGCTATTGTTAGTTATCAGTTCGTATTATAAGTTACTGATAATTAATATCATGAATGTCAAGAGATTAGCTAATCTGAAAAATAATTAGCACTGCTGATCATGCATGCTAGTATTGTTTTGTACATAAATAAAAATTAAAAAAATGAATAAAAGGATGGTAGTGATTGGGCTTGTGTTTTATTCACACTCCATCCGTACGAAGTAAGATGAGAGAAAGAGAGAGAGAGAGAGAGAATCGAGTTGTGTACCGGTTTTGTTGGACCACATGATAGTAAAGTTAGTATAAGTATCTCTTCGCTGTTTTTCTTTCCTCCAAGCAACTGGGTTAGTAGATCTACAATTGTAGTTTTAAGGTTTTCTCATGTGCTCTGTTACACACACATACACATATGAAGTGGCCAAGAATTGGAGAAAAATGAGATGACAGGACTTGCTCTAATGAATCTTCTAAATAGGTGTTCAAATCCATTTTGTAACGTAACGTTTACTTTCGTCCACTGTAGGAATTCGGATATTTACGAAACTCTGAATTTATTATTACCTTCTGGTGGAAGGTTGGAGTAATAATAATACTACTACTAATAATAATATAGTTTTAACTGTAATAATAATAATAATAACATAAGACGAGCTGTCGAAGAAAATCTATGTGACCCATTTAGACACGTTATTATGGTATTGTCTTGTATTTTTGTTGTGTGTTACATGGCAATATTTCTATTAAAATTTATTAATAACTGTTAGCATATAATTACCTGCGAAATTAAACTCTAATGTGTGGAGAGATCTTAACAACTGTTAGCATACTTTATCAAGAACTATTTGTAAAACCGATTTACTTGATAAACGGTCCTTATAACAAATAAATATTCATAAAATCAATATATTTTGTATCGCTCATTTTCAGCTGTAAAAGTAAGATTATGCACTTTGCTGAGTGACTTAGCATTCGGTTTGAAGTTATCAGTATTTACAAATATAAATTCCAGATTATATACAGTATATTCTTATAAAAGCAATATTTGTGATGGTGAAGTGAACAAGAGCTACAAATCGGGTTAATCTAGAATTAATATTTGGGAAGGAAGCAAAACATCGAACGAAAATATATAAATACAAGATCATGCTTGCAGAGGAAAAGAACTGTATTCTCACTAGTGTTCAAGATCAACGTTCGTCAACACGATGTTCGAAAATGTCTCCTATTGCCGAGATTGTATTGTACACCTATCTTCCCTATTGCGGATTAAGTAGATAACACATTTATGTTTTTGTTATTATAATAAGTAGAGGCGCGTTTCATTTATCAGCCGCTACTTCTTTTCGAAGGAATGCTTTTAAAGAGACGAAACAGCTGATCAGTCGATAGTACGGAAGCCTGATAGAAATGAGGTTACTATGTCACAAACGCAGAGAGAGAAACAATCCATCCTTATGGCGAACACTATTGCCCGTATTAACTAGTGTTGCGAATAAGCAACTACACGTACACATTACGCTGTTACGGTCGACTCCGTTGAAACAGTGCAACCATTCTGGACGTGCATCGCTTACTTGCCATGAACAGGACACCATTGGCACCGCGTAGACGGCGAAAAATATGAATCAATAGCTAAGACTACAAATAAGGGTGCTGTTGTATGCTCACAGAATCACAGTCTGCTGTCTCGTTAAGTGAGAAAATGAATCGCACGAGTTTTTAAAGCAGCAATTTACAATTCAAATATATAAATTGTAAAAATATTACGAATTATTAAAAAAAAATCTCACCCAGTAATCTTTTTTTTTTTTTCATAATGGTTAAGGAATATTAAAAATTACAGGTAATAAATCCGAACAGTGCTTAAGTATGAATTCGATTTTTGAACAAAGTATACTTGCTATCATTTGCTGAATCACGTTCGCATGACTAATATTAGATACTACATTTACAACGTCCTCTCATATTTAAATGCATGTCATGCCATATACAGTACGATTAAAATTTGCTGAGCCAATAGTGTCACAGCTTTCCAAGCGAAGCCTAGGTCAACAATCAACAAATAAAGAAACAGGCAGGAGAAGTGCAGTCATGAAAAAAAAAAAAAGAAAAAAAGAAACTTTAGATCCAATGAAAATATGTACGCCAAGTTTTGAATGATGGAAGAAAATACAATATTCTATTTTTTATTTTCATGGCTTCAAACACCAGAAAATATCAGTGATGAAAGACAGAACTCTAGAGTTTAGTACTGCATTTAGTGCATAACTTCATTGACGTATATTATTTTTCTCCCCTTGAAGTGTTACATTTGTTGCAAAAAGTACCCTCACGTGATAAAGTTCAATATATAGATTTCGTGATCATCGCATCTTTCGAAGAATTTCTTTTCATGGAAAACAGAAACAAAAATTAGCATTATAAACCTGAAAGGATTAAGGCAACTATCGCCACCGTTGATGGTGAGAAGAACTCGATGTCTGAAGCGATCGACTCTAAGTTGGGATTCCGAATAAACTCAACAATATGCTTTGATTTCCTTGTATATCCGAGTCAGTCACTCATCCGCAGTATTCTTCTCTTGCTACGTGAAGTAATCATGGTATGCCTTAATTACCGTGCGTAGAATCGGCCCTGGATTTTACAAGAGAAAATCTTTATCACTTCCGTATGAAATCAGCTAACTCGCCTTCACTTAAAAAGCTCTTATAAAGGTTCTTCGCATCCTAAATGGACTCGTAGAACTCGTTAGAACAAGGACTGAACTATACGGAAGCGCATACCCTCTGGACGTAAATGGATAGGACTTCGTATAATTTTTTTCTCCTCAATTCAGAGAACCTTGGAAAATATGGCTAGTGCTAAGATTTCTGACATCTGAAACTAAAATATAATTCAGTACTCTTTTTCTTTTTTGTAAATTACTTCATTTTATTTAACTGTTAAATTGCCGCTTAAAGTAATAATTTTATTTATATATTTACATTTTTAACAAATAGTTCGGGAATATTGTAATTAATATAATTTTAACTGGTATATTTCATGGAACTGACATAAAAAGTATAATTTATGTGTTGTTATTATTAATCATCATGATAGTAATTCATGGGGAAACTGTTTGCATTTAGAAATTTACATTTTACTATTACTTTTCTGTTAATATACAGCACAAAATGTAATTTTTTTTTATAATAATAGTTTGATGACAAAAAATACTGCCATTTCTTTTCAACAGTACTACAGACGGTTTTTTTTTTTTGAGCCTACAGTTGTAAATCATAGCTACAGGAAGAACAAAAAAAGAAAGGATGGGAGGAAAATAAAATAAAGAAGCATAAAAAGAGAAGACGGAAAATAATAAAATTTTATTCATTAATTAAATGACAGAACAATAATAAATTTTCTGTGGAAGGCAAGGAAAACAAATAATATGTACAGAAAGAGAGAAAAGTATATGTAAATAGGGATAAAATTCACTGTCCTAAGAAAAAAAATATATATTCGTTAACGATTTTTTAAAATTTATGTTAAGCCCATACATGAGAGGTTGGTTGGTCAACTTATAGTACGTTAGTACATTGTATGGGTGGTGGGTTGGGAGAGAAGGTACTTGTTCATATTTGATTTGAATGACTCTATATCCTATTCCTTGGGGAATACAACAAGGGGAAAACTGTTCCACAGCACAGCAGTTGCAGGGATGAAGGAGGCGGAGACGAAACTTGTTCTGTGGATTTCAAAGTAAACTGTGAAGGAATGTTGAGCAGCAGCTGCACGTGTTCCAACGAGCTTAGTACTAGGTGGGGGAATTATTGATGCTATTTCAGATGAACATTTTCAATGGAAATATTTGTAGAATACACATAGTGCGGAGACCGATCGTCTGTGCGAAAGTGAGGGAGAGTGAGTTAGTAAGAGACTTATTAATGACCCTCTTAATAATTATTAAGAGCGTCATTAATAAGTCTGATTGCTCTCCTCTGTATTGAGTAACGCATTTTGAGGGAGTTGTGAGAGCAGTACTCGATGGTTGGAGATTTGTGATTTGTATAAGGTTATCAGCTGTTCGAGGTGGAGAAGTAACATCTTGAGCGAAACAGAAATCCTAGTTTTTTTTTAGAGGCTAAGGATGCATGCAATGATTGTTATGTATTTATGCCAGCAGAGGCTTGAGGTCAGGGTAATTCCAAGAAGGAAAATCACAAATTGTCTGGAAATTTGGGTGTTGTCCAAAATAATACTGGGAGAAAATGGTTCTTTTTACTGAAAAGGGTAATTAAGGAAGTTCAAGGAAAAAGGTAATGAAAAGGATGGTAATTATATAAATATAAGGAAATGATATACAGCTTATACAGAAATGATCTGAATGTAATGGTAGTAATAATGCTATTCATACTGTAACATTATAATAATTATCTTAGAAGATTATTAGAACATTATAATCATCATCATCATCATCATCATCATCAAATTCCTGCCATTTACCCTCAAGGGGTGTACAGGATATCATAGTACTACATGAAAAAAATTACATCATTACTAACTTCCTATCTACAATTTTCCTCCAAATCAGTCTGTTACTTGTCAAGCCTCCAACATTATCAGATCTTATATTTCTATCGTCTAAGGCACTTTGTACCGTATCAATCCACCTATATCTTGGTCTTCCTCTGGGTCGTTTTGCTGCCAATCTGGCAGAGAACACTTGTTTTGCTAATCTTTCTTCGCCCATTCTGTTTAAGTGACCATACCACCTGAGATTAGCTCTGCTAACGCATTCCTGGATGTTGACAATGTCAAGTTCTTTCTTAATATCCTCGTTTTTAATATGATATTGCCATTGATGCCATCTGTTCACGCCTCTAATCTTTCTCAGGACTCTCATATCTGCGGTCTCTAGTCTTTGGTCAAGTGTTTTACTTCTGACCCAGCTCTCAGATCCATAAGTTAAAACTGGTTTGAACACTGTCTTGTATACAGCTAATTTAGTGTTCCGACTAATTTCTCTCTTATTCCATATGAATTTATTCAATTGACTTCCCACAATACCAGCTTTGCTGATTCTGTTGTCTATTTCTATATTTAATTTACCAACTTCACTAAAAATCATGCCTAAGTAACTGAAATGTTTTACTTGTTCCACAGGTTCTCCATTCACAACACAGTTTACATTTTCAACGATTCTGCCTATTTTCATTGTCTTTGTCTTTTTATTGCTGACCTTCATACCATACCTATTACTACAGCTATTCAATTTAGTCAGAGAATCTTGCAGACTTGCAGACTTGTAGCGGATTTATTTAGAAGTATAACATCATCCGCATAAAGCAAAGAGCTGACATTAACATCTCCAATTTTGATATCATGTTTAATACCACTTTCCTTCATAATGTGATCCATATAGATAATGAATAACAGAGGGGATAATGTACATCCTTGTCTCACACCAGATTTAACATTAAATCATCTTCCTGTACGTCCTTCAATTCTAACTGCTGACTTACAACTCAAATAAAGACTACGTATTGCTTGATATAATGCCCCATTGACACCGTATTGAATCATACGCCTTTTCCAAATCGACAAAACTTAAATACAGATCCCTGTTATATTCCCATGCTTTCTTGCCTATTTGTCGTAAAGTGAAGATCTGATCCTGACACTCTCTATTTGGCCTGAATCCAGCTTGTTCTTCACCAAGCTTTTCTTCCACAATTCTTCTCAACCGTTTCTCAAGTATACTTGCATAGATCTTGCCAGGAACACTCAGTAGGGAAATACCTCTATAATTTTCACATTCAGTTTTATTTCCCTTATTATATATAGGTACTATGAGAGCCCTACTCCAATCATCAGGAATTCGTCCCTCTGTCCAGGCTTTCTGAACTATGCAGTGCAGCCACTGTAAGACTCTTATACCACCATACTTCAGCGTTTCTGGTCGAATATCATCTACTCCTGCTGCTTTTCCACATTTCAAGCCTTTGATGGTTTTTTCTACTTCAAGTATGGATATGTATTCCCGCCTGTATGCTGGGTTGAGTGTTTTTAAACACTGTGCTATCACTGCTTGTTTCATTTAGCAATTTTTCGAAGTAATTACTCCATACTTCAAGGATATCTTTTTCTCCGGTTTTCATGTCACATTTATCATCTCTAACTCCTTTTACAGCACTCTTTCCTCCATTCCTAAGCTTCTTCAACAACCTCCAGAATATTTTGCCACCTTCTTGATATTTATTTTCTATATTCTTGCCAAAGTCCTCCCATGGCTTTTGTTTAGCTAGTTTTACACAGTGTTTAGCATTCTTACATTTGTCTCTGTATTCTCTAAGAGAACAAGCTGACTTATCTGACAGGAACTTTTGATATGCTTTCTTCTTTTCCTTCACTGCCTCTTTAACTTCCTGTGTCCACCAGGGAGTTCTGATTTTTTTATCCTTGCAGACAACCTCATCACATGCCTCTCTGGCAGAATCAATCAATGTTTTCTTCAGAGTTTGCCACTGAATCTCCAAGGTTTGATTCCTGTTCTCAAACTCTTTCATTTTTTCCTGAATAATCTTTGTGTATTTTAGTCTACAATTTACATCTGAGAGCTGCTTAACCTTTATTCGCTTTAAAACTTTCTTACATGTTATTCTTTTCAATATGAAATTCAATTTTATCCTGCTCAAGACTAAATAGTGATCACTTCCAATTTCAAATCCTCTGTACACTCTAGTGTCCTGCACCAGGGAGAAAACATCACTGTCAACAATAACATAGTCAATGAGACTTTTCTTATTCCTTGCCTCTTCTCTCCATGTGAATTTGTGCACATTTTTGTGTTGAAACATGGTGTTAGTAATAACCAGTCCATGTCTTGAGCAGAAATCCAACAGATATTTGCCATTATTATAATAATTATCATAATAATAATAATTATTATAATTATAATTATAATTATAATTATAATTATAATAATAAGAATCACTGGCCACAACACCATCATTAAAATGTATTTTGAGTAATTTTGATAATAACAAAACGATATTTATACATCATCTGCAACATTCACCATCACTATGGCTCTCACGTGAGCTGAATTTCATAACTGAAAGTCCAAGAGAGAGAGAGAGAGAGAGAGAGAAATTTAAGCATTGCTGTTATAACGAAAACATTTCTGTTGCCAGAAAGCCCATATTTATCCGAATGTTTTAAGTTGTGGAAGAATATTGGACAGAATGGATATGAGATGCTTTTTCATCACAGCTGAACGTGTGTATTACTGTAGTGCCTTGTCGAGTAGAGAGTTGTGGTAAGCTGTATTATGAGGTATGCATCTCTGCGTTAATCATTATTGAAGAACTGTTCACTATCATTACATAGTCTCAGGTTTGATGCGCTTAGAATTTTATGTGCGGCGATTAAATAGTCAGTGTTTCGTGTATATTGGAGTCACCAAAACATCGTAGAAATGATTTTTCTATGCAATGATTTTTCTAATTCTACAGAAAAAAAATAATAGTTAAGAATGGTAATTGTATAACTATAAGGAAAATATACAGATTATACAGAAACGTGAGCTGAATGAACAACTGCTTCTTAGAAGACTGTTTGTAGTGTATGCGGACTGTTATGCCATATCTTAGATTCACAGATTTCACGATAGATAATTTTTAGTATTATCTTCCATCATATCTTTTACCCGGAAGAATTTGGCAGAAATAATGAGAGGTCTCTTATGAAGGTAGAACAAGAGTACAACTGCTGCTATCCCTGAAGTTCTTGATTTTAATTCTTGTGATTACTAGTTATGGGGATTTTTCAAAGACCATGTATTTGTCCACTGGCCACAATACCGTTGCAATTCAGAGAAATAATAGTGGAAATGAAATATATCAGAGACTATAATAGTGAAAATTAAATGTGTCAGAGAAATAATTGTGTGAATTAGGCTATTTTGACTAATAGTGTAAAGCGGCCTTTGTCTCCGAGTGTTGTAACAATCTGATGCGTTGTTTGCACGCAGTGTTGGAATTGAAAGGGCAGCATACCAAATATGTTTTTCTTACAGAGCTTTTTTTCCTGACAAACCTATCTATCAGCAAATATCAATTATGCTAGGATATTTAATAAATTTATAATTTTGAAAAATAATAAAACTAATCATTTTATGGCCCATCTTGTAACTGTTTAAAAATCAATCTATTCCTTAGCTTTAATGTGCATGGTGTACTACTAAACTTTACAAATCCAATAATTATCTTCAATAAGAAACTGTATCATTTGATTCTATTAATGTCCGTTAATAGCACGTAGAACCAATAAAAAACAAAAACAAAATTTGGTACAAATCAATCACAAAAGACATCTGAACATCATCCGCAACACGATCAACATACTGTGGCCCTCTTAATGTTGTCAGTTAATTTTCTGTGGTTCTTTGAATTTTCAAACCTTAAAGACCAAGAGACCAAAAAATTCACTCATCGCTGTCATAAAGAAAAAGTTTTGTTGCCTGAATTTACTATATTTACTATACACTTGTAGAACGGATGATGTCATCATCATCATATACATTTAATATAACGACAATCACATCAGTGAAAAAAATAAACAAAATATGAGCCAATTATATATTGCTTTAGAATCGCACATGAACAAAGAAAAATGAGAAATGTTGCTCCCTCCTTTATTACCTGTCATATGGTGTGTTACCATAGTAGCAGTAATAATAATAATAATAATAATAATAATAATAATAATACTCCCCTATAAAATCAGAAAACTCAAGTCAATTTCGACAATGCTCTTTGGTAGTAAACAACTGGATTCGAATCCTGTCTGGGACATGAAGAACTTTTACAAGGCCTTTTCGACTAAAAAGGTGAGTTGGCCGTGAGGCAGTTTCTTCCCGGAAACTTGAGTTTTTTCATCCCATAATACACACAAACCGGCCAGAACAATATATTAAGAGACATGATACAGTCTTAGTTGCTTCGACAATAAGTCCGAATAGCTAAATAGTCCCTTGAAAACTATGTAGGCCAGCATTCCCTAAATGGGTTGTGACTTCTCTCAGAAAGAGAGGCAAACACCAAGAGAATTTTTCCTTCATTTTTTAAATACCGAAATTTAAATTAAATGCACTATTAAAAATAATAATATAGATTATAGACCATCTCCTTAATCAGGAGTAGATTAGAGGAAAATGAAAATACTCGTGCTAATTGGCGTGGAACGTAGTTCAAATAATTCAATAAGCTGTGTTGGAGATATAAATCGTGCATCAGACAGAGAGAAAAATTCAAGCGACCATAATTCATACTGCCAAAGGAAAACTATTTTCTGTATCAAATAAGATATTTCTTTTCTGATAATATTTAAATATATACTCAAGCATATTAAGTATATATTTAAAGCATATATGAAGTATGCTAGCATTAGCATTAGTATGTTAATTCTAATAAACGATACCAAAATACTGACAATTTAAAAATTGGCTAGCAGCAAGTTAATATTCTCAATCTGAAATATTGCGCCAGATTAAGAAATCAGAATATCGATTTAACAAAAAAATATAGATGTAGTTACAATAAAAGAGAAGTAAATACTTCTTTCATTTAATTAATCAAAACTGAAGGACATATTTCTCTTCAACTATAGTGCTTAATTAACTTAATTAATAAACATTAAAATAACGAACGATTATAAATAAATGATCTATATATTACCATTGCACATAACAACACATATTACTTTAATAACGATTATGAAATTAAATTATTTTAACTAGTATCAGAAGAGGACCAATAGACATAGAAACCATTACAAACCGATTCAGACATGCGTTAGAACGATGTGATGACAATAGTCAAATAAACACGCGATGTTTTACAATGAAGTTACTGTGATTGTGTGACTGGTGTTAAAATAAAATAATATTAAAAAAATCATGTTGCTTTTGCGGATGACAACTTTTCATATCCTTGAGATAGAGAATAATTTTTAGACTGTCGGTTTGAAGCAGCTGCAGTATAATGAGTTACGTGTTTCTGCTTTATTATGTGATCCGTAGTCAAGCCATAGTCCATAAATTAGATAATATCCATATATTCTTTCCTTCTAATTTTTACAGACTACCCCATCTTGTCCATGAAATCCTTACCCTATTTGTATAATATATTATATTTGCTATGAGCGACAGTTATATAAACGTTTCCGATTAATGGATCGTAGGAATCATTATGAACATATCTTTAAGTAAAAGTGGATTTTCTATAGTGATAGAGCCAATTACTACAACAGAAAGTTGATTTTTTTACGCCATCAAGAAATGGGAACGAATTATTAATTTTTTTTTCAATAGTGAACTTTATGCTGCGACATATACCATTGATTTTATTCAGAAATTTATCAAATTCGCTTTCAGATGAAGGCAAGACAACAAACCCATCCAGAAATCAAAACTGCTACGAGGTCGCGGAAAATTACTACAGCATAATTGTTCATCAACGTATTATAATATACGAGTAGTCGATGAAATAGAATTTCCTATTACAGTATTTTCTGTTAATTTATTTCCCCTTTATAAGGAAATAATTCTGACATAAATTACAAATCAAACAGATGAAAAACATCAACAGGAAAGTTCTGTTCCTTGTACAAATCCAAGCATGCCTTGTAAATTAAATGAGATAAAAGAAGCTATCAGGTAAGTTTTTAAAGATCAAAATACTGATTTAGAGAATAAATGATAATTTAGCATTCTCTCTCTCTCTGTGTGTGTGTGTGTGTGTGTGTGTGTGTGCGTGTGTGTGTGTGTGTGTGTGTGTGTGTGTGTGCGCGCGTGTGCGTGCGTGCGCGCGCGCGCGTTAAAATCATACCGCGTAGCGGCTTGCTTGCTTTCTGATAATTTTCAAACACCTGGCCTGAATGTTAGGAACTCCAAAAGTTCAGACATGCGAATTTTAGGATTGCCGAAAATATCGATGTCTTTCTGTGATCCTAATGCTGCCAAAAAAGCGAAAGCCATTGATGCTTATTTGCTTATTTGTTCTATGAATATGAAAGAAACTGGGTGGGTCTGCTAATTTACATCAAAAAGAGTTGTATTATGGCCCAGAAGACTAGGATTGGTGCTTTACCAAGTAGCTATGTTTCTATAATGCAGATAACATCAAATTTAAATTATATTGGCTGAAGTCATTTTATGTCAAGAATGACATTATCAACATTTTTAATCAGACTCATATACTGAAAAGAGAGAATTCTTAAACAATGATGAGTAACTCCACAGGAGTTACAGTTCAAATAAATTATTAGAGTTATGTAAATTGATCATGCGTACTTTTTTAATATTAATATATTAATGTATGAAGATAAGTTAAGTTGGTGCACTAAATGATTTTATCGGCATCTCAAAACCTATCAATTAACCAAAATCTACTAATATTTATAAGAAAGGATAGTGAATTTAACTCTTCATTCTTATAGATAACTTGATATTTCTTATTCAGACAAAAACTTTTATTTAGTTTGTTTTCGTTGCCTGGTATTATAAGTCGTTAAAATGAGGATAGTGTTCATTCACAATTTTCGCTTGCCTGAAGTAAAAAGTCATTTTTTTTATCTCACATTTTCTGGTATTAATTTTTTATGTTTAACATTTAAGTTACTGATGCAGGTAAACGTTCAGTTAATATAGGTGCATCTTTAAAACTTAGCAACGTCTAAAACAAGTCCAATTATGAGAAATGCAGAGCAAATAAGATCTTCTGCAAGATATTATTTTGTCTTTTTCTCGACCTCAAAATTTTCAGCAAGAAAGGTAAACCGTTTTTAGTACGTTCTCGTAAAATTATCTCAGCCACTCAAATTATGGCCCAATTCTTAGAAAATGATCGAGATCATGAGAGGGACACTAAAGGTCGCCTGGGTGTTATGGAAGCAATCATAAGCGAGCCTTAATGGCTACGTCTTCAAGATGCCGAAACGCTTTTACAAGACGCTCAGCCCAGTTCTGAATCTACAATGTAAAACTCTAATAAAGTTTATATGTTATAATATTTTTGTACAGAAGTTTAATACTGTCTTCATGTTTGTGTTTTTACTTATTTACGTAATTTAAAGTGGCCCCATTTAGTGCTGTTTCGTTTAGTTCTAAGAATCTATCCTGAATATTACCGGGGTTTTATTATATTTCAGAACATAGAAGAAGCAAGATGTGGAGTCAAAATTGAGTAAAAATGTGGTTATTATTACATAACACCTCCAGGGAGTCCAAAGACTCATCGAGGGAGGGCACGTGCTCTATGACTCCGTCTCCACCACTCCACTAACCGGAACTACCTTCATCATCTACACCAGCGCCATTTAATGCCGACCACCACTAATATTCCCACAGACAATCACAAACATCCGTGCCCACGGCGGGATTCGAACCCGCAGCCTTTTGGCTGGAGAACGGACACGCTAACCACTCGGACAACCAGGTCGCGGATGTGATGACTAGATTTTTCGCTCGGAGAGTAGTGAATGATTGGAATGGGTTGCCAGAGTATGTTGTAAGGTGCTTTGTTAGAGATGACTTCAAGAAGAGGCACAATAGATATTGCGTGGATTTAGGTCTTCGGAGATGAGTCTTTGGGCTACATAATAATAATAATAATAATAATAATAATAATAATAATAATTTTTTTTTATTTATAATATTCTTTTTTTATTATTTTATTTTTATTTATTTTTTAAACATTTTATTATGTCTCAGTATAAATTACATACAATAATAATATTTACAATAAGGTTTATACAGAATTTTTGAATTTAGAATATAATAATAATAATAATATATATATTTTTTTTTTTATAAACGACTTATTTGTTTTTGTTTTTACAATGAAAATGATAAGGTTTACTATCACACAGAGTATCTGCACACACACAATGAAAAACATATTATCTTTTCTGTACAGTACGAAAATTCGATATACAAAATGCAGAGTACATTTAATAAATATGAATATACATTTTTTTTAACTAGCTAAATATGGATTGGCACCAATGTGCACACAATTCACGATACAATGCAGTAATGCAGCATACACACAATTCAATAATAATAATAATATTTTTTTTTTTTTTTACATTTTATTATGTCTCAGTATAAGTTACATACAATAATAATATTTACAGTATTTACAATAAGGATTATACAGAATTTTTTTTTTTTTTTTTATGTCTCAGATGAATTGCATACATAGTTGCTGTAGTAATTATATGTATATATAATATTTATAACGCATTACAAGTGTGTATAACAAATACTTGCAAGTTAGTAATTTTCTTCCTCGAAGCTTAGCAGAGCTTATCTGAGGAAGATAATAGATGACAGAGGGTGGTGGTTTCATGGTTGTGTTCCTATAGTGGTCACAAGCCAGGTGTTGATTTTACTGTTTGTTGGTACGTGCTTGAAAGACTTCGACTGCTATTACAGTTTAACTTTTTTTTTTTTTTTTTTTTGTGAAAATAGGGTTGGATTTAGACATGGTGTGTTTGTTTCTTTGTGTTCTTGTAGCGGTAGTTTTTTGAGAGGGGGAGGGTTGTCGTAGGTTTGTGTGTGTGTGTATGTGTGGTGGGGGAGAGAGAAACAGGAATTGCTCTAATTTTCATTCTCGCTATAATATTTATATAGTGCCTGTTTCAGCTCTCTGTATGTTCCTAGGTTTCTGTTGTCGAACGGCAGTTTGTTTATCATGTCAGGTACGTAGAAGTTTCGGGTGGCTTTGCCGTGTTGATTGTTGTACTTATGTATATGTTATGTAGTTTGTTGACTGTGGTCTTGTTATTTGATATGTTATTCTGGTTACTCTATATGTTGGGCTGTAGTAGTGTTTTAACATGACTGTGTAGTGGCGTAATTGTTTCATCTTAAATATTTTGTGTTTTGTCCATGCTTCCTGCATAAGAGTGGGTTGTTCCCAGAATATCAGTTTTATCATTTTATCTAGCAACCATTGTAACCTGTTAAGTCTGTAGTCTGCGCAGAATGCGTATGATGTGATTGCATATCTTAAAATGTTTTCACATAATGCTTTATAGATTAGTATTTTTATGTGGGTTGGGGCAATGTCTTTTAATCTGTATAGTTTGCTTGCTATTATCCTAAGCTTGGTATGTAGGTAGTTTGTATGGCTATTCGAACTTTGATCTGCATCGAAGTGAAGTCCAAGGTAGCGTGTTGTTTTCACCTGTGTGATGGTTATGATTTTAGGTTCTGCACTTTGTGTATAGGAGGATGAATGTTTGATAGTGAGATATTTAGTTTCTATGAGCAGGGTTTGGGGGTTTTTGAATATCATTAGCTTTGTTTTTCCAGGGTTTATATATATGCCGTTTTCGGTTAACCAGTTAGTGATTTGATTGATGTCGTGTTGCATATTTTTGTAAGCGATTTTTGCAGTGTTGTGAATGGATACTATGGCAGTGTCGTCTGCATACTGGAAGATTTTACTTTTTAGGGGGAGTTGGCTTATGTCGTGTGTGTATATGTTAAATAGAATGGGAGATAGGACAGCTCCTTGCGGTACTCCACAGGTTACATGTACCTCTTTGCTGTGTGCTGATCCTATACGTGTGATGTGCTTTCTGTTTTTCGTGTATGCTTTAAACCACTGGAGTAGACGACCTCCAATTCCGATATGGGTAAGTTTCGTTAACAAGGTTTTATGTGTTAGTGTGTCAAATGCTTTTGTTAGGTCAATGAATACCACTAATGTTATTCTGTTTTTATCCAATGCAGCGTTTATTAGATCTGTGAAATCTTCCAGGAGTGTTGCTGTTCCTTTATTTTTTTGAAAGCCATATTGTGTTTTGGGTATGATTTGAAATTTTTCAACGTATGTGGAGAGTTTCTGATGTACAATGCGCTCCATGATTTGGTTGATTACAGGCAGCGTGGCGATAGGTCTGTAATTACTTATTATGTTTCTTTTTCCCTGTTTGTGTATGGGTGTGATTAATGCAGTCTTCAGTGTTTCAGGTATGTGTCCCGTTTCGAAGATTTTATTTAACAGTTTTTGTATAACTGTAAGTAGGTCGGTTGAGTGTTTCTTGATGTCTTTTGGTCTGATTCCGTCTATCCCCGGTTCTTTGTTAGGATTTATTTGTTGAATTGCCAGTGATAGTTCTTCTTTTGTTACTGTGGGGAACCACATCGACTGGGTTGCTCGTGGACCTAGTGGAGATTGTTCGTATGTGTGAGGAAAGGTTGTTTCTTGTAGCTTTTGGACAGAGTTCACGAAGTGCTGATTAAAGTTGTTTGCCAACTGTTTGAGGGATTTGGGGTCGCAGGCAAAGCTGTGTTTTATTGTTTCAGTGGCAGTGGTTCTGTGTATATTGTCCAGCATTTCATTAATCATGTGCCAGGTTTCCTTTATGTTGTTCTGTGCTGTTGTTAATTTGTTGCTGTAATAGTTTCTTTTTGCCGTTCGAATCTGGGTTGTTAGGAGATTCCGTTTTCTTTTGTATTCAGCTTTTAAAGCGATATTGTTCGGTGACTTCTTAAGTTGTTTCCATAGGGCGTCTTTTCTTTGTATGTCTGTTAGTATGTTGTCTGTTATCCATGGATTTTGTTTCGTTTGGGGGCGTATTTTTATTTTTGTTAATGCTTTGTTGTATATTTTGTTAAATGCAAGTTTAAGATTATTATATACAGCTTCAGCAGAGTCTAAAGATGCTATCTGCATCAGTCTGTTTTTCTGATTTCATCGTTCACTATTGCTTCGTTTACAATGCTATGATACTGTTTTGTAGTCTCAGTGATTTTTATGGGTTCTGGTTCAGTGTGTAACTGCAATGCTGAGAAATAATGGTCTGCTAGTTTGCATGTTATGACGGCTGCTGTGTGGCTGTTTGGAGGGGCCCTTATATTTATATGATCAATGCAGGTTGAGGTTGTTGTGTTTCCGACTATCTCTTCTCGTGTATACGACTGTATGGATGGGGTTATGTTATATGCCGATAAGAGGTCTAGGTATTGTTCTGTGTTGTTATTTATGTTCCTAATGTTTATATTAATGTCTCCTATTATTATCAAGTATTTTGAGGTGCCTACTTTCGTGGCTGAAAGCCATCTGTTTAGTTCTTCTAGGAATTTTGTGGTGCTTAAGTTGGGTAGTCTGTATATTGCGATTAATATCAGGGAGTTTTCTTGTTTGATGTTTTTAATTTCGATGAATATGTTTTCTGCGTATTCTAATTTATAGTTTATTTCTGTTACTTCTAGTTTATGTTTGGTAAATATTATTATACCACCGCCTCGTTTTGTTTGTCTGCAGTGTTTGTGTTGTTGGAAGTGTGGCATTTGGTAGGAGGATGCCTCTTCGTTTATCGTAGATACTTCAGTCAGTATTAAAATGTCTATTTCGTCTATATCTTCCTTCAGATAAGCTTGCAGGGTCAGCCAGTATTTTTGAATGCTTCTGATGTTGATGTGGAGAATAGATAGTCCTTTTTTGGGGATTGTCAGTTGTTTCCATTCTGATATTGATTTCAGAATGTGGCAATTATCATGTTAATGGGTGATTACATCTGCTTGATGGTGTGCATTCATGTTGGTTGGGGTGCTGGTCCTTCTTTACGAGTTGTCAATATTCCTTTCAATGTGACAGCCTGTTGAGGTCATCTACGGATTTTATTTCGATTGGTTTTGAGTCTTGTGTTTTTCTAAGGAATATTTTGCTGTCTCTTATCCATATAAACTGGTAATTGTTTTCTGTTTTTACTTTCCTTGCTTGGTAGAATATTTTCTGATAGTGTGGAGTAAGGTATTCAGACAAGTATATTGGGGTGTTGTCGTGGTCTCCTTTCAGATCCTTTACTACTGGATTTTTAATCTTGCTAGCTTTTATAAGTGTAGTTTTTGTTAGGCTGTTGGTGAGTCGCACTACGACGGGAGAAGGACGGGTATTATTTTCTCTTTTCCTTTTTTGTGGTAACCGATGTACTGACTGGATGTCTCTTGGTTCAATGGGGGAGCCGATTTTTTGGCTTAGTTGTATTACAGTGTCTCTTAGATGTTCCGTAGCTATTTCTGGGAGACCATTTATGAGGAGGTCATTTTTGTGCTGCTGTTGGTTTGAGAGCTCGTACTGTTTCTTTAGAGAGTTTAGTTCTTGCCGTAGGTCCGTTGTCTCTTTAATTAAATTATGCTGTCTTTCAGTTAGCTCTTTGATGCAGTTTTTAATTTCTCTAACGGTCTGTAACATATCTTCTATCGAGTTATTATTAAACTTAATAAATGCCTCGTATTGGTTAAATTTTTCTGTAATTTGTGCGGTATGTTTTTTAAATAGTTCTCCAACAAAATCAATTAAACAGTCTTTTAGGTTTTGTAATCTATTTTCAAGTAATGCATTTAAAGATGGCTCACCTGGGTTTCCGTTGTTGTTTTCTTTGTTTTTAATTCCCTCTGTTGTTGATAGCTGTTTACTGCCTGCGGTTGTTTTCTGCGTTGGCTGTTTTCCGCCTGCGGTCGAAGGCGACGTTCCTTTGTTATCTCTGCAATGGGGACACTTCCACTCGTCACGATTCTTGTTTGATTTTCGCTGCCAGGTAGTCTCGGACAATCCTAAACATAAAAAATGCATGTTTCTTTGGCAGTTCCTACATGTTACATGGTTTTCTTCTTCGCCCGTTAGGTCTTCTTGGCATTTGTAGCACTTCATACGTCTTGTTTGACGATCTTGCTGTATTTTCTAATATGGCGTCCTCCTTTGTTCTCTTCTCGCGTAGTTGACCAACGTATACTTCGAACTTTGAATACTTATATTTTACTTATTACTTAACAGATACTTACAGTTTTTACATCTATATGTTCGTCTTGAAGAACGGAGTTCACTGATGTACTTTAAATTTTAATTCACAAGAAAAGATCTACTTTGCAACTTAAAATATGGGAGCATCGAAATAGCATACTTGCGACTGCTATTGTAGTTAAATTTGATAAGCCTTTTAGAGCATGATTTTTTTTTTTCAGTTCTTTAATAGTCCAACCATTCTGACTGTTGTTGATATTTTAGAACGGCAGCAATTATACATATAATCTCTGGGGGGGGGTTTCCTAAGCAGTTTTGGGATTCCTTTAGTTTCGATAACTTTAATTCGATTTCCTCAATTACTGGACATTTCACAAGGCTAAATGCTTTCGTTAACTCTTACATTTCATGCTTAAATGCAAAAACTGGATTTTACACGACGCTTACTAGTCTCAAGGAGACATTCATAGAGCAACTGGTTTTTCCGAGGGAAACCTTGATATGAAAATATGCAATTACTGTTGTTTTTTAATGTTTTTGAAATTTTGATGGCATTTTATTCAAGGAAGAACCTTCAATAAAATCGAGGTGAATAAACTGCACAGATTACTTAGCACACATAAAGATCTCGTTTAAAAAACGAGACATGTCAAAGGTCATATTTTTCGTTATTTACAAATTATCGCATACACTAATTACATCTTAACAGAGATGCGTTTAATTTAGTGTATGCGTAAAGATGCGTATTAGTGTAAGCTAGTGTATGCGTTTTATTCAGGTTCCGAGAATACAGACAAAGACATCATTCGTTGCATTTCATTTCCATCCAGAACACACTATTGACGTCACTCTGATGAAGTCATCTTCCTCTGAAAACCTAATTATCTGAAAACAGATGTCACAAAATATAGAAAAAATGTTTAATTTAATACGACGTGTATATTCTGAACCAGAATCCATGTCAAATACATCAAACCTTAGAATATGTGGGAAAAAAAAAAACATCTAGTTCTCTCTCTCTCTCTTACTCCCACTTTTCCATCCAAGAACGGCTGATTGACTACCTTGCTTAGAGTTTTATCTTGGATGCAGCCAATTTGCCATTCTTCTACTGCGTCCTCTAATGACAGAAGCGTTTATGTTTGCAGATATGAGTTCAAGGAGTCTGTCTACTTGTGGAAGAAAATAACCTGAATTGCGGATTTATAGTCTAAGATATCATTACATGCCTACAGGAAGAACAGTCCAAAATTCCATTTATCGATGTCGTACGCTTCCGGAAAGTCATGGCGCCCATCTTAGTAAGATGTAGACCCTTCTCTTGCTGCGATGACTACAATCCTACAGGGCATACTTTCCACAAGCGTACTATAGCGATAAATGGGAATGTTGTACCATTCTTCCTGCAGACATGTAATGAGGTCCTGGACTGGTGTGGGGACGGACGTCCTTTGACCTCACCCGAGGCTCCCGTTCATCCTATAGATGTTCAATAGGACTGCGATCAGAGTTCTGTGGAGGCCAGTCAAGTGTGGTGACGTTCATGTCTACAAACCACACAGTTACAACAGAGCAGCCTTATGACACGGTGAATTGACTTGCTGAAAGAGACAATGGTCAGTTCTGTAGAAACGGCACAAATCAGAAAGCATTGCATCTTTGCAATGCTTTCTACTTTATAGAAAGTAGAAAGCTTTCTACTTTGTTTCTACTTTCTAGTCGTTTATGCCATTCTACTTGATGTTTTGTTTTTGTTGTATGTACTGCCATCCATGAATTGTGCTTTCTTTCATTTTCAACGTCCTTGAAGTGTTCTGATCGGCATATTTCACCCGATATGTCAGTCTCTACAATGTAGTGCAGACCACAACTGCAAATGACTTTGTAGACACCTGTTTTTTAAGTGACGAATGTGGAGGTTCGAGAGGTTTTAGGTGTTCAGAGATGTTGTTGATTGGGTAGAAGGCGACCTTCAAGTTTTGTTGGCGAAGCAACTTGCTATTTTATCTGTGACTGTATATAGGGAGGAATCACTGTTCCTTTGTAGTCTCAGTTCTTGTTCTGATTGTTTTGGAGGTTGAAATGGAATTTTGTTGGAATACTCAGTAGAGATCATTAAAAAAAGGAAAATAAAACAATGTAGGAATTCCTGTGAATTCTCACGTTGTTTTTCTTACTTTCTTTTTATCATTTTCTAATTCACTAAATAATTGACCCATAATAGCATCACTCGATTCTCCGTTATGACACTATTCTTCCACTTTTAATTTTAGAGCCTATATGTTCATTACAACACCTGTCTCAAATTTATTCCCACTACACTATTTAATGAGTCATTAATTACAAAATTAATGTCCTTCCTTATACTCACTCCTTCCCTTTTTTATTACTCGGTCTCTCCTGACAGTACTATAATTTCCCTAATGTAATTCTTAATCATGAAGAACCTTTCCATTAGGCCAAGTTTCCGTAACTCATTATATGCATTTAATATTCTTCATTTAAACAACAAAAGCTTATTTTTTCGAACTTCATGCTTTAGTGTAAATACATGGCGACCCCTCAAATGATATACTCATATTTGAAAAACGATTTCCTTGTTTTTCCACCATGCATCCTGGCCAACCTTTATCAATCGCTTCTTTCTCTTCTTGTCAGTTATGGTGACTAACTTTTCATTTCTCCTTTAAATTTATTGCGCACGTCACAGAAGTTATGACCTTTCCCAGCTTGGCAGAATCGACACTCAGGTGGCTGCCTTCTGTTTCAGTTTCTGCTAATAATAAAACGACACAATACAATGAAGAATTCACAATCATGCCTTGTACATAATCTACTAAATAACCAATCTGCTACCATTGCACTCACTACAGATTCTTAAACCTAGACAAAATCTTATGAAAGTTACTTCACTCTTGATTTTGCAGCCGAAATAGGTTTTGAAAAATCACCCCATAATGTCTTAAGTAACTCCATTTTAAGTCATTTATTCTAACTAATATGTATATCTCAGAATTTTTTTCATTTTCTTTATTAATTTGCTTCCAGACTCTTAACCTTCGCGTCGGACATATACTCAAAGAACTCTCATGGTCGTCGATTCTGGTTAATATACGAGTATATCCGATTCCAAGTATAATGAAATATCCATAAACGACAGAACCATAAATGGTTCTGCCTGATGTCTGATTATATTAACATCGATGTTAAAATCAATCATTACAAAACGATTCTGTTAAACTTGCATGTTAAGCCAGTTTAGTCTTTCAAAATCCAGCT
Source organism: Typopeltis vanoorti (assembly GCF_054136105.1). Classification (NCBI taxonomy): domain Eukaryota; kingdom Metazoa; phylum Arthropoda; class Arachnida; order Uropygi; family Thelyphonidae; genus Typopeltis; species Typopeltis vanoorti. The sequence continues at coordinate 51,581,844 of NC_143566.1, read as the reverse complement.
GCTGATCGATATCAGCATTCGTGCCTTCTACTAACGATTTCCCTTCTTCGCAACAGTACTTACACCGAGTGATTTCTTGTTCGTAAATCTTACACATAGTTTAACTTCATCCCACCACGCCCCCCCCGCAGTGCATCAGTTGTAAAAAGGTTTTTACAATTGATGCACTGCGCAGAACTTCTTGTTCAGGGCATGTACAATTTGCTTTAATTCTTCAGACACTGTGCAATGTTACAAACACGTGGCGTTCGTTCCTTGTCAGTACCATTATTATGCTTCACATAATAATAATAATGATATTATTATTATTATTATTATTATTATTATAAAACAGAAAATACTACACGTTTCCGTGGACTAAGGATTCATAGATATTTATGAGACAGAATTTATATAACTTATATTTATATTTAAATTTATATAAAAGAGTTTATATAACTGCAAGAGAATCCTCCTACGCAGTCTACCAATATAGCATTGACTCTCCACATCCTTTAGAGAGCAAGATTTAAAATTAACATAGTATTCTCCTGCATTCAGCTTGTAACTTTTTCTGAATGAAAAATTCATATATTATATTTAGTCACTTACCAGGTCAATGCATACGATACCTGTCATCAAAGAGGGCGGGGATGAAAACAGTCACGTCTTTAACTGAAATCCCTCTAATACTATAACCATGTCTAAACTCTTTTACCTCGAATTTCTCCTATAAATTGCTGCTTGAAGAGGTTGTCGCATAACTCAATAAATTTGGCTTCATTCTTATCATGAGATTTCACCGCTACCAATCAATGTTCGGATAATTAAAGTCGTCCGCAATGATAACTCATTTAACACACATCAGGTTCATTTGGCAATACACGTCACCAGCAACTAATCTACTAGGTCTGTAACAACACCCCATAAGATTTAATCTTGTTATGCTTTACTTCACACTAGCTCAAACTCGATACTACTTGGAAAAACTCGTTCTAGCATTTACTTTCTTTCTTTTATTTTTTGTGTCCCCACCCAAGAAAAGGTTTTGCCACCAATAAGTGGGGAGTTGGTTTCACATCAGGTGATGAAATTCATCTCTCACCTAAAGACTTAAAAACATCCATGCTAATGATGTGACTTGAATCTCAGTCTTTTGGTTGGAGGGAGAGAGAGAGAGAGAGAGAGAGAGAGAGAGAGAGAGAGAGAGAGAGAGAGAGAGAGAGAGAAGACATTGACATTGCCACTCAGCTAACCGGCAAATATTTTAATATTGTAATCATACTTTTCTACCCTAGATGTACTCAAATTATCTGATATCATTAACAGCATACTCTTTCTCTCCTATCTGTCCTTCCTAGAAATACTGCACTTTTACGTTAGATTCCAGTTAGTATATCTGCTTCTGAAAGATAAATCTCACTAATACATAGAGTGGTGGCCATAACCTATTCACCAAGGCAACAAACTCCCCTCCCCCCCATTGCTCTTAGCACTTGTGTACAGAGACATAAGTTACCTCCAGGCTTTTTGTATACTGACCTTTGCAGTCTGCATAACCCAGTTGACAACTTGCAGATCTCTATTCTGTCTAATGTCTCACTCATGCAAATACTTAAATACGAACCCGACAAGCACACAATCATAATCCCATAATGATCACATTCGTGATAATTCAGTCGTATCATTAATACTGTTGCATAACTTAGTTACTCTTATTCAGATTGTCAGTTGTCTCGTCGTGATCTTGTTTCCCTTACTCTCGTAATAGATCTCATACAATACATAATTTCTCCAGACTCCTGATACTAGATGCATTCAAGTGCAGGTCATCCGTCCCTCTTGTATAAATTATTCTGTCATCAAACTCACTCCACACATCCAGAAAATCGCAGCCATTCCTTCTATACAGCTTGGTCATTAAATCGTTTGCCAGCATAGTCCTTAATTCAGTACTATGATATTTTGGTAACAGACACATTTACTCTCTCTCTCTCTCTCTCTCTCTCTCTCTCTCTCTCTCTCTCTCTCTCTCTCTCTCTCTCTCTCTCTCTCTCTCTCTCTCTCTCTCTTCTTCCTGCAATCATTTCGTATCCTCTCTTATACTGCATTTATCATTAGTTAAAGAGTTTGTACCTGTGAGAATAACCATGTCTTTCACTTTTTTTTTCAATTTCATTCCTCATATTTTGATATTTCGCGCGGAAAACTCGAAGTGGTAAGATGGTCTTCAATAGCATATTCTATAAGTGGATACATACCACAATACAATGTTTTTGCCAACCTTTCACGATATATAGCCTCGAACCCATCCTCAATAAGACTCCACTTAAACCCAAACTCGATATTCAAAAAGGCTTGTTATGTGACAATTATAACGCAGCTTTTCTCTTCCTCGCAGTCTCTGTCTTTGAAACCTCTCGTACATTTTTATCCTAATCTTTCTATCCATATTTAATGACACTTCAAAGGAGCATTTAGGTTCTACGTTATTTTACTTACTACCTTAAGTTTGCGCAAAAATTAGCATTATCGAACAGTAAGAAATAACAGTTATTTAAAATAATAGAAAGAAAATAATAGATGATCAGATAGTTTCTGTCGATCTATTAATCAATCAGAAGATTCAGATTGTGCCATTAGGAGAAAGGTTTGCACATGTTTTGTAACTATTTCACATTTCCTCCGTTAATATTTATGATATGAATGAATGTATATATGACCTAAATCTGAATGCCAATTTTTAACAACATTTTGGGGTATTTTTGGTATATATAAAAGTGCATTTAGTATATAAATTTTTTTAAAACTATAAAATCCGTTATTACGGTTTTATTTTTTTCATAATAAATATAATACTTTTACAATAATTTCACTCTCTGATTCCATTTCTTTCGTTTTTCTTCTTTTTAAATTTTGCTTTCTATTAAGAAATACCTGACTCAATAAAGATTTCCAAACCTCAAAGCTTAATAACATTCCACTTTTGATGTCATTCAAGACAAATGTGTAAATACTAAAAGCCAATGAAATTTTGAGAATAGAAAAGCTTCAATAGAGATTTCATATTCTCCATGTAGACTCCTTTTCACATCTATACTTTACCTATAACATTTTTATTCGATTTTATTTTTCTTATTTGCATATATGGAAACCAACAGTTTTTCACTTACAAAGATGACTTGCCAAGTTTCCAAAGAAACTTGATATTGATTCTCTGTTTGAAGAACACGATAACACAGCATGAATACTATTTTCCAAGGACACCAAGTGTAACTCGTAGGCATGTGCGCAGAATCGGTTTTGCTTAGTATAGAGAGTTGGATTTATGCTTTTAGCGCCCAAAGGCTATTTTTCACGTTTTCTTTTTCTTCTTAAGACATAATATGCAAGCTCAACATCGGTTATATATTTATAATAACTGAAGTTTACTACGCTAAATTAAAAATGTTTATTAAATATTTTAAATGACCTATTTAAAAGAAAATTTAAGCGTTTGGTATCCTAAGTTTACACATAACTTTGCGCATGTAGTTAACAGCAAAACTAAACTGACATGAATATAGTTCATGCTATTTCAAAACAGGGGATAAATATTTTAGATTAAATTTAAAGTTAGCTGTTCATTTTAAAAATTTATGGAATTTACAACCGTGTTAAAAAACTTTTTTATTATCCCGACGTTTCGATCTTCACATCAAGATCATCATCTGGAGCATACATCAATATACAAGACAAGCTGAGTTACATTATTAACTGTAAGCTAAGGAAACAATGATTTGATCACATGTTATTCTTTTGGCATGACCTCTAGTGAAAGAAAAAAAATTATAAATTACATCAAGCTAAATTCTATTTACGATGACAGGAATAAACATTCTTTCAGAAACAATGATGTCCTATTTTTAGTATTACAATTCTTATTTTTGCTTTTAAGATACTGGAAAAATCCAGTATCTTAAAATAACATTTTAAGATACTGGATAGAATAACATGTGATCAAATCCTTGTTTCCTTAGCTTACAGTTAATAATGTAACTCAGCTTGTCTTGTATATTGATGTATGCTCCAGATGATGATCTTGATGTGAAGATCGAAACGTCGGGAGATAATAAAAAAGTTTTTTAACACAGTTGTAAATTCCATAAATTTTTAAAATGAATGGTGATCACCGTGTAACTCTAAAAGAAATGATTAAAGTTAGCTGTATTACAAGTTTAGAAACATACAGCCGGGCAGTCAACTAAATTCCCTCTCTTAATAACTATCTATGATATGGACCACTTCGTGACTGCTAACATACACTCGTGCTTTAGAAAAACACCACAAACTGGATTTCCTAAGTAAAGGCCAACAAAATAAATTTCCTAAATTTGATCATGGAAAAAATATGCTACTTCTATTGAGAAAACTGCAGACTAATTCAGAGAAGAAATGTTTTAATATTACTTAAAAATTATTTAACATGTAAAATGACTGTTATGCTACATTACAAAATTCGTCCATTCTATAGAAATGCTTCTTGATTTTGTCAAATAATACATGAATTGCTTTTCTCACTTTTAATTTTGTCTCTATACTGAGCGAAGGACAAACGTTATTGACGTCAAATAGATGAACTACTGGTGTTCCCTGGAAAGTTCCGGATAACATTTTACAGAAGCTCTAAGTAGGACGGCAGAAAATCAATAACTGAGGACCGTAGAAACTTCATATGGCGTTATTATACGCCGCTTTGTGAGTTAGTTGGATCATTGTTCGTTTGTTTGGTTAGCTAGGTCAGGGTTGCTGATATAAAACTAGTAGGGCCCAGCTTACAACTTAACCATTTCGGCCCTGAAAACGTGTGCATTCTTATAGGAACATTCAACTCTGAAGTCGCAAAGAATGTAGCATTTCAAGTCTGATAAACACATACCAAGGCCAGGATATAACATGAAGAAATCAGATGCAAGCCTCTTTCGGTGACTCTCCAACAAATTTTGAATTGTGGCGACAATCAGTAGTAGCCTCAAGTATTACAGCCCAAGTGGCTGTTGCTTTTGACTCTCTCTCTCTCTCTCTCTCTCTCTCTCTATACGAAACGCACACCATGCTTTATGCTTCATACTTAAGAAATTTATTTATTTTTTAACAATGTTGGCAGCCGAATGGATTGCCAATTTTTTTCGTCTTTCTTTCTAACATCCAGATTTTGCTTGTCGCAAGCAATCACGCAATCTAAGAAAAAAATCTTTGTCGTTAGTAAATCAAGAACAATATGTTATAAAAACAAGTAAGCAACAGCTTACTCAACATTTCACTCGAATATAGTAGCTCAAAGACAAAACTGTTGAGTGAGACTAACTAAAAAAATAAAACCAACTGAACGTTAGATCGGGACCTTACGGTCCCGTTCTACACATCGAAATTACACACAATCCTATCACTTCAAGCAAAAAATATGTAAATAAAGAAAATGTCGCAGGAGAAATAACAGAATACATGAAGTGGGAATGTTTAAGAGTCAAGGAACTAAATATCGTGACGTTCCTAGTATACAGTTCCATATATAATATTAAAAATATATTTGGCTAGTTGCCGCTAGTTTTTATAGATTTAGGGGGAAAAGTAGGATTATGGATGCCAATTTGTTTGAACACAGCCCTAGGAGATAGTGAAAAACATAAGGCATAAAAATTGTCTATGTAAATGTATAAGGAAGATATAGGAAGCACTAATGTTGAACACAAGTAGACATAAATTAGCCATAAAGTAAACATAAAGTACACCATATCAGCAATGGCTTCTCTCTCTCTCTCTCTTTTTTTCTGGGTGTGTGTGTGGGGGGGTGCACGCGCAAAGCAAAATCGAATTCCGCTCTGACTTATTCCGTGCTACAAATAAGTACCTAATGTTGAACCACAACAGACATTACCTTACGTAGCCTAATACAGTCATTCCTCGACATACGTCCGTTCGAGTTACGTCCTTTCGAAGATGCGTCCGTGATCCCATAAGGAAATAAATAACATTTTCGGCTATTCTTTCGAAAAAGCAAGAGAGCGTAAGATAAAGCATGCACAGCGGCAACCTCCCTCGGCATTCTGCACGTGTCTTCAACAGGTCCTCTGTTGATTTTGTGTTTGAGAAATAGGTTATTTGTGTATTTATCGTTAAATATTTCGCGGTGTTTAGTGCAACATGGCCTCTATATGCACAATCAAAAAACCTAGTGAAGAATCACAGAAAAACAGGTGCGCAATTGATCTTGCAACGAAGTTGCAAGTTATAAAGCTACATGAAGCTGTTAAGCCCGTAAATGTGATTGCACATGACTTCGGATGGTCTCATTCTATAGTGATGACCATTTTGAAAAATAAGGAATAAATCGTAGAGGCTGCGAAAGGATCTGCTCCCATTAAATCGACGATAGTGACGAAGCAACGAGAAGGTCCTGTCGGTGATGTGGAAAAGCTACTTGCATCATGGATAGAGGACCTGAACCAAATGTTAGCACTGTGACCATAACCGCTAAGACACTAAGTCTCGGCAACATGAAGGAGAAAGTAAAACCCGATTATGACTACGAATTCAGCGCTTCTTCCAATTTGTTCATGAAATTCAAGCAGCGTTTTGCACTGCATAATATGAACATGTATGGGAATCTGCAAGTGCTGAGAAGGCTGCCAAAAAATTTGTGGAAAAATTGGATAAAATTATTACTGAAGAAAATTATTTGCCACAGTGTATATTTAATATGGATGAGACGTCTTTGTTTCTGGAAAAAATGCCCGAGCGGACATCCATCCACAAAAAAGCTAAATTCTATACCTAGTTTCAAAGCTCTTAATGCCCGTGACGGATAATGATGTGGCTGGATATAAACTGAAACCATTTGTGATATTGCACAGTGAGAATCCACGAATCTTCAAACAAAATTAGGAAGCATACTCCCAGTTCATTATCGGAGCAATAAGAAGACGTGAATGACTCAAAAATTGTTTGAGGATGCATTAATCAACTGTTATGCGAGTGAAATAAACGCTATTGTGTGAAAGAAAATGTAGAATTAAAATTTTATTAATTCTAGATAATGCTCCAGGTCATCCGTCTTATAGCGGTGATCTTCATCAAGTTCAAGGTCATGTTTCTCCAACAAAAACTACTTCAACTCCCTGATCCAACCGATCAGCGAGTTGAACACTACAAGAACTCCCTGATCCAACCGATGGATCAGGGAGTTCTTGCAATGTTTAAGGCTTATTATCGAAGGAAAACTTTTTCACAAGCCATTTCTGCTACTGAAGGAAATGACCAGACTCTCATGCAATTCTGGAAAGCATTCAATATTTATCATGCTATTAAAAATATTGGTGTGGCTTGGGACGAAGTGACCTCTCAATGACATATGGGTGGCATATGGAGAAAGACATTTAAAATGTTTGTGCATGATTTTGGAAGTTTGTAATTAATCTAACCTGTAATTAATCAAACAATCTGAATCTCTAAGTGAATGATGACGACATAATTCAACTCAGAGAAAGTTCCCCTGAAGAGTTGACCAACGAAGAATTGGTCGAACTGGAGGAAAATGTTGCAGAAGAGCAAAAACGAGAAAAGGAAGAGGGGAGAAAAGAGAAACAGGATAGGTAATTAAAGAACAACCCCAAACTTTACAGTGAAGGATCTTGCAGAACGGTTCTTTGTAGTTAGCGATGTTCCCAAAATGGCGAGTGAAATAAAAAGAAGACATGGACCCCAATCTTGAATGCTACTTAATAATAGAAACGAAAGCATGATGCGTTTGCTTGCTATGAACAAATTTATGATGAAGAGAAGAAGAGGATAAGCAAAGTACATTGGACATTTTCATCAAAAAAACAAAGGTTACACCAGAAGAGCCACAGCCTGATCGTTCACACAGGGAAGGTAATGAAGATGTGATTATGGAAGAAGATTTGGGATTATTCTCCTGTTTTATAGTGGCAGTAACATACAGTACAGTTTTATAATAAGGTTTAAAAATTAAAATGACAGTATACTTATTACGATTAAGTCCCTAATCCCTATAACTCTGTCAATTTAATGTATCGACTTACATCCTGCCGGATGGAATGGAACCTGGACGTAAGTCGAGGGATGACTGTATATCCGGATATTTTGTTACCACATATCATATGAAACTGCAGTTATACTGACTATGACTATGTGAGCAAAACGTTATAAGGCTTCAAAGTTATTTCATTTCGATGTAGACCTATCTGTATATGTAAATAGAGATACTGTATATATATGGCAGATAGGTTGGTCGAGTGGAGATAACAATAGATTTAAATCCCATGTGGATTTCGTTTGGTTTGTTTATTATGGCTGAATCAACTAAGTCTACGAAGCCAAGATTATGTTACATGTATTGTTTTCATCGAATTTGCCTGCTTTGAGGGATTAATCTTAAAAATAAAAAATGCGAGAGTAAATTGGAATTTAAGTGATTAAATCGATATAAACTATATATACTGTATACAAGAAAAAAAGCTGCACAAGAACATTTTATGTGATAGAGCTGAATAAATCACATTTAAAAATAGCAGATACATAATTAGTTGAAATTTTGCATTTGTAGAGATGAATATCTGAGAGTCTGGTAATATTGGTAAACTTTTTAGAAATTCGCAATAATAATTTAAATCCTTTCAAAACCATTCGTATTTTGTAGGAATTGTGAATCAGATTCATGCTTCACATGTGAATTCTATATAATAGAACAAGAGACACTGAAAGCAAATCATTGTGCTTGTCTCTATTCAGTAGTATTATGCTATTTGAATGGAGTGAAAAGATATGGCTAGAAGTTAACAGCGTTGAATATAACTTGATATTCGATGTTCTGTTTAGTTCTATTAACCCAGTGACAATGTGTATTGTAGAACAGAACTAAATCCCTTTTTATTCCTATTTATATTGTTTGAAAACTAACTTAATTTTACACTACTAAATTTTTATTACTTGTATTATGTGTTGACTTATCAGTAGGCAGAAGTAAAAGTACACAAAGTAACCCTAGATTTAAATTATAAAAGAAACATTTTCCTGTTTTGGTCGCGAAAAAGAAAAAGTTGTATTTTATGATTCCTTGCTTTGCATAATAATTCAGCCTATCTTTTCATAAAACTAAAGTCATAAATAAATATGTAAAGATTAAATTATCGGATTTCTGTTTAAAACATTCATGTTATTGTGTGTATTTCCTATTTTGTTATAAGAAAGATTTCCAAATAAAACATATTATTCGGAATAAATGCAATTATTACACAATAAATAACCCCCAACTCTCTCTTTTTTTTGTTAAGTATTTTGATTCTAAACTGGGGAAAGTTCGAGGTCAGAAACAGAGGAGTGACTTGACCTCAAAACAGAAAAATCAGTTTATCGGTGTGAGAGCGCATGAAACTGATGAACATAAAGTATTATCTTTCCACAAGACATTAAACATCGTTCCGATTGTAGAAAAATGAATGCGACTACTCAAAATGCAAATATTGTGACCTAAGATCGGGAGTTCGTTCGGAAGTCATTTCAGATTTCTCCACCAAAGGCTGAGTATACCTAAACCTAAAGAATTAGCAGTGCTTCACAGAGGAGTAAAATTATAACTCCCATGAGCTGAGAACACTTCTTGAGAATGCTGGTTACTGCAGCTCGCGTTCCGATCCCCCATGAGAGGGGGGGGGGAATTCCTTGAATTATCAGGAAGAACTGCAATCCACAAGCCTTTGTTAGAAGCAACGAATACACATCGTTAAATAGGTACGGTCCAAAATCTAAGGGTCCTCGGTCCTGTGGAGTGATGAGCGATACTTTGTTATTCCAGTCTGGTGGGAATATTTTGAAAATGCTTTTAACTGTCTTCTCCCAAGAATGAAGTTAGGAGGTAACTGTGCAATAATGTAGGAATTGCTTCTCGAGGTATAGATTACTTCCGCTGACTGCACAGATTCATAAATGCTAGGTATACATTGATTTTCAGGACAAATACGCGTGTCCTATATTATGGAAATTTTGGTCCGTACATGATGGAAATGCTGGTCTGTACATGATAGCACTTCATGGATTCAGCAAAGGAAATGTTAACACGGGCTCGAAGAGAATAACATCGGGATTGCAGTGGCAGTACAGATACCGGTCCTGAACCGGTAGGAAACCGTGAAATGCAGTCAAAATTAGGTCATGGCCAATAGGTTTTCTTCATTAGTGAAAACTTATTAATTCTTGAAAGGCCGCCAGATTATTTTCTTAGTGATAATTCCTTACGTAATTTTGTTAACTATCCTCAGCTGTACAGAGGCCTTTAATTATTAATTTATCGTTTAAAAACTTATGCAACGGAGTTATTACACAACATTTTCTCAGGTTTTTTTTGCTCTCCTGGAAAATTTAGAAACTCCGTAGCTCAGTCGGTGTAGACGAAGCCCTTTGATCGGAAAGACCTGGGTTCGATTCCCGTCCAAGACATGAGGAACCTTTATCTGGTCTCTTTCGACTAAAGGTGAGTTAGCTTGTCTCATATGGAGGTGGGGAGTTTTTTTCACCCGAAAATTCGGGTTTATCGCCCCCCCCCCAGAATAGGCAAATTGGCCCCGTGAACACACGCATCTACAGACATAGGACACACCGGCTTCGAGGATAACCACCTTACCCTCGAAACGGTCGCGGTAAATCGTAATAGGCCATGCCTAAAACGAACGTAACGGGCCACTAGGCTTAAATACGGGAAAGAAGAAGAAGGAGGAGGGAAGGAGAGATTTAGTGGGATGGTATGAAATGGAATGGAATCATATCACAATGTTTCTGATGCCCGCAAGCTGTACTTGGATCAAGGGGAGATTGGCATTTGTTTTGTATCTAAGTTTTACTGTGATCGATTCGTTTCTTAAAATGTGATTATGCAATCATAATTAAAAATGAATTCACTTATTCATCATGTTTGCATAGTGGTCTTGCCTAAAAAGCAGAATGGGAAATAAGTCATGAAATTGAGTTATACGATTTGTTTCGCGGTGTTTTTTTTCCAATAGTATCGTTGCCGCTGATGTAATTCTCTTTGTATTTATATTATCACTTTAATGAATATTAACGTAGTTTTATTAGAGAGGATTTTCCAGACATCGTCGTACTTTGATTCCTAATTTCAGTTTTTATAATTTGTCGTTCTTAAAAAGTTTTAATTTTTCATATTTTCAATTTATTTTATTTGTTTTTGTTCTATGAAAAAAAAAGTTTTTTTTTTTTTTAATTTTGTTTTTAAATTAGGCTTTTACATCTAACGACGCATGCAGGTGCAGTGTCATTTCAACCTACACTATTCAAAAACAAAGGGATGAGACATGCACCATATTGTGATCTATTTTTTTATTTTATTTTGTTGCGCTTTAATTTACTTTTAGTTTAATTTTATTATTTTAATAATTTTATATAAATTAACAATTTCTTTCTTCCATCTTACCTCCTTTTTTAAATGTCGCATTAACCATAACGAATTTATCGAATGGATAATTTTGGAAACTTGAGGCTTTGGTTACGTTCTATGATTAAAGTAGGATTGCACTTGAGTTTCATAGTTCTCGTTGTACAAAATAAAACTACTGGTGATAAGTACGGTGTATAGAATATCCATATAGTTATAACCGAGTCAAACTGATTACGCTGAAATTTATTTTTATTTTTATCATCCAGGTTTTAGGTTCCTCTAAGAAGAGCTTCAGGTTTTCATTAGGTAACCGTTGTGTGTGTGTGTGCAAACCATGTACTCATCACTTGGAGGAAAGCTGTAGATGAATGACGAAGGGGAGGCATCATTTTACGAAGGACAAAATTCATGTTTAGAAAATAGATCGTGCTGTAAGATTTAGGCAACTATGGACATGGTTAATCAAAGTAGGATTTGTTCGAACTTTAGATATTGAAACTTACAGTTTGCCTAAGACAAGACTTATGCTGTGAAACAGTTTTTTCCCCTCAGGAATTACGTAACCATTCAGTATTTGTGTGTATAATACCATAATAAATGGACGCAGAAAACCAAGGGACAACAATTTATACTATATAAAAATAAATAAATAATTAATTAAATTTAATTTAATTTAAAAAAATAAAAAACTTCATTACAGTATTAATTTATTCTGTTCGCGCGGTTAGCCTAGTGGCTATGCGCTTCGTAACCATATGCCTGGGGAAGAAGTGTCCTAGGTTCGATTTGCGGTACCTTTTTTGGATGAGGAGGTGGTTACGAAAGGGTTAAGTGTGTTTAGAAAATGTTGAGGATTATCTGATATTTTAATTCGGTAGATGAACGATTTTGTTAGTTGTTTACTTCCAACTTGATTCTTGAAATTAGAAAAGGAATGCCAACTGGAGTTGTAAACAAAGAGGATCGATCATTTGTGTGGGTATTTGGACTACAAAAAATCAAACTGAATTCAAATATATAGAGTGAAACAGATCAATATGCTTTTCAGAATTTCGAAATGAATTCAACAACTTGCAAAAGAAACTTTTGAGTTGGAACAGATTAATAATAATAATAAAGTTGATTTCGGGTTTGGTATTCTCTGACACGAGATGCCACATCTGATTGATAAACAAGTATCACCTTTGTGATGGATGGAATCATGTAGTGTAATTGAAGCAGACAACAGTAGCTGAAGCATAAGCTGGATTCTGTGAGAAATAATAAGTGATTTCGATACCTGTAATTAGTGTGAATATCGTTCATGTCTGTGTGAAGGCCACGTATGTTCAAGTGGATGTGGCAATGATTTTTTCTTATACACTTTTTGTTTTTGTTTGATTTTGGTTGAATTTTGTCGTGTTTTTTTATTTATCTTATTTATTTATTTTTTTTAGCATCTTTGATAGATTTTTTATGTAGGTGGAGATTTTTTTTTTCAGACCCACAATGATTTACGTTGTCTTTCATGGTTGATGATGGAAAATAGTTAATTTTAGAGTGGGAGATGAATATCATCGCCCGGTGTGAGACCACTGCCCACTTATCGCAGGCCTAAAGTGATTTGAAAATGTTCTACGTTTGGTCTTTATAACATGGTTTCTGGACTACGTAAAAAATAGAGAAGAAAATACAAAAAATACATAAAATTAGTAAAAATCGAAAAAATGTTTTGACCACTAACGGTACAGATTACTATAGGCGCACAGCTTTTCATGAGCGGGAGTCACATAAAATATGAGTAAGGGCATGCAGTGTTGAGACGAAAGACTCGCGCTTGGTTCTCCCACACCCCACCTCACATACACAATTGACCCAGACTCCTGTCCATGCGTGGCCAAGACAGGATTCTCCCATCCCCTAAATATTCCGCCATACGCATTCTTTTCAAGGCACAACAGCAAAATAACTGGCAGCAAAATTATTCGCTAGCTAGTCAGAGCCTTTCGATGCATTACTATCAGGTTCAGTCTAGTGTGGCATCCAGCGCTGCTTGCGGAACCTCTTTACTGCTGTATTCTAATGGGAACGGGTCTGAATCTTTACAGTGTGTGTTGTAATGTCCTTGAAAGGCGTCACCCTCACAGCATGTAAGTAGAGAGAGAGAGAGAGAGAGAGAGAGAGAGAGATAAAGAGAGAGAGAGAGAGAGAGAGAAAGAAGACGAGGGGGGAGTGGATAGGTCAGCAATGTCATTTAAGATGTATCATATGGAAATCATGCCTTTTTACTGCAGATCTCTAAAGTTTGGGAGTGAAAAAAAGGTGTGCTATAAGTCTTGATACATATGTTTTGATGCATATGGTGAGAAAACCATTAAAAGGTGTTTTCCATAAAAAAAATATCCTCAAGCGAAACAATATCAGTTCTCGCTCAAAAATATTCAATAAATGTAACTCACGATCTCCCCAAAACTTATTCATATTTATGTGATACACACAAATAACAGGGCACTTTAGAAAGGGAATCCTTCTCACCCAAACTAAGTTTCTTCCACAGCAATACAGTTTGCTCATCGTTTCTACCACTGTGCTGGGAACCATTTATAAAAATCGGTTTTCTGTATGAACGCAAATATATCACTGAATCTTGTTTTATGGTCTTAAACTGTTTCGGGCCATGCCTTGCGAATATTTGACGACTGTTATATTTATTGGGCTACGTTTTTGATCAAAACAACAGAACTCTGCGCGTATGAGTCGTGTTTAAACTTCGATTCAGGTTTCTTGATGAAAATTGAGTTGCATGAATCCATGAAAGTTTCAGCTTCTTCTTTGCTGCTCATTAAAGGTCAATCATTTTGAATGAAATTAGGCAAATTTCCCACAATTTTGCGATATACTGATATTGATGGTCATCGGAGCTCGAATCACTTTTAAATGAGGTTCACCTCCTTTTAATCAATTTTCAATTTGTAATCAATGGAGGCGCGTGTACTCGCCTCCATTGATTACAAATTCTTCGTCAGAGCATTAAAATTGTCAGAAATATTATGAAAAAACTCATCAACATGGCAAGAAACAACGTATATTCTACATCAGATTTGGTCATCTATCTGACCCTATATCGATTCATATATAAAAAAAAAACTTGGCATCCACAAATTTAGGATGACCAGCATTGCTGACTAGCGAATCATGATATACAGACGATAATATACGAATATTCTCTTCACCGTCGCCTCCTTCTACAGTTCTTAACGGGCCCTTAAGCGCCCATAACTGTCCAAGATATCCTTGAATTTTGTAACCATTATTCCAGGATAAGATTATTGGCCTTATACTTAAAGTTTATTTTGTTTGTAAATTGTATTTCCGGAGGAAAAAACACTTTCGCTTCCGTATGAGAAAGACTAACGGTCCTTTACTTGAAAAGCCCTGATAAAGGTTCTGTGTGTCCTAGAACGGATGTGAACCCAGGTCTTTTCAACTGAAGGGTATCGTCGAAACCGACTGAGCTACAGAGGTTCCACGTAATTTTCACCTAGTTAACCTAAGCCCTTCCCCGGAAGCGATGCAATGCGTTGCAACATTGTTATTATTGACATGATAAACAAACTGCCATTCGACGACAGAAACCTAGGGACCTACAGAGAACTGAAACAAGCGCTGTATAAATATTATAGCGAGACTGAAAATTAGACGGAAATTACTCTCTCTCTCTCTCTCTCTCTCTCTCTCTCTCATCTCCCCCCCCCCCAACAAACCTATAATAAATCCTCTCAAACACCATAACAAGGACACAAACATATTCAAATTCAACTCTAACTCTCCCTTGCAAAAAAAGTTAAACCGTGTTCAAGCAGTGGTAGTCTGGGCGCGTGTACTCGCCTGTACACATTAACCTGAAAAAACTATATATATATATATATATATTTTTTTTTTTTTTTTTTTTGACTGACTGAAACCGAGAAAATAGATAACAAGTTAATTTAATGTCATACAACATGTTTCGTCAAAACGACTTCTTCAGGTGTGGTAACACTTAAAGCAAATTTAAAAAAACAACAACATAAAAACAGTGTGCCATTATAATAACAGACGTAAACTGAATCTAAGTTTGAATTGTCGTTATAGTCCGTTCTGTAGTTTTGTTGTGCAAATGCGAGCGCATGAGTTCACGAGTACGCCAGTATCTAATGGCAGAACTATGCGAGTCAGGTAGACTATAACTGAGGTTGCTGTTGATGTGAGAAGGGTCTAGGACAATTTCTTGGGATTCAACTATGCGCAGTTCCACTTCATCGTGACAAATATGCCAATCCATATGTAAATACGGTGGATAAATAATTAGTTTTTAAAAAATGTATAATTATATTTATAAAGAAATAAGTACTCTGCATTTTGTGCTGCATCCTTGTACTCTACAAAAAATATATCTCAGGTATATATACGTAAATACTCTGTATGATAATAAACCTTGTCATCATAAAAAATTACTATTATTATTAAATACGTTTTTGCATTTCTTATGCTCAAATTTTACTGAGCGATTGATAATTGTGAAACATTCCTCAAAGAATTATCAATGGTCAATATTTAAATTTATTTACTTATAAGTTGCTAACTTAAAATAGAAACTTTAGTTGATTTTAAAATATGCCCTAAGTTTCATTCACTTAAGGTAATAATTCTGATATCTATTAAATATATCAATATATGTTACTAAAATTTTCTTATTATAATCAATTTACACTATTTTAAAATTGAAAAGAACATTGTGCTTGCTTTTGCCTTTGGAAAAACTCTGGATAACTCTGGATAGAAACTTTTTCGTCTATTTCTCGAAAAAAAAAAGAGTTCTTTAGTATTACATTCTTTTTCTCAACATGTTTGCACTTGTTAAAAATGAAACAAGTTAAACACAAGAATAACATAATACCCTATGTTAACATTCTCCAGAATTTAAAAAAAAAAGTTAAAAAAAAATTGATGTATCATCACACAGAACTCATGCCCTTTCGCGACAGAGTGAAATATCTCTCTCTAAACTTTCACAAGTTTAGAGAGAGATATTTCATTTGAGATCATACTGATATTTTGTTTCAATTATTTTTACTATAATATAGATCTTTTCTAGTAAGTGATAATATAGATCTTTTCTCCCCTTTTCTTGTATTTTTTCCAAGACTACTACCTCAGTCGAATTAAGTTTATTACATACACTCAATTTCAACTCTACACACTCTGATGAAATCCTGCTGGATTTTTTATTATTATTTTTTAAAACGAATTACCTTTATAATGCTTATTCGATGAATATGAAAAAAAAATTCTGAGGGCAATAACTTTCCAAGTGAGCTTTCTTTAAAGTCCATAAAATATTTAATCTGATTTGGATTATGTCGTGGCGTCATTGCTCTGGTGAAAGAAAAGATCGATTTTTGCTCCTTATTCTGTCATTCGAAATCTGTCGTCGAAGATTGATTTCCCTTAAACGCTCTCCATAATTGTGCGCCTTTCTTTTCATTATTCTGCCAGATTACATACAAAGAGCACCTAATTTACTGATGTCACTTATCCAGCTGTTAAGTATTTATTTAGTAATGTTCACAAGGTGCTTGATATATGTCGAATAATCCATTTAACAAATGCTGGAGTGGCCGATATGCATCTGAATCAATAACATGCACAGTTAATCGAAAGAGACATTTATTGCATTCAAAACGCAAGCACTACCTTGTGTGTATACAACATACACATAATTACAGCACGCACACAACAGCACGCTTTTAAAATATGATACAAATAGTTGTCAATTGAAACTGCACCTGTTTCCGGTGTATGTGTGACAGTTTTAGAAAAAATATGCCACGAGTCAGCCCAAAACTTCTGGAACAGTCAGATGAAATATGAAACATTTATGTCACCGAAACTATCTCATTTAAAGCGACACATCTGTTTACCAGCTGAAACTAGAGACTTGTTTGGTGTGGGAATGTAAAATATAAAAATGATATGAAATAATCAAGACTAATATTTAATCAAGTGGTGGTACTTTCGTAAGATCTTTCGTCTAAGATCTTTCGTACGAAACAATTACGTAATTTCATCGGAAAATGGAGTTTATGTGCAGTCTATAAATCGAAAATGTTTCCGGCAGTTAATGATATGCATTTTCGTACTCACGACTTCATCGGTTAGTTTTAATTTCTCTTTAAATTATCACCTTCACAAACTGTTAAATGCGATTGACATGTTAAATGCGATTTAATCCACAATACATTTAAATGGACAATTATCTCAAAATAGTGTATATTGTGCTTGCGCTTTTTTTAAAAATAAATAAATAAACAAATAACACGTTTTGTTCTGAGTTGTTCATCTCTCTCTCTTCCTAGATCTATAAAAACTTTTGTTTGTCATTTCCAGACAAAAGTAGCATCATGAACATTACTTTTTAATTTGTAATTTATCCTTTTTTACATTACAATTCTGATGTGCATTCTAAACCCAGAGAATACTTATTGTAATATATAATTACAGCACGTTGCATCCTGTAAAGAGGCTGATTAAAATGAATAGTGATACAGCTTGAGAATTTTTTGTAAGAGTTCCCAATATCAAATATTAATAAAGAAAAATCCATACAGCCAGAAATCAAAAATAACATGCGGCGCTGAAAATGAATCTAATTAAGGCGCTTAGCGTTTTCCGAAAAGCAACCAAAAATGCAAATTAGATAGAAAGCAAGAGATCGGGTCCAAAGTTTAAAAGAGACTGTTTTGTTAACATTATATAATGGTATTATTGTTGTTGATGTTATTTTAATCGTTATCATTACCAATACCCGTGAGTTCAGCGCCCGTAGCTACAAAAAGATTGAGTTGGTTCCTAATTATTTTCTGCATTATATTATCTTTCTGGTATAAATTTCTATATAGTTCTTCGTTCGGGTACCTTTTGAATCCATCAAATTCGTAGAAATTTCTTCAGCAGTGCCGATATTCCCCCGCAGAGCTCCTTGTTTCAAATGTAACTGAAAGGTAAACAGTACTCATTATACACTGCTTGAAAAGAAGTCAACGGACACCATTGTGTGATGAACAAACAGCCAAGGCGTCCACCTTAATAAGATGCAGGACCTCCTTTTGCTGCATGAGTGCAGCAATCCTACGGGACAAACTTTCAACAAGCGTACGACAGCGATCAATGGGAATTTTGGACCATTGGGTCATGTAGACATGTAATGAGATCCTGGACTGTTGTGCGGTGGACATCCTTTGACCTCACCTGACACTCCCGTTCATCCTACAGATGTTCAATTCAGTTGAGAGCAGGATTCTGTGGAGACCAACATGACAATTTCAAGTGTCATGTTGTTTACATCCATATACACTCATTTACAGCAGCAGCAGCAGCCTTATGACACGTGTATTGTCTTGCTGAAAGAGACAATGGTTAGGTCTGTAGAAATGCCGTGAAGCATTGCATTATACAGAATGTTTACATACCTCTTGGAGTTCAATGTTTACATGACCTCATGACATCACAGAGGTCAGAGGCCAAACCAAGAAAAACAGGACCGTACCATCACACCGCTACCTTCGAATTTCATGGTTGGAGGTTACGCACTCTGGTAAAAGACGTTCACTGGGCATCCGCCACACCCATGCCTGTTCACTTGCTTGGTAGAGGGTGTAGCGTCATTCGTCGCTCCATACCACAGTTTTCCAAGCGTCCACGTTCCACTGTACACGCACTTTGCACCGCTGAAGACGACGCTGCATATTGGTTCGGTTAATATGGGTCTTGCATATCGCAGTCCTACCATGGAAACCCATTTTGTGAGCCTCGGTTTTGAATGTTTTTGTGCAGATTCGTCTTCCAGTTGATACCCAGACCTCCGCATTCAACCTGCCGACCGACGAATGACGGTTTTTACATATCATCTTTCGGAGCATCCTACGGTCACGTCCGGTTAGTGTGATAGGCCGTATACTGCGGGTGGCACTTGCAGTTGACTCTGCGCTTCCATCTCAGTATGGCATCACTGACTGATGACCTGGGATAGCCCAGTTTGTCAACAATTTGCAGAACATGGCCTCCTCTCACAAGGCCTGTTTCAAACTCCGCATTACCTTCTCACAGCCATTTCTCCCGGACACAGTTACACTGACTTGAGAGTATAATATTCCTCCAATTATATTGGCTACAAACACGCGACTCATTACATTACATGACATGATGCACCTTGCCCGTGAGGTTGTTCATTGACTTCTTTACAAGCAGCGCATTAAACGTATGGAATCAACCATCATTTTTGATTCTTTGTTTCGATTTTTACATGGTCATACTCAGGAATGTATACACACTATATTAAAGAAATTAGCATCGTACTACTGTAGGCTACATACTGTTTAATACATTAATATATCTAGCCTTACCTCTTACAATGAAAAGAAAACAATCAGAAATTATGCCTGCCTGCTATTCAAAAGTTCCTATTTTTGACATCAAGTTATTAAAACCTCCTAATTAGTCCTTCCATTTTATATTAATGGAATTATTTCCTTACCCTGTAGTTATTGTATTTAGCATAGATCCTTAACAAACTTCGCTGTCTTACTGAGCTTTCTTTATTGATGTAAACTTGTCAAATTTCAGTAATCAAGAGCTTATGGGATCATTATTTTCGTTTACAGAGTTTCATGAGTTTCAGTTTAAAGTCACTGCAGTTTGGTACTCGAAGCAATCTGAGGATAAGCGTCGTTGTGAGTAACTGTATTTGTGTTTACCGACTCTTAGAAATTTTGAGACGATTATTTTTGTTTAAATTCGTTTATTTTATTATGATTTCACAAGCATCTTTAAATTTCCTTTTGCACTAGTTTCTTCTTTGATGTGCGAGGTTGTATATCTTTCCAATTAATCATACGGATTATCTCCAGAGCATGATCAGAAAGGCCTGTTTTCTCATGGTAGGTTAAACAGATATGGTTTGTGTTCTTTCCGTTCATAAGTGAAACTTATGAATGGAATGTAGTACGAGCACATTTAACGTGATAATTCCTGAATGTGAGGGAAGGGAGAGAGGGGCCCGAGATTTGACGAATAAATGTTTTAATTGTATAGGAAGTTTAAAAGTAGTCCTGGTGTTGTTTAGATTTCCGTAAATACCATCTTTTTTTTTCCCTTTCGAGTAGCCTTTTAATATACTGAAGAGATATATCTTTGCTGAAATCGTTACTGTTGTTGCTTTGGTTTGTTACCTTTTTCTTTTATCTGTGTTATATGGGTTATCAATTTTCTTTTTTATGTCCGTTTTTTATAAAGGATCTAATGCATTATAGTTCTGTATTGCAAACTGAAGCAAACTTTTTCGTTAATTTTCTGGAGATACAGGAGCAAACTGAAGCAAACTCTCACTTCTTTCTCGATAGTAACAAAAAAAAACAAAACTCCTTAACATCCGTCGGCAAGTCTCTCATTTAGCATATACCGCAAACCTAAGCATAGAGGTCAATATATACATACTCTTGTCATCACCCAACACGGAAATTAGTAATAATAAACACACTCAGAGAGAGAGAGAGAGAGAGAGGTAACAATTTCAAATTGCTCCAATGACAGCGAACGCAAAAGCAAAAACGGGCATAATAAAAAGAAAATGGATAATATACTGAACAAAGAGATAACACCAAAACCACAACGAGTTTCCGTCCTATCTCTTGCCCTTTTCACATTCAGGAATATGCCAAACTAAATGCACGTGTAACCTTCCGTATATATGTGTAACTGGATGCACAGTAGATAGAAAAGAACACATTTCCTTAACGCACCATACATAAACAAACTTTTTCGTTAATTTTCTGGAGATACAGGAGCGAATGGAAAGAAATCAAACAAGAAACGTGGCTCAAAAGAAAGTTTAAAGAAGTTTCTGAGACCATAAAACAACCAAATAATTTAAACAAGAATGATAGTTTCAAAATTTCTAAGATCTGTTCAACACAAATACGACCCTGACAATAACGCTCACCATCAGTTGTCTAGTGTACCAAACTTCAGTAACACTACGCTCAGGCTCATCAAACTCAACAAACGAAAATAAAGAAAATCACATCAGTTATTGACGATCCGAAATTTGAAAGAACATCAATAAAAAAAAAAGAACTGTAAGACAGACAATTTTAAATAACTCTAAATACTATAACTATAGGTCAGGCAAAGAATTAAGAGGACTCTAAACCAAAAATGATTACATCAATATAATGTAATCATTCCAAGCTTCGAGTCAGGAATAATTATATTAATATAAAGTGGTAGGACTAATTAGGAGGATTTAAGAACTTGATGTCCAAAACAGGAATTTCTGATGGGATAAGTTAATTTATGATTGTTAATGTTTTTTCACCAGAGGAGGTCGGGCTATGTAGGTTATTTAATATTACGTATTATGTAGCCAACAACAGCACGGAGCTAGTTGCTTTATAGTAGCGTGTATACAAGTATACATTCTTAAAAATCGAAACGTAAAATTCGATGTCATTAAAGTTATTTATATTTAAACGGTAAGTTGATTTCTTGAATCTAATATAATGGATTCACCGCACAGAGTGTTTGCCCACAAATATTTTTATTTTTAAGTAGATTTTTCTCAATTAATCTTAACATCAATATTTGGTGCATTGTACTCCTGTCTCTTCTGATTTCTGCTTACTCGTCTTCCATACTTTTTCCATTTCTTTCCTCATTTTTTCTATTAATATCGCCACATGTATACGTAACCTACTTGATTCGTTGGAGACTGATATCTATGCAACCTTTGTACTTCCTTTTTTATGAATAAGTATTTAAACTGCTCGCCCAATCTTTTGGCACTGTGTCTTCTCTTCATGCAATGTTACACGTATGATAAACCAGCTACCAACATCTCATCGCCATGATTCAGCTCCAGTCCACGCGAACTCAATATTCCCAGCAGAGTTTCTGATGCTTCCTCAGATGGCTTATTTTCTTTACTCTCTCTCTCTCTCTCTCTCTCTCTCTCTCTCTCTCTCTCTCTCTCTCTCTCTCTCTCTCTCTCTCTCTCTCTCTCTCTCCCTCCCTCCCTCCCTCCCTCCTTTATGTGCCTGGAGGCGATTGTTTGAAGGCGATAAATCCTATCAATTTATCGATAAACGTCTTTTGGAAATCCACATCTCCCTGAGTCTTTACATAACTCTGTGCAGCATCGAGTCCATCGCTTTCATTTTTCTTCCGTCTTCATCAAGAACTCAGTTTTTTTTGCTTTTTATGGTTCTCTGCATTGGTTCAATATGAAATGAGCTTCAATTTCTCATTTATATTTCTGGTCATTTGTGTACTTCTCTTGTTTTTGTAATATATAGTATTTGTAGATATCATCTCATTGCTCCTCTGAACATTTTCCTGTTTTCTGCCTTTTTTACTCATATTGCACTTAACACTATACCATTCTTCCTCTTCCAGGAAGATGTCTCTTCTAATCTTTAATGCTGTTTTTATTGAACTATTTTCAAAGTTTCTTGTGAAATCCACGTATGCTTTGACTACTCTGTTTCTGGGATCATTGCTACTGTTCAGTTCATTGCAAACACTATTTTGTTTCTTCCATAAAAAGTTTTTCTCAAGTACTTCCCTGTGATTTTCTTATTTCTTTGGCTTTGAATTTGTGCCTTCCCTTGTCATTTGAGCTCTTTTAGTTTGATATTAGCAAATCATCAAGCTATGATCTAACCTTCTGTACAGCATTCTATGTTGTATTTAATTTTATAGATATCTCCAGTTTCTATTTATGGGAGTAGATTTTGCTAATTATATGCAGATATGGAATAATTATAATAATCATTGTACACTTCATTAGATGCACATAAAATGGACACGGGTTCAGATTCTATGCATTCTGTGTGAATTCTAAGAGTATTTACTTATTTACTCTTAGAATGCATACACACTGTTAGAGAGCAATCGTCATATTTGTAATAAGTCGGACTCAAAGCAGGGAGTTTTTAAGTGGTAAGACTCGCTGCTCACGTATCTTATTCTTGAAGATCTAAGTTGGTTTTCATGGCAAAATGTAAGGATTATATTGCATTCATCTTAAACCAACAAGCAAATAAAAATGTTAAATTGTTGAATTCAGAGAAGAAGATAGAACTGGGGAAAAAATTAATCTATAGGAGAGTGAAATTAAAAAAAAAAGAAAGAAATGACAAATGAACAGAAATGTTTTTTCGGGTCTTAAAAGAACTAGGAGTCTAAACTAAGGCGATCTATACAGCATAGTTATTGAAAGATGAAGAGCTGGAGGAGGGAGGGAGAGAGAGAGAGAGAGAGAGAGAGAGAGAGAGAAGGTGAAATATTATTGGTTAGGCAGAGAATACGGAATATGTAGTATAACTGGGTGATCGAAGTATTTTTAATTTCAAAGTCATAAGTTCTTG
This sequence comes from Typopeltis vanoorti, assembly GCF_054136105.1. NCBI lineage: Eukaryota > Metazoa > Arthropoda > Arachnida > Uropygi > Thelyphonidae > Typopeltis > Typopeltis vanoorti. Next base: position 51,557,973 of record NC_143566.1, on the reverse strand, counting down.
GGAGTGAATTTATTTTCTGTCAAATGAATAAAAGACATCGATTTCAAATACTGGATGGCATTTCAGATAGTTGGAATTTAAAACAATTCCATAATATCCAACTGAATTACATTCTTGCCCAACATCCTCCCTCACTTTATCAATATATGTCAGCTTAGCATGGATTCTTGGTTTTTAAAATATGAACTGGGAAAAAAAACTAAACTTTATATTCGTCCAAATTTTCCTTCTCTCTGTCTTTTTCTTAATTTTTGTACTGTCCTTTTTTATTCCTCATCTGTCTTCTTTTTCCCCATTCTTGTCTATTTCTTTTTCTACCGTTAATATTTTTGTTTCTTTCTCCTCCTCTCCTCTCCACTGTGTTTTTCCTCTTATTTTTCGGTATCTTTATTTTCGGATTTGGTTCCGAACACCTGCACGGTAAAGTGTGGATTCAAGTAGCAAGCGGCGTAAATGAAGAAGGATTTTGAGTGTTGTATGACTCGCTTCTCACTATTCTTGATTAAACTACTTTAAATTGCTTAATTAAACACTTCAACTTTTTTTTTTTACTTGGATTCAAAATTATCACCTTTATTAGTACTCCTCCAAACATGAAGCCGATGTTCCTATATAACCGCGTAAACACCTTTCTTTTTTATTCCCATTTTTTTCTTTTGTTTGGAATGTATAATTGTTTGCTCTGTATGTAAATTTATTTTTTATTGTTGCTTACCTTACATTTAACTTGTATTTATATAAAAGGTAGTTAATTTTAATCGTGAAATCTTTCGCCAACAGTTAACAGAGTTCTTGACGGTCTATTTCATGAGCTTATTCGACCCATGTATAAATCAGCAGAGGTTATAAAATAATTATAAAAAAAAGTGCACTTATTTATCCTTTAGATCACGTATATAGATCTATCTAAAAAATGGAACACTGGAATTTGGAAACTGTATCGTTTCGTCGGCGTGTTATTTTCGGGAAACTTTCCTAGTATCTTCGCCACTTCGTACAAGAGGGTGACTGAGAGAGAAAAGTAAGGAAGTCAGCTAGAAAACGAAAGTTAAAAACTCGGAAGGAAATGTAAGTTATATTAATAGCCTGAAGCTGGACAACGTAAGTCCGACTCAAACTCTTTTCCATACTTCCCACTTTTTTGTGCTAAGTTCATTGTACTGTCACTGTGCGGATCGCTGCATTACATTAAAAACAAAAGATAAAAGCAATAAAATCTATGAATGCTGGTATTCGAAAAGTAAAAAAGGAGGATAAATATTTTGAAATTCAGTGTGTAATTTTTCTGAATAAAAAAGTAATATATATATATATATATAATGACAGATTTATTTTCTTATATCAGAGACAGTCAGAAAGAATGAAGCCGCATAATTTTGTGCGGCTTCATTTTTAATGAGGTTAAGATTTTTAATGAGGAAAATCAGCTAAAGTTTTATATTCTATCTATCTATCTCTCCCGTAGTCCTTAAATGACCGTTGGGTCACTTATGGCTGAGCCATGAATGTCTAATAGGCAGTGAATTATGACAGATGGCGCCCCTCTCCTCTTCTGTCTTCGTCTATATATCCTATGGCTGTATCGTGTATGTTCACGGGTCCGTTTGCCTGTTTGCGGGATGAAAAACCCCAGGATAAACTGGGGAAAAACCCTGCTGTCCATGCCCAAGACCGGCTGACTTGGGTATGGCTGAGAAAGATCCTTCAGCTCCTCACGTCACCGACGGGAATCGAACGAAGGATACTCCTTCCCCAGGCATATGGTTGCGAAGCGCACAGCCACTAGGCTAACCGCGAGGACAGTTTTATATTACTGCAGGTTAATTACAAGCGAGTGGTAATGTTCACAGTAAGCGATAAAGAAGTAAGTAAGAGAATTTCCTAAGTAGAATCCTCTTCGAGGAGTATATACAGGGAATGATGCTGTCAAACAAACTATTGATAGAAGCATATTTTAGATCTTCGTTTCTGTTCGCGTTTTCATTAAAACAAATAATATTTAGACATAAACTACAAGTATTATGTCCAGAAACGAAATTTTTAATATTCCTTTAGAGAATTTAAAATTCAGAATGTGACCTAGTTTTCTTGTACTCTATCCATTTGCAGATCAAGTTTAACACGATGGTTTAAAAGTTATAAGTTCATGCGAAAGTATAAGATGTAATTTCTGAACGAAATTGGTTACGTTGAATGCAGCTGGAAGATTCATGAAAACAAAATAAATAAACAAAAAATTAAATGGGAATTTTTTTCTTCTAATCTATTTTTTCTTCTCGGAAAACTGCACTTCTAGTCCTCGTTCCACATAATCAATCAAAAGGCGTTGTATTTTAAATATATTTACAATATCTAAAGCGTGACAAAGATTTCCATTCATGCCGAGGTGGTCAGATTACTAAAACTATCCAGTAAAAATTTACCAATTAATTATTAAAAGAGGAATATAATGGGTATGAAGGAAGACGTTGCTTGATTCATCTAGCCCCCATTGCAGCTGTTCTGATCTTGTTCAGAGAATCTGCTGCTCATCATTGAATCCGTTAGTGTAATTTGCGGATAAATAAAAACAATAGTCAGAAATAATCCATATTGTTTAAGAATTTCTTAGATGATATGCAGGCAAAAATTATTCAAGCTGTATAAAAACATTATAAATCTGTCGCCCGGTGTGAAACCACATCCCCACCTATTGGAGATCTGAAGTGGCTTGAATAAATTTGATCTCTAAAGCAGGATTTCCGGAATCTCTGATCCTTAGTTCAGTTCCAGGATTAGCACTGCGACTGAACTAAGGATCAGAGAATCTACCAATAATGCTAGCCTGGCTGATCGGGGTAAGTTCTCCAACTCACAGGCTGTAGGTTCGAAGCCCACCGTGAGCATGGATATTTGTTATTGTGTGTACGTGGTAGATGAATTTCACTGCTCCGTGTGAGATCGCTCACCCCCGCTTATTGGAGGCCTGAAGTAGCTTGAAAAAGTTTCACGCTTGGCCTCCAGAACAGGGTTTCCGGACTCTGTGAAAATTAAATTGTAAACAAAGGGAAATAATAAAAAAATAATAAAATATTCCACTCCACCCACAGTGCTTACCTTTTGTTGGTTGGGATTAACATAATAAATAAATAAAAGGAGCAGTGTCATTTGCTGCTGAAAATTTATTTATTATCGATCATTTCTGTATTTAAGCATGCCCAAAACATTTCAAAAAAATTAAAAAAAAAACTGTAAGCATTGAGGAAATAGAAACATTATATTCTTTGAGATGGGAAAAAACCTCTTTGACATAAATCTTAAATGTGTGCTTTTGATTGTGTAAGAAATTCTTTGGCGCCAAATGTACTTAACTGGTCTCCGAATGAAGAGATCAAGAAAGATCTTAAGTGCCTTAAGATCTTTCTTGATCTCTCCCCACCTTGTTACTAACTCTTCACAGAGATTAAAACACTGTTATTTTAATATATGGATTTCCACACCAAAATTTCATCGTTCTCTTTCTCTTCCCAGTATAGGTTTATGTTTATATCACCCAGAGTTACTGAAGTATGGATTCAGCCATGTTCACAAATAATTTCTTATGATAAGAAGAATGATCGTTGGGCGAAGTCATGACTGAATACGATTGGCCTAGTAACGACAGCATAAGTTGTCAAGCGTACTATCCCAAAACACCCAGAAGCTCTCATATAGCCTCGACTTCCATCTATTACTTAAATGTACGGACATTCGCATGCAAGTATGAAAAATCGCCACCTAAATAAAATTGATATATGTAAGATTCTGTAATTATGTATATAAGTGTAAACACAATTCCAATGGCTATGCAGTGATGGCGGAAAAGCAGTTCTGTTGACACACTCACATATATATCCTGTATATCGAAATGAGCACAAGTTACTTCTTAAAGGCATATTTTCGTATGAGGATGTGAGTGTGTGTTTAAGGCTGACAAGCTTTGGTGAAAAATTAGGACAAACTTAATTTAAAGGGCATTGCATCGGTGAGGGCTAGACAGGACATTCAACTCGTGTACGTGAAACTAAAAGAAGCGAACAAATTTCCTGTAGTGTACAACTAATAGAAGGATAACTTTAAATAATTGTGACGAAAGACCCAATTGCAACACATTCAGTAATGATAACAGTAATCCACTGATAATAGGAAGTTAAGAAAAGTGCAACATTCATGATATTTACCTGTCATATTAACTAAGTAACTTATACAAAACTAATCTTACAAGTGGGATTACAAGCATTGTCGTGCTTGTAGCTAACTTCCTCACTAATATATATATATATATATATATTAAGGAGGAAGTCCTGCCGCACTCCTCTTGTCTGTAATGGAATATTTCAGCGTCCTCATTGAATGAATGAACTAGTGACACCAAGGGCGCCACGTTTTTCAGACCACGGTCTTCACGGAGCCGAGTATTTGATGATGGTCGATAACGCCAGGTGGCTCCCTGACGTCATCCTGGTCGGTAGTATAATATCTTGCTCTCTCTCTCTCTCTCTCTCTCTCTCTCTCTGTTACTTACACAAGTACACTCGCATGCACGTCCGCCCGCACACGCACCTGTAGTGAAGGATATTATGTTTACTCTATATAGCCAATAGGTAGAGAATTAGCAGAAAAAAAATCTAGCAGTTGAAAATGGAATGAACAAAAAAAATTGTTGACTTAACGTTGCTAGGAGACAGACTAGTTAGTGATTTCAAAGTGATGACACATACACACACACACAGAACTAAATCTAAATACGTTTAGTAGAAAATGCTGTGTAAAAAGCTTTGTGAAGGTTCGATACTGAAATGTGAGTCATCATTACAAGGAATTGATTCTCCCGCTAGAACGAATGGATTCAGCTCACTAAATCTATTCTTCATAATGAGAGTAATGTGATAACATTGCAGTCAGCAGACGCACAAAATAGTTATAACAATATTCAGCAATACAGTACAGTATATATTGTAACTTTTAGTATTCGTGTAACTTGAATAAATCGTGAATGAAGTATATTTCTTGGAACTTTCGTCTTTCTTGAAGTTATTTAAATATAACACGAGAGAGAGAGAGAGAGAGAGAGAGAGAGAGATGTCGGGAAATGCTTAAAAATGCTCGAGAAACTACTGAAACATTTTATTATAAAATATCGAGAAAATTAAAATAAACTTAACTTAGAATGTTCAAGATGATTGAACACATCTCATCAGCAAGAAAATCAACGGGGAACACTTTTCTCAAGTGTTAATGCAAAATGCAGTAGCACAGGTTTGCAAGTGACTTTTTTGTAATTATTTACTTATTTTATTGTACTGTACTTATATTCGATAAGAATGAATGCATGCGATTCTTCCTGTGTTGTGATAGATCTGTGTGCTCCATGGTAACTATTATTGACGTGAATGCGGCAATCACGGCATTAAGTGTTGTATACAATGGTACAATTTCAAACACTTTCTGTATACTGTATAGTTTATGTACATGGTTTCTATATATAGTCTACAGAAACCATAATGATAATTCATGGACAGTTTATTTTCTTACGATTAGTGTTAGCTTCCACAGTCGTAACACAACGGAATATTTTAGAAACAAATTAACAATTTGTCCAATTTGTTCTGTTTATCTATAATACACAGCATTAGATCATGATCTAACATAAGCGTTTCCTTGAAAAATATAATAGTCATGCCGTTCACTGAATAATATCGGATAAATCAAAAGAAATCCTCAATAATTTTTATATAATTAGTTAATTTCTCCTGGAAGATTTATTCTACCACGGAAATACTATATAATTGAATGGTCAGATATGAAGAACACGCCAGTTAACAGTCCCTTTCATGTTCTTCGGACTAAGTGCGATATTTTTGTGGACACAAAAATATCTTCCACTCAAAACCACTTTCTCAACTCATGTTTACTCTTTCATCCGTACAAAACAGTGATAAGCGTGACTGGTCACTACACTGGCATCATATCACATGCTTTCACGTTGCATACTCCCAGTCGTGGATAAACCATGAAGCATTGCAAGTCTGCTTAGCGCGGAAATGAAAGATTTACAGATCGATACACGACAATCACACGTCTTTTCTTTCAAGGTCTTGTTCATTGTACCGGTAGAGATTGATAGTGGAGTTATTCTCCTATTACAGAACAAATCACTTAGTTTAGCACTCTGACTTTAGAAGTCGAACGAATAATCTTCTTCAAGACCTTTTAGCCATAGCATAGCCAAGGACTACTCTTTTATAGAATGAGGATTCAAAAGCAAAAGCTATTAAAAGTTTTAAATTAATACTGAAAATAACAAACATGTTTCAGTAGGATGTACATGTATAAAATGTTCCAACGTGTACATATTCTACGTTCTCCAGTCCTTGACTACTCTCAAAGAGCTTCACAATATTTAATACAATTAAAACATGATCACCTTAGCCACTTTACGTGATCTGATTTCGTGATTGACTTAATGGTAGTTTGAAACTCAAATACATTCTTTTATTTCGCTTAACTGCACATATAACAGGTTTCACGTATTTTCGTATTTTAATTCGAATATACATCGATTTCAAAGCGTCTCACAAGGTTATATAATCTTGTGAGACGCTTTGAAATTTTATCAAGTCCCAGTTAATTAAACAAGGAAAACGTTTTCGATTTTCCTGTTTACTACATTTGATTAATACGGAAGCAATTGGTTATGAACACAGTAAAAAAAAAGCATTTGGAAAACTAAAGTGCATACTTCTTTCGGCAGTTGTAAAATCAAAGGCTATTAAAGAACTTTAAAATATGGCATTAAGATCATCATCATTAAAATAACGTTAAGATTATGTATCACTCATTAAGAATGATATACAAAATACGTGAGAACTGTGTATCGTTTTGTATATCGAATTTCCTCGTTTAAAAGAGATTTTAATACTACCTGAACCGGCTCAAAAAAAAAAAAAAAAAGCGGTTCCATATTTGGTCTGTAGAGCAGGATTTCATATTATCTAGCCAAACGATGCAATTGTTCGTGGTTTCACATAAAATAAAGTATTACTTTCAAGTTCAAGAGATATCGGACCCGTAAGCCTGTTAAGGACACGTTACTTACGTGTAAAGTGGTAAATCAATTGTGCTTGTAAAATGCGTGTATTCTCTAGTCGCATTCTTTGTTTTTAGAAAAACCACCCGTTTAAAAGTCATTATCAATGTTCCTCTTGTATTAACGGAATTCGAACATAGGTTTTTCTAACGTAGATCATCGCGGTACCGATGTAATTATTGTCAAACGTTAAAGTGTCATGGAATTTTCTTCAGTAAAATATTTACGCACTTGCGCAATTCGCATCTTTCAGGAAAGTAATTTCGGAATTTTAATTACACCCTTCCCGCTCCAACATGCACAGTTCATCTTCCATGTATAACATGAACTCCGCTGCTTCTACTAGCAGGATATTAATGAACATCTTGTATTATCCTCTACCATTGAGTGATAATCCATGCATTTTTTATGACGCAGGATTTAAATTCAAATGAAGAAATTAAATTAAAATAGGAACAAATTCTGCTGACAGAGTTTTTATTTTATATTTAATTGCAATATGCACAAATATTGTCTGCTTAGCAATATACGACACTAGAGCGCAGAAAATAGATCATTACGGATTCGATTCCCATCGCCGACTAGAGGAACTTTTAACTGCTCATTTTTTCCATCCAATTTCAGAATTAGTCGATCTTTGGTGAAGACAAACAGTAGTTTTTCCTCCCAGAGCTGTGTTTATAATCTTTTAAAACTCAGCAAAATCGATTGCAGAACGCACGTAAGACATATCAGACACGTCACAGTGTGGTGGAGATTTGTTACCTAATGATTTCCTGTTGGGACTAAAAAAAAATACCGCCGCTCCATTTTATGAATAAAATTCGGGTTAACGATTTATTTATTTTATTCATATACCAATATATATCCTCCCTAGGCTCCGTATCTGGATTCGAATCCTGTCTAGAACGCGAAGAGTCTTTATCAGAGATTTTCAAATGAAGGTGAGTTAGCCGGTTTCATGTAGAGGTAGAAGGGTGTTGCTTCCGGAAACTAGGTTTTTATCAATAAACTAAGGAAACCGGCCAGGAGAATACAAGCAATTTACACACAAAAACATATATTTAGGAATAAGCTGGTCACCTTATCCTAAAATTATGGCTACGGAAGCCAATCTAGGCTGATTGTGGGTTGTAATAACTGGAATTATTATGATATACTGTATATGTATTCTGTCAAGCAGTTATAATCTTTAAATAAAAAGGGTTACTTTAAAATAAAAAAAGTTTGAATTAAATATTAAATCGTTATTCTCGAAAATCGAAAAATTTATGCTCCGAAACAACAGGAACCTGATATTGAAGTATGTGCTGGGCACATCTTATTTTCAGAAATAACATCACGCATCAGTGAAATTCAAACTTAGAGAACATCGCGATCAGTTCAAGAATAACTATTTCAAATAAACGAACAAACTTAAACTACTGATAAGCTTTCTGAGAAAATATGTTTATCTTTCCATTTCTGTAGTGAGAAAAACATCCCAGTATTGTTATTTTTTAAACTGTATCACACATGGATATCAAAATTTTCCGATATGATGAACTGTACAGAGTGAAGCTATAAACAACGAAGAAACACAAAAATAAAGCAGTAAAAAGGAGAATTTCTCTCAGAAAACTTTTGAATCGAAATATGAAATGTTTTTTTCCATGTTAAAATTAGTAGGATGCAATTCAGATTTTTTTAAAACTTGGGAAGGATGCAGTCTGAATTTTCACAACCTATAATCTGTATATTATCAGGAGAAGAATCGGTTTTTTTTCGGATTTCAGTCGAAAAGACAAGAAATCGAGCATTAATATTTTGCTTTTATTTTCCTATACTTCTTTTATTGAAAATTATTGAAATAATTAAAACATCATTTTTGTACGCTGTTTATCATGGATGCTTGATTCTATGCAGTTCTTACCGTCTCGAGCATAACAAGCTAAGAACAAATTTAAAGTTGGATTAAAATGAAAATAGTCACTAGCCAGATAACTATTTTCCTTAGCTGACGTGAGTAAAGAGTTCTCAAGAAGAACGCTTAAGAGTTCACAATCATCACCTTACTATGGTGTGTCACTGGATATCCACCTATACGGTGAATGAATGGGACTGCATTAGCTGACCAAATTGTATTTGGTTGTAGCTTAAACTGCTCTATATGATGATTCATGATCAAATATCATCCAGACTGTAACGTTACCAGATTAATTAAGGCCTGTGTTGTTTTCGTCAGGAAAAGAGGCATAATCAAAAAGAAGTATGAACGAAAAACAGGTGAAGCAAACAGAAGGATTACAAAAATACCATGTCGACATATTTGAGTGTTATCGAGACAAAGAATACTAAGGCAAGGAAGATGCTTCTAAAAATTTTAAAAAGTGAAATCGGACGATGAGAGACTTATTTGTGCCTATTGTCCTACACAATTTTGAAGAAGTCGATGAGTCTTCTAGTCTTTAGAGAATGAGTGATATAAAACTGAAAAATTCTTCGAGACCAAACCAGCAAAGATATGAATTCCAAACATACAGAAATGTTTTGGGAAAATAGGAAGAAGGCAGAGACACTAATATTAACGGTAAATACCTGATGGAGTTCTGTTCAAGTGAAGGGATACTTCTTAACAACATTTTAATCCCGTAAACATGTGCATAAATTCACATTCACGTGAAGATAACGCACAAGAAATAAAAAATGCCATATGGATTGTGTTATTCTAGTGATATTATTAGACAAGTATAAGATACCAGAACAAACAGAGTATTTGAAACAGGAAGTAATACCCTGTAAAGAGAAATAAGTAGAGAAGGTTAAAAGTAAATAAAGTAGAGAAATAAAATAAATAAAGTAAATAAATAAAATAAAATAAACAAATATTATTAGAAAAAAAGTGAAACGGTTCAAAAACGAGAGAGAGAGAGGGGGGGGGGGGGACTGTGGAGATTCAATAACAAAATTCGAAAATATTGCTTGATTGATTTAGCCAGAGAAGCATGCAATGGTGATGCGCATAACGATAAAATATTCAGAACTTCATGGCGGACTCAAGAAATTAAACAGAAAATCCTGAAAAAAAGAAGAAATCGTATCAAAAAAGCTAAGTTATGTATAAAAGTAACTAAACAAAAGTTTTGGGAATATTTTGGAAAGAAGAAAAAGAGATTGCCAGGATCAGATATAAAGAAACGGTAAGAAATCAAGGGAATGTAAAAAGAAGGTAATTCTGGAAAAACATAAAAACATGGGAATGTAATTCTGGAAAAACATAAAAACATGGGAATGTAATTCTGGAAAAACATAAGGTGCATAGTAACGTTTTGGAGTAAACATGTTAAATGGTTGAAATCAGATAAGTTTAGTGTATATATATATATATATATATATATATATATATATATATATATATATATATATATATATATATATATATATATATACACACACACACATCTATATATACACTGAAATATTGTTTAGTCTATATATATATTTCAAGTCAGCAGTACGAATGGAAGAGTGCGCAGAAGATGGCATCAGTGGTAAGACAAGGGCGCATGCTATCTCCTCTATTATTCATGAGATGTCTCCCAAAGTGTAATCCCAGGGGAAACGCAAAAAAGGTCTTCAGCGGTGCAAGGCACTTCTTTAAAATTTTGATTACCTTTTTTTTTGCTTTTATAATTTTTATCGCGCTAAATAAAATTAAACTAAATATGATCAGAATACAAAATGTCATTTTGGCTAAGCATTAATAATTATGAATATCCAGGTTTGTCAGCGAAGTTAGCCGAGTGGCTATGCGCTTCGCAAGCATATGCCTTGGAAAGGAGTGTCCTGGGTTTGATTCCCGTCGCTGACGTGAGGAGCTTAGGATCTTTCTCAGACATGGCCAAGTTACCCGGTCTTGGGCGTGGACTGCAGCGTTTTTCTCCCCAGTTTATCTGGGGTTTTTCAACCCATCAAGGAAAACAAGCAAACCAGCCTTGAGAACTCAACGCTTCTACAGACATAGGATACACCGAAGCATAGGGCTAACTACTTTTTCCTTGTATGCGGAAAAAGTAGTTAGCTAAAAAAAGTTAGAAAAAGTAGTTTTCCTTGTATGTACTGCGGTTAAATGAATAGAAAACTCTCGACACCGCAAGGTAAAAAGAGGGGAAAAGAAAGAAGAAGGTTTGTCAGAAAAAAACTCTGAAGTATCCTAGTTCATATCTTTGCAAAATACGTTTTTAGCGCTTGACCTAAAAAAAAAGAAAAAAAAACCGTCCTCTTGACCTGGAGCTCCATTGCGGCTGAAAATAACAAATAAAGAACCGGATTTCGCCAAAGTAACTTCTTCCAAACAGAAGCAATTTCACTGTCTCATTAAACTTTTTATTTATTTATTGAAAATATAAATTTCCTATTTTTTGTTTTGGATTCGTATAACTAACATGTATGTAATAATTAAAAAAATTATTTCACATATTTGTAATTTATTATACTGCAAATCACAAAACATAAATACGTTTATAATTATTCATGTTTCAACGAAATATTATTATTATTATAACTTTCCAATTGCCTTTGCCTGAGCGGGGTATGCCAATGTTAATAAAATTTTAAAACAGGTAAGCGAGTGCTGAAGGTTTAGGAAACACTGATCTACATGGATGGAATTCGCATTAATAAACACAAAATACCAGTGACAGCTAGTGGAAAGAGAGGATACATGCAGGTGTGTTAAGGAAAATTGCTAGTAAGGAAATGTTTCTATGTCTGCAGCATTTCTTTATTTGTCAGATGACGTTTAGCACAACGGAGATGATCGAGATAAATGGAAATGACTTGCATGTTGGAAGGAAACTGGGTTTCAGTACCAGGAATTGGGAATTGGTGCTTCTGGTACGCTGAAATACCGCTTGCATTTGATAAGTTGAGCAAAAAACTTCTCTTAAAAGATTGATTATATTACATAAATGAATAAATCTTCCATTAATTTTAATAATCTTACACATTTCATTACATTAAAATTACCAAATAGTAAACAAAAGTGTAAAAATATTCAACATTATGCATAGTTTGTTGCATTCGCGTTGCGGCTATGCGAAATGCTTATTTAGTATGATATGCGACACTCAAATTTATTTATTTATTTTGCAGTTATATAGCTATTGATGTAATAACGCAAAGTTCAGTTGACAACGATCACAATGGCGCACACGTCTGAGACCGACAGCGGGAACATTTTCGAAAGGAAAGAAAAGAGTTTTTTTTAAAAAAAACTCTTTTCGTCTTGGCAATAAACACCTGTTTATTTATTGCCAAGAAGACTCAAAGAAGATGAAGGTCTAAGTGGATTGAATGAGCCAAAAGCATTTAGAAGAAAGAAATGTTAGATACGAAATATAAACTAATAAACTAATTTGGATGAAAACTGTTGATAGCAAATTAATAATAATGTAAACTTAATCATGGACACCCTTTGAGGGGTACATATCAGGAAATTTCTGATGATGATGAAACTCGATCATGTTCTGTCACTTGCGCAAAAATGTCCTAAAAGGGAACACACACATGCATACAGACACGAAACGGATTATGTTCAGTGTTAAAAGACCCAAAGATAAAAATAAAAATAAGTGAAACATACATTTCAAATTATATTTTGGTTAAAAGTTCCCATGCGGATAAAAACGATAGTTTTCGCTAAAAGGACATTGAAAATATAAATATCATATATTTATATTTGTATGTTCACAAAAGTGAGGATATAAAATTAGCAAACCGACATATCAGGACGAAAGGGTAAAGACCTGTCAGACGGATGTCTAAAGTTTAATTATTATTATTAGTAGTAGTAGTATACAGGTATCTCTATGGAGTCAGAAAACTCATCGTGGGAGAGCCATCATTCACACAATACCTATCATATCTCTCCTTGAACTCATTCACTGATGAACCACCCGCAACCATCTCTAGCAACCCATTCGCCATCCTCCAAGAAAAAAATCTAGTCTTAACGCCGTTGCTGACTCTTAGACAACTTACACTGGTGAACCATTCTTCTCTCCTTTCTTGCCATGTATTGAAAGCAAAGTTTTCAGTATCAATCTAATAAAACCTCTTTAATAGCTTCAATGCTTCTATCATGTCCCCTTTTTTTCGCCTATCAGCTAATTATTGAAGCCTACAAACCCGTCAATCTATTTTCATAGGGAGAATAGATTAACGGTCTATTCTCATAGGGAGCATTCCACAGACCTGTCTTAGCTTTGTCACTCGCCTCTGGATCCTCTCTACAACTTCTAATTGCCATTATAAGATCCCTCCTATCCCGATGCTTTGAGTTGTAGCTTAAGGAAAATTTTATATATTATCTCCTGTACACAGTACTAACTGAAATAAGAATGAAAAATAGCATAAGTAGTCACTAGGAATTCTGCGATGTATAAGACTGTTTGACCATAGATATAGTACAAAATGTCTGGAGTACATAACGTAATTCACTTTGCTGCATTATTAAAAATATATACCTGATTGCAGTCGTCATTTTATAGTATATCAATAAAATGTATTGCTCAAGGTAATCTGCAATAAAAGCAACCTCAGATTTCTCAAAACTAGAATTTCTAAGTCATGTTTGTGATCAGTGTTTGTTTCTTTAGGCATTACCGCAAATGCACTTATGTAGTGTTTTCGTCGGTTTTTCTGTTCTGTGCGAGGAAAAATCCTTACGTTCCTGAAAATAGTTAACTGACCTTCAGCTGAAAGCATTTCTGTTCTTTGCTTGCTGAACGGGATTCGAACCCAGACCATTCCAGCCAAAGGACATCATTTATACAGGCGGATCTACGGAGGCAGCTATGATCAGTGATGAGAAATTTCATCATGGAAAAAATGAGTTTGCTGAAAGCGTGTTTGAATGCTGTAGGTTTTTTCGAATGCAGAATAGGCTAAGAAAGTCAACTCGGGTTGACTTTCTTAGCCTATCCTGTTATAAATACATCCACACGTCCACGGACTCCAATTTATTTTTTAATCTGAAGCCATTTTAAGTGAGAAAACATTTCAGCAATATTTTTCGAGTACTGAATCTTCCCCATAATACACATACCGACCACTGAATTGGGAACTTTTATTTAATGATGTGTTGGACCTCCTTTAGCGACTGTCAATACCGATCCTCTTCGATTCCCTGCGCCTGCGCATAGTTGTGAGATATGGGTCGGAACAGCCTTATTTAAATGCTTCGGTCAATTGGGGCACACAGGGTTTATCTGTACAAGCCTTCTCAGACGACGGCGATCTTGTTTCTGATCGTTTTCAAAATCATGGCTTCAGTCAGAGGAGCACTAACAGTAAGCCGTTTATCGAACTCCGAAAAATCCTTTGTTTTTTCCATTGTGATCAACACTACTGACGTTTACTGACCAACAGAACAAGCGATGCACGTGACCAAGTATTGTACATGTACGCTGCGCAAGTGACGTTTACACATTTGCAGAAAGGTTCCTAATTTAGAGGCCGGTATGTGTATGATCGCAACAAAAACTTCCTAATATACAAGTTGTTTTTTTACATCATTCTTATTCAGGAAAGGTTGTAACCTTACAGCACATTAGTAATAGCACCGTGTGTAGACTAAGTATAAGATAATCTGAAAAACCTGTTATAGCAACTAAATAGGGAAATTGGCTGACACTGGGAAATGTAATTCATCTACTATATAAAGACCTAAACATCCATACTTATAGTGGAATTCGAGCCCAGGTCCTGTTGGTTTGAATGAAAGTACTCTCCAGTCGGTCATTATGTTCTTCAGCTAAATTAATATTTATACATTAATGTAATATACACATACAGTCTATCTATACACGACACATAATGCACTAGTTTTTTCAATCTTGTGTTGAGATCCGAACACACACACACACACACACACACACACACACACACACACACACACACACACACACACACACACACACACACACACACACACACACACACACACACACACACACACACACACACACACACACACACACACACACACACACACACACACACACACACACACACACACACACACACACACACACACACACACACACACACACACACACACACACACACACACACACACACACACACACACACACACACACACACACACACACACACACACACACACACACACACACACACACACACACACACACACACACACACACACACACACACACACACACACACACACACACACACACACACACACACACACACACACACACACACACACACACACACACACACACACACACACACACACACACACACACACACACACACACACACACACACACACACACACACACACACACACACACACACACACACACACACACACACACACACACACACACACACACACACACACACACACACACACACACACACACACACACACACACACACACACACACACACACACACACACACACACACACACACACACACACACACACACACACACACACACACACACACACACACACACACACACACACACACACACACACACACACACACACACACACACACACACACACACACACACACACACACACACACACACACACACACACACACACACACACACACACACACACACACACACACACACACACACACACACACACACACACACACACACACACACACACACACACACACACACACACACACACACACACACACACACACACACACACACACACACACACACACACACACACACACACACACACACACACACACACACACACACACACACACACACACACACACACACACACACACACACACACACACACACACACACACACACACACACACACACACACACACACACACACACACACACACACACACACACACACACACACACACACACACACACACACACACACACACACACACACACACACACACACACACACACACACACACACACACACACACACACACACACACACACACACACACACACACACACACACACACACACACACACACACACACACACACACACACACACACACACACACACACACACACACACACACACACACACACACACACACACACACACACACACACACACACACACACACACACACACACACACACACACACACACACACACACACACACACACACACACACACACACACACACACACACACACACACACACACACACACACACACACACACACACACACACACACACACACACACACACACACACACACACACACACACACACACACACACACACACACACACACACACACACACACACACACACACACACACACACACACACACACACACACACACACACACACACACACACACACACACACACACACACACACACACACACACACACACACACACACACACACACACACACACACACACACACACACACACACACACACACACACACACACACACACACACACACACACACACACACACACACACACACACACACACACACACACACACACACATTTTGATGAAAACGGGTGAAAAATCGCTTACGGAATCCAATAATCTATCTACATACATATTTAAAATTTATGGACTGATTGCAATCTTTGTGAAATTCGTGGGATCAAAATTCCAAATGTTCCAATGATCAGCTTGTGAATATTATAAGTACGGCAGAGATAGAATATAATTTAAAGGCAGCTGAAGAGAAATTATAGGAAAAACAATAAGAATCGCTGCAGAAAAGAGTGTAATTACACTCCAGCAGGTAAGGATGAACTTAAACTGGAATGACTCACCGCATATGGCACAAATGGAACCTTTTTTTATATAATATAGTTAATACGATCAATATAATCCATTTTATAACATAGTAATTTTTTAATAATTTTTCAAGGGATTATTGTGATACTTTTGTTAATTGCTTTTAATAAATAAAGAAACGATACAAAACAAAAAATTAGATTGATAGCAAAAAATTAAATTTAATATTCGGATATTCTTATCATGTACTACTCAATTGCAAATTCCACAAAAATAATAAAGCCATGTAAGTGATTTTACAGAATTTTTTACAAAATAAAAAATAGTCATTGTTATGAATCTAATTGGTAATTTTCAGCTATAAAATTTGCTTATATCAGTTGGTCTTATTTGCTTCTTATATCGGTTACAAATAAGCGCACTTATTAAGCCTGTAACTCAGAGAACATAACTATATAATTAGTTCACAGTAATAATGAAGAGAAGCACGAGTTAATCCTTCAGAAATGGAAAATGGGACATCATTTTATTTGCTTTCATCATTAACGCTGTAATCAGTTTCTATTTCAAATCATATGGCAAATATTTCTGTTAAGGTCTGGTAATGATGTAGTGCTGCCATCTGGTGATTTCAAATGAAACTGATCAATATTACTTCCATAAAGCATTGCATTCAACTATTCAGAATTATTTCCAGACGAATACGAAACGGGGAAAAAGGCTATATATATATATATATATATATAGCCTTTTTTCCACGTTTTTATATAGTTCATATATAAATAATATAGTTTAATATTTAATATATTTAATATATATATATATATATATATATATATATATATATATATATATATATATATATATATATATATATATATATATATATATATATATATATATATATATATATACTGCAATGCATTATGAGTGGGGTCACTACCCAGACCGGTTTCAACCTTTTTTGAGGTCTCCTCAGTGAGTAGCTAGATCCCAATCCTAATCCCAAGTATGCAAACTTAATTGTTTGCATACTTGGGATTAGGAGTTAAAATAACAAAGTTTATAAAATAATTTGGTTATCCTAATATACAATATCCCCAAGGTAAAAAATTATTATATATATATATATATATAGAGAGAGAGAGAG
Organism: Typopeltis vanoorti; assembly: GCF_054136105.1. NCBI lineage: Eukaryota > Metazoa > Arthropoda > Arachnida > Uropygi > Thelyphonidae > Typopeltis > Typopeltis vanoorti. The sequence continues at coordinate 51,539,915 of NC_143566.1, read as the reverse complement.
AGAGAGAGAGAGAAAGTTTGTTTTTTATCTTGGGTATGTACTATGTTAAAGATACCAAGCAATTTTATAAGCTAGGTGTTAATCCTTTTTCCCAAGTAAGCAAACAGACAAGTAAGTCAAGTTTGCGCCTGCAAGTCTGAGGCAACTCGTGGTAAAGGTGGAGTAAGCTCCGATCACTTTCCTTAGTATTTTCCTCTAATGCAAAGCACATCCCCTTGCGGAGATGTATGATGCTATGCATCAGTGATTTTCAACCTTTTTCATAACACGGCACACCTAGACTAATTATTAAAATTCTGCGGCACACTAAAAATATATTCTTTTAATTTTTTTGATGATCTGGCAAAAAATAGGCATAATTTTGATTGATTTAAACACACAAGATGGAAGACCAGACACTATTAAATAAATGCGCAACTCACGACATTATTTCTTTCAATTAATTTGTTTTCATAAATCTCGCGGCACACCTGAAGACCTCTCGCAGCACACCGGTTGAAAATCGCTGCTATGCATTAAAGGCAAGGGTCACTACCCAGACCGATTTCGACGTTTATTGAGGTCTCGTCAGCGGGAGCCAGACCTAAAAATGCCAAGGTTGAAGTAATGCAGAGCTTATAAATTTTACCTAAACAAGTTGTCACCTTGTAGCAACTTGTTTAGGTAAAAGTCGTCCAATTGGGGCGAGTTGAGTCCCCTCATGGGGGGGTTAAGTATTTATGGCTGTAGATCCATGTGTTCAGGGGGTCGTTTTGCCTGCTTGTGGGATGAAAAACCCCAGATAAACTGGGGGAAAAACCCTGCTATCCACGCCCAAGACGGCTAATTTGGCTATAGCTGAGGAAGATCCTTAAGCTCCTCACGTCGGCGACGGGAATGGAACCTAGGACACTCCTTCCCCAGGCATATGGTTGCGAAGCGCAAAGCCACTAGGCTAACCGCGCGGAAATAGATGAACTGAAAGTACGTGACAGAAACTGCGAATATCGGCGAGTGTACCGAGCAATAAACTGCAGGCTTTCTTTCTCGGTACGCTCGCTGGTGTTTATATAAGCAAATACAAATGTAGCAAGTACAGATTAATGAAAGAAGTAAGGGTGGATCCGCACAGTATAAAGATTAATGGCAAGTGAATAGTTAAATACCAAAATGTAAGATTCGGATGAATACGGTGAGGATTTATGGCTAATAATATTATATTGTCATTCACTTCCATTCTTAATGTAAGAAACCGTTCTGCTAGCTTATGTTCACGTTCTGTAAATGGAAGCTGCAACTTTTCAGTCCCTACTTCAATGACGCTTTCCACATCTATTCACACAAATTTGTGTGGCCATGCAGTTTAGAAGTCAAACCAAGAGGTCGGGAAAAGCAAACTTAGCTATTTTTAGGATGAGTGAAATGGGAGGGATGAAATATTTGCTCTCATATACTGATTATATTAAATCAAGTCACTGTGACGATCGTCTAGTTATTAAGACACCACTCTCAACAAACAGTGTTTTGGTTGATGGCAGTTTAAACGTAGCTGTTTAAACCAACTGACTGATTCACCATTACTGATCAGATAGAAAGAAGAAAATATCAGTCGCCGACGAAGAGGGAAAAGTCTGAGGGGAAGAAAGTTGGGAAATATATTAATTTTACAATCAGTATATTAATATCATGGGCAAGCTAAAATAATCCGGAATCTCAATTCTAAATAACTCATGCTTTCTGAAATGCGTCTCCCGCATGATACAGGTCATTGAAACATCCACTGCACGCGTCCTTGGGTACAAGAAAGTGCAGCTGCACACGAGGGTAATATTTATTTCAGAAGATTGTATTTCCAATAGTACGTTTTGTAACTGTTTGTTAAATCAGCGATGACGAATTAATTCAAGAACGAGAAAAACTTACGCAATAAAACAAATGTTTCATTCATTTTTTCTATGTATTTTTTTATTGTATACATTGGAATATACAGGGTGTTCGGGATAAATTTGACATATTTATAATTAATTATATTTTTCCGTAAGTTACATGTATTAACACACACTTCTCTTCATTTAAAAGTTTGGACCCTTCTTCATTCATATACAAGATGTCAGAAAGGATGGATAGCTGGAACCCACCTGAATCATGGAAGAGAATAACTTGTATCATGATGATTCGTGCCCGCCATCAAAATAAGGATATTACGACTGCTGCCCAATGCTCCCTGAATACAGTAAAAACAATCAGGCATGAACTAGAGACTTGCAATGGTGACTACGAGGATGTAGCAAGAAGAAAGATCCCTAGCAGACGATCTGATTGCGTTCGTACAGCAGAATTCCTCGCAAATCTGCAGGAACAGGTGTTGAAGAACCCTGGCATTGGAATTCGGGCTTTGTTCGTGGAGTTGCTAACTGTAGTCAAGCCCTGGATAACAAGGGTAGCCAATGGTAGGCCGTATGTATGGCAGCAGGATTCGGCCCCTTGCCACACCTCTGGGAAAAGTCAAAAATGGTTGTCTGAAAATTTCTACGACTTCACCAGTCCAAATGTTTGGCCTCCAAACTCCCCAGACCTTAACCCCATGGATTATTTTGTATGGGGCGCAGTTGAAAAAGACACCAATCGCACTTCCAGTAATACAAAAGCCCAGTTAATGGATAAAATTAAAACAGTTTTTGCGGCCCTTCCCAGGGAGACTGTAGCATCAGCTTGTTCGAGGTTCCGAAGCAGAATTGAAGCTGTGATCGATGCTAATGGTGGTTATTTAGAGTAAATCTTGTTGATAGTATTGTAATTAACTCTGCCTGTAATGTTTTTTTGTCAATTCATTAAATTTAATAGATACAAAGAAGATTTTCTTTTTCCTTACGAAACTGTCAAATTTATCCCGAACACCCTGTATATATTTTTAATTATTAAATACGTTATTGTCTTTTTATTAAATAATACAGATTTTCCACAAAAGAATGCCGGTATAAATGGAAATATACCTTTTTCAAACCTTTTCAAATAAATTCTTCAGAATTATCTGAAGTGAGATAATTTTACGACACATCATAAGTACATCAACAATAACAAAAGGCGTGTATTTTATGTTTCGCTTAATGGTAAATTTAGCAAACAGTATAATCAATTTAAAGAAACTCGCAATATCGAAATACCAATGTCTACAGGAATGTCGAAAACTTCCCCAAAAGAGGTGGTTACACGAAAAAGTATCCTACCATATTGTACTTCCGATCACATAAAAAGGCAAATTGGAGATGCTAATTAGCTACAAGTACTAGAAATACTGGAGCACAAGTGGCAAGACTTGAGTTGCAGGTTGGATGCATGTCGAGACGCATAGGACGATTCCATTATAAACTCTGCAAACATAATTTGAGCAGTTAAATTTGTTTTTTTAAAAAATGACACTCCTTATATTGTAAAAATGTGTGATTTTATTTTTTCTTCACCCCTCCCCATGTATAGCTCTTGATCCAATAAAGTTTCCCTATACTCATCTCTAAACCATCTTGAATTACAGTTTACAGGTGAATGGCACCGAGAAAACGTTTTCATGGAAAATTTCCAGTTTTTTTCTTCTTTTTTTCACTGTGCAAAACAGGCAAACTGATTGTTTAAAGCCACGCAATTTACACTCTTCCTGCATGCTTTTGAGTTTGCGTCCTTGACGAAATTCGTGAGCTTCTCTGAAACGATTCAACCCACGCTATAAGTAAATATATATGGCACAGGCGGATGATCATCTTCTTGCTTGTTCATTATTTTCATCACTTATAGTGCTCTCGACTTGTTTTAAATACGTTTAAATGCTAATTTATATATCAACATCATGAAACAGGTAAAGTGCTCAACAGATCGATCATAAATTAGAAAAATTGGAAGTGACAAGCAATCTAAAATATCTACCTAGTAATATGAATACGACTCTGAAAATAAAATAAAAATAATGAAAATAAAAACAATAACAACATCAGTCAAGAATTTTGTAACTATGATCGACTAGTAGATTCTGGAATTTTAAAATGGAATGTTTCCCCCTGCACGCAGGGTTCATTGCTAGTAGTAAGCCAAAACATACGCTTAGCGAGATATTGTTCAACGATAAAAGATTTAAAAACATAATTATCAATTACAAAAAAGAATGTGTTTTGTAAAATGAATGAACAACTGTCAAAATATATGTATTAGAATATTATGCTATCTTTACAATAAATAAGAAACTTAAAAAAAAAAAAAAACTGTTGAAATACGCCCACTTAAAAGCGCATACAACATTGGAGGTCTCTGTGAAAAAAAAGCCACAATAGTTCGCCATTCCATTTCCCCCCGGTGTCGTTGCTCCATTATGTCTTGATGAAACAGTTCACTAACTTGCATCAAAGTTTACAAAAGAGAAGCCCAAGTGAGAAATAAGAAAGCGAATTCTTACCAACAACATGGTCCCACCATCATGTGGTGCTTTATTATAAATGAATCAACTTGCTATTTAGAATTTGAGAGTTTGATAGCTTTATCGTTGTCTCATAACGCTTTGATAATATCCGTGAACTGTTCTGTATTTTTTTGTTTTTTTGACCGATTTGCATGTCTTACACATGAAAAATCCGATCCGGGAGGGATAAACCTGCCACTACAGTACAAGACGAGCTGACTCACCTTAAGCTGAAAAAGTCATTATAAAGGTGGTTCTTTGCATTCTACACGAAATTTCAACCAAAGAGCATCCCCGTTACCGAATGAACGACAGGGTTCTATTTCCGTTCAAGCTCCATTGTTGAAGGCGAGAACTAAACAGTTGGGATGACTGTTCTGATAAATTTAAATATCTAACAAGATCGTTTAATTCCTTCTGTTCAATGAGATGAGATTTTCTGATTGACAGCTTCAAAAATGCTTTTATCTAATGATGACTTCTCCCCAGTGAAAATAGAAGATACGTAATCTGTCAGTATACCACATGTCTTGTGATGAATTAAAGCATGTACGTACTCAAGGATTGACTTCTACCAGTTTCTAAAGTTGGATACGTCAAAGGCAGTGGAGGCCGGTGAAAATTTTAAGTGGGGGGTGCTGCATATACAAAATAAAATAAAATAATAATTTTTTTCCTAATCAGTAACCAATTTATTAATAAATAAATTTACATATTAAAAAATTGCTTTATTAAAAATATTTCACCCTCACCACGAAAAAATACCAATAATAAAAGTTTCGTATCTCACAAAAAATATACGATACAAAACAAGCAGCGTCGGAATGGCTTTTAACGTGCAATCACAAGCGCAAACGAATATCGGCGAGATGGTTGCATTTGGCCAAACGCGATAATTCTGACACTGCGTTAGATCGCAGTGTATTTGTTTCCTGTAACGATAATTGAAAAATATAATTCTTTTCATATTTTCAACAGTGACACTCGTCATAATTCAGCCTTGTATCTATAATAAATAAATAATTATTATGTTATTTTAACAAAATAAAATAAGATTTGCAAAAAATAATTCACTCTCAGCACGGACACGCACCAGTAATAAAAGTTTCGTATCTCACAGAAAAAACGCGCGCAAGCATACGATACACTACTCAAACCAGAAGTGTCGGAATGACTTATAACGTGCAATCACAAGCGCAAACGAATATCGGCGAGTCCGGCTGCAATTGGTCGAACGTGATAATGTCGACACTGCGTTGGATCGCAGTGTATTTGTTTCGTAATCTAAAGCGTTAATGAACAATTCCAATTATTAACTATTCAATGTCAAACATAAGCTGTAACTTTTAACACGTTGTATTGCATTTATATAATGTTGTAAGCATTGTTATTATTTATAAACACAAACAAAATTTAAATTTTTCATTTTTTCCTTGGGGATACTGCAGTGTCGCAGTGCTTATGTACGGGCCGCCACTGATCAAAGGTTTATTTTTCATAGAAAATTGAGATAATTATTAAACAGAAGTGACAATCTGTTACATGTTCTTTTCGTTCTCCAAATCACTGGTACCTCAAATCATGGATCAGACGCCTCGAAGTGACTAAGTCAAATTAGCTTTACAATAGCAATAGTGAGGTGTCCACTTTTTTATCTATTTTTTTCACCCTGAAAGTAAAGATAGCATGCAGCCCTTGTCGCGTGAGCGACGTTGTCTGCTTAATACGTGTAACCGTATTAAGTACCTCACACACACACAGAGCGAGAGAAAGAGAGAGAGAGAGAGAGAGAGAGAGAGAGAGAGAGATAACCAGTAGTCAAGCTTGTTTTTACAGCCTCTTCCTTACATGATCGAATTTTTGGTCTCTAGACCTAGCTTTCAGGATTATGTAAAAAAAATAAATAAAATACAAAGGATTAAAAAAAATTAAAAACCTCTTGGACCACCCATGGAGTTATGTGTATAGTTTTGCAGCCTTTCGAGGGTGGAGACACAAAAAACATGTAGTATGTTATGGAGACGCAGGGCTGTCTACTGATTCCCGTTAAAAATTAGAATAGTGACCCCTTTTCCCTTTAGGGAGTGAAAAGGAGTTACAGGATTCTATTTTTATTTATGCCGAAGCGCTACTAATAATAGAGAGTTCTGCAAGGAATAGGAAGGTTTTTTTTTTTTTTTTACCTTCGCTGTAAAAGATTTAATATATATTTTATATGGATCTTATTTCCGAAAGATTGTAAACTTATAGTGCATTAGAAGTGGACAGATTTACAGATTAAATAATCCGTAAACCGTATTTTCGAGAAGACCAAACAAGGAAATTTTTTTTCAAGCCGCCTTATAACGCCGCTAAATAGGATAGCGGTGTTTCACAAGGGCGATGAAAATCATCTAACCTAAAAACCTTCACAACTATCGATACCATGGAAAGGGAAGTTTTGCTGATGAAATAGAATCCGAAGCTGTTGGGAAAAAGAAAATATCATTTACCGACCATGAAGAATTGTTAACACAATATTAATAAACATTATTTTGAATGTACATCAGTTCAAAAATGTTAACTGCATGCAGTGCGATTTGTTTTCTGCAGAAAGAAAGCTTTTTGTTTTATCTGATCCACACACGAAAGGCTATACACGGCACTGTTGTGAAGTGTGTGGCCAAGAGGAATAGAAGAAAGTTATCTCCACTCTGCTTTCCCCAAATATTTGGGGACAGGAGACTGTTCCAAAGGACAGAAGTAGATGGAATTAAAGAGGAGACAGTGAAGTTGGTTCGGTAAGTTTCAAGATGTCTGCTCTTGTTTTCAAGCAGTTGCTCTTGTTTTAATGATTCAGGAGAGAGGGGAGGAAAAATTTTGTCAATAATAGTATCTGTAGACGAGGCACAAAGCAGAAACTGAACGTCTGTGAGAGAGGGATCATTAATTAGCCGGATTGCCCTTTTCTGAGTAGAATCCAGCAATCTTAGAGAGAATATTGGTGCACCACCCCAAAAATGGGAGGGCGGATTTGGGCTTTTAATGCAGTTAGTAGCCATTGAGGTGTGGAGTAGTGTCTTGTGCGAAAAAGTACGCTAAGTTTTTTGGCGGCGACAGAGGCTACAGTCGAAATGTGGTTGTGCCAGGAAAGATTGGAGGTGCAGGTCAGTACAAGAAGAGAAATCTGATCGTGTTTGGATATCACAGTATTACTGAAGGCAAGGGGGAGAGAGAGAGTGTGAGCTCTCTCTTGCGAGAGATCAGATAGAACTCAGTTTTGGTGGCATTGAAGTTTACAAGGTTGTCCTTGTCCCACTGGGATATATAACTAGGAGATCTGAGTTCTGGTCCGTGGTCGTGGTAGCTCTTAAGCACTAACAGGTTCGTCGAATGAAAATGAGGAATGGAGTGTACTGTCATCAGCAAAGTTATGGATGGGATTGGAAGTCTGTGAGAACAGGTCATTTATATACAAGAGGAAGAGAGTGAATAAAAAGAATACAGAAAAAAAGAGATGAATAAACACTAAATTTTCAACAAAGAGATGCAATCACAATGTCTAAATGAGCTGTGGATGCCCCTTCAATATAATGTCGTAAATGTAACCAGAAGCTTACCAACCGCACCAATACCATCTTAAACAAAGAACGCACAACATTATTTGCATACGGAAAGCCACAGCACTAGCTCTCCGCATATTGCACGCAATCCAGCCAATAAATAGAGAGGTAGCGTGCAATCCATTAGCTTCCGGACAATATGTTTTAAAAATGCACTTATCGAAAGGTGAGTTAACACACACACACACACACACACACACACACACACACACACACACACACACACACACACACACACACACACACACACACACACACACACACACACACACACACACACACACACACACACACACACACACACACACACACACACACACACACACACACACACACACACACACACACACACACACACACACACACACACACACACACACACACACACACACACACACACAAAAAAAAAACTTACACGACATATTTGGTATGGATAGAACATTTACGGCATGCTTATTTGCCTTCTTTGTCTGCTAATGTATTAACCAGCATATAAAACATTAAAAAAAAGTGCAGTATATTGTCGATCTGCATTGCTAGGTTGGCACAAAAGTAAGCGAAATATTTTACAAACTGAAGGAGCAACGAATCGAATTTTCAAAGAGCAGAATTTGCCCATGTCTTCTATATTAATTACGGTTTCTTTAATAATAGACGGCAATCTTACTGAAACACTTAGTTCTTCGAATTAGTGAGTTCTGTTACCTAGTGAAGGTGGCATATAATAAGGGAAAAAAAGTTAAACTCAATCTGCAAGCAGTAATTGCTTTTTCAATATAAGTAGTAAGGAGAGTTGCGTTCTGTTTTTACTAATATGGAGATTCTTTTCACTTTGATTTATTTACAGCACAACACTGATATTTCAAAATATATTCCCATATCAAAACAAAAATGCCAAGGATTATATCATACACGATACGCAATTTAATTATAAAATAATTAACCGGATTTAATTATTTTATATTTATAAGGGGGAGAAATGAAAGTTACAGTCCATTTTTTAAAAACAAATTTCAAGGAATTTAGTACACTAACCGATTCGTAGAGGAAGGATTGAGGAAGAAACTGAGAGGAGGATAGAGATAGGAAAGGAAAGGATTGCATACGAAAGAGGATCTATCTGAAAAAGTAGCTTTTTACCTACCATGAAGACTGCTTAACAAAATATTAATAAATATTATTTTAACGTAAATTTATTAACGATACTGCGCAAAATCTATTGGAATTAAAATAATCCATAAGAAATTTAATGCTATAAAATGCACAACAAAACGAACAAGCTATATAGTGGATTATTGACAAAATAAACACTAGCTATGTTTATTTAGTTCAATAACTCAGTAGCGTATATTTTGTCATGAAAAATGAGCAAGTATTTTTTTGTCATTTTTCAAGAGGATAATACTTTGTTAACTAGAATTAGCGCTTCGTAACATGTAGCATTATCAGTTGTTTTCCACTGAATATCCGTTATCAGATATTTTTCTTCATTGTGGTTGAGATGAGGTATTGATATTGTTTGCTTAGCAGTTCCTGAACCTTTATTATTTTACTCTATTTTGTATTGGCACACGACTGTAAGATTTTTTTAAACAGAATAATACATAGCATGCTTTACTTAAACTGACGAAGTGTATGCTGTGATTGTAAGCTTCTTCGGTTGTTCAAAATGAAGAAAGAAAAAAAAAGAAAAAACGTATGAATAGGTTCCTTCTTTCTTCGAGACTAGTATCCGATACGGTAGTACGGATGTACTACAAGTTTTGCGACTTCTCGTGTGTAGAGATGTTATAAAACAAAACAAAAAAGAGCAAACTTTGGAATGTGAAGGTTGTGTTACGAGAACATTGTGCGACATGCACTTGTAAAATCTAAGCGGTTTAATTCTTGGTAGGAATTAATGAAATGCAATGCAAGTAGCATGAAGTAAAGTACTACCAGCTTATATTATTAACAGATCAGATTAAATTAGTGTAATTTAATAACAGAAAATTAATTATATAAAATCTTAATATTCCAAAAAAATCCTTAGGATCAGTTTCCTCTCCCGCCTTCATCTAGAAATTACGAATAAGTTCCTAGAACGTAGAGGACACAAAACATTATGAGGCTGTAAGAGTTAGTTTAGAAGATATAGCGTCCAAATTCACTTACTACACTTTTATGTCACTCCTACCACCGGAGTTTTGTTTTGGAATTCCAGCCGAAGCAACTAAGGTCATGTGATCAGCGTATCATATCTGTTAATCGTGGGTGTTCTTCTGGCCACTTTCTCTGTGTTGCTGGAAAAAAAATACTCTGTCACCTTCGTATGAGACCAGATATCTCTCCTTCAGTTGAACATTTTTCATACTACACGAGTTTCGAACCCAAGGCTTTCTCATCAAAGGGAATCGTAGTTACCGACTGAAATAACGGAAGAAAGACAGGATGTGAACCTGTATTATTAATACCATCATTGATTAGCGTATCCGCTTTCCAGCCACAAGGCTGTGGTATGGGCGAATTCTCCATGCATGTTATGTTTGCTGCGCAAGCTCATTAATTAAGAAAGAAGTTTATTAAGACGAGCCGATGCTTGCTCGTCTAGCCAAAGCTACCTTGGCTTGCTCGGTTGTAGGAGCTTCAAGGTCCTCGCAGCAGCATTGTGATTTCATGCGCGCGCATAGCCATTTCACGTCGTCTCACTCTGTTGCGTAAACACAAGGCCATACACAGTCAACGTAGCTCTAGCCAGTGAGCTTCAGCCAGCCTTTACAAGTGTGCGTGTTGCTTGGGAAAATTAAGTTACAACCAACTTTTTATGACGCTGTTATTGACCAGTTCATAAAGAAGAACTGTAGAGTAGAATTTGTATTCAAGTAGCTAAATTGAAAAAGATAGAATATCATTTGTAAAATAAATGTTGTATTTGTATGATTAAATGTACATAAATTTCTAAATATATAGTTTGAAATGGTCAGTAATTTATTATTCCGCTAATCAGACTTCAATCACACCTCTCACTCCCTGAATAATAACAAGAGCAAGCGTGAATTTCAAGACCGGCATTCCCCTCTGGGCTGTGGGTTCGAATCCCGCCGTGGGTGGATGCTTGTGATTGTCTTTAAAAATACTAGTGATGGTGGCGGTGGTGGGTGGTAGATGGTGTTGGTGTAGTTGGTGGATTGAGTGGTGGAGACAGAGTTGTAGAGTAGGTGCCCTCCCTCGATGAATCTTTGGACTCCCTGGAGGTATCATCATAATAATAATAATAGTAATAATAATTTTTTTATATTTTTTTTATTAATGTTTTTATTGATTGCTAAAATATTTATGCATACAATAGACATTTTGTGTGACATTACACCTTATAATTTTACAGAGTTCAGCACTAAGTGCTGCAATTCCTACATTGGATTTCAATTAAAATTTTTAATAATACTTTTTTGCCTTTATATTATGTATTTACAACACATGTTCTTCTAATATTAACAATGAAGATTATACAGAATTTTCTGTATAATTTTTTTCTTTTTTTATTTTATTTTTATTTTATTATTTTTTTTTAAGTTTGAAAAAGAGAAAGAATGATTATACATACAGATTTCTGCATTTGCTTATAAGGATTACTTGTAGATGAGTGAGGCAAATTAATCCCACCTACTTCGAAGCTTGGATTAGCTTTTATGAAGAGAGTGGAATTTAGCCTTCACTATTTGTGTTGTTGCTACTGTTTATGTATGGGATGTAGGCATTGGATGCTAGTGATTTGTGATGTGTATATTAGTGTTAATGGTTTCTTAACTTTGTTGGTATATTTTCCAGAGTTCGTTTTTTAATGTTCTGTCGTTATCTAACGTGTTTTAACTTTCTTGGTAGGTTGTTGAGTTGCGTGGGTATCTGATGTGATCTCACAAAAGAACCGTATGAGTTGTTGAAGGGTGTGGGGATGTAGAGAGTTGTTGTAGGTCGTGTTAAACGATATGTGTCTCTGTTGTTTCGATAGATGATGTTGAAGTAATTCCTTGTTAATGTCATGTAGTGTTTCAGGTTTTCAATGCTCAGAATTCTGTGTATCGCCATGTGCTTGTCGGATATTGGTTGTTGCGTGTAAGGTGTCCAGATCAATGTTGACACGATTTACCTGTGTAGTGTTTCTAATTTTGTTAGGTTGCTGTGTGATGTATTTGTATAGACTGTTATTCCGTATCTGAGTAGGGATTCGCAACCGTGATATAGGAGTTTATTTTATGTTGGGTAGAATAATGTCTTTAACTTGGAAGAGTTTTGCTGCGATGATCCGGAGTTTGGTGTGTAGGTATTCTATATGTTTTGTCCATTTAAGGTGGGAATCTATATAGAGACCGAGGTATTTTGCGTGTGTTACAGGTTTGATTTCGGAACATTGGCAGGGTATTTTTGTTGTTAATGCAGCGGTATGTGTATAATAATTTTTTTTTATTTTATTGTTCTTTCAAATATTTACATATGTACAATGATCATCTATTCAGTATATTATTTTACAAGGTTCAGCACTTTGTGCTACATATAATGAGATTTAAATAGTAATGCTGATAACAGTTTTTTTTAAATAACAATCATAATAATAATTTACAATTATATTGTTCAGAGTTACATAAGTAGTATTATATTAAATGTTGAAGTTTACTATTTTTTTTTTTTCAAATTTGAAAATTTGATTATATATGATACATTACTTACATTTGTTTACATGTGTTACTTACATTACGTACATTGGTTTACATATAATACATACGTTACATACATTGGTTTTCATGTGATACGTACATTACATGCATTTGGTTACATATGATACATCTTGGATGAGAACTAATTTCTTTGCTTTCATCCTCGAAGCTTATATGTAAGCTTATCTGAGGATGACACTAGTTGGTTATTATGAATTGTTTTTTTTTTTTTTTTGGCTGTGTTGGGAAGCTGCGAAATCTATGATTGAGAAATTCTCGCGCGCGCACTCACACATACAACACACGCACGCACAATAACTTGGAATACATTGATGCATCGCTGAACTGGAAGCCTGAACGAATATATTGTGTTTCATTAATTTTGTATGGTATTTTGGGTGCGTGTTTCTTGTTCATAGTATGTCCTTAGAGCTCTTTTCAGGCTATTGTAATTTGTAAGGTTTCTGTATTCAAAAGGTAATTTGTTTATCATGTTTGGGATGTAGAATAATGTTTTAGCAAAGCTGCATAGTGACATAAATGTTTTGCTGTCAGTATTTTGTGTCCTGACATTGCAATGTTTATAAGGTCATGATTTTCTCTTTGTTCCCAAAAGATCAGTTTTATCATTTTGTATTATAGCGACATTAATCTATTTAATTTGTAGGGTGCGCAGAAAGCATACGTTATTATAGCGTATCTTAGTATATTTTGGCATAGTGCTTTGTATATTAGTATTTTTAGGTGTATGGGAACTATGTCTTTTAACCTGTAGAGTTTGCCACTTATTGTTCGGAGTTTGTTGTGTAGATGGTTTATGTGGCTATTCCAGTTCATATCTGCATCGAAGTAAATTCCAAGGTATCGTATTGTTTCAACCTGAGTGATTGTAGTAGTTTTGCTGTTCTGTGTGTTTTGTATGTTGGATTTCTCGATTGACTCGAGTCAGTGGATTTCTGAATATCATTAATTTTGTCTTTTCTGAGTTTAGATGTATGGAGTTTTTCGTGAGCCAGTCTATGATCAGATTTATGTCATGTTGCATATTTGTTTGGGCTATGCTTGCGTTATTATGGATGGATATTATTGCTGTATCGTCTGCGTATTGGAATATCTTACCTTTGAGTGGTAGCTGATTAATACCGTGCGTGTAAATGTTGAATAGAGTTGGGGAGAGTACAGCTCCCTGTGGCACTCCACAGGTTACTGTTAGCTCTCTTTGCTTCGGTTTGACCTGATACGTGTGATATGCTTTCTATTTTGAAGGTAGTTTGTAAACCACTTGTGAAGAGGCTCGTCTATTCCAACATGCCTCAGCTTTTCTAACAAGGTTTGATGTGTAAGTGTATTGAATGCTTTAGTTAGATCAATAAAGACTACCATGGCAATTTTGTTTTTGTCTAAGGCGGTATTAATTACGTCTGTAAAGACTTCCAAGAGAGATGTTGTTCCCTTATTTTTCTGAAAACCATATTGTGTTTTGGGGATAATATGAAAGATCTCAGTGTATGCTGTGAGTTTCTTCAGTATGATCCGCTCCATAATTTGATTGATAATTGGTAATGTTGCTATGGGTCTGTAATTGCTGATTAAATTTCTTTTTCCATGTTTGTATATGGGTGCGATTATGGCTGTCTTTAGCATACTTGGTATCTGTACTGTTTTAAATATTTTATTTATTAGTTTTAGTAGGATAAAACTAGTTGCATGTTGCTTTATATCTGATACCATCTATTCCTGGGCATTTGTTTGGTTTGATTTGATTTATTGCAGATGATGATGATGATGATGATGATGATGATAATACAAGAAACTTGCTCAGAGACCAAAATGGATCTTAAAATAAAACGACTTCAAACCTTCGTTAAGCACAGTCGTGATTGGTTTCAAACTGAACGAAGTCTCACTTATTCTTGATCGAGTTGTTTGGAGAGTTTTTTGTTACTTATTTGTTTTATTTTTGTTTGTAATGGAATTTAATTATCACATGTTTTAGTTATCAAAACAACAAGGATTTCTAAACCAACCATCACAAAACATAGAGTTTTCTTTAAAACCCGAACGCAAAAACATATTAAAGTTCCTTGGTGATTACTGATAAACTTCAACATCCGGTGATACTTTAATTTCAGGTCACATTCACCAACTACGTGTTATCATTACAATCAACCATTACCATTTTCTATATTGCAAAATGAAAATAAGCAAAGGACTCGACTTCTTATTCAAGCAGCTAACCAATAATGAATATAGCAAAAAATATCACATACAAATAACTCAGCGTATAACCACACAGCAGGCAGATTCATATTAATGAAGCAAAATATTACTACTAATAATAATGCAACAGAAGTCGCTTCTTCGCTTGATAACTCATACCATATTGTTGTATAAATTTTCTCTCTACACAAGCACTATAATAGTCCCAATATCAGGGTCTTCTCTTTCTATACATGGTTAGACCACTGTTTCTATATTCTTGATCTAAACACTTTTTGGACGAGTTACTGAAGTTATTTTCGAATTCACTCCCTACTCTATTCATAAGCTTTCATTCACTATTTTATTCAAAAATTCCGTCCGCTATCCAAGCTATAAGTTTCACAACAGGTATGTCAATGAAGTCCAACAGAAAAATTCGGCAAGTGACGTAATACACAAAATCAATCTGCATTGAAGCATGAAAAATGCAAAATAATCACAAAGAAATCGAAATGTGATTGAAAGATCCAAATATAGAAAACTTGTCTCTTGTACGAATGGCATTCGTGCCAATTTGGGTACCTTATAAAAGGCCATCGGAAGTAATTTCTGCTCATCTGCGTTTCCATCCCATTCTCACCCAGATGGTACCATTGCAACAACATTTAAAGATAAAGCTAATAGCTTTTAATTCCTCTTCTCCAACTTCTGAATATACCATCAAGGCAAACCGCCTTCCACCATACCGAAAAAATGCACTACATATTCTGCGGTGTTTCGTCAGAACGACATTAAAATAATCGTAAACAACTTAGATACCAAACATTCTCCTGATCCTGATGGTATTTTTCCAGTTGTACTTAAACCGCTCCAGAACTAACACCTGTCCTACATCGTCTCGACATTAGTCAGCATTTTTCCCATACGAAGAAAGCATATATTCAGCGCATTTCAATACCAATTAATACCAATAATGGAAAAAAGTCATCAGCAATCAACTTCACTACTTGGAGATTCATCAGTTAGTCAAAGACATTACGAATTCCACACACTATAGATCTCTTGTTCTACATCGACTACCTCTGGACACACGTAACGGAAAGGTATGGTGAAAGCTGTGCATTTGATTAGATCTGTAATCGAGGCCTGCTCAGTAAACTGCCATCCTCTGGTTTAGTTTCCTCTCTCTGTAATTGGGTAGCCAGCTTTTCTCTCTGGTCGATCACGGCAAACATGTTCGATGGCTTGAGAGTTCCTCACCAATCCAAGAGTGCCCAAGACCCCGTTCTGTCACCCACCCTCTTTGTCCTATACATATACACAAATGACCGTTTCTCACTGAGCAATAATCCAATCTATAGATTGGATTATTGCTCAGTATATGACACTCCTAAACTCCATTCCTCTTATTCAATTAACAGACAACCTCGTAGTGCCCAAACATCTAAAGCTTCAAGAACTTTTACAGCTAGTGCCTTAGACATGCTATTCTAAGATGGAGTAAGGATAACCTTATCATCTTCAATGTTACCGAAACATAGTCCTGTATTTTTCAACAAAAGATTCTTAGTTCACATTCCCTCGCCCTTGATAATACACAAATCACCAGAGAGGATCAGATTTCTCTATTCTCTTATTGACATTTACTTCTTGTCTTTCCTGATACAAACAACTGCTCACATCTGCGTCCTCAGCTTCTCAGAAACATGGAATCCTTTTCCGCTGAGGCTACTCTTCATCCATCCATTTACTAACTCTTTATAAATATCAAATCCGTCCAATCTTAAAACACTGTTCTCAAGTCTGCGGCGGTGAGCCAAGGACCTCCGTAAAAATCCTTGATGCTGTTCGGAGGAGGGAAGTTAGGCCGATTAATGATTTCTCTCTCAGTGACTTACTTCAACCACTGTCTCACAGACAGTCAGTATGTCTTGTCTATTCTGGAAATATTTCCATGGACGATGCTCCACCGGACTGGTGGTTTCCATCATTCTTCCGCTTTCCACTAAGACTGTTAAAACAGGTGTAGTAGGTGCTGTTCAACATCTTTTTACAATCCGACTTCAAATTACAATCCGGCATTCCAAACGCACCAAGCCTCTTTCATTCAAGCTTCCGCCTCCATTTTGTAGAAAGCCTTCTCCATGAGTAATCCACCAACTACAACCTCAAAATAAATAAATAAATAAATAAAAATAAATAAACGTGCATTTTTGTATGTGCTTGTGTGTGTGCGTGCGCGCGCGGTGTATCACTTGGTGACCAAACAGTCACCAAGTAATACACCGTACCACAGCTTTCAAATCAATACACCTGCTGTTCATTCATGGCAAAGTCTGTCTGCGTTTAAGTATTACAGAACGTTCCTTGGAGTTATGATTAGATTGTAAGCAGCCCTTTATTGGGAATCAAGTCGCTGAATTCGTTGACAGAATTTTTTGATTCATGATGATCCACAGTGGATTCTGCACAATCAGAGTAACGTTGAAAAGAGACATTGGAACAAAAAAGGACTTTGAATGGCAATGCACAATCTTCTGCAGCATTCCACTGTCTCGTTCCGTTAATGTATGGTCTGCCTTGTGTCTTGGGTTTCTTTTCACAATCATGTTTCCATTTTTTTTCTTAATGGTATTCCAAAGTTGATGTCGGATTAAAATGAGCTGCAGTTGCACAAAGTGACTGATGACTAATACAGCAGCCTATGATAATACCTGTGTGGAAGCCAGCTAATTTTAAACCAAGTTCTGTTTCCGGCATTGTGCGCAGTAACAGTAATTTTTAATATCGCTTACGTCTTATATGCCACGTGGTTTTTCAAACAGTTTATGGGCATTATTTTGTATAACTGAAAACTATCTAATAGTGCCGAGAATTTCATGAGAATGGAATGCTTTGAACGACTGTATCACAGCTTCCTCTTAACGAGTTAGGAGCATGCCAGGACTGCTTAGTAATAAGTTATGGTCAAATAACTTGGTTCTATATAACTTAATTAATGCTACGATAGGATGACAAGTCTTATCTACATTGTCTGCTATATCTGACATTACACTTCCTCATCATGGCATCGTTTCCTACGCAATGGTATGGTAATTTTTTAAAACTTTTAAATGTTAAATGTTTTAAATTTAAATTTTAGATGTTCAGTTATCAACTATTGTTTTATTTATTTACAAGCAAATACAAAGGTAATATGGAATTAAATAATGGCGATACAAATAATAATAATAATAATGTGAAATTAATTTTGATTAAACTAACGGAATTAGTGTAGAGCAGGGGTTCCCAACCTTTTTGTTTCCTAGAGCACATTCTAAAATACCGATAGGGCGACGGGCACCATCTAGTTTTTCAAACAAATTTTTTGAATTCGTGTTAAATGAATACATACAAAATTTACATTATAATCAAATGTTTTATTACTTAAAATTTTACATTATATAAAAATTTAAATATATATATATATGTAAGTTAGTGTGATCTTTGGCATTGCATTTCATTGGCCAGTGCTTCATAATTAAGAGAATATGATGATATTCCAGTTCTTAAACTGGAATGAACAACTTCGAATGCGCGTCTACTTTACATTGTATGCGTTTAATACTCGTCATGTGTCATTAACGCATGCCATGAATTGTTGCGTGATTATTTCAAACTATACGGCACACGGTTGAACAGCGGCGGGCGCACACAAATTGGTCGACGAGCGCCATGGTGCCCGCGGGCATAGGGTTGGGAACCCCTGGTGTAGAGTAAACGTACGCGTGGCACGCGTGGCACGAATAATATCGTGTGGGAGGAAAGATGGAAACATGAGTTGATTTTACAAAATCAAGCCGAAGATGAATCAAGCTGAATTGATGTTGAATCGTATCGTATGAGTGGGCCAAACTTGCTTTTAGGGCATGATTATTTTATTTTATTTATTTATTTCAGGGCCGCCCCTAGGAATTTAGCCGCCTCGTGCAGTAGCATATTTTGCCGCCCCAAAAAAACTTGTCGCCCCGTGCAAATACACGTCTTGCACCGTCAGTAGAGCCGGCCCTGTTTATTATCAATGCATTTTGAATAGTCAACTGCTAGTTCAGTTCAGTCGAGCCAGATAACAGAATTCCTTTGATTTCAGTGACTGCTGAAAAATTTATCGCATAAGATGACTGAAAACATAACTCTCTGTAATCTTGCTAGTAACACATTGTACACAGAATTACTTTTTAACCCATTGACCAATTAATTAAAATGGTTCAATCTTATTTATTGAATTAACTAATTTAGTTGATTAAACTACATTAAAATAATTAAATCGAATTTTAAATAAATCCGAATTCGCAATCATTCAATCTGTAAATCGCAGGTGCTGATTCTTCTGTGTCTACTGATAATACTGGCACATTTGGAGAGTTAGAGAAGAGTCGTGAAGAATTTAAAAAATAAAAAGCATTAAATATTTAAACGCAATTATCTTATCGTAATGAATATTTTAAAGAATCAATGCTTGTTTGAACTCTAATGGCGCCTAGGATGTGGTCCACTATTTTATAACACTAACATTTTAAGGTGATAATGCAAGCATAAGCATATTGCCTAATTATGTTCAGCATTCTTTTTCGTTTATCCCAACTAACTGTGGAATTTATAATTTATCTATTACCGTGTAGGCTATATATAACAAATTATATATATATATATATATATATATAATTTGTTCATTAAGAAAAGTAGGTAATTAAAATTATTTCATGTTCCTAATAGGTATATACATCGTCCAACGATGTAGAAAGTAGACTTTCTACATCATCGTTGGACCGGAAACCACCTCCGACACGAAGCCAAGGGGACGCTTGAATACAGTGAGGCAGTTCTGGTAGCAGTGTAGTGTAGTCTGAGCGCCAAGATTGCTAACTTCTGGTAATGTAATTTCCGCAAGTTTTGATATGTAATGTCTAATTATAACCATGCAGTCTCAGCCAAAGAATTTGGGCAGATAAATAATCGTTTTTTATTGTTTAAATGATTGCAATATGTGAAACACTATCTTACTTAACGAAATGTGTTGGTACCTGTCGTGTGCAGACAGCGGTTGCTGTTACTTGTATATATATTATTGAAAAGTATTCAGTATCAGTTTTACGGTGCAGTATCAATTCCGAAGTTGTTTCCAATAAAATGTTCTTAATACTAAAATTCTGATGTTTTTTTTTTTTTTTTCAAAAGAAATTAAAAAATGCTTTCTGCTCTATAGCTTTTTGTATTCATTTACGCAGTACATTTTTGCCTTCTTCACGGGAAAACCTATATGTATTTGACTTATTTGTTTATTTATTTATTTTTTACTGCTCCTGAAAAGAGTCCAAACAAAACGAAAAGCAGCCCAGTTAGTGAAACCTCTTAAGTATGCTACAGTGAAAAAAAAAAAAAAAACGATGACCTCCATTTGAGTTCGGTTCATTTAATTACGGCAGTAGTAAAATACAGAGATAACTCTCATGCTGAAGGTATTCATATACAGCTATGGTTGTATCGAAAGTTTAATATCAAAAATATGTAATATCTTAATTGCTTTAGCTGGATAATTGCCATTATTAAGAAACTAGTTTTCTCTAGTCGCTTAAGGATTACAAAAAATACTTATTACATTTGGTACATTTTTAAGTTTACTATTTTAATATGTATTATTTTCCCGTTCACTATGTTCCCGTTCACAATGAAGATGTTTAAAATATCCAGAGAGAGAGAGAGAGAGAGAGAGAAACAAGAAGATGCTTTAATATTCACAGATTTTCAAAACTCGGATCTGTTAGCATGGTGTGTGTGTGTGGGGGGGGGGGGGGGTATTTAGCAAAGCAGAATAAACATCCATATTGTGAAACTGAACAAAGGAAACAAATATTTTCATAAAGACCCATGAGAACCGCTCTAAAATAATGCATGCAACAACTCGTAGAAAAGACAAGCTAAGTAAATTTCAATTGATATATCCGTTTCAAAATATCGATTTGCTTACCGATGCCTTAGGATGAAATATTACATAGCATTCCAATACACATACGCTCATGAGCCAAAACATTATCCCCATATCAAGAAATCAAGAAATCGCCACCCGATTGTGGCGGTATTTTTAACATGTGAATTGTTCTCATGGACATCACTGGCTTCTCTGATCTCCAATAAACAGACTTTGACCCCCCTGTTTCTTATATGGGGATTGTTTCGGACCAGGAATTCGTCCTATAATGGTGACAATACTGCTCGATGAATCTGTAATCATTCAGCAAAACAACGTCCTGTGTCACGAGGCTCATACTATACAAGAATGGTTGGAAGATTCTGTGTACACTCAACGCCACCTAATTCTAATTTGAATACCATCGAACATTTGTGGGATCATGTGAAGCGCAGCATTCGCCGGCTGACGCCAGTACCTCACTCGGTCGCTGACCTCTGGAACATTATTCTATCTAGTCGGTCAAGAATACCTCGACACCTTCCTTAGTGTAATGGAGTCAATGCCAAGACGAGTAAGCGGTTATCTTGGCCAAAGTAGGCCCAAAGCCACTAAGAAAGTGGATATCTTTTGGCGCATAAGTGTATATGTATATAACAGAGGAGAATGCTGGTCTTGTAATCATTCAGGGAGTGAGAAATATGATTGAAGTCTGATTAGCGGAATAATGAATTACTGACCATTTAAAACCATATATTTAAAAATGTGTGTACATTTAATTATACAAATACAACATTTATTTTACAAATGGTATTCTATCTTTTTCAATTTAGCTACTTGAATACAAATTCTATCCTACGGTTTTTCTTTATGAACTAGTCAATAACATCGTCATAAAAAGTTAGTTGTAACTTAATTTTCCCAAGCAACACGCACACTTGTAAAGGCTGGCTGAAGCTCACTGGCTAGAGCTACGTTGACTGCGTATGGCCTTGTGTTTAAGCAACAGAGTGAGACCACGTGAAATAACTATGCGCGCGCATGAAATCACAGTGCTGCTGCGAGGACCTCGAAGATCCTATTGGCTAGACGAGCAAGCATCGGCCTTCGATACACAACGCAAAGATCAATTATTACCGCGCAAGCTTAAGACGTCTTCTGTCTACAAAAATGAAAGCCTAAATGGAATGCTTATACATGCATGCATTTATTAACAAATAAATATTACTTCTTTCTCGAGTAATAAGCTTGCGCAGCAAGCATGGAGAATTCTCCCCTGGTATATAATCATTTAACGGCATTTCATTCTTCAAATGGAGAAGACAGCACTGTTTCGAAAGTCAGAAAGTAGTCAATTAACACCTTTCGTTATCAGCAATTTATAAATATGAGGTATTTCCTAAAACTAACAAATCCGTTTATAGGTACTCATGTGAGTTCTGCGTTTGTTTGATGAGACATGACATACGGAAGTGAAACGTGGATTTTGGCTAAAAACTTGCCCAACAAGTTCTGGATTACCAGGAAAATAGAAAGATTATTACTCGGTATTACCATCATGGATAGAAAGCACAATATTTGGGTCAGAGCTCTGACTGGGGTGAGAGACATTATAACACCCATTAAATGATCCAAATGGCAATGGGAAGACCATCAGGGGCAAATGCTGGTCTTGAAATTTACGCTTCCTCTTGTTATTCATTCAGGGAGTGAGAGGTGTGATTGAAGTCTGATTAGCGGAAAATGAATAACTGACCATTTCAAACTATTTAATCATACAAATACAACATTTATTTTACAAATGATATTCCATCTTTTTCAATTTAGCTACTTGAATACAAATTCTACCCTACGGTTCTTCTCTGTGAACTGGTCAATAACATCGTCATAAAAAGTTGGTTGTAACTAATTTTCCCAAGCAACACGCACACACTTGTAAAGGCTGGCTGAAGCTCACTGGCTAGAGCTACTTTGACCGCGTATGACCCGTGTTTAAGCAACAGGGTGAGATGACGTGGAGGAAGCGGAAATGGCTATGCGCGCGCATGAAGAGAGGACCTGGATGCTCCCACAACCGAGCAAGCCAAGGTAGCTTGACTAGCGTCGGCCTTCGATACACAACGCAAAGATCAATTATTGCCGCGCAAGCTTAAAACGTCTTCTGTCTACAAAAATAAAAGCCTAGATGGAATGCTTATAAACACATGCATTTATTAACAAATAAATAATACTTCTTTCTCAATTAATGAGCTTGCGCAGCAAGCATGGAGAATTCGCCACTGCAGACCATATTGCAAGACGTAACACTCAAGAATGAACAGAGTTGGTCAAAGTAGACCTGATGTCTGACTGGTGTCTAGAGATATCTGAATTGTATCTAGAGCTGGAAATAGACCTATAAGCAGACTAGAGACGGTGAGAGGATGAGATTAAAGAAATGGTTGGAACTCTGTGCCATAGAAAAGCACATGATAGGACTAAATGGAGGAATTTAGGAGAGGCTCCTTCGTCCAACAGTGGACAAAAAATGGCTGATGAAGAAGAAGATGAGACAAACATGATGTAAAATTTAGTAGCAACAATAAGTAGCAGAATAAATTACTTACATAGTTAATATGCGCTAATATTTGAAAATAGTGCATTTAAAATATAAATACAGATTTCAAAATATAAATATCCAGCTTCTAAATGAGGAATACTAGATATGCTAACGTCAATAACTAGCGCTCATATAATTAGCCGAAACTAGAACCAGTTTGGGCCAGTTATATGAGCATCTTACTCGTACTTCCTACAGAAAATATCTTAGGCTATTGATTATGACTCGTTTATAGTTGAGATGATTTTCATTCCAAAGAATGCTTCGAATTCTGAAGCTCTTTTCATCTTTCTGCTGCTGATAAGTTAATCACTCGATTGAAGTGCAACCTTTTATATATTTTTAAATATTTTTATTTTTATTTGTGAATAAAAGTAATGGATAAGTTTTTGACAGTAATGAAAACAAACCCTCAAACTGATCAAATTCAAGAAAGTGCTATGAGCTGATCATATATAATATTTAGTTTTAGAAGTTTGCGCAACCTCAACCAAAGAATAATTTCAAAGTGTGATGCTCCTAGATATATTACTATCCTAACGTTAAGCTAACATCATAACTAATAAGCTAGAGTATCATGATTCTCATATGAAACATTTTGATACTAAAGAGAAGCATCTATAATTAAAAAAAAAAGTTATTGAAAACTACCAGTTTTATCAAAATTGCTTCTAACATTGCATAAAATAGCTTATTATAATTTTAATAAGACAGCTTAATTATAAATCAAACTATAAAAATTAATTTCTATAAATTAAAACGTTGCTTTTCATTAGAAATTTATAAAATTATGATCACCAATTTTATGGTTATGTCAGTTCCGTCCATGAAATGTTTGGTAACCTATTTGATGTATGTCGAGAACACTGAGTAGGCTAAAGGTTAGATAATCCAGGGAAAATAAACATAATACTACTATTTTCAATCTACTTCAGGCGTCCAATAATCAGTGATAATTTCACAATAGGCGAAGATTTTCGTAGACCCCTGGGAAATATATTAAAGAAGAAAGGAAAGTTGAAAATTAGATAACTTCGCAAAGGAAAAGAATGCATTTGAAAAGAAAAAAAAATGAAATGTTTTAATTAGACTTAATACTGAAGTCATATATTGACACCATAACTCCAATTACTTTTACATGAGTTTGATGTGTTTTCAGTTTATTATTTTTATTTTCCCCCCCTTTTTAGATGGGTTGGTAAAGTTCTTCATTTTTGCGCGAAAGTAACTGACTTGACCATTTTTCTGTTGAAAATAGCCATTTACCAATTCAGTTATGTGAAAATCCTAATAAAAACAGTTACTGTCATGTGGTGTCACTAAACACATTCAATTTAGCAGTGCATTATGTGTGACACTATATGTTAGTGTTTTATTGTACAGGATTATTCATGTAAATATAACATGAAGACAATTACATAGGATTGGGTATAGCAATATATTGTTATTATTTTTACTACATTTTTTGTTAACACGACAATTTCGAAAACCAAAGAGAATACAGCTCAAAGCGTAACACATTTAAATGAAATCGAGAGTAATAAACAACACTCTGCTGTCACAGCAGAAGTCCTTGAGGAATGAGACGAAGAACGAGTTGTGTAGGAAGCACAAAGACATTATGAAGAAGATGCCTGAGACAATTAGTAGAAAGGGATGTTGCTAATAGAGAGAGTTAACGAGACGCGAAGTAGTTAGACACTGAAGACCAAACTATGTGCTGTGTGTGTGTGTGTGTGTGTGTGTGTGTGTGTGTGTGTGTGTGTGTGTGTGTGTGTGTGTGTGTGTGTGTGTGTGTGTGTGTGTGTGTGTGTGTTGCTTCGTTTTATGAATGGCAAAGCATAAACAAATAATGTAGCCTAACAAGATGATTAACCTCAACTAGCACAATATTCCAGCATATACTGTTGCCCTTAGCACATACATTTCTCACGACACTTAATAATAAATAATTACTGTAAACTTTCCAAATGGTTCTTGTCCTTGCGCTTAAACTGAAAAGCAAAATAATAATAATAATAATAATAATAATAATAATAATAGGAAGAAAATCTACTCGATCTATTACGAACTATAATTAGGAATATTTCGCATTTTTCCAATTGGCACTCAGGACATTTAAGGACATTTTATATATACTTGTTTTTGTTTACATTTGTTTGTTTAGTTCAGAACGAGATACAACTTACCCCCCCACCCCCTCTTAATCAAGCAGTTGCAAACAAAAGTTTGCACTATAAAACGAATAATTTGCATAAACGACCAGATACTACTCGACAATGTTAGTTTTTCTCAAAAATAGGTTCTCGGTATTACACTATAACTAAAGTGGCTTTTTTACATTCCTTGCTTGAATTAAAAGCACGTGCTTAAAAAGATGATACATTTTTTAACAAAATAGCTAAGCTCATTTTATGAAAAGTTTAAGTGGACTGTAATTACCAGCACTTTCTTCTAAATACGAAAGTGATAATAACTTTAATTATGCCACGAACTCTTAAGAATAAAATAAAATTTTCAATAAAAAAGAAAACTGTTATTCCATGTAAAAATCGGTGAGAAATATTACCATCTGCTACTTGATGGATATAGCGGAAATAGGCAAAGCATTCTGAGCTGAGTGGTATTGCATAAGTTAAATAGTAATGCATATAATTTAGAAATTACAAAGACATATATGTATTTTATTTTATTACTAATATCTCTAGGAATACTGCAAAGACAGAAATCTGCATAACATTTTAAGGTTACTCAAGGTTTCCGACACCACGCTTATAAAATGTTAAATATCCAAAGTTTAATTTTAAATATATATAAGTTAAACATTTTAGTTAAGTAGCTTAAAATTATATTAAATCAATCAATATATTATTAAAATATTATGTAGTATAATTGCTACATATTATTGAATATTACGTCTAAATAGCATATCATTATTATACAAATTATATCATAAGTATTTTTATTTATTTGTACAAATGAGAGGAAGACTAACCAAAAAATTGCCCGAGGGAGTGACAAAAGTAAAAATCCGCTGTATCTACAGGTTGATCTGTTATTCTACTAATTACTAGATAAACGCATAGATAAATCATAAATGGAGTTATGACAACTAGATGGCAGCACTTACTTATTCAAGGTCGTTGGTAATTTCGTTGTTTTGAAAGTTTTTTACATATTTAAAAAAAAGAAGCATTTAAACAACAACTTTTTGTTGTTGTTATTGTTAACTTGTTTTAAAAAATTAACAGAAACATTAAACGTTTTTCGAAAAAAAAAACATGCAAAAATTATCCTATTTTTCTCTTGCTGAGAAATTTTGAAAAATTAATTATTTTTCAAAAGCAAAATATATAATATAAAAAGAAATACAAGAAATATTAAAACACTCGTTTTAAAGTACTGTATTTGCTTTTTTATGTCACTCCTAAACACGATAGCGTGTTCAACGCATAGTAAAGAACCAGGTGTGATATGTTAAGTATAATCCACTTGCATTTTAAAGTACTGTACAGTATTTTAAAGCTTCATAATTTTGAAGACTGATTAGAAACAAACAATGAGCATGTATGTACCCTAAAGCTGAACGTGGCATGAATTTAATTGCTGAGATCCGTATACAACTTGAAATGCATTTCTCATACTACACTCAGTGATCCAAAGATTCATGCAAGTTTAAAGAAAATTGCTAACTACATTTTAATTGAAGATTTGTGGATTTATTTATTTTCCTTTATTTATTTTAAATTGAAGATTTGAATTGGAAATTTTTTGTGATGTAAAATTTTAAATGCATTTAAATTTAAGAAAAAAAAAGTGCTTTTGTCTGTATGGATATTTTGTCAGGACTTAACAATCTTCCATCCTTTCTTTCACAGAGTTTTAGATCTTATCCCACCTCCTGTAAATGCATGAAAAATTTTCAGAAAACTTTCGAACTTGATTATCTAGAGATAATAATAATAATAATAATCACAAAGCTAAACTTGCAATTGTGAAATAATCGTTGAAATCTTCCCGGATTTTTTAGAAAATGCATTGACTCATTTGTGAAATGACATCGTTCTTTATATCTATTACATTCGTCATGATATTCGCCATTACAGTTAGAGTTCAAGACAATCTTTAAGAATGAATAGTATTTAATGGTATATTAATTTAATCACATAAAAAAGTTCATGGATTTTTTGGGGAACTTTTTTTTTTTTAAATACGAATAAATATTAATATGTTTGACGTACGAGAAAAACTTAAGAAAAGAAATTGTCTGGAGGAGGGGTGTTATGGTTAATAAAGTTGTAAACTAAGTTGAAAAAACTTATAATGTTCGTACGTCAAATACATGAAAAAGCATCCATTCCCACGGCTGGATCTGAGCCTCCGCCTGTTGTTGGAGAGTGGATATGCTAATCACTCGCCAACCAGGACAGAAAATTATGATTCAAATTATTATCATCAGTGGAAATTGGAGTAAATTATATTTAAAAAAAAAAAAAAACGAGAAACGCTCCTTCTGATATTTGTTAATAATCCCTACGAAAACTATAATCGAATCCTCCACAGAAAGGAGTGAAATTTAGCTGTTATTTAAGTTTGTATTATTTACTTTTCTGTTGTTCGTATAAAAAAGATATTCATGTTCATTCTTGCAACGTTCATTTTTGTTTAAATTTCAGTTTAAACAAGAATGAACGCTTGTGATTGTCTTGAGGTGGGAGATTAATTTTATTAGCCTGTCTGACCCCCCACCCCCCAACACAACTTATTAAACGCCTGAAATGTCTTGAAAAAAAAAGTTTCACTATATATTCCTCACATATATATATTCCTCATATATATATATATATATATATATAGTTTTATGAAGAATTAAAACTATGTATGTTAACCGAGTCAATGATCATTCTGTCATATATATATATATATATATATATATATATATATATATATATATATATATATATATATATATATATATATATATATATATATATATATATATATATATATATATATAGAAAGTTTTTTATGGGTGTAATATATGTTAAAGATACCAAACTATTTTAAACCTGGTTTTAATCCAATTCCCAAGTAAGCAAACAGACAAGTAAGTCAAGTTTGCGCCTGCAAGTAGTGCAAGTCTAAGGCAACTCGTGGTAAAGGTGGAATAAGCTCTGATCACTATTCTTAAATGCAAAGCACATCTCCTTGAGGAGATGTATGATGCTATGTATTAAAGGCAAGGGGCCACTACCCAGACCAGTTTCGACCTTTATTGAGGTCTAATCAGTGGGAGCCAGGCTTAGAAATACCAAGGTTAAGAACAATTGCCAAGCTATTTTAAAGCTGGTTTCAGGTTTAAAATAGCTTGGCAACTGTTCATTAATTTTTACATTCTAGCTTATTTCTTTTCTTGTGTAATGTAATTAATATCGATTTTCCCATATTGGTGCATTTCCATAAGCATACTTTCGCAACCATATTTAATCGTTTCTCCAGTGGGGGGGGGGGGAACAGGTTTATATTTAAAATATAAACTATGTATGTTAACCGAGTCAATGATCATTCTGTCACATATATATATATATATATATATATATATATGTATATATATATATATACAGGGTGTTCGGGATAAATTTGACAGTTTCGTAAGGAAAAAGAAAATCTTCTTTGTATCTATTAAATTTAATGAATTGACAAAAAAACATTACAGGCAGAGTTAATTACAATACTATCAACAAGATTTACTCAAAATAACCACCATTAGCATCGATCACATATAGCTTCAATTCTGCTTCGGAACCTCGAACAAGCTGATGCTACAGTCTCCCTGGGAAGGGCCGCAAAAACTGTTTTAATTTTATCCATTAACTGGGCTTTTGTATTACTGGAAGTGCGATTGGTGTCTTTTTCAACTGTGCCCCATACAAAATAATCCATGGGGTTAAGGTCTGGGGAGTTTGGAGGCCAAACATTTGGACTGGTGAAGTCGTAGAAATTTTCAGACAACCATTTTTGACTTTTCCCAGAGGTGTGGCAAGGGGCCGAATCCTGCTGCCATACATACGGCCTACCATTGGCTACCCTTGTTATCCAGGGCTTGACTACAGTTAGCAACTCCACGAACAAAGCCCGAATTCCAATGCCAGGGTTCTTCAACACCTGTTCCTGCAGATTTGCGAGGAATTCTGCTGTACGAACGCAATCAGATCGTCTGCTAGAGATCTTTCTTCTTGCTACATCCTCGTAGTCACCATTGCAAGTCTCTAGTTCATGCCTGATTGTTTTTACTGTATTCAGGGAGCATTGGGCAGCAGTCGTAATATCCTTATTTTGATGGCGGGCACGAATCATCATGATACAAGTTATTCTCTTCCATGATTCAGGTGGGTTCCAGCTATCCATCCTTTCTGACATCTTGTATATGAATGAAGAAGGGTCCAAACTTTTAAATGAAGAGAAGTGTGTGTTAATACATGTAACTTACGGAAAAATATAATTAATTATAAATATGTCAAATTTATCCCGAACACCCTGTATATATACATATTTGATATTAGAGTGCCGCAAGGTTGCTAGTACTGTGGTTAGTTATATTAAACGTTGGGGAGAAGATAAAGATAATAAGCTGTCAGATTGATGAACATAAACTTTCTTTATAAAAATTTTAAGGTTCACTAACGAGCTATTGAAACATTATTAATGATCCGATTCAGCATTATCATGTATGCAGTTTCGAATACTATTTGTTTAAGTATCCAATTAGTTCCGTCAAAGTTCATATTTTTCATACGTTTTTTTTTTTAATATAAATTCCTCTGTTATTTATCTTCTCTTTTAAGTTAAGTGTTACTGTATATTTTTGCCTTTTCAAAGCATAATATAATGTAAACGAACAGTACTGATATTAATAATTATTTCTGCTAATAATACTAATAATTTCAGGGGCGGCTCGTGCATACACACTGCAGCACCCCCAATTTTTCTCGATATATAAATATATGTATTAATTTATTTATACTTGCTTGTAATATTTAATTTTATCATCAACAATATCCTATATAGAATTCTCTTATTTTGCATAAAAAATAATAAAAATCCATCTTGTATCACTTTGGAGGGCGAACGACGCTAGCGGTACTGTGTTTATCACAGTGTCATATTGCTAGTATTTGCTACGCGCGCAAGCATATGCAAGTCATAGTGAGATGTGAGCTATTAGCGTAATGCGGCACTGTCCGTCGAGCAGTTCCACTGTTGTTTATATGCAGTTTGCACCAGTAGTAGAGTGTTCGTAGTGCTTATCATGTTTACTCCGTCTCTTTAAATATTTGGAAGACATAACATTTGTTATAGTTTTTATTTTAGAACATTATTGGGGTTATGATAATGGATTTTATTTTTAAGTAATTTTGAATTATACCAAACTGTATAATTTTATCGATAATAAACAATATTTTTTCATGTTTAATTTTTTTTAAAAATTTTACCATAATTTTGATATTATATCCAAACACGTATACACTGTACTTACAGTGTGTATGTATATTTAAAGTTGCAGCATCCCCACGATTTCAAGCCATGAGCCGCCACTGATAATTATTACAGTCAAGGAAGTTAAAAATTACGAAAACAGTTGTCTATATTAAATAATCTTCATAAATTCACATATTAAGACGAGTGTTGGTTATGTTTTGCTACCTGGTATACAGGTTAACAGGAATGAACTTCGCAACGAATTTAACTAAGCAAAATTAACAAATTTTGTACTTAATAAAGGAAAGACAGTAGACTGTTGGATCCATGGGTAACCTTTAGTGCTGAAATTTTGACTTATTATAGCCTATTAATTGGCTTCATCGCCTCGCATCTCCCCGTTTATTTTATTTTTTATTTTATTTATTTATTTTAAGATATATGAAAACCTTGTGTCGTCCTCCATGATAATAGGTCTATAGACTAGAGATTACAGGTTTAGCTTTAGTTTTCGACTAAGGAAATTTTTTCTAGGTCTTATTTCAGCTTTTGAAACTCTTGTATTATTTATCTTTTGTTATATTCAAGATCATGTGTACATATGTTTTTGTAAAATTTGAAGGACGCACTGGGAGGAAGCAAAGGACGCAATTTACAATTGCGTACTTTGCTTCCTCAAGTAGGATAATAACATTATCATTAAGGTTGCCAGAAAAATAGCCTTTTGGCTATTTTTCTGGCAACCTTAATAATAATGAAAACATCAAAGGATTTGTATCCCCTTCATTAAAAAATACTGTTGGTGGTGGTGGGCGGTAGTGGCGTTGTGTTGTAATTAGAGAATCAAGTAGTAGGGGAAAAAGCGAGTATGTACTGGAGTAGGGTAGAGTGCACTCCCGATGAGTCTTGGGACTCCTTGAAGGTATCATGTTGTAATAATAATAATAATAAACTATGATAATAAAGAGTACTAATAATATTTCAAAAATGTCACTTAGGAGTAACAGATACCAGCCTATTTAGCAACACTGTTATCCTACTAATGAAAAGTGCTTAATTATCCATAGATTAAAAAAGGGGTTGATTCTAGACAATCCCTGTTCAATCAACAGGCATCGCTATTAACATAGATGAAAGGGTTTATTTTTCCTCTTAATATCATTAAGTGTGCGAGGAGATCAAAATATTGACTGTGTTTAAATTTTAGGCTGACAACGCCAGTTCATTTAGCTAGTAATGAAAAATAAATTGCATTACTAAAGCATTAGTTTATAAAGTGAAAAAATATAAAAAATGAAATATTAAAAACAAAAAAAAAGTATTTTTAAGAAAGGGTGCACAAAATTTGACAATATAAGAACGTGCCTCGATAATATGAGCAAGTCGCCCAAAGGGGTGGAAGTCTAAAATCCCCACTCCCTTCAAACTGAAGATAAACATTTCAGCGGGATGTTAGACCATAGTGGACTGCAGAAACTATACGATACAGCGTTAAAATGCCATTGCATTTTCCTCATAAAGCGAAAAAGTGTTGCATTTCTTTTACATTTAACACAGAAATTAAGCAAATTACAAATTAAGTATATTTAAAAAATGGATATTAAAATACTATTAAAGAAAAATCTGAAATAATGCTGACTAAATATCTTTTATAAATGCTCAACACGTATTTTTTCTATGAAATGTGATATTTCATCTACTTACTAAATTAATTAACTTTTTATATTTTCTAAATCGTAAAGTTTAATTTATGGTAGGCATATGTCCGTCTGTGTTTGTTTAGACGAGTAGGGAAAAAAAATAAGCCAAAGCTGATGGGCACAAAGTGCCGCAGGTTTCCCACCTCTATTCTTGACCTAAAACAAAAAAACAAACACGTATTATCTGTGCCTTATCTCAGTTCCACTACAAAGTCAACGTCTAAGATTCGTAAAAATAACACAAAAAAAAAAAAAACGATAGATGTTATGACTACGAACCTCTTCTTAACCGACCTGTTTCCTGGCGAAACACTTGTTTAGATTGTTTACATTCTGAATGCAAATAACACGTGCACATGAACTGTGGGGTAACATCTTTTACTAGATAACATAATGAAAGAGTTAGGACTTAGGCTTCTGTATGGATGTCACGCACATTTCTTGTGGGAAGAGAGAGAGAGAGAGAGAGAGCTATATACAAAGTGCCTAACAGCAAGATTTGCAAGTTCGACAAACAAACTGATAGACACAATTATTTAATTAAAATAAATAATATGAGGTAAAACTAAAACCGTTCGTGACTTACTCTGGATTAGAAGTCTCCCCCCCCCCCCCCCCCAATATGGAATGTTAGTAATATAAAGAGAAAATCATTCAAATAAATTTGATTCAACGAAATTTCAGGTCTGGAGCTGAATATTCTCATATCAACTTTCCAATTTGGTATGAGAATATTCAGGTCCCGAGCTGAACTTTCTGTCGCCTGAGGTAGTATAATTCTGCGCTTTTAAATTAATCGGAGCTTTGTTTTGTTTTAATTAATTTTTTTTTTATTTCTTAATTTGACAAGAAAAGCCCCTACGTATCCGTCTCCAGGAATACTAACTAAAACTGATGAATACATATAGTTGAATATCCTAATTAACTTAAATGATTAGCTCATTAGTTCTGTTCTTCGTACTCCAATGACACATGAAAGGTCAAGAAGAGTCGTGTAACAGCTTCACAGATTTTTAAATGGCTATCATAATCATATCAGTGATATTAGCACATCTGCACATTTTCTTTGGTTATTACAGTACTCAGTATTCCTGATAAATGTCATCAAGGGGAAAGAGGCCGGCCTGGTTGGCTGAGTCCTCTTTCCAACCAAGGGGCTGCTGGTTCGTATTCCGCCAGGAGCATGGATGTTTGTGAGAGGTTGGATGTCAGAGTAATTCCAAGAAGAAAAATCTCAAACTGTCTGGAAATTTGGGTGTCGTCAAAAATAATACTGCCTAAAAATGATTCTCTTTTATGAAAAATAAGACAGAACTGGGTTTTATTAGCATTGAAATTGATGACGTTATCTGAACGTCATCAATTTCAATTTATGACGTTCAGATAACGTCATAAATTGAAATTTATCCCCCATTGAAGGATGGTTAAAGATCAGAATTAAGGGTGGTGATGGTGGTTGATGTTCTGTAGGTTGGGGTGAGTTGTGTAGAGTATGGTTTATCAAATGAAAGGGGAGGGGAGTACAATGTACTGTCATCTGCGAAAAAACTGTGTATTGGTTGGAGATCAACAAAAGTAAGTCATTGATATATATATATAGCAAGAAGAGGGTTGGTGAGATGACAGAACCTTGTGGAACTCCGGCATTAGTTGAATGGTGAGAGGATAAGAGACCATCCACCATCACACACACAGTGTGCGTCCAGACAGAAAGCTGGCAATCCAACTACAGAAGTCATGTGTCAGACCGAATGATGGTGGTTTGCTTAGTAAGCCTTTGTGCAAGACCCGGTCAAAGGCTTGGAGATATCAAGTGCAACCACTTGGGATTCGCCAAACTTCTCCATGGCATTTGTCCAGAGATGGGTGACATACGTGAGCAGATCTCCTTGATCGTCAGCGATGGAAACCATACTGACGGTCATTTATTAGGCGGGTGCCTTAAAGGTAGTGTAAGAGTTAGGAATTGATGATTTTTTTCCATTACTTTAGACAGGACTGAGGTAAACGAAATAGGACAATAGTTTTGAGGGCAGTGACTTGTTGCCCTTCTTGGGAATGGATTGAATAGGCCAATTTCCAGGTTGTGGGATATCAGTGGAGTAAGAGAGTATATACAGGCAACATAGGATAGGAATCAGTTCTGGTGCACAAACTTTCAGAACAATTGGGGGAATGCCAGGAGACCTTTTTGTATCTAATTTGGACACTATTTTTCTGATCTTTTTCTGGTAAAAGGATATAGGGAGCATTGTATGTTGGGCATCTGGAATGGTTGGGGCATTTACCATTGTCAGTTATGCATGAATTGGAAGCAAAGTGTGAGGTCAGAAGATTGGCTTTTTCTGAGGGTGATGATGCAATAGAGTCATCTGGGTATGATAGAGGTGGGAATAGTGTTGAGCAGAAGTTTCGGCCAATAGCTTCGGCGAGAGACCAAAAGGCTCGGCTATCGTTTGGATAGGCTGCTAGTTTCCTGCTTTTTGCTTTTTCGAACTCTGTTTTGGAAGCATTGATTGTTTGTTTGTTTTTTCATCTATTTCGGGCTTCACTACAAGTTCTAAAGGAGGTTTGAGCCAGTTTAAAAAAAATGAAACATGTTTCATTTTTAATAGCCATGGCACATGAAATATGAATAGATACAAATATGGATTTATCTATTTCTATAGTTAAACCATTTTCTCTTTACTTATAACGTCATTATGAATTTGAAGCACGTATTAGATAAACTTATATGGCGGTGTTGATTTTTTTTAAAAATATTATATTAGCTTATTCTGAATTACGATGGAAGCACCAAATATAACACACTTATATATATATATATAGAAAAAGAAGTTCATTCAATGAACTTAAGTTTCTTTCTACTTTATCTTTCATTACTATGAAAGTAATTGCTCTAAGTCAGGTTCTTAGATGAACATTACATCTGCTGCTTTTATTCCACATACAACAGGACATAGTCTGCCAAATATGAAGCATTAACTGATGGATGAACTAATGAACCAACTAATAAAAATAAAAAATAAAAAAACTAAAGCGTTTGTGAAAACAGCGTCTTTTCTTCTTCGTTTCCTTCTTTCTCTGAAGATATGAGAAACCTCTACAAAGAAGATATTTCTGCGACACCTATACAAGTCGCATCGATTAGCCGATTTTGATCAAATTTGGAAAATAGTTATTTCTTATATTGCTTATTTCTGTTATTTCTTACAAGAAAACATTTCAACATAACTGGACCAAAATGGAGGACAACACTTTTGTAAATAAGGGAGAAATGTCGCTGCAGATTGAACTGTTTCGTTGAACACCTTAACTGGTTTACTGTTCTGTCTAAATATTACAGTAATATCATATAGCAGGACGCTATAATATAGAAGCAGCTATTTGGGTGGTATTACTGTTTTAATTGCTGAAAATTAACATTCCACTCTGATATTTAAGCAAATAATATAACGGCTGCGGTTTTCAATAAAATTTGCTATATATTTGTTTCTTACATAACTTAAAATATTATAAGAAAGTCAGTATCAATAGGACAAAACGATGCAAGGGAGGAGTTCTATGCGGAGGGAAATCACACCATTGAACAGTTTTCAACTAAATTAGAATATACATACTGTATTTCTTACGTTGGTTGAGGTCCCCTGAAGAAGAAGGAAGAAGAAGAATGAGAATTACCATAGATACCATTACAATACGCATCGTTTAACCGATTTCGACCACAATATTTCATATGAAAAGCGGAACTAAGTACTGAGTAATTAGGAGGTTGGTTGCAATTTAGTAGCGCCTACTTGATGGCATTAGTGCCTTAATTGTTAAGAACTTGAATTTCCCTCTTAAATTCAACTAGTAACAGCAACAGTAAAAATAAAATTTCTAATAAATATGGCAATAAAGTAGCTGTTTTTAAATTTAACTACATTAGCAGCCTTCTGTCTTCTTGGCTCTTTTTTTTTTTTTTTTCCATAAAAATCCATTTATTACCGAACTCACAAAGTTTCTAGATGAACTTACTAGAGAGAGAGAGAGAGAGCAATCAAATTAGTCTAGTCAAAATGAGAAACTAATGACATATTCTAATACATGAGATGCTTTGAAAGAAATGGACGAGTATTACTAGTATCAAGAAAGTACTAAGTATAAAGAATGAAATACTTTTACTGAATGTGAGAATTTTTTGTCTTATTTTGGAAAAATTACAATACAAGGAAATTTCATTACTTAAAACTTATTAGAAGTATAAAAAAAAGGATCCAGTTAAAATATTCTATCTATCTATCTCCCTTCCATCTGATTCAGACGGGTAGGGTCTCCTCCTAATGAGGAGTCACGGCGAAATAATGCAGCCGGTACGCCACTCCTCTGCTGGATCCATATGGAGGTATTCATGACTGTAGTCCGTGTGTGTTCACGGGGCCAGTTTGCCGGTTGAAAAAACCCAGTAAAAATGGGGGAAGGGAAAACCCTAGTGCCTGCGCCCAAGACCGGCTAACTTGGCTATGGTAGATCCTTAAGCTCTTCACGTCTCCGACGAGAATCGATCCTAGGAAACTTCCTGAGGCATGCGGTTGCGAAGCGCAGAGCCACTAGGCTAACCGCACGGACAGTTAAAATATTACGGACTGGATAATGCCGAAAGCAATAATAAAAGTTTATTCTCGAAAGGAAATAAGCATTAAATTAGAGAACAGTTTTGATTATACATTGCAAGTCAGTACAAGTAAATTACTCTGTGTATCCTCGTAGGAACATAAATGACGCTCCAACATCTGTAGGAGAGGAATTCCCCCCCCCCCCCCAAAAAAAAAGGTTTGATATTACTTTCAGGCCGTTTTTTAGTCGATTGCAGTCAGCCAATCCAAGACGCAGGACAAAATATGAAGTACAAAAAAGTACACGGACAAATAATTCTTGAAAATTAGGAACATTATCTTTCAATTTCGTGCAGCAGCTAGTATTTTTCTTTATTTATATTAAAAAAAGAAAACCGTGACTTTACAATTGCATTGCTTCATAAAGCAATACACCTGATTTTATAATTTAAAACCAATTGTGAAAATTACAGTTTAAATGTGTAATTGTAAAGTCGCTTATCGTACGCAAATTAATATAAAGTACAGCAAGCCAACTATGGTACACAATACATAAGAATTGATATCCAGATCATAAAATAGAAAGATGAGAATGTTTTCCTCATTTAAATTTTTTTACATCTTATTTCTTTATATGACTGATAGCTAAATATGTTTTTTTCCCTATTATTCCTATTTAAAATGCGACTTTAGAGAATTATAAGTGATTTTCAGTCCACTGATTTTTGGAGAATATAGGATCTTCATTTTTTTTTTAAAAAAAAAACATGATTTAACGATCTAAACCACAAAAAAAAAAAAGGATATTTCATTATATTCAGAAAGGATCCAGAATGTTGTTATTTATACGTTTTTTGATTATCTGAAGAGAAGGGGGAGAATAAATGCTGAATATGTGAAATACTGATATTTTGTTTTATACCTTGAACTGTCTACTGCTATAACATATTTTTGTTGCTGTTGTTGTTCTTTTTATTCTCTATTTTCAGCTCTTTTAAAATTCATAATTTGCTTATTTAAATATAAAGAGCCAATAGGCTTCATTTCGGCGATATAAACATTATTTAAATTAAGGGGATATTAAATCCCACATTGTTTTAAAACTGAATAAGAAACTCAAAGATTGGAATCAGAGAGTTTCATGCCGAGTATAGTATAGTATAATAAACTATAAAAGTATCGGCGATTACCCATTGGCTCCGAGTTGCCGGAGTTTGTACTACGTACTAGGACTACTTGCATTAGATCACGCTAGTAATCACCGATACTTTTATAGTTTATTATACTATACTCGGCATGAAACTCTGATTCCAATCTTTGAGTTTCTTATTCGGTTTTAAAACAATGTGGGATTTAATATCCCCTTAATTTAAATAATGTTCATAATTTGCTTTATTCGTTTTTTCGTTAATGGTTTTATTTCGCGTTTTTCGAATATCTGTAAAGCATTTTCAACTTGACAACTTCTAATTATATTCCGTCTCAACTCGAACAAGCATTATGCTTGTAATCTCATTTAACTAAGATC
The DNA here is from genome assembly GCF_054136105.1 of Typopeltis vanoorti. Lineage (NCBI taxonomy): Eukaryota > Metazoa > Arthropoda > Arachnida > Uropygi > Thelyphonidae > Typopeltis > Typopeltis vanoorti. The sequence continues at coordinate 51,501,146 of NC_143566.1, read as the reverse complement.
ATTAGCCTAGTTGTGATAGAGGGGTACTCCATACTAAAATAGCTTTACTTTTTTTTTAGTTTGATATCAAATATTATTATGAACGTCGTGAATTTTTTAGTTAATATTCAGATAATTTTTTATTATTATATTTTTAACATGGAACGAACTTAAGATGTATCAGATTCCTGTCCTAGAAAAACAATATTACCCTTCTAAGAAAGTAGGTTTAATTGAATTCAGTTTTTATATAAGCTGCTCCTAGATGGCACCACAATCCAGAGGTTATCGGACGATAAAAAGAAAATTGCAAAATAAGTCTACATCCCTCGCAGACTTCATTCGATTGTGAGGCACTTAAGGGTGACGTGTATTGGAATAGCATGCTAGCAAACACATGCAATCCTAAGTGTGAAATTTAAATGATCCTCGATACGTGAGTCGACAAGATCTGTCATTTTGTCGCTGACAAGATAGGTCTATCTGCTGTAAACATGTGCATTATAAAAAATAAAAAATTGAGATTTTTGTTTCACTAACTCATCTGTCCATAAGTTAAATGCAAGTATATTAAAGAAAGAAAAAGCAGCAAACACCAGGAAACAATAATAAGAAACAAACTGATTTAAATTAAGAAAGAAAGAATTAATGAACGATTACAAACATTGCTATAAATTCTTTATGAATTGTACTTTCCTTGGTGGTAGATGATTTTCGTGTTCATGTTTGTTTTTTAAAGTAACATTCCCGAGTCACTTAACCCTCCGATACTAATATAAGATAGGCTTGTAGCCTTTTATGGATAGCATTCATACACAATAACAACAAAATTCCACTAAAACAGTCGATTTTACCAAGTTCCACATCGTAAAATGTGCACGTTATTTCCTTCTACTGAACATGTAAATGAAAATGTAAAATATTTCGATGGGATATCCAGAGGTAATGTCTCATTGAAACCTTCCACAACATGAATTCTGAAAGCTTTTTTTTTTAATTTTCAACGTTATTGTACAAGTTTGTATCACGATTTTGATTTCAAGATTTCGAATGCTAGCTATTTACAGTTACATTACTATTACAAACTTGAATTTATAAAATTATATTGCAATGCACGTCTCCCTTTAGTCAAACTTTCAAGCATATCAGAGTGTGTATATTATAATGCGACAAGCAAAAATGGTCGCATCGCTGTTTATAAAATATTACTGCAATTACATCATGTTGTTCCTTTTCTAAATTTTGGAGCAGGTTCGCTGATTTTTCTCTCTGTTTTTCGCTGACTCTCTGTTCTAGATACAGAAGCACATAAAGGGCTCAAGAATTTTAATGACACCTCAAAGCAATTGCCTAGAAATTTCTTTTGAATTCAGAAACAAACCCACTGATATATAACAATGATTACTGTTACCAAGCACAAAACTATATAATCCGGTAACGCTCTATTTCCGGAAAGTTAGGCAAGCTATTAAGTTTTCCTATTCAAAGGTAATACGTGACAGGCTTAAAAACATGTACATGCTTTTTAGCGATAAAAAAGGGAAATTGGTTATTAATTACTTTATTAACAAAAAAAAAAAAAAAAAAAAGCCATGCGCGTTCTGAGTGCTCGTGCAAGTTTCTGTGGCATCACCGATCTAATTTCATTTTTCGATTTCCATACCCTGAAATCGGCTGACTTATTAATTCTGTTTAACTTCCTGGAGTTCGAACATCTGTATGATGCCAAAGCATTCACCTTTTTTTGTAGCTTTTGAAAATAGTTTGGTGACAACGATGAAGGAAAAGAGGGCAAATCCCATGCCTTCCCAGGAACCGTTTAAGCAAGAATGAAGAGATTAGTTATACTGATTATAGTTAATAACTTATTACACAATTATATATAATCATTATACAGTTACATTATAACCAAAGAATCTAATTATACTGCAAATATATTTCTGCATACATTTGCAGTGGCATAACTATGATTTTCTCCTATTCAGGGTGCATGCCAATTGGACTAACCATTCTACATTTTCAATGTAAAATGAAAATGTAGAATGAATGAAAATGTAGAATGAATTCAGATAACCAGATAATAAAAATTCTCTTTGTTTTCTACAGTATGAATGCAGTCACAATTAGAATCTAATTGCACACAGGAGTCTACTTAATTTGCTTTTATTGTAACTTGTTTTTATTTTAATAAGCAACCGAATCCTGATAAAGCACATTATGCTAGTCTGAAATTCTGTTATCCGGTAATTGTAACATTTAAATATAGGAAAATGATTTCAATTTAAAATAACTATATGGAATTAAGAATTAAAGCACTCTGTATACGTAATCGTGAAAACTTAATTATACAGCTTTCTAGCATACACAGAGCGAAGTTTATTTTTAAAAAATCAATTGACGACTTCCTATTCGTCTTTAAGCCAAAGTATATAAACTGAAAAACAACGTATTTAGACGCTAGGACTTCAACAAACAACGAAGTGAATAGCCTATGATCAGGATATTTCCTGCCCAAGTAATTACTACTGCAATTGTAACTTAAAAACAACAAAACTACTTACCTGAAGAAGAATGCATATCCATATTCTGCTGTATTTTTAAAGCCAAATGTCAATACTGAAGAATATTTATAAGTACAGGATGATAACAATCCATTATCCAGCAAGTTACTCTAAGTCACATTTAAATAAAAATCATGTAGCGAATATACCAGATTTCCAAATAGCAAACTGATAAAAACTTATGAACAGCCATCGAACAGTAATAGCCTACGATGTTGGAACTATTTAGTAAACAGCATGCAGATTTACAATAAATAAATACATAATATTAAAAGTGAAGATTCACAAGACCTTAATTATATATGGGATCGTTTAAAATATAATAATTCAAAACATAACAATATAAAAAGCGCTCGTTTACAAAAATTAAATTAAAATAGCCGCATTTGTTTTTCTCTCGTCACTAGAGACGCTAGCTTCGGATATGATTATAACAGTTTAATTTTAAAAATAATAATTTAATATATATATATATATACATATATATATAAAGATTGAATGACTAGAACCGAGAGAAATGAAAACAAAGTTTATTAGTACTACACAACTAGTTTCAGCTTGTACCAGCCTTCGTCAGGTGCAAATTAAAAATGAAATAACCAGTAAAACATGGAGGAAATAACTGTAAACAACAGAAAATTAGTGTATATATATTTCAACGTTGAAACGTTGAAGTCTGCGCATTCAAAATTGTTCCATCGTTGGCTTCATTGTTGGGCGTATGCATGCGTATAGCATCTCGTGAACGCCAGTATTTGACCACAGCACAATGACAGTCTGAAGGTTGTAACTCAGGTTGTTGTTGAGATGTAGGGGATTGAGAATGATTTCCTTTGATTCTATTATCTTCCTTTCTACTTCACCATGGCAACTGAAAATGTTATTAGACCTGTCCCATAGGACTGTATGGTTAGGGTTTTCTTCGTTAGAATTAGCCGAGAATAGAACATGACTAGACAAAGCATTGGTTCGCGTTCTCTTGTAAGTAACGTCTCTCTTGTGCTCCTCAATGCGTAACTCGATTGACTTCTCTGTTTGGACAAAGTAAGATATGTCACAGTTGCACCAGATCTGGTAAACATATTTAACATTATGATGCTTAGGTTTCAGATGGCTCACTAGGGAGCGGATTTTAGGAAGAGAAGTAAATAAAGTTCTTATGTTGTATTTTCTAAGAACCTTGGCTAATTTGGGTGAGACAGAGCTTATGTATGGAATAGAAATATTACCTTTTACACTATTAGTCTCTTCATTACTGCGGCCGGGAGGATTAAATAGGAATTTATCAGTAGTTTTTTGAGAATAACCATTTAGTTTAAAAGTAGACTTGAGAAAATTGAGTTCTTCATTAAGTTCTATCTCATCATCAAGAAGAGAGCGAACACGATGTCCTAGAGTAGAAATGATTCCAAATTTTTGAGGAGGATAATGATGGGAATGAGCGCGGAGATATCTGTTAGTGTGTAGGTTTTCTGTAAATGGAGATTTTAAGTTTTTCTGAGGAACGAGTCAGTCTGACTTTCAAAATAGGAAGAGAACCATTAGCTTCAAACTCAGCCGTAAATTTTATGTTTTGGTGTTGACTATTTAGATGTTCAAGGAAGTTCAGAAGAAATTTACGGCCATGTCTCCAAATCAGGAAAATGTCGTCAATATACCTTCTTTAAATTCTTGGTTTTAAAGGATAGGAAGAGATAGCTTTAACTTCTAGATCTTCTAGATAGATGTTAGCAAGTACAGAAGACAACGTATTACCCATTACAAGACCATGATTTTATAGATGGTATCCTGAAATTTGAAGTATCCTGAGTTGATGCAATGAGTAAGGAAGGCCATGATCTTTTTAGATAATTTATCCTTGAGTAGAACATGAACTTCTTCTGTAGGAACATTGGTGAATATGGAGACTATGTCAATGCTTGCCATGATTTCATCTTCCTTAATAATGATATATTTTATACATGACACGAAATCCGCGGAGTTTTTAATAAAGGACGATCACTTACGGGAAAAATATTTGAGAGATTTTGCCAGATATCTGGAAAGGTTGTATGTTGGAGAGTCAATTCCTTCTACGATAGGTCGAAGTGGGGGTATTTACCTTCTGAATTTCAGGACGTCCATATAATCGTGATATAAGCGCATGGCGAGAACGAAGAGAAAGACAAATGTTTCTAAGTAGTTCAAAGGTAATTCTCAGTAAATTATTGGTCCGGTTGTGGAGTTCACGAGTGGGATCTCTCTCGAGGATCGAGTAAGTGTCACTCCGTAACAATTCCATTATCTTATTTTGATATTCATCAATGTTAAGAACAACTGTGGCACCGCCTTTATCTGCGGGAAAAATAATTATACATTTGTTGTTTTGTAACTTCTTAAGAGTCTATGGTTCTCATGAAGAGATATTGTCTGTAGGGGGTTTGGCGTTATTGATAATCAAAATGGATTCAATGCGGAGTAGGTTTGCCTCTTGGATAGGAAGAAGGAGGTAGCTTTTTCTATCTTAGTAAGTAATAATTCTTTCGGAATAGATCTAGGAGATAAAACAAAATTTAGGCTTTTACTGAGGATACTTTTCTCTGTATCTGAAAGATTACAAGTTGATTTGTTAATCACAACTTTGTCAGAATGGAGGTGTGGTTTCAAAGAAGTCAAATTGCTTTGTGTTTTTTAAGGGCTTCGAATTTTTTAATAAGTTTCAATTTATTATCATTTTGAATTTTGGCGGCTTGAGATCTCTCTAATAAGATTTCAACTGTCACTACCTAGAGATTATTCCATTTCCTGAGATAGCGTGGTTTTTTTTTGCTAAATAAAAAAGTGAGAGTGTGTTTTGTATCAAATATCCTCTCGGCGAGATCTAACTTTGCTCTCTGATAAATCCTTTTAGCTCGTTCTTTTAATGTTTTCTTTAAAGGGGATAAACTGGTGCAACTATGACATACCTTACTTTAGCCAAACAGAGAAGTCAATCGAGTTACGCATTGAGAGGAGCACAAGAGAGACATCACTTACAAGAGAACGCGAACCAGTGCTTTGTCTAGTCATGTTCTATTCTCGGCTAATTCTAATGAAGAAAACCCTAACCATACAGTCCTATGGGACAGGTCTAATAACATTTTCAGTTGCCATGATGAAGTAGAAAGGAAGATAATAGAATCAAAGGAAATCATTCTCAACCTCCTACATCTCAACAACAACCTGAGTTACAACCTTCAGACTATCATTGTGCTGTGGTCAAATACTGGCGTTCACGAGATGCTATACGCATGCATACGCCCAACAATGAAGCCAACGATGGAACAATTTTGAATGCGCAGACTTCAACGTTTCAACGTTGAAATATATATACACTAATTTTCTGTTGTTTACAGTTATTTCCTCCATATTTGTATTGGTTATTTCTTTTTTAATGTGCACCTGAAGAAGGCTGATACAAGCTGAAATTAGCTGTGTAGTACCTAATAAACTTTCTCTTCATTTCCATCGGTTCCAGTCATTCAATCTTTTTATAAAAATGTACAACAACCGAGAAAATCAATCTTCATATATATATATATGTGAAGAGCCGCGGACCAGTGCTTTTGGGACTGGTGATCCCATGTGAAAATATTGCCGTTCACCAACATGCACTTCTTGACCAGAGTTGTGAATTTATGGCCTAACCTTCCAAGATGAATCCGACAGAAATAAAATGGCCCTCAATCCCCGGAGGCCGGATTGTTACAACATATGGCAGCAGGCAGTTAAACATAAAGGCAGAGGGTGCTAAGAATCCCTGGGTGACCAGATCATGCTGCCATTGGAAACCAGACCTCGGAACATTAATCTGTAGGACTGTGAGCAGTGAAGCACAGCTAACTGAAGAGCTAAAGCGACTAAAATGAGACATTCTTAGACTGTGCGAAGTTAACCGTAATGGCGAAGAAATTCTTCAATTAGAAAATGGAAGCATACTATATTATAGAGGCCAAAATAAGTAAAAAATCAGTGTAGTTGGATTCTTGGTCAACAAAAAACTGAAAAACAACATAATAGAATTTGACAAAGGCCTGTGTAGCTCAGTGAAAGTGGCACTTGCATCCTCTGCGCTTGGCCGCTTGATGTTAGACCTAGGTTCTAGTCTAGTCGCTGACTGGAGGAACTTTTTCTAAGCCTATCTTCGACCGGTTCCCGAGTTTGTCGATCTCTGGCACTGGCAAGCGGAATTTTCCTCCTGGAAACTCGGGTTTTTCGTCCCGTAAACTCAAGAAAATCGACCGTAGTACCCACATTATTTCAGACAGTGACATATCTTGTTAGGGTTAGGTACCAAGAGATGGCAGCACTTGTTTTCTAGCCTCTTCATCGGTCGCTGCTATAATTAGTGATAGACATGGGTTAGCTATCTCTGATTGGCTACCGGTGGAGATTGAACTGCCCACTCAGTCTCCAAAAGCTAGATAGGGTATAAAGGCCTCGCCTTTATACCCTATCTAGGGTATAAAGGCCTCGCCTACTCCCTATTAGGGAATAAAAGGCGTTAGTTAATTTTTTTATATTTTTTATTAGAATTTGACACTATATCCGATTGAATAGCAAGTATTGTTGTTCAAATCTCCAAAAGATGCACTCTTAAGATCATCCAAGTATATGCACCAACAATAAATCATACTGACGAAGAAATTGAAGCCTTCTATCATGATGTGGCCCAACTCTACAATAATGGAAAACATCATTCAGAATTGTAATGGGGGATTTTAATGCTAGAATTGGTATACAACAATTAGATGAAAGCTCAATGGGAAATTTTGGATATGGCATGAGAAACAACAGAGGAGCAAGATTAATAGAATTTGCAGAAAAAGAAAACCTGTGTATCATGAATTCCTTTTTCAAGAAAAAAAAAACACATAGAAAGTGGACAGGAACAGTCCAAATGGAAAAACTAGTGAAATCGATTTTATCCTCAGCAATAAGAAGTCTCAGTTTTATTTCAAATTCCATTTGCTTCACTTTAACTATACATGTAGAATCCAAGTTAGCCTCTCTCTCTCTCTCTCTCTCTCTCTCTCTCTCTGTGTGTGTGTGTGTGAGGTAGAGAGAGAGAGAGAGAGACTCTTATTTCTTAAAATGATCACTAATGATATGTTCTTAATTTTTGGTTGCACTCTCTCTCTCTCTCTCTCTCTCTCTCTGTGTGTGTGTGTGTGTGTGTGTGTGTGTGTGTGTGTGTGTGTGTGTGTGTGTGTGTGTGTGTGTGTGTGTGTGTGTGTGTGTGTGTGTGTGTGTGTGTGTGTGTGTGTGTGTGCGCGTGTGTGTGAGGTAGAGAGAGAGAGAGAGAGAGACTCTTATTTTTTAAAATGATCACTAATGATATGTTCTTAATTTTTGGTTGCACTGTATGCTCAGAGGCTTAGATTCCACTTCGCTACCGTGTAATTTCGATGATAATTACAGTACCTGGAGTTTCCTTAAAGGCAGGATAACTTTCTTGAAAAATTTAACTGCCCTAGCAAATGAAATTACATTATTATTATTACAAAAATATTGCTATTGGCTGGTTAATATAACAACAGGAATGCTTGCTTGCTGCAGGCGAAGTCGAATAACTTTGTGCCTTTTCGCAGTGACATACAAAGTAAGAACACTAGAACACCAAATATAAAGCTCATTGTTTATGCACTATGTCGAAAAACAATTAAAATGATATTTATTATTTTCTCCAGAATTAATAATAAAATTATACATACCAGGCATCATTAATAGAAATATTTCATTTACATTAACTTAAAATAATTATATGAAACGAGCATATTTGTTTCAATAAATTATCTTGCAATAACTTTTATTATTGTTAAAGTTATTATTATTAACACAAATATTTTCTATTACATATATTCGTAATCGAAGACACACCGTGTGCGTTAATTAAGCGATAGCAAACAAACTAACAGGTTTAATAGCTCCCATATTGTTTATATCAAAAAGAAAATAAAAAAAACACGTATGCTTTGTTTTCTTACGAAAAATAAAACAAAACGATTTCTTGTTCTTATCTTCATTCCTCTTTCAATCTTTTGAAAAATATACCAGGTATCTATGTGATAAACTCCTACTAACTGTTTATGTCTTTATGATAATATTCCTTGTCCTTCTCTTTGTGAGTAACTACTGAAATATTTTTAAGGTTTGTTTATGTCGAAATCCATGCGATTAATTCTGCATGCAGTCGTCTACATGTAATCCAATTGAAGCTTTTTACAGTGGAACACTTATCTCTGGCAGTGTTCTTCTCATTATTGTAGAGTTTCTTAGTATTGCAATCATATCTTCACTTCTGCAGTATGTTCCCCCTAAACTTCAATTCTCCCTGTCAAACATTATCTTGAAACCCAATATCTCATTTATCTCTTACAATACCACCAATAAAGTCTTACATTTATTGAGTTTGCTTTTTTTTTTTTTAAAGAGAAGAGCCTATCTCTTTAAATCATTCCAAAGAAAAGCTACATTACTGTACTGTTAAATATTCTGGAAAGATGGATTTTTGGACCTGTTGTTCTTTATCCCGTTGTCGTATTTGCAACGAAATTTCTCGATTAATGAAGGAAATATTATTGAGCACTTTGCTCGCCCTTTGTGGGCTGTTGACTTTATTAACTACCAGTGAAGTTTTTTAACTACTAGTTCATTTTTGGGGGGGAGGGAGGGGAAGGGTGATCATTGTTCTGAAGTATTTGTTCGCTTTGGTCTACTGCTAGGTGTTAAACCTTAACGGATTTGGAATATTATTAAGCCTTTGTTTCGCCCATTTTGGGCTTCTGGCAGCGGATTTTTTTTTTTTTTTTTAAAAAACGTACTTGTTCAGTATTGTCTTGGGACGTTTGTGTTTTACAGAGTCATGCTCACTGTAGTCTACCGCTTGGTGTATTAGTGAGTTAGGGTGGATAACAGTATTTGCAAAGTTGCAGCCTTTCGCGTAGTAATTTGATATCAGGGATATGGGTTTCTCGGTAAAGGTGTATGTTTCGTAAGAATCATGGTGCGTTAAACGCTATATTCATAAACATTTATTTTGGATTATCTATAGTATGCCAATCCCTGATAGTTCACCCACCTAGAGTCAATCCGCTGTTTGACTCTAGGTGGGTGAACTATCAGGGATTGGCCTCACAAACATCTTATATAGGAACAGTTGAAGTTTCGTGCTTAGCCAGCTACGACGATTCAGTAACGGGGATGGATAGCTACCTCTTTGTCCTATTTGCTTTTGAGTATGTATATATATATATATATGATTGACATGAATTTAGAAGCTAACCCCTTTATCGAGTTGTTTCCCTAAGTATTTCGCTACCGGTTGCCATGGAATAGGGTGCCAAACATGACAACTTAGCTCTCCGAGATACGTGTCTTCTTGTGAATAGCTCTGCAGTGCTCTTGTGTGCATTAACTTCAATTCGCCATTTTTTGAGCCATTGTTCTAGTTCTGAGACTGCGTTTTACCGTTTTCAGTTGCCAATCTAGGTTGCAAGGAGCAAATCATTATTGTAGTATCATCTGCGTATAGAGTCATTTGTGATGGCTGCAAGTGGATGCCAACCATATAGATAGCAAAGATCAGAGGTAATAACAAGGAACCTGGAGAATGTTGCATTCAGACGATCTAATTCCATATATCTTCACTCGGAATGTGCGAACGCTGACGTGCGATTTGATAAGTTTGAAAAGTCCTAGCGGAAATTTGTCCTGCAGGAGTTTAAAAAGAAACTCATTGTGCCATATTTTGTCGAATACTTTGGCAATGTCCAGGAAGATTGCCCCTGTTTACTGTTTCCAATTGAACCCTACAATGATGTTTTCCACGACTGAGAACTTGCTCTTCTGTGGAGTGGTTCTCTTGGAATCCAGATTGCTCAATCAAGGATAAGATTTAATTCTCTAGTGACTTTCTGCAGTCTTATTAGTGTTGTAAGAATCGGTTATCAAATTAATTTTGAGAGAAAAATATATTATATAAATTAAAAATAAAAGTATATACAAGATATTTGAAAATTATCAATTCAGAATATTTTAGAGGTGAATTGCAGACCTTTTGTAGATATTCTTACATTATTCAAGGAAAAAATTAAATTTTTCAAAGCAAGAAACTTCGACCCCCGAGGCAAACTCCGGAAAAGCATTTCTATGAAATGCTTTCTTCAGAGTCTGCCTAATTTCTATGAAAAATTGCTATCGGGAAAGTGGATAAGAAATAACACAGCTCACGAAAGATTAGAGACTACAGTATGAGAGTACTGAAAAAAAAATAAACAGATTGTCTGAATGATATTATCATCAAAAATGATAGAATAATTAATGTATGGTAGAAAATATTCAAGAGAAGTGTAATCACAAGTAAATACAATACTTTGGGTAGAAATAGACATCAGAAATCAGAATTATAATAAAAACAGCTAGATTAATGATATTCATCTAGAAATGCTCAAAACATGGAAGTATAAAAGTTTTACCCTGTTATGTGCACTGCATCATTCAGAAGGCCTAGTCAACAGGTTGAATTCGGGATGACAGGATTTGAACTCTCAGAATACCTGATTCTAAAAGGGAATTTTTTATATGGTTCTCTCCTACGAAAAGCTATTTGCAAACCTATAGTATGTATCGTGAGTGGGCGGAGGATATTTTTTCATTTTTTTTTATCAATCTTTAATATATTTTTGTTTTATTTTTACACAATCTGTAAATCCTGCTTATGAGAACAAACATTAATCTTTTTCAAGCTACTTCAGGCTTATAAATATGCAGGGTGGTGATCTCACACCACGTGATGAATTTCATCACAGTACCTAAAGGCAATCACACATATCCATACCCACAGCGGGATTCGAACCGGAGACCTGTTGGTTGGAGAGCGGGTACGCTAACCATATTTATAACATATCAAGAGTTCAACAAACAGCCCTTTAACTGGCTCCGATTTGATGGAAGAGTACTTTGCTCAAGGAATTGTTTTACTAACATGTCTCGTATATTCTCAATGGGGTTCCGATCGGGCATTTTGATGGCAAGAGAAGAAGGTGGAAGTTGCTGTCATGCTCGATGAACCACTGCTGGACAATTCTTACGCAATGGACAGTAGCATTGTTGTCCTTGAAATAACCTGCTGGATAAAAAAGTCAACATTGCAGGACGGATTTGATCGGCAACAGTGTTCAGCTATTCCTTGGAGGACATCCGCCCATTTAGCAATATCAGGGTACCCATTCCATACCAAAAGCATGCCCCACACCATGACACCGCATCCAGAATCTTCAGTTGTGTTTACAAGACAAACTAGGTTCATCGCTTCATGGGGCTTCTGCCAAACTCTCTGCCGACCGTCGGTACAGAACAAGGTATATTCCTGACATCACTGTTTATGAATTTTCCGGTTCTTCACAGAAATCCGTGGTTTCCATATAATCTAATGAGGCTCTTAGTACCGATTCTCTTCAATTCCCTGCGCATAATTCGGTGAGATATGGTTCGGGAACAGCCTTCATTGAATGCATTAGTCAATTGCTGCATATTAGGAAATTCTGTTTGTCCGGAAAGCCTTCTTAGGACGTCGGCGATCTCATTACTGACAGTCTGTCTTAGGACCACAATTACTTCTCTTAGATTAACAGTATAGGTTATTTTTCCGCTGATTAAACATCCGAGATATCTCATCTTTTTGCGAAACCAGTCAGCTCTGCTGCTTCCAAAATCGTGGCAGCCAAACGGGCACTTACAAATAATAAACCGTTTATCGAACTCCGAAATATCCTGTTTTTCCCATTGTGATCAACACCATTGACGATTACTAACCAGTAGCATTCTTAAATAGTTGCCTAGAACATGTGGTGAAGCACATGACCAAGTATTTTGCTTATATGCTTTTCATATATGTTTCTAATTCAATGGCCAGTATGTGTACATGAATCAATTTCAAGGACAGCGGTAAAAAGATATTTATTTCTCACGAGTTTCGCTAGCGTCTAGCGTTATGTTCTATTATTTCTTCGAAAGATTATCTGAAAAATATCAAAAATGGTTTTGCTTTTTTAGTTTGCTATTATTTTTATTTTATTTTATTTTTTATTTTAGCGTATAATACATAATAAATGAGGGAAGAGGTCGCTGTTGTCGTCCTCAATAAGTATATGGTCTGTTGCCAAAAGATTTTTTTATTTTTTAAGAATTACGAATTTGTGGTTTTGCACGTAAATCTTACTTATCCAAATTTAATTAATTGATTCATTACGGTAAATATATTTATAATATACCTGTAATTTTATTTTAATATTATAAGCAACAATTTGATTAAATCAAATCACATATGTTCTTTTATTATTTATAAAAGTTACTTTCTTTGATGACAGCCGTAATTTTGTTTATATATTTGGGAGATTGCTTATGATATTGAAAACATAAGAATTATTTAAAAACTATCACTGGTTTGTCTTATTCAAATGGGAATGAACCCATGATTGCTAAACGAATAGTCTACTTCCGCATTGGTTTTACAATATTATGTAGCAAATAAGAAAGTAAATGTTAAATAGATCGTTTATCTACAGCGTTTAGTAATAAATTGTACAAGTTAAAAACTTGATTAGTACGTGTTATAAGTGTTCTAGCTTAAAATTAATGAATATGTTAACGGAAAAAATATACATATACATATATTACACACACACACACACACACACGTAAACATATATTCTTCAAAATAGTCCCTCTGCTTTTTTTAGGAAGGGGTAACCTATTCTGTTATTTTTAAAGTAAAACACTTATAATGCATATTGATTTATTATAATTAATATTAGTATTATTATAAAAATACCTCCTGGTGTCACAACTCATCGAGATAAGTAATATTTATGTTCGAATTCTTAAATGTCTCTCTAACCACTACTTAAAATGTGCTAATAACTGTGTTATTAAACTAAGAGATCTAATCAGATTTCTTCTTCTTCAACCATCTGTCCCTTAGGAAGTTATTATTCCTCTTTATAAGGCTTTGATACTACCACATCTTGGGGTGGGGGGGGGGGGGGGTGGGGGGGGGGGGGGGTGGGGGGGGGGGGGGGTGGGGGGGGGGGGGGGTGGGGGGGGGGGGGGGTGGGGGGGGGGGGGGGTGGGGGGGGGGGGGGGTGGGGGGGGGGGGGGGTGGGGGGGGGGGGGGGTGGGGGGGGGGGGGGGTGGGGGGGGGGGGGGGTGGGGGGGGGGGGGGGTGGGGGGGGGGGGGGGTGGGGGGGGGGGGGGGTGGGGGGGGGGGGGGGTGGGGGGGGGGGGGGGTGGGGGGGGGGGGGGGTGGGGGGGGGGGGGGGTGGGGGGGGGGGGGGGTGGGGGGGGGGGGGGGTGGGGGGGGGGGGGGGTGGGGGGGGGGGGGGGTGGGGGGGGGGGGGGGTGGGGGGGGGGGGGGGTGGGGGGGGGGGGGGGTGGGGGGGGGGGGGGGTGGGGGGGGGGGGGGGTGGGGGGGGGGGGGGGTGGGGGGGGGGGGGGGTGGGGGGGGGGGGGGGTGGGGGGGGGGGGGGGTAACTTTTCGAAAATGTTATGATAAAAATGATCCATTTAGAACAAATACTGAACCGTGCAGAGTGAGGAAGCAATGTTACTTTAATAGGAAATAACTATAGAACAATATGGTTTCTTATTGTCTTTCCTGTCCGATAACTGTTTCATGTCTTTTCATGGGACTGATTTGCCTGTTTCCGGGAGGAAAAGCCCAGCCTATGCAGGCTCCATTATTATTGTTACTAGTAGTAATATGCGACTTCAATACAGCAATTATTATGGGATGAATTTTATTCATCCCACAATAATTCAAATAGAATTATTATGGGATGAATAAAAGTTTGAAATAGCGAATCTGAATCAAATTCTATTTGAAACTTTTACAAGAAAATGTCGAACCGTTCCAGTTTTTAGTTCAACTATATTCGGGCAACAAAGAAATTTTAACGTGTCCAAATTATGCATTACAATAACTCTCTGACTTAGCGGAATTAGTAGAAGTTGTCGGTACAAGAAGCTGTCTGCACAGTTCAGTTTTTGTTCTAAATGGATCACTTTTATCATAAGATTTTCAAAAAAAGTTTCGAAATGATATTAGCAATTCAGCTTTGGCTGGATCAATTTAATGAAATTTTAGTTAAAATTTTCGCTGAATTGTTTTTTCGATGAACTGCATTTTCGACGAATTGTCGTTCGATGAAGTGTCTTTCGATTAACTGTTTTTTCGATGAATTTTCATGGAACCCAGAGGTACAGTATTCATTCCGGTAGTATGGGGGAGATTAGGATCTATTTATATATGGCTATGTTTTCTTCAACTATAATCACATCTTCTCCCCCCCACCCATACTACCGGAATGAATACTGTACCACTGGAACCGATAATTCTCTTGGAAAGGCTTAGACGGTGGTTATGCATTTCATGGAATGAGCTTCAGCCCAAAGAAACGATCTAAACCTCAACAAATTTGGCTGCATGAGACTTCCTCAAATTTGGGAAACCTACATCAGAAGACCTTCAGCCTTGTCGCCCAAGAATGCCAACATTGCCCACTAGAGGGCACAATCAGGACTTTATAGGAGAAATAACAGCTTCCTACTTCTTCCTCACTTACTGTTTTGTTGTGCCTGCGTGCACGTGTCTTGTACTTAAGTTCTTGAAAATGGCAACGTGACGTTGCCGAAATATTGAAATATATTAAAATTTATTTTAATGTATATCCTAGTACGTTGTAATTTCCTTAAATTATATAGTGAAAATGGAACCGATAATAAATCAAATTCTTAAATTAAAATGTACTGTTGTTGAAAAAAGTGTTTCTTTTTTGTTTCTTTGTTTCACTGACTTTTTTATTTCAAGTCATTTCTAAGTGAGGCAGAGTTAGTAATACATGGTACCGCGAGAGACTGAAATTCTATGAGTTGCTTCAGGAAACTCTTGTTCTTATTTTTTATAAACGGACAAGATGGATTCGAAATTCATTTCTTAGATACACTATAACAATCGGACGGTCTATTAATTTAGCACACCACGATCAACCTGTTAAAAAAATAAATCCTAGCTATCACTTCATTCCAGTAATTTCATTAATAGCCGTAGATTGCAGCAAATATATCATAAGCATTCAAAAGTTGTATGTAACTGTCACAGCTATGCAGTTAATAGTACAGCATAGAATACAATCATACACATAACATGACTTGGTAAGAAGAGTAACCAGAAGAGCAATGACTTTTACCTCTATATAGACGGTGCTACATCTGAATTGGCACTTTTTGAGGTTAATTGTTTATTCTAAAAGTCTTCAGGGACTTCAAATTAGATTTTAAGTCCCAGACAAGATGAAGTTATTTTCGAGTCTCTCAAACGCTCTTGTTCGGATATAGTCATTTAGCTCGTACCAATCTGCTTTGATCGGTACTGGTTGTGTTTAAAGTGAGATATGCTATACCGAAATAGCTAAGTCGCTTCTAGACTATTATCAGTGGCTTACACATGGAAGGCCATTGGGGAATCAGTATCCAGAGGTATACTGCACCCATCTACTGAAGAAGGCTGATGCATGCCTCTCGATCGAGAGATACAGTCCACCTTTTCATTACCTCATTTTAGCAGATTTCGTCATTGTACTAAATTTTTCTTACTACTTACTGATATACTGGTAGACAATAATAATAATAATTTTGCAAAGTCAGACGCTCTCCATTCACAATGACATATCAGATCAACAAAATTAGATACACTCGATTTCATCAGATTTCAGATCAAACAAAATTAGGTACTCCCCATTTCATCAGATATCAGATCCTATCGGATCAGATATCAGGACATATTGGATCCATGAACCTTGGGAAATTTTTGAGCGCACCGCTATTTTTTCTTTCTTATATTTATTGTCGCTCTTCATAAATCAGTACATACAATTTAGTATTTCCAGGGTTTACATTGTTAATATATGATTAACATTTTAAGTCTTCAGATATTATCTATATCTTGGAAACAAATAAAATTTTATCCATTATTCTTTCATGGTCTCTATAGTCTCTACTTCATGCAATGAGAGAAAATGTCTATGCTTCCGATGTAATAAACATTGCTTAATACCCATATGTATGCTATAAATGATATGAACAGGAAATTAATTAACTGTGGTATATTTCGTGCCGATTGAAAATTAAATATATTTATAAATTTTTAGAAATGTTATTATCTTATTCATCTTTCCTACAAAGAAAAATCTAATATCACCGTTTTCTTTGATTTCATGCAACCATTATTACATCTGACTAAGAATTTTCAGAATAAGTCTATCTCTCTCTCTCTCTCTCTCTCTATGATTTGTTGTTAGGCTGGTTGTTACTTGTTGCGATGAAGAATACGCAATATTATTGATTGCAACTAGTTCTCCAAGGTTATATTACAGGTTTTAATTATAGTAAACATATTGAAATTGTGAGATTAAAATATGAATTGAAAGATATATAAGTGCCAAATCTTCAATATTAGAACAATTAGCATAAGCTAACTGTTCTAATATTGAAGACACTATAAACTTGCACAAGAAGGAGACAGGTGGGGTTATTTTTCCAACTATGCTGTATTCGTAGAGAAACTCGTAGTGCAGTTAGTTTTTCTCCCCGCCCCCCGGCTAAAATGCAGGTAAACTTTATGTACATTTTGATTTAACAGGCTTATAATATGGAGGAACATATGATTAAAAGTATTAATAAATTGATTCTTTAATTGTTAGTTTGTTGACTTAAATTTTTCTCTAAATGTATTTCCCTGCTACCGCTTCAAAACAAAACAAATCACAGAATTGATGCAGGATGATGTTTTGACTGCTGGCATGTTAAAAAGATGAGCCTAACGTGCTCTCCGTTAAACTTGTCTGGCGCCCCATAGCCGAAAATTCTTTGGGAATTTTCCACTTTTCTTTGAAGCTGGGAAATTCCCAAAGAAGAAGAACGCTCCGCACATACCTTACCGTAATGGTAAGGTATGTAAGGAGCGAGACTGATTGCCAGAGGGAATTGAGTGCATTGTCAGCGGTTTAAAGAGAGATCTGATAGGCATGGTGAGAATAACGATCGATGCAGACCTGACGCAATGAGTCCATAGGACTCTAGAAATTCTGGGATAATATACTGTATATACATATATATTATTATTGATAATAATAATTTTCGTCTTCGAGAATAGTTACAAGTACTACTACTAATAAAATAATAGTATTAAGTTTTTTTGTTTTTTTTAATAATAATAACAACTTTATTATTATTCACATATAATATTTACAATACGTACTTGCACACTATTCTGCATACAGGTATTTACACGTACTACTAACATATTTTTTAAAATAATAATTTTTTTTTGTATACAAGTACATTCTGTATATATCCATATCCATTTACATTATATATAATTTTTTTTTACATTTTATTATATCTCAGATAAATTACATACATACAATTTTTTTTTTTAATCGATCAAAATTTTTATTGTTCACACATATATATATACACTATCTACAATGTATACACGTGCACATATGTGTATATAAGTAACATGGATATAGATTACATGCATACTACTACTACTACTACATAATAATAATAATAATATTTTTTTTATAACATTTTATTATGTCTCAGTATAAATTACATACAATAATAATATTTACAATATTTACAATAAGGTTTATACAGAATTTTTGAATTTAGAATATAATAATAATAATAATAATTTTTTTTTTTTTTTTTTTTTTATAAACGACTTATTTATTTTTACAATGAAAATTATAAGGTTTACTATCACACAGAGTATCTGCACACACAATGAAAAACATATTATCTTTTCTGTACAGTACGAAAATTCGATATACAAAATGCAGAGTACATTTTATAAATATGAATGTACATTTTTTTTTAAACTAGCTAAATATGGATTGGCACCAGTGTGCACACAATTCACGATACAATGCAGTAATGCAACATACACACACAATTCAACGATAATAATAATAATTTTTTTTTTTTTACATTTTATTATGTCTCAGCATAAGTTACATACAATAATAATATTTACAGTATTTACAATAAGGATTATACATAATTTTTTTTTGTCTCAGATGAATTGCATACATAGTTGCTGTAGTAATTATATGTATATAATATTTATAATGCATTACAAGTGTGTATAACAGATACTTGCAAGTTAGTAATTTTCTTCCTCGAATCTTAGCAGAGCTTATCTGAGGAAGATAATAGATGACAGAGGGTGGTGGTTTCATGGTTGTGTTCCTATAGTGGTCACAAGCCAGGTGTTGATTTTACTGTTTGTTGGTACGTGCTTGAAAGACTTCAACTGCTATTACAGTTTAACTTTTTTTTTTTTTTTTGAGCAAATAGGGTTGGATTTAGACATGGTGTGTTTGTTTCTTTGTGAAACAAACACACCATGTAGTGATAGTTTTTTGGGAGGGGGGGGTTGTCGTAGGTTTGTGTGTGTGTGTGTGTGGTGGGGGAAGAGAGAAACAGGAATTGCTCTAATTTTCATTCTCGCTATAATATTTATATAGTGCCTGTTTCAGCTCTGTTTCTGTTGTCGAACGGCAGTTTGTTTATCATGTCAAGTACGTAGAAGTTTCGGGTGGCTTTGCCGTTGTGATTGTTGTACTTATTATGGGTTGGGCTGTAGTAGTGTTTTAACATGACTGTGTAGTGGCATAAGTGTTTCACGTTAAATATTTTGTGTTTTGTCCATGCTTCCTGCATAAGAGTGGGTTGTTCCCAGAATATCAGTTTTATCATTTTATCTTGCAACCATTGTAGCCTGTTAAGTCTGTAGTCTGCGCAGAATGCGTATGATGTGATTGCATATCTTAAAATGTTTTCACATAATGCTTTATAGATTAGTATTTTTATGTGGGTTGGGGCAATATCTTTTAATCTGTATAGTTTGCTTGCTATTATCCTAAGCTTGGTATGTAGGTAGTTTGTATGGCTATTCCAACTTTGATCTGCATCGAAGTGAACTCCAAGGTAACGTGTTGCTTTCACCTGTGTGATGGCTGTGATTTTAGGTTCTGCACTTTGTGTATAGGAGGATGAATGTTTGATAGTGAGATATTTAATTTCTATGGGCAGGGTTTGGGGGTTTTTGAATATCATTAGCTTTGTTTTTATAGGGTTTATATATATGCCGTTTTCGGTTAACCAGTTAGTGATTTGATTGATGACGTGTTGCATATTTTTGTAAGCGATTTTTGCAGTGTTGTGAATGGATACTATGGCGGTGTCGTCTGCATACTGGAAGATTTTACTTTTTAGGGGGAGTTGGCTTATGTCGTGTGTGTATATGTTAAATAGAATGGGAGATAGGACAGCTCCTTGCGGTACTCCACAGGTTACATGTACCTCTTGGCTGTGTGCTGATCCTATACGTGTGATGTGCTTTCTGTTTTTCGTGTATGCTTTAAACCACTAGTGTGTCAAATGCTTTTGTTAGGTCAATGAATACCATTAATGTTATTCTGTTTTTATCCAATGCAGCGTTTATTAGATCTGTGAAATCTTCCAGGAGTGTTGCTGTTCCTTTATTTTTTTGAAAGCCATATTGTGTTTTGGGTATGATTTGAAATTTTTCAACGTATGTGGAGAGTTTCTGATGTACAATGCGCTCCATGATTTGGTTGATTACAGGCAGCGTGGCGATAGGTCTGTAATTACCTATTATGCTTCTTTTTCCCTGTTTGTGTATGGGTGTGATTAATGCAGTCTTCAGTGTTTCAGGTATGTTTCCCGTTTCGAAGATTTTATTTAACAGTTTTTGTATAACTGTAAGTAGGTCGGTTGAGTGTTTCTTGATGTCTTTTGGTCTGATTCCGTCTATCCCCGGTCCTTTGTTAGGATTTATTTGTTGAATTGCCAGTGATAGTTCTTCTTTTGTTACTGTGGGGAACCACATCGACTGGGTTGCTCGTGGACCTAGTGGAGAATGTTCGTATGTGTGAGTAAAGGCTGTTTCTTGTAGCTTTTGGACAGAGTTCACGAAGTGCTGATTAAAGTTGTTTGCCAACTGTTTGAGGGATTTGGGGTCGCAGGCAAAGCTGTGTTTTATTGTTTCTGTGGCAGTGGTTCTGTGTATATTGTCCAGCATTTCATTAATCATGTGCCAGGTTTCCTTTATGTCATTCTGTGCTGTTGTTTTGTTGCTGTAATAGTTTCTTTTTGCCGTTCGAATCTGGGTTGTTAGGAGATTCCGTTGTCTTTTGTATTCAGCTTTTAAAGCGATATTGTTCGGTGACTTCTTAAGTTATTTCCATAGAGCATCTTTTCTTTGTATGTCTGTTAATATGTTGTCTGTTATCCATGGATTTTGTTTCGTTTGGGGGCGTATTTTTATTTTTGTTAATGCTTTGTTGTATATTTTGTTAAATGCAAGTTTAAGATTATTATATACAGCTTCAGCAGAGTCTAAAGATGCTATCTGCATCCAGTCTGTTTTTCTGATTTCATCGTTCACTATTGCTTCATTAACAATGCTATGATACTGTTTTGTAGTCTCAGTGATTTTTATGGGTTCTGGTTCAGTGTGTAACAGCAATGCTGTGAAATAATGGTCTGCTAGTTTGCATGTTATGACGGCTGCTGTGTGGCTGTTAGGAGGGGCCCTTATATTTATATGATCAATGCAGGTTGAGGTTGTTGTGTTTCCGACTATCTCTTCTCGTGTATACGACTGTATGGATGGGGTTATGTTATATGCCGATAATAGGTCTAGGTATTGTTCTGTGTTGTTATTTATGTTTCTAATGTTTATATTAATGTCTCCTATTATTATCAAGTATTTTGAGGTGCCTACTTTCGTGGCTGAAAGCCATCTGTTTAGTTCTTCTAGGAATTTTGTGGTGCTTAAGTTGGGTGGTCTGTATATTACGTTTAATATCAAGTTTTCTTGTTTGATGTTTTTAATTTCGATGCATATGTTTTCTGCGTATTCTAATTTATAATTTATTTCTGTTACTTCTAGTTTATGTTTGGTAAATATTATTATACCACCGCCTCGTTTTGTTTGTCTGCAGTGTTTGTGTTGTTGGAAGTGTGGCATTTGGTAGGAGGATGCCTCTTCGTTTGTCGTAGATACTTCAGTCAGTATTAAAATGTCTATTTCATCTATATCTTCCTTCAGATAAGCCTGCAGGGTCAGCCAGTATTTTTGAATGCTTCTGATGTTGATGTGGAGAATAGATAGTCCTTTTTTGGGGATTGTTAGTTGTTTCCATTCTGATATTGATTTCAGAATGTGGCAATTATCATGTTCCGAGGTAATTACGTCTGCTTGATGGTGTGCGTTCATGTTGGTTGGGGTGCTGGTCCTTCTTTACGGGTTGTCAATATTCCTTTCAATGTGTCAGCCTGTTGAGGTCATCTACGGATTTTATTTCGATTGGTTTTGAGTCTTGTGTCTTTCTAAGGAATATTTTGCTGTCTCTTATCCATATAAACTGGTAATTGTTTTCTGTTTTTACTTTCCTTGCTTGGTAGAATATTTTCTGATAGTGTGGAGTAAGGTATTCAGACAAGTATATTGGGGTGTTGTCGTGGTCTCCTTTCAGATCCTTTACTACTGGATTTTTAATCCTGCTAGCTTTTATAAGTGTAGTTTTTGTTAGGCTGTTGGTGAGTCGCACTACGACCGGAGAAGGACGAGTATTATTTTCTCTTTTCCTGTTTTGTGGTAACCGATGCACTGACTGGATGTCTCTTGGTTCAATGGGGGAGCCAATTTTTTGGCTTAGTTGTATTACAGTGTCTCTTAGATGTTCCGTAGCTATTTCTGGGAGTCCATTTATGAAGAGGTCATTTTTGTGTTGCTGTTGGTTTGAGAGCTCGTACTGTTGCTTTAGAGAGTTTAGTTCTTGCCGTAGGTCCGTTGTCTCTTTCATTAAATTATGCTGTCTTTCAGTTAGCTCTTTGACGCAGTTTTTAATTTCTCTAACGGTCTGTAACATATCTTCTATCGAGTTATTATTAAATTTAATAAATGCCTCGTATTGATTAAATTTTTCTGTAATTTGTGCGGTATGTGTTTTAAATAGTTCTCCAACAAAATCGATTAAACAGTCTTTTAGGTTTTGTAATCTATTTTCAAGTAATGCATTTAAAGATGGCTCACCTGGGTTTCCGTTGTTGTTTTCTTTGTTTTTAATCCCATCTGTTGTTGATAGCTGTTTACTGCCTGCGGTTGTTTTCTGCGTTGGCTGTTTTCCGCCTGCGGTCGAAGGCGACGTTCCTTTGTTATCTCTGCAGTGGGGACACTTCCACTCGTCACGATTCTTGTTTGATTTTCGCTGCCAAGTAGTCTCGGACAATCCTGAACATAAAAAATGCATGTTTCTTTGGCAGTTCCTACATGTTACATGGTTTTCTTCTTCGCCCGTTAGGTCTTCTTGGCATTTGTAGCACTTCATACTTCTTGTTTGACGATCTTGCTGTATTTTCTAATATGGCGTCCTCCTTTGTTCTCTTCTCGCGTAGTTGACCAACGTATACTTCGAACTTTGAATACTTATATTTTACTTATTACTTAACAGATACGTACAGTTTTTACATCTATATGTTCGTCTTGAAGAACGGAGTTCACTGATGTACTTTAAATTTTAATTCACAAGAAAAGATCTACTTTGCAACTTGCAATAATAATAATAATAATAATAATAATAATAATAATAATTGTTTTTCATGTTTAAACATTTGATTATGTCTCAGATAAATTACATACATAGATACTGTAATAATCATAATACATTACAATTGTGAATAACAGATACTTGCAAGTTAATAATATTTTTAAATAATAAAAATTATATATATATATTTTTTTTTTTCTGTATAATTGTTATATTCTTTCTCTGGGAGGAATTTCTGATTTCTTCCTCGAAGCTTAGCAGAGCTTATCTGAGGAAGATAATAGATGATAGATGCCGGTAGTTTCATGGTTATATTTCTATACTGGTCGCAAGCCAGGTGTTAAATTTACTGTTTGTTGATACGTGCTTGGAAGACTTAAACTGCTATTACGATTTAACTTTTTTT
Source organism: Typopeltis vanoorti (assembly GCF_054136105.1). Classification (NCBI taxonomy): domain Eukaryota; kingdom Metazoa; phylum Arthropoda; class Arachnida; order Uropygi; family Thelyphonidae; genus Typopeltis; species Typopeltis vanoorti. Next base: position 51,477,477 of record NC_143566.1, on the reverse strand, counting down.
TTTTGCAAGTAGTTGGATTTAGACATGGTGTGTTTGTTTCTTTGTGTTCTTGTAGTGATGGTTTTTGAGAGGGATTTGTAATATTTTTTGTGTGTGTGTGTGCGTGCGTGCATGCGTGCGTGCGCGCGCGCGCGCGTGTGTGCGTTCCTGCGTGGGGGGGGGTAGAGAGAGAGAGAAACAGGAATTGCTCTAATTTTCATTCTCGCTATAATATTTATATAGCGCCTGTTTCAGCTCTCTGTGTGTTCCTAGGTTTCTGTCGTCGAACGGCAGTGTGTTTATCATGTCAGGTACGTAGAAGTTTCGGGTGGCTTTGCCGCAATGATTGTTGTACTTATATGTGATGTAGTTTGTTGACTGTGGTCTTGTTGTTCTGGTTACTCTATAGATTGGGCTGTAGTAATGTTTTAACATGACTGTGTAGTGACATAAGTGTTTCACCTTAAATATTTTGTGTTTTGTCCATGCTTACTGCATAAGTGTGGGTTGTTCCCAGAATATCAGTTTTACCATTTTATCTTGCAACCATTGTAACCTGTTAAGTCTGTAGTCAGCGCAGAATGCGTATGATATGATTGCATATCTTAAAATGTTTTCACATAATGCTTTATAGATTAGTATTTTTATTTGGGTTGGGTCAATATCTTTTAATCTGTATAGTTTGCTCGCTATTATCCTAAGCTTGGTATGTAGGTAGTTTGTATGGTCATTCCAACTACTTTGATCACATCGAAGTGAAGTTCGAGATAGCGTGTTGTTTTCACCTGTGTTATGGTTGTGGTTTTAGGTTCTGCGCTTTGTGTATAGGAGGATGAATGTTGGACAGTGAGATATTTAGTTCCTATAGGCAGGGTTTGGGGGTTTTTGAATATCATTAGCTTTGTTTTTCCAGGGTTTATATATATGCTGTTGTCGGTTAACCGGTTAGTGATTTGATTGATGTCGTGTTGCATATTTGTGTAAGCGATATTTGAGTTGTTGTGAATGGATACTATGGCCGAGTCGTCTGCGTACTGGAAGATTTTACTTTTTAAGGGAATATGGCTCATGTTGTGTGTGTATATGTTAAATAGAATGGGAGACAGAACAGCTCCTTGTGGTACTCCACAGGTTACATGTACCTCTTTGCTGTACGCGGATCCTATACGTGCGGTGTGCTTTGTTTTTCGCGTATGCTTTAAACCACTGGAGTAGACGACCTCCAATTCCGATATGCGTTAGTTTCGTTAACAAGGTTTTGTGTGTTAGTGTGTCAAATGCTTTTGTTAGGTCAATGAATACCATTAATGTTATTCTGTTTTTATCCAATGCTGCATTTATAAGGTCTGTGAAATCTTATCTTCCAGGAGTGTTGCTGTTCCTTTATTTTTTTTGAAAGCCATACTGTGTTTTGGGTATGATTTGAAAATTTTCAACATATGTGGAGAGTTTATGATGCACGATGCGATTACAGACAACTTGGCGATGGGTCTGTAATTACTTATAATGTTTCTTTTTCATGTTTGTGTATGGGTGTGATTAATGCAGTCTTTAGTGTTTCAGGTATGTGTCCCGTTTCGAAGATTTTATTTAACAGTTTTTGTATAACTGTAAGTAGGTCGGTTGAGTGTTTCTTGATGTCTTTTGGTCTGATTCCGTCTCTCCCCGGTCCTTTGTTAGGATTTATTTGTTGAATAATTGCCAGTGATAGTTCTTCTTTTGTTACTGTCGGGAACCACATCGACTGGGTTGCTCTTGGACCTAGTGGAGAATGTTCGTATGTGTGAGTAAAGGTTGTTTCTTGTAGTTTTTGGACAGAGTTCACGAAGTGCTGATTAAAGTTGTTTGTCAACTTGTTGAGGGATTTGGGGTCACAGGCAAAGCTGTGTTTTATTGTTTCTGAGGCAGTAGTTCTGTGTATATTGTCCAGCATTTCATTAATCAGGTGCCAGGTTTCCTTTATGTCATTCTGAGCTGTTGTTAATTTGTTGTTGTAATAGTTTCTTTTTGCCATTCTAATCTGTGTTAGCAGATTCCGTTTTCTTTTGTATTCAGCTTTTAAAGCGATATTGTTCGGTGACTTCTTAAGTTGTTTCCATAGAGCATCTTTTCTTTGTATGTCTGTTAATATGTTGTCTGTTATCCATGGATTTTGTTTCGTTTGGGGGCGTATTTTTATTTTTGTTAATGCTTTGTTATATATTTTGTTAAATGCAAGTTTAAGATTATTATATACAGCTTCAGCAGAGTCTAACGATGCTATCTGCATCCAGTCTGTTTTTCTGATTTCGTCGTTTACTATTGTTTCCTTTAGAATGCTATAATAACTGTAATGCTGTGAAATAAAGGTCTGCCAGTTTGCATGTTATGACGGCTGCTGTATGGCTGTTTGGATCCTGTATTGATATATGATCAATACAGGATGAGGTTGTATTTCCGACTACCTCTTCTCGTGTATACGACTGTATGGATGGGGTTATGTTATATGCCGATAAGAGGTCTAGGTATTATTCTGTGTTGTTATTTATGTTCCTTATGTTTATATTCATGTCTCCTATTATTATCAAGTATTCTGAAGCGGCTACTTGCGTGGCTGAAAACAATCTGTTTAGTTCTTCTAAGAATTCTGTGGTGCTTAAGTTAGGTGGTCTGTATATTACGTTTAATATCAAGTTTTTTTGTTTGATGTTTTTAATTTCGATGCATGTGTTTTCTGCATATTGTAATTTATAGTTTATTTCTGTTACTTTTAGTTTATGTTTGGTAAATATTATTATACCACCGCCTCGTTTTGTTTGTCTGTAGTGTTTGTATTGTTGGAAGTGTGGCATTTGGTTGGTGGATGCCTCTTCGTTTATCGTCTATATCTTCCTTCAGATAAGCTTGCAGGGTCAGCCAGTATTTTTGAATGTTTCTGTTGTTGATGTGGAGAATAGATAGTCCTTTTTTCGGGATTGTTACTTGTTTCCATTCTGTTATTGATTTCAGAATGTGGCAATTATCATGTTCCTGGGTGATTACGTCTGCTCGATGGTCTGCATTCATGTTGGTTGGTGTGCTGTTCCTTCTTTACGAGTTGTCAATATTCCTTTCAATGTGGCAGCCTGTTGAGGTCTTCTACGGTTTGGATTGGTTTTGTGTTTTGTGTCTTTCTAATGAATATTTTGCTGTCTCTTATCCATATCAACTGGTACTTTTTTTCTGTTTTTACTTTCCTTGCTTGGTAGAATTTCTGATAATATGGCGTAAAGTATTCGAACAAGTATATTGGGGTATTGTCACGGTCTCCTTTCAGATCCTTGACTGTTGGTTTTTTAATCCTGCTAGCTTTTATAAGTGTAGCTTTTGTTTTTTTGTTGAGCTGTTGGTGAGTCGCACTAAGACGGGAATTATTTTCTCTTTTCCTTTTTTGTGGTAACCGATGTACTGACTGGATGTCTTTTGATTCGATGGGAGAGCCAATTTTTTGGCTTAGTTGTATTACGGTGTCTCTTAGATGTTCCGTAGCAATTTCTAGGAGACTATCTATGAGGAGATCATTTTTGTACTGCTGTTGGTTTAAGAGTTCGCACTGTTGCTTTGAAGAGTTTAGTTCTTGTCGTAGTTCCGTTGTCTTTTTAATTAAATTATGCTGTCTTTCCGTTAGTGCTTTAACGCAGTTTTTAATTTCTCTAACTGTCTGTAATACCTCTTCTACCGAGTTATTACTAAATTTATAAATTCCTCATATTGATTGAATTTTTCTGTAATTTGTGCGGTATGTTTTTGAAATAGTTCTCCAACAAAATCGATTAAACAGTCTTCTAGGTTTTGTAATCTATTTTCAAGTAATGCATTTAAAGTTGGCTCACCTGGGTTTCTGTTGTTGTTTTCTTTGTTTTTAATTCCCTCTGCTGTTGATAGCTGTTTACAGCCTGCGGTTGTTTTCTTCATTAGCTGTTTCCCGCCTGCGGTCGAAGGCGGCATTCCTTCGTTGTCTCTGCAATGGAGACACTTCCACTCGTCACGATTCTTGTTTGATTTTCGCTGCCAAGCCTCTGACAATCCCGAACATAGAAAATGTATGTTTCTCTTGCAGTTCCTACATGTTATGTGGTTTTCTTCCCCCGTTAAATCTTCTTGGCATTTGTAGCACTTCATATTTCTTGTTTGATGATCTTGCTGTAATTTCTAATATGGCGACTTCCTTTGTTTTCTTCTCGCGTAGTTGACCAACATATACTTCGAACTTACTTATATACTTATAGTTTACTTATTACTTTACAGATACTTACAGTTTTTACATCAATATGTTCGTCTTGAAGGATGGAATTCACTGATAAACTTTAAATTTTAATTCACAAGAAAAAAAATCTGCTTTGCAACTTAAAAATATGGGAGCATCGAAATAGCGTGCTTGCGATCGCTTCATTTGTGACCGCAAATGCACATTAAGAAATGTGCAATGAACATATTAACATGAATAGCAAGACAGCATATGATGATGTGCAATAACATTTGCATTGATAATGTAGTTATATTTTAACATTTGCAATTTGTATTGTAAATTACTCAGCTATTATTAACATATCAAAAGTAAAATTATCGTTTTTTTTTAAGTTTAAAAGTAGTACATGCATTTATAGTATTTATTGCACAGTATTTACATATATACAGTTAATATATTTTATTTTCTGATTAGTACAAACAAACAGTGTAGCGTACATTTATTATTTAGATAAATGTATATACCAGTAGCAATAATAAGTTATTATTATTATTATTATTATTATTATTATTATTATTATTCACCCTCCTATACGCAAAGCGCTGAACCTAAAACCACAACCATCACACAGGTGAAAACAACACGCTATCTCGGACTTCACTTCGATGTGATCAAAGTTGGAATAGCCATATAAACTATCTTCACACCAAGAGTAGGATAATAGCAAGCAAACTATACCGATTAAAAGACATAGTCCCGACATACATAAAAATACTAATATATAAAGCATTATGTGAAAACATTTTAAGATACGCAATCACATCATATGCATTCTGCACAGACTACAGACTTAACAGGTTACAGTGGTTGCAAGATAAATGCTAAAACTGATATTCTGGGAACAACCCACATTTATGCAGGCAGCACAGAAAGAACACAAAATATTTAAGGTGAAACACTAATACCACTACACAGTCATGTTAAAACATTACTACAGCCCAACTTATAGAGTAACCAGAACGACATATCAGATAACAAGACCACAGTCAACAAACTACATAACATATAAGTACAACAATCAGCACGGCAAAGCCACCTGAAACTTCTACTTACCTGACATGATAAACAAATATCCGTTCGACGACAGAAATCTTGGGACATACAGAGAGCTGAAACAGGCGCTATGTAAATATTAGAGCGAGAATGAAAATTAGAGAAATTCCTGTTTCTCTTTATCTCGCCCCCCCCCACAAAACCTATGACAAACCCCTCTCAAAAAACACCACTACAAGGACACAAACAAACAAACACACCATATCCAAATCCAACTCTACTTGCAAAAAAAAAAAAAAAAAGTTAAACTATGTAATAGCAGTTGAAGCCTTCCAAGCACGTACCAACAAACAGTAAGATCAACACCTGGCTTACGATCACTGCAGAAACATAACCACGAAACCACCGCCATCTATTATCTTCCTCAGATAAGCTCTTTGGAGACATTTCTGATTTCTTCCTGGAAGCATTGAAGACAATGCTTCCAGGAAGAAATCAGAAATGTCTCCAAAATTATTATTATTATATTAGCTATTCACTAAAAACAAATTCTGTATAATCGTCACTGTTAATATTAGAACATGTGTTGTAAATGCATAATCCAGAGACATTATTAAATCGATTAATATTATCGAGTGTTATTAAAATTATTAACTGAAATCCAATGTAGAAATACTTTGTAAAATTATACTCAAGATAGCTATTGTACATATATGTGTAAATATTCTAGTAATGAATAAAAATATTATTTATTTAAAAAAATTACTATTATTATTATATAAGCCTAATAGGAGATATTAACGTAAATACTCTTGACCATGCTTCTTCAACCACTAACACATACTTTGATATACTAAGTCAGTACAACATGAACCCTACCATAAACTCCCAACAAGAGAAGAAATACTCAACAATTCACTAACAATCATGCCTTGACCATATCAAACTGGTTTCCATCGATACATATACCTCATAAATAATTAACACCAAAATCGCTGATCAGTTTGTCGCAGCTTCGTTTCATTACTTCTTTCATTGTCAGAAGATGGGAACAAATCTGTATCTAATCATTTATTATTTGTAGACTTGGGAACTGCAGAAAATCTTGCAATGCTCTGCTTGTAGAGCATTGCAAGACGAGATACGAGCATTTATCATTTCCTTTGCTTTAATAAGATTCATGTTGCTTCCCTGCAATTCGATCATTTAATTTGGTGAAAATATCGAAAAGATACGCACCGTCAACCTTTTCCTTTTTTGGAACATTGCACATGTTCTCATCACGTGAATTAAGAAATTCCAAAATACAGCATCATAGAGATCATTAAAGCTTCGCAGACCGTTTCCATTTGAGAGCCATCTAGCTTCAGTGTGAAGCAAAAGACGCTGAAATTCTTCATTTCATGGCAAAGTTCCCGAGGGTATTCAATGACTGGGTATTCTTGTTGATACTGAACTATTGTTGAGAGGAATTGACAACGTCATATTACTTTTACTGAGCCAATCATCTTATCTAAAACTTCATTTATAGCTGGTAAGATGAGAGCTTCCTCGATAGCATGTGGCTTTCCACGTTTGGCAATTAATTTTGAAAGTTTGTGAGACACAGCAAATTCCTTCTCTTGTTGGTTACTCTGTTTTGCAACCAACACTTCAAGACCAGGACAATTTTTAAATTTAGTCATTAATTCGCGAAAGTACTCCACATCCTTTTTTGTTTTATTTGTATGCTTTGTTCTTAAATGTTCAATTATTCTTGAAACCTTCATTCCTTCGATTGAGAAAATTTTTTCACATATTAAGTACATTGATAACTGCTAATTATTTGTAGACAGAATAACTCCATATTTTAAATATTCGCTTGAATATTGTCGACACTTTTTTTTCATTCATTTTAATAATTAAAAAAATTGCTACAGTGCTATACAATATCAGCGAAGTGCGTCACACGATACCACGGGCTAGATGTAAACTGCAAACCAGGGCAGATAAGAGTTAGGAAAAATAGAAGATAAAGCTTATAAAAGTAGTAGATTCTGCTAAAAATAGTCCAAATTAATTATTTTCAATGTAGAAAATTTAGACCAAAAAATAGCCCAGTTACTTAACTTTCAATGTAAGAATTCTAAAAAAATAAGTAGTGAATAAATTTGAACAGTGTTGCCAAACATACAATATAAATAGGAATGCTAGATTAACTACGGAATTTTTTGCTTTTATTATATTTGTAGTATTATAACGCTTAGGGGCCCCTCAGCGTCCTCTAACGCTTACCTCCCCCCCTTATGGTTCACAGCGTCCCCAGTTAAGAACCACTACTATAAACAAAAACCCTCGATAAAAACAAGTACGCTGTTCTATACTTCTTGACCTAACAAAGCTTTTGATACACTTGAACATGACATACTGTTGACCAAACTATACATAGTCGGAATAAGAGGAACGCCGCATACCTGGCTCAGGAATTATCTCTCAAACAGAACACAAGTAACAAAAATAGGCACACATTACAGCCAGGGTATACAAATAAAACACGGTGTCCCACAAGTTTTTCTTGTTTTATCTCATATGCATGTTATATTTTGCTGTATCTTGTTACGGTAAACGTTACTGAAATATTTTCTTGGTACTATCACTAAGATTATAGTAGTTATATATATGATTTTTTACGTTTATTGGCATCATGTCTTTTTGCTTGGAAGAATTTTGCAGCAATGGCGTGGAGTTTGGCAATAATAATAATGATAAGAAATATCAAATACATGACTGAGGAAAGTCGGCCTTTTTTGCCAAAGTTGGCAACTTTAAATGGCACTCTTCGCCTTTGAAAATGGGCAATCTGATAATAGTTCGTAACTTGGGACGTTGAGAATAAATGCTAGGTATTTTATTTAGTAGTATTAATTATTTTCTAATAAATTGTCGGTATTGAATATTTCTTAATAAATATTAATATCAAAAATTTATATGAAAATTTTAAATGACTCGTGTTTATTTAGGCCGCCACATTGCATCTGAATATTTTTGGTGATAATTTTGATCTTACGTTTCTTGGGAATATCAAACTTAACTACTCACAGCATCTCTAGAATGAATATGAATTGTCGTTCTGGAATATTTTGATAAACATATAGATAAACATTTTTATCTCATATACGTCAATATTTGCGCGCGATTCGCAAATGTTAATCACTATTACATTCGTTTTGACTACCATCTGTACTCAAGATATTCCGGGACTCTGATTACAGGGATTTTATTGGAATTTTTACAAAACATTTATCGATTTTGTTTCAATCGAACTGTTTGGAGGGCCACACTAAGACAAAAACCTTTGGAAATTACATAATGCAAATAACTACATTTTTACCTAAATGCAATGTATTAGAAGTGGAAATTAAAAGGTACACAAGGCGATGTCATGTCATGTGGAGTCAGGAGCAGACGAGTAACTGTTTGTCACTCGCTCCCGATTTATACACAAGTACCACGGTAGAGTTCTTTGAATAATGTAGAATTGTAGGCATTATAACTCTTCGAAAACAGTGGAAATTTCAACTCAATTGCATTTATTCTAAACAATTATAAGACCAGGACTGCAGCCATGTGAATAGGCTGCAGTCCTGGTCTGGTTGGCGGAATGGTTTGCATGTCTTCAAACAACAGGCTACAGGTTCGAATCCCTGTGGGCGTGGATATTTGTGATCGTCTTTAAGTGGGAGATGAATTTCTTCGTCCTGTGTGACACTACCGCCCAGCTTATCTGAGGAATGATTTAGTTTGTCTATAGAGCCGCGTTTCTGGATTATGTACAAAATAAATAAATAAAAGTAAAATAGAATAGCATCCCTGGCTCACCTACACTACAATCTGTTGTTAATCCACTTCTAAGTTCAGAACTGTTCACTTATAGATTTTTTTTTTGTTCGTTATAATTCTGCGCTATTAGCAAAGCGACCTGGAATTGTTTTTATTAGTGAAAGAATCCTGATGATGAGTAAGGAAAGAATCCTAATGAGTAGTAATGGTGCTAGATTGATGAAAAGTAACACATTTTGGAATAAAGATAACAAATTTGTTGTTTTGTTTTTCCATTTTAATTGCAAAACTAGGGAAAACAGAATTTTTATCTACAGTACATGTCCTAGAAATGATTCTAGTCTAATTATAGTGAGAACAAACGGCCGCTATGAAGAATGTAATTACGAAATGTGCCTTTTTTATGAGTGTCTGTTATCATTTTCCATTTCTTTACTTGTTTATATAACATATGTAGAAGCATCAGGAAGTATTTTTGTTATTATTTACACTCTCTTTGAATAAAGTGTTTACTTTTCTTATGTTAATTGAAAAAAAGAAAAACAAAAGAGCAAATAGTATTCGCTTTTTAATGTTTGTTTTTCAATGTCTGCTTACAGTGAAAACCAGTACGATGCATTATTTAGGATATCAGTTTCATGCATGATAGGCCTTAGCGATCATATTGAATGAAATATTTCTTACTCGAAATTGCTGAAAGGGCTGATGTATTGCATTATTCTTTTATATGGCTCAACGGGTGCACGTGCAGATTTCTCTTCTGTGCTTTCAATACGTTACAGCAGCATTCATAGAAAGCCTGTAAGTAAAATCGATTTTTTTCGTACTTTTTTTTTTCTTTTGTAACTTGATTTTTGTCAATCCTCATTTTCAAAAGTGAAGCATGCGTGTGTGTTGGAGGACTTAAAATCAGGTTTTATTTTTTAGCATTAAAATTTAATATAATATGGATGTTTTTATATTTGAATTTACTGTTGACCATTTCTTGGTACGTGTGTGAGCGATAACAAAAGAAGGATATCTGTGTTCATCCGTATATGAGCTGAATAGAAGTTGTGTGCCCATTCGGTTTATCCTAAGTTGCCATTTTTTGAAGTATGTTACTATAAAGTGCCAGTGATATTTTTGCATTCAAATAACTTCATGTTATGTAGCACTCAAGAAACTCTGTCTTTTAATGGACACAGTTGGATGACATATTAAGAGTACCTAATATGTCATGAAAAAAGTCTAATTTATTTGTTATTTTTATATAACTAACCTAAATAGCTTCATTAAAGATCATAAATCAGCTTAAATGATCAGCAATATAGGGCCTGGCACACAAAGAAGTAATATTTCGATTCCAAGTAAATATTAGGAAGACTATTGTGCTGAGTCTCCCAACTTAACTATTGGAAGGGTGTGGGCACTAACATTTTTTAAGAACTAAAATGCCGACCCAAAATGTAACTCGAGGTAGCGACTACCTTCTCTCTTTTTTAAGACAAAAATAACTGTTTTTTTCTTGAATCAAATTAATGAGTATCGTTTCGCTCTCAAACACAGCAACAACAACAAAAAAAAAAATGATGTTCACCTTTGCGCTGCACCACTGCGAACATTCTATATTATTTGTTTCCTTTCTCTAGAAGTTGTATATGATGCTTATTAGAGATTAACTAGAATTTTACCAGTACTGGTTTATTATTGTACATTTGAGAACGTTGTTAACTGTATTGCTGTGTGAGCTGTTGACTTTATAAGATATGTCGGAAAAACGAAGTGCTTTTTTTTTTTCAAAGACTATGTCCTGCTTTCTTTATAGAAACTAAAAAATATAAAAAATGAATAAATCACATAAATAGGCATTTACATTAACCAAGCAATCAACTCTGCTTCAGTGGTTATCTGTACCAGTACATCTCAGCAGTCTTGACTTTCTGAAGCAATGTGAGTGACTGGTAAATGATGGTTACTGAGTGTCACGTAAAACCATACTTGACTGTTTTTCGACGACAAATGAATTTGATCTAAATAGCTGCACTCCACAATTTATTGATTTATTTTTTTATTTATTTACCAGGTAAGAAATGACATCATCCAGCAAAAATTGCTTCTCAAGTATTGTTTGCAAAAATAATACCGCCTATCGTGAACACGCATACATTGAAGCCACTGAAAAATGAAGGAAATTATTTATCATCCAAAACATTTGCTTTAATTAATATAATATATAAAAGTGAACTACCGGTTTATTTTTATTTATTAGTTAACCAGGTACTTGATTAAGTACCTGGATGAAGTCTTTGAGAGTGATATCGTCTATTAAGTTGATTGTCATATTTCTGTATGGTTGAAAATAATAATAATGCATGTATGGGGGAAGAAATGTAACATTCTGCTACTGGTGAGCATATGAAGAAGGACATCATGATGCAGTCGAAGTATATTTTAAAATTCATAAAAATACTAGAAAGAATTTATAATACCTACTCAATACAAATAGCAGCTAGTTATTGATTTATCCAGGTGAGTTCAATATATAGTAATGTGAATATTATCTTGTGTCATTTCTGGAAAATTTAAAGGAAACCTTGTGTGTTTTGTGCTTATTTCTTCTTATTATTATTTGTAATGACATGGAAGAAGGTAGGAAATGTAAGCTCTTTGACACCTTGAGACCCAGGGTACAGTGGGTTGAGAAGTCCCACATAACTATGAAACACCATATCAGGATGCTTCTTAGCAACAAAGTTCTCGCTGGCAATAGTGGCATATGCGAGGGTGGTCTAAAAAGTTCTCGGCATCGACCATAGATGGCAATACTATCGGAAATATTTTTTTTTCTAAATTGGTACATTTGGCATAAGCATCCATGTGAAATTGCAAGTGATTATATCAAGTAGTTTGTTTTATACAGCTGTCTGAAGCAAAAGTGTTGTCTGTGTCTGTCCCTTGAAATGGATAAAATTGAGTATCGTGCGGTTATAAAATTCTTTGTGAAAGAAGGTTTAACGCCAAAAGAAATTCATTCGAAGTTCATAAAAGTTTATGGGCACTCTTCCCCTTCGTTTTCGACAATTAAGAAATGGGCTGCCGAGTTTAAACGTGGCCCTGCTAGCCTTGAAGATGATCCACGTGAAGGACGTCCAAAAAGTGTAACAACACCAGAAATCATTGATCAAGTGCACGATATGGTATTGGATGACCGGCAAGTCAAAGTGCGTGAAATTGCTGAGACTATAGGCATCAAACGAACGTGTAGGATATATTTTGCATGAAGAATTACATATGAAACAGCTTTGCGCAAGATGAGTACCACGCTTGCTCATAGCAGATCAAAAACGCACTCGCATGAAAATCTCTGAACAGTGCTTGGAGCGTTTTAATAAGAATAAATCTGATTTTATGCGTCGATTTATTACTATGGATGAGACTTGGATTCACCATTACACACCAGAATGCAAACAGCAGTCAAAACAGTGGACAGAAGCCGGTTGTTCAGCGCCAAAGAAGATAAAGTCGGTTCCTTCAGCAGGAAAGGTCATGGCATCGATGTTTTGGGATGCTAAAAGCATTTTGTTTATTAATTATCTTGAAAAGGGTAAAATAATAACCGGGGAATATTATTACGATCGGTTAACCAGACTAGACGGAACAATTCGTGAGAAAAGACCCGGTTTGCAGATTCATCTTTCATCAGGACAATGCACCTGCCCACAAAAGTGTTTTGGCAATGGGAAAATTAAGGGATCTGCACTATGAATTGTTGAAAATTCACATTCCCCAGATTTGGCTCCCTCTGACTTCTATCTCTTCCCAAAACTAAAACTCTTCCTCGCTGGTCAGCGTTTTGTTTTTCTTCGAATTAAGAGGTGATTGCAGCTGTAGAGGGGTATTTTGCAGATCTTACTGAGAACCACTATAAGGACGGAATAATGGCGCTGGAGCATTGCTGGAATAAATGTATTAGTCTTAAGTGAGAGTATGTTGAAAAATAAAAATAATTTTGAAATTATAAATTTGTTTTTTCATTGTTATGCCGAGAACCTTTCAGACCACCTTCGTATATTTATAGGAAGAAAAAGATTATGAGAAGTTAGTTCGGAAAGTTTGGAATTAAACCGTGTGTGGATGTTGACCAGTGCCTGTCATATTCTTACTTGATTAAGTACCTGGATTGAGTCTTTGAGAGTAAGATCGTCTATTAAGTTAATTGCCCTTTTTCTGTATATCGAGAATTCTAAGGAGGCGCTTCGGGTGCACCATCCCGAATATGAGAACAATGTTCTAAGGTTGAGAGGATGTGGGATTTAAGTATGGTAAGATCACTATTTAAACTACTATTATAAACTATGAGGAGATCAGTGTTTAAGCTACTAATATAAACCGCAATAATAATATATTAAACGTTGATCTTCCCACCATTCTCAAGTTTTAAGATATTATGTGCTAATGGTTAAGCTATTAGTATATTGCATTATTAACATACTCCTCGAAATTATATATTGGGTAATTCTGTATGATTACAATTTAGCTTGAAAGCTTTTTGAAAGATTGATTTTTAGCTTCACACGAAGTTGACGTAACTAAACTAAAATAGATTAATATCTGCTGCTATTCATGCTACGTTCCTGATAAGTTTTTCTTTTATATATGAATCGTATTATTCCACATGTTAGCTTCAGTCACTGTAGTGTCGCTAATTTTTCTCCCCTGCGAAAGGCAGTGGAGCCTACTGTATCTTAGGACAGTTCAACGCCGCCTTTCATTGGGAACTCCATGACTCCGAAAACTGGTATTTTTAGCACCTGTGGTACAAGCGCGACCTAATTCGTGCTATCCTATTTTCTGCGTCTCCCACTTTCTTTATTGTTCATGATTACTGCATTTATGTAACCTAAACTCAACCACATTCATTTTTCCTGAGACTTTTTTTTACAGAAAATCTGCGAGGTGTCCAAACGATTTATTTGTATGCTCGTTCATCCATTTAATGGAATGTTTTCATTCCATTTAATGCAGAACCTTTGCTAATTCCATAAAGAAGAAAAGTTTTTGTATTTAGCACGTTGTATCTTGTTAACCATTGCATGATCTAAGCTGACATGTTTAACTTATAAGATTACTTTAAAATTATATGAAGCCATTAACACTGAAGTTTCATTATATTAATAAAATAAGGGGAGGACTTCAAACTTCAGATACGAATGATATATCACACAATTTCCGAACTAGAATCAAATTGAAATTAAAATTAGCATTTAAACCGTTCTTCCAATTAAAATGTCAAAAATGTTTAAGACAAAGATTATCGTTGAAAGACTATCCTTAAAAAATCTGCTTTCTGCAACATATATCATAAAATTATGCACTACGTTTCAAGACAGTAGAGAGGAAAACACACCATTGCTACTAAACTTACAACTATCTACAAATAAGCGATATCGAAAAAAATCCCTTAGCAAGATTACTTATCGGTGGCATAAGAAAGTCAGTGCATTTGAAACCTTTTTGGAAATTGAAAGGAGAGAATAATCTTAAAAGTTTTACTAGTTACGAAAAATTGTTGTTGTCTTAACATATCAAACATTTAAGAAAAATTAATTACAAGAACAAAATAAACTCATTTTAAAAGATTCTATTTCTAGATTTCACAGATGAAATCTAGAAATAAGAGAAATCGATTAATTAAATTAAATTAAATCGAGAGAGTCCTAATATATTTCAAGTAATAATAATCGATAAATCACAGAGTGAAACTACGGAACAAAGTAGCATTTAAATCATACGCCTATTGCATCTTAGTCGGCTCGGTGAACTGGGATTTCCTTCAGTTATTTCATTTTATGGTTGTGATTCGTATCACAGGCATGAAATGAAATAACGTTATGCACTATATCGTTTTTTTTTATTATTTGATACAAATATTGGTGCCGTGGAGTGGTATATGACTTTCATCACCCACTGAAACACCACTGTCACCTTGCTTGTTAGAGATTTGAAGTGACTGCCATATTTGTTCTCTACAGTAGAATTTCCGGCCATTTGTGCTATAGAGCATGGATGCGCGACATACCAAGCACACTGTGAAAACCGCGAAACTCTCCCATTCGAAATTACAGTAGTAAAGCAAATTATATTATTGTTTAATCCGTCATCCAAGTGTAAGCAAACGAAGATTGTGCGTGAAGTATCTCCACGACTGGGCTACTTGTGTATTGAGGCTGTTGACTTCACAGCCTCCATATACATTGTTCCGCGTTTTCAATTGCCTAAGTATCCTATAGCGCAAAACACACTTCATTTCGTACGTGTTGCCACGCATATACACGTCCAGACCGGACCGGACTTTCTGCGGATTTCATTACTTCAGTATCGTCAGGATTCCAAAAATTGATCAGTGACCTAAAACTTTAACAAAAACTCTAAAAATCTTAGTGACCGCTCTGTCCAGAGAACAGGGGATATTATCATGGCAGGCAAACATTATAAATATCATCATTTGGCGCTAGATCTAAAAAGACTTGTATGTTTTCCATATCCAAGGAGTGAAAAAGATGTATCATCTTATTATTAAATATTCTAGACCATAGTAAGGTATAGAATATTTAACAAAAACTCTTTTTTCATGTATTTACAAATTAAAGTATACTTGACAAGAAAGTATATTCTTGTTTAATCCTTTATCCAAGTGTAAACAAACAAAGATTGCTCATGAATTATCTTCATGACTAGACTACTTGTATATAAAGGCTGTTAGCTACCTTTCTGATGTATATATTGATGCGCATTATTGTAAGGGACTATATGGAAAATATATGACTTTAACATGAATTCAATCAAATTTAATTCAGTCTTTCACCGGCTAACTCGGTTAGTTCGTCTCATATAGGAGTGGCAGGGTTTTCCTCCCAGAAACTCGGGTTTTTCCTCTCGCATCCAGGAAAATCCGCAAGAAAAACATACGCAATTTACAGACAAAAGATTACAACCAATCGTAATATATTGGTTTCATAAGATGGTGCTGATTGCCCATGTGGACATTCCAGACGTTTATTTTAATATCATACGCTAAATGATACTTGGATAACGGAATAAAGAAGAATATAATTTCCTGTGAAGTATAATTTACCTTATAACTAACCAAGTGAAAAAAAAAAATTTCTGCAGCTATTTCTGATACAGTAGAGTTAAGTAATTCCGTTCCTCAAGCCTTTACTATAGTGCACGAAGCCTAGCCCGATAGCCTTAGACTTGCCAGCCAGATAGATATCTCGTTGTCCGGAAGGAGTCAGGTTTGCAGGGGGGGGAGGGGGAGAACAGGCAGATATCATACAATGATCAGGAGATGGGCATCACTGGCATGGATAACACGTTCACGAGTCTTTCGGACTCATTATATTCCCCTACTCTTTAATTAACTCTTCGGCATGGCCAGATATAAAAATGTCTCGCAAATCATTGCAATGCCACTGCGTATAAAAACCAACAAAGTACCAAAAATCTAAAAAAACTCAACATACATTGTTTTTTTTTATGTCTGATCCATACAAAAAGTATCACGATGGGGATGGTACATCATTGCCATTTATGAGCAAGTGTGTAAGAAGAAGAAGAAATAATCTGTTGACTTGTTTTTCAAACACTGTAGTCTTTGGTGGAATGAAAATGGTGGAAAAGAAGCTTGTTCGGAGCTGGACTGTAAATGAATTTTGATCAGCAGCAGTCCTTGTTCTTATAATGTTTGAGGAAAGTGAAGGAATGATGGTGGCTAGGTTGTTCAGAGCATTGTTTATGAAAGAAAGGAATTGGAGTGTGTCTGTTCGAGAGAGAGACATTATTCTGTACATTATCATGGGGAGTGTCCTGTTTTCAATCAAGCAAGCGTAGAGATGCTTCTGTTCACCACTCCAAATGTGTAATCAGTATTGTTACATGGTTTGGCAGATTTGTGATTTATACAGTGTTAGCAGTTGTATAAGTGAGAACGATTGCTGTGAGTAGAAAAGTACAATCGGGTTTTTTGGCGCTGCAGAAGATATTTCGTGGCAAGAAAAGCCCAATTTTATTTGCCCAATAAGAGACACTATGTTCTGATCATGTCACTTTCCGTTATTTATTTAGAGTAATGGGAAGTGACCTAAGAACTTACTTAAGAAATTACACAAACAATTACACCATCACCCTTCTCAACAATATGGCATTTTAAAAACGCTAACCCACAGAGCGAGAGCAATCTGTTCCAATGACAATGCTCTTGCTGCTGAACTGGCTCACTTACGCCACACCTTCTTGGTCAATGGCTATAATCCCCATAAGATAAACAAAATACTAAACGCCCCTAAGAAACCCCTCCCACTGTCCACAACATAGAACTACAACAAAACAGTCACCATCCCATACATTAAAGGCACATCCGAAAAGATTGCAAGAATTCTTAATAAACATGAACTACGCACCACATTCAGACCGTGTGGCAAATTAGCAACCCTTATCCGCTCACCCAAGGACAGCATTCCCCCTCTATCACATCCAGTCTACGGAGTACCCTGCCTACTACGGTCAAACAGGAAGAACTGTGAACATCCGCATCAGCGAACACAAAAGATACGTCCGGCATTATCACTATGGCAAGTCGGACCTAGCAGACCATGCTCTGAATACTCCTGCACAAAAGGATCAACTGGAAGAACCCAAAAGTACTGCACAGAAGCTCTTACAAGTCGGAGAGATTGTTCTTAGAGGCAACAGAAGCCCTGAAACACACTCGAAATCTAAACAAATATGGCTTTATAAATTTGCCTACAATCTGGGACAGTCATCTTAAGAAAAAACTAGTACCGGTTTTATCTCTGTTTAGGACTCTAGTCTTATGTGATAGCTGCATTTTTTTTTCAGATAGAGGGCACCAAAATCAGGACTCTAGTCTTTGTGTTGCTGTTACAATTTTGTTTATCTAGTCCGTTGATTACACCATGTTGTTATAGTCTCACGTATTGTAACAAACTGTGTTTTGTGCTCTGAAGATGCGGGCTATATCACCAGCGAAATATCAGCAATAAGTTAATAAATTAATTATTTACTTATTTTTCTGTGTTCTATTATATACCGTTAAGATATAAACAACATGTACGACGAACACATAAGTCTGTCCACTCGTTTATTGTTGCTAACTGTTCACTCCAGTCTGTGGCCTCCAGTCTTTGATTAAGTGTTTTATTTCTAACCCAGCTCTCTGATACATACGTTATAACTGATTGGAACACTTTATCGTATACAGATAATTTGGTGTTTTGAGTAAATTCTCTCATATTCCATATACTTTTTTCAGCTGACTTCCTACCATACCCTTTACTAATTCGGTTTTCTATTTCCATATTTAATTTACCATCTTCACTAATAATTGTGCCTTAATAGCTAAAATGTTTCAATTGCTCTATTAGATCTCCATTCAGGATGCAGTGGGTGTTTTCGATATTTCTGTCTATTTTCATTGTCTTTGTGTTTTTATTGCTGATTTTCATACCAAATTTATTACAGCTGTTATTCAGTTTAGTTAGGGAATTGTAGAGACTTGAAGTGGATTTGTTTAGTAGTATAACATCATCTGCGTAGAGCAAAGAGGTAAATTGGATATCTCCGATATCGTGTTATATTCTCACGATTTCTCAACTATTTGTCTTAAAGTGAAAATCTGATCTTCACAACCTCTATTTGGCCTGAACCCATCTTGTTCTTCTCCAAGTTTCTCTTCCACAATCTTTCTCAACCTCTTTTCAAGTATGCTTGCATATCTCTTACCTGGAACATTTAGTACAGTAATTCCTATGTAATTCTCACATTCAGTTGTATTCTCTTTTTTATAGATGAGTACTATTGAGAGTTCTACTCTAGTCATCAGAAATTCGGCTCTCTGACCAGGCCTTCTGCATTATACAGTGTAGCCACTGGAAAACCGTTACATCTCCATATTTGAGCATTTCTTGTTGAATATCATCTACTCCAGTTGCATTCCCACATTTCAGGTGCTTAATGACTTTTCTACTTCAGGTATTGACTGTGTTCCTGATTGCATTCCTGTTGAGTGTTTCACTGCTTGCTTCATTAGAAATATTTCAAAATAATTAATCCAGATATCTAGACTAACTTTATCTTTAATTTTTATGTCACCTTTACGATTACTGATTCCTTTTACGAGTAATATTTTCCCCATTTGTAAGCTTTTTCAATAGCCTCGAGAATATTTTGCCAGGTTCCTGATATTTCTCTTCTATGTTCATACCAAATTATTCCCATGATTTTTGTTTAGATAGTTTTGCACAGTGCTTTACTTTTTTACATTTGTTATCATATTCTTCAAGAGCTCAAGCTGATTTACTTGTCAGAAATTCGGTATGCTTTCTTCTTTTCATTGACTAACTCTAACTTCCTGAGTTCAGCAAGGATAGAAAAATCAGAAATCCATGATGACACCCTCACCACAAGGCTCTCTAGTGAATTAATCAATGTTTTCTTCAGGGTCTGCCACCGAATCTCTAAGGTTTGACTGTTTTCAAACTCTTTCATTTTTTTAATTTTTTTCTTGAATAACGTTTGTATATTTGAGTCCACAGTTCATCTCTGACTTTTGCTCAACTTTGATTCGTTTCAAAACTTTATTATATACTCCTCTTTCTTATATGAAATTCATTAGTAAAAGCTGCAGTTAGTACCACTTTTAATTAAAACTACAACTTGGTTAAAAGTGGTACTATGCATTTGTTGAGTGGAGTGTTTCGTTAGTAATGATTGACATTCAGTTCTAAAGGCGATGTTATATGAACAGACTATCAGAGATGAGTTGCATTTAATATACATAATGCTTATAAATTAGTATTACAATTTAAGCACAATTAATAAAAAACAGAGTACATATATCTTGGTTGGAGAGTGAAGGTGTTTCTTATTTTTTCCCCATATTCATATTCAAGTTATCACATACTACCATCGTAAACGCTCTAACTGTCGAAGCCAAAATGGCAATTTATTGGAACGGCGCAAGTTCATTCGGTATGTTTTTTTGATTAGAAGAAGCTGTGGTATGCAAGTTAAGAGAAACATTCGTTATCAATATGATAAGGATTTATTAGTGGCGAAAGAATTTGGTTTCGACAGGGGCTTGTGTCCGTCCTAAAAAAAAGTAGGCCATTTTTGAGGATAGAGTGGACCAGTTTTTAGAAAAGTTCTGCACAGAGTCATCTCAACACTATGGAAAGTGTTACAAATACGATTAATCTAAATCTATATAAATTTAGATTATTAAAATCATTACAGATACTAATGTAAAGCATCATCATGCATTTCTTGATGAGATCTTGCAGCAGAATAAAATTATGGATTGATTACTCGAGGCTGTTATTGTAGTAAAGAATGCATATTTCATGTCAATTTATATTTGGGGAAATGAATATTCTCATATACATGACATTCAATTAAGGACGATTATATGGTCTTCACATTCCAAATTTTTATTTTTAGTTTATTTATCTGTTTTAATTTTGTGCCACGAAAATAAAAATGCGTGTGGCTTCCTTTTCGTAAAGAAAAATATTACCGATATTGTGTAGCTGAACATTCTCCAGAATTTTCTCATCCCCACAAATTGATGAAGGTTGTCAAGACGTTATCATTAAGATTGTGCTCTTTCTCTTATGTATTCTGATGTGTATCAGCGCCTGTTCCCCTCATTACAGATGGAGTGGAGTGATGTGGTCGAACTAGTCCGATTTGGTGGGTACCTTTTTTCTAGAGTTAACTCAGCTAGACTTGTGCTTATTTGTAAAAGATGAAGCGTACGTGACACTTAATGATCATGATGATGTGAGAGCAAGAATCACAGGCGTAATTGTAGAAGTTTGCCTGGAATGAAATTTACTTTCCGTGGTGTTACATAAATGCGCATTTTATTTTTATGTAATTCATATCAGTAGGCTTATCAATCAATAGGCATCAAAAGTTCCCGTAAAGTTACTTTATAAACAATGTTTATTTTTGTTAACCAATTGTGTATGGGTGTTTTTAAATTCCGACGAATCAGAGAAGCTAGAGAAGCTACAGTTTTAAGTATGATATTATTAAAATGGGAGCATCATTTTTTACGATTAAAAGCCACATACGGTTCGCAAGCTACGAGTTTATTTCTAAATGTGTGTGTGTGTGTGTGTGTGTGTGTGTGTGTGTGTGTGTGTGTGTGTGTGTGTGTGTGTGTGTGTGTGTGTGTGTGTGTGTGTGTGTGTGTGTGTGTGTGTGTGTGTGTGTGTGTGTTCGTGCTTGCGCCCGCGCCTGTTAATCTCAAACTTTATGTTTGTTGTCTGTGCGTTTATAATAAGGATCCAGCTTTTAATAATATTGAGTTAATTAATCAATCTTAAACTCGAATATCTTTAAAATGAGCAAATATACACAGTCCAGTCCAAATATTATGACCACTACCCTAATAGTTCATAGGCCATGCGCTTGCTGTTAGAACCCGCTACTGGCAGTTACATAGACTATAAGACTTCTGAACGTTGCAGGCGGTAAGCTGTACCATATCGTCAGTATCGCTCTCCGTAGATCTGTAAGTGTTCGATATAAAGGATTCAAACACTGTATCTCTCGATCCTACAGGATTCAATGATGTTCTATAATATTCAGTTCGGGAGAAATTCTGGCGAATTCAGCGGTCGTGGTAAGTAATACCTGGAAATCGTTGACATGATCGGTGATCACTCTCGAACGATACTGGCAACGTGGCACGCCACATTATCTTGCTAGAACAAACTTGTGTCATCTGAGAAGACAATCACGACGAAGAGTGTACCTGATTAGCCCCATTGGATAGATGCTTTGTAGTATTCATACTAAGATATGTCTGCGGGTTTCGTTGGGAGGAATCGAAGAGATTCCCAGGATAAAATCTTTCGTGGTATCAGCGTGATTTCCATGTGCAGGTTTTCACGTAGCAACCATCCAAATAGCTTGTCCGCGCGGTTAGCCCAGTGGTTATGTGCTTTCCAACCATATGCTTGGGAAAGGAGTGTCATGGGTTCGATTCTCATCGCCGACGTGAGGAGCTTAAGGATCTTTCTCAGACATGGCCACGTTAGCCCGTCTTGGGCGTGGACAGTAGGGTTTATCTGGGGTTTTTCATCTCGCAAGCAGGGGCAAACCGGCTCCGTGAACACACGGATTACAATCAGGAATACTTAAGACCCAGCCTGATAGGCCTGATTCGTCAGCTTTGCCAGTCCCGAGCCCGGATAAAATTTGGGAGGATTGAGATGGTGCCATACTTCCCCGTAAAAGGGACCTCACGGCCGTTATATCCGGCCGAATAAATAAATAAGCTGGAAACGAGATTAATCAGAAAAGGACTGTTTTTCAGTCTTTAGCTCGACCAAGGGAAGGAAACACACACACACACACACACACACACACACACATATAGATATATATTGGTCGTATTTTAAATTTATTTTTCTTCCTCAGATCTCTCTCGCACTGCCATTTTTGAAATAACTTTTTACTTTTATCTCTTATATGTTCCATCCCGCAGCTACTCAAATGTGATGTTTTCCTAATATCCAGCCCATCTAGCGCTACTAGTGGTTTCAGGTCCAATCACTATTTTTATTCAGAATAACCATAAAATACACTACGAATATCGGCAATTACTGAAAAGAATAAATGTAATAAAATTTGTGTGGACACAATTGAGGAAAAACGTTTTCTTGTTAATAATAAACAGTTTATTATCTTTTTCATACATTGAAAATTTGCTGTTCACTTAACAGCTATGATGATGTGATAAAAAAAAATAGCAAGGCACAAAAGTTTACTAAAGTAACTCTCACCAACAGAACCAACAGCAAAATAAGTGAAAAGTATACAGTTATTTCTTTTCATATCCGAGTTGAGCGTTGATGTGCCTTCACGGAAACTGATATTCTTAAATTTGTCCATCAGTAAATTTGCTTTGACTTTCCGATAAAATATGAAATGAGTATGTATACTGACCATCTTACCGCCAATAATGATCATTGCTTTACATAAAGAATAGAACTCGTAATTTTTTTCCACATACCTTCTTTAGCATTATACTAGGTGGCTAAACTTACTGGCAAAAGAACATCGAATATTTGGCCACAGCATATCTTTGGGTAAAACCTAAGGACATATACCAGTTAACAAACAGAATATTGTCTCTAAAATAAAGCGCTGATTTAAAAGGTTGCCATTTGTCTATTTTAAATGTAATCGTACCATGTGAAAGCTAAAAGCCCTTCCCCATAGTAAAAGCAGGTAACACTTTGCAAACACAAAGTGATTTCCTCGTAATCATGCAGGCTGCCGTTGAAGTGAGGGATATAAATGACTTAATTTAATGCATTAAATGTAACACGTGTAATATACAATGAGTTGGTGTCGCATTTCCATTCATTCTTCTGATGCTACATCTGCTTTATCACACAATATATTTGTCACATTCGCACAGTAGATGACTAAATGCAACAACAGAAAATGCTTTTTAATGCAAACACATTAACTTTCTGGTTTGGATACCAATGTAAGTTGTAGAGTATATGGTATTGATCCTGAGGACAACAGATATTACCTATCCTTGTGTTAAATTCTTTCGACTGAACAATACATTCTCGAGTAAATCTGTCGAAAGAAGAGAGATATCATTAAGAGGTCTTACAATTCCGTACATCAGGTTAAGCTCTCGTTAATATACAGCCACTGACATCACTATCATCTGAGTCCCATTGTAAATATGAAACTAAAAAAAATTCCCTGATTTATCAACCTGGAAATCAACTAGTAACAAGTTGTCCTTCTCAACGGAATAAGAATCAACAATAATATAACGTTTGAGCTTATATAGGCCTTTAGGTAGATAAACCTCAATGATTTTTTACTTCGTTCTGTTTCCTGTGGGTAATAACGCCATTTGATGCACCATTCGACCAAGATGCTTTTCCATTTTGAACTACACCGTTCCTGCCATTACTTATTCCATTCTTCATATGACCATTACTGACACCATTTACTTTTACCTCTTCCTGTATTTGTTCTTTCTTTTGCGCTCCAATATAAGCTTTTCTATAGAAATTATAGAACATTATCCAGAATAGGACAGCATGACCCATAACGGCATAAGCGAATCCTGAATGGTATTCACACCAATCTAGAAACAATGGGAGCATGGCATGGAAGAACGCGATCACAAACTGAGTCTGAAATGAAATATCAAATTATTAAATAACATATTTATTGGTACATAGGCAATTTAATGAAAATTATTTCAACAACAGCAACAACTACAGTACTGACCAAAGTTATTGGAAAAAAGAACTTAAAATATTTGACTACAGATGTTGCCTGGGCGAAGCTTTGAAATTAAAATGATGTGCAGTGAAAATTACAGATTCTCTCCAGTCGTAAGCTTATAAAAATTCTCACAAATGCAATGTGTAGTTTGTAAATTAACTGAAAAAAAGAAGAAAAACCACAAAGTTCTGTGTATAATTTAGCATTTTATAATTCGTTTCAACTGGCAGAGCGCTGAAACGCCATGAAAATTTAATATAGTATTTATAGCTTAATTATAATATGCACAACTTAATTTATATTAACGTAATATACGCAACTTAATTTATATTATTTTATTCGATTTACTTCTACGAAATTTAATGAATTAATGATTTATGATGTCTTACCTTTGCGAGCAAAAGCAAATAAGTAGAGATCCTTGTATTATCTTATCGCAAAATAAGTAAAATAGTATTAGATTGGTTCGTCCGTCCGTACGCATATCACATCTTCAACATCTGAATAGATTTACGTTAAATTTGTGTTTGTAATCTCTAATACTAATTCCAGTGATTTAATTTTGATTTACATTGTAGAATTATTTCAGTGAAAAATAAGGCAAAACTATTCGAAATGGTGCAAGCGTTTGTTCCGAAAAACGTAACGAAATAAACTGTACAGTACATAAGCCAGACGATAAGTTCATTTGCTATAATACCGAATAAGGCCACCATAAGAATGTTATGGTTAATAAAATTTTTATTACTGTTTCAGATTTTTCCTATACTTGTTTTCTTTACTTCAAAATAACTCCATTATTAAGTGCAATTATATAGTTCCATGTTCGTTTCAGGAAAGTACCAACGAAATGAGATTTGGACATTATTCATCACATTTTATGTGCAGTATGTAAAGATCTTTCCCCGTTTAAGAAATAAATACTTTGATGAGAAGTTCTTTCAGCAGAAAGTTATTACTGTGATTTCCATAATTTTTGCTATTCGATGGTTGTGAGGAAAGAGTTACTCGTACATGGCGAATGTTAAAACAGCCACACGAGTTTAATGCCCTCTGCGATTCCCGGTAACATTGACTGTCTGACGGGAAGTGCATGATCAGTCATGATAAATCTGCCAGACAGGTTTGGTACAAAAGGATCCTTCTCCAAAAGAAAAAAAAAAAAAACACGCAAGTATAATACCATCATATTACACGCCAGATATTCAATTGTTTTAAACGCGATATTGGCTGGGGGTGTCATGGTTTGACGCTTTTTTTTTCCACTCGTTGCTAAAAGGATTAAATCATAAGAACCTCTTGAAAAACATGTAGAGAACTTTGTATTTTTACTATTTTTTATGTCAATTCCACCAGTAAAAGGATGAAACGCATAGAACATTTAGTAAATGAAGGAGTATAGATTTGATTTTATGTGAATTTTACAAGACAGGTGTTATTTAAAGAGTAATTAAGTACTATGACATTGCATTATAACATCGTTCTTAGATAACGATAACTGCTATTTGAATTTTCCATAATCAGCTAAGAGTTGAATCATTGAAATGTTTTAAGCTCCTTCTAGAATTCCAACATCAACGGAAATTTTTCTAAATCATTCTATTAATGGGATCGGTTTTATTGTCAGTTGATCACTAGCCACCAGTTATTTTCCTCCGGGATAGCCAGGATCGCAATTTCAAAAATAAATTAATTAATTAAAATAAATAAATTAAAATAAATTAAAATACAAAATTAGTATTAATATAAGAACATTGAATTTCATTAAGGCTCCATTTGGATTCGACTTTTCATGTCGTATTTGTATTTGTTATCATGATAGGAATTTGACAGTGAAATCAGCTCCAATTGTTGCTAACAGAAAGTAAACTCCATATCGTGTACAATTATAGTAATAAGTACTATTAGTATACAAGAAAACTGTTTTAGTAACTTAACAAAAATATATACATATTCATGATTTATGCGAAATCAGTAAATATTAGAATGTGCTATAATTTTGTGCCAAGATGTTTTGAATAATTATCTAAAATATATCGGAATTCCTTTTTTTATTTAATCAAAGGACGTGTGTGTGTGTATATATATACACGAATTTTTCTTAGCGTAATAGTTATAAATGCGAGCTCTAAACTTATTATTAGAAGAGCATCTCCATAAAGTTCGAGGACTCGTCGGTGACGACCCACTCTAACCATTTTTCGCATATTGCCTTTTAAACTGTTCTCTTCATAACCGTATTGTCTTACTAGTGTGACGGATTGCGCGAAGTATGATAAACTAAAATATATTATTTCCATTCGAAAATTATGAGATATTTTCCCACACCAGATGTACTTTCTAATATCACCCCAAGAGCAGCCACAGAACACTGAACATAATGGTGTAAATAAAACAATTAGTTTAAAAAATCTCTTAGGCTCCTCCATTTTTCTTTATGATTACTTTCATTGAATCTAATCGAGTGACGAATAATCTTTCGGCCAGAATTTGCAGTAAAACTACTATCCATATATTTTCGCTGCTAGATTACATGGTTTCATAAGTCAATTCTCTTATGTAAATATATCTGTAACTTCTTATTATGTACTTGTTCACTCTACTGATGGAACCATATCATTCAAACGTATAAAGAAATGTCATACATTTGAATTTCTAATTGTCTATAAACAAATCATTAAGTAAAGAACTTAAAAAAATTACAAATGTATTTACTAAAATAAAGAGCAAAAAAGGCTTCAGTTCGGCGATGCAAAAATTATAAAAATCAAGTGCATATTAGATCCAACATTATTTCAAAGCCGAATGTAGAAACTATGAAAGTTTCGTAAAGATAAACCAGAGAGCTTGCGGGAATACAACTGCCAGCATTTACGAGTCGCCCTAGCGCGAACCACTTTACAAACAAGAAAGCGAATATATGGACGCCTGGCTGCCCAGGCGTCCATATATTCGCTTTCTAATTGGTCCATTTTCTGATAAAGTTTCGCTGGTGTGACAGCTGTTTTGAACTGATTGGTTCTCTTCAGAGACCAGGCAGAAACCTTAAGAGCGCAAAAACTCTCTTTCAGTACTAAGGAACTTGAAACACCGGAGAAGTGTATTTTTCGTAAGCGAACTCTCGGTCGGTGCGTAAAAATATTTACTAAAATAAAGAGCTACAATAAAACTAAAACAAAGTGGTCCCCGCTAGAGTGACTCGTAAATGCTGGGGGGGGGGAGTGCATTCCCTTAAGCTCTCTGGTCAACTTATTTTTACGACACTTTCATAGTTTCTACATTTGGTTTTGAAATAATGCTGGATCTAATATCCATTTGAATTTTATAATTCTTGCATCGCCGAACTGAAGCCTTTTGGCTCTTTATTTCAGTAAATACTTTTACTCACCGTCCGAGAGTTCGCTTATGAAAAATACTCCTCTCCGACGTTTCAAGTTCCTTAGTATTGAAAGAGAGTTTTTGCTTTCTGATGGTTTCTTCCGAGTCTAGCTCCCGGTGAGAAGGGAGGGGACCTTAATATTTCGGGGGGGGGGGGTGCCTTGGGAGAGCAACTTGAGTCTCGGGAAAGTGCTTTCCAGCGTGGCTCGTGTGGGGTTTTTCCCTGGAATATGAGCGGTTCTACTCAGTGGTGGGGTGAACCAGTCGCTGAGTGGAACCAACGCTGAGTTGGACGATCTTTCGGTCACTCGTAGGGAGTGGTCAGGGGGGGGGGGATCGCCTAATTTTTAGAGAGGGTTTTACTGAAATATCTGCCTAATCTCTGAAGAGAACTAACCAGTTCGAAACAGCTGTCAGGCCAGTGAAACCTTATCAACTTATCAAAAAATGGACCAATTAGAAAGCGAATATATGGACGCCTGGGCAGCGTTCATGTTTTCTAAAGTGGTCCGCGCTAGAGCGACTCGTAAATGCCGGGGAGGGGGGGGGGGTATTTCCGTAAGCTCTCTGGTCAACTTATTTTTACGAAACTTTTATAGTTTCTACATTCGGCTTTGAAATAATGCTGGGTCTAATATCCACTTGATTTTTATAATAATTACAAATGTATTTACGTCTGTACGAATTTACTCAGCGTTATTAGAGTAACTTGACGTCGTTTTGCGAGCTTTGTTGCAACGAAATTTTAAAAACAACTCATGCATCAGTATAACATATAGGATATTCACAAGCCATGGATCTATTTTGTTTGTTAATAGAACTTTTCCTAGTCATCTTGCAGAGGAAATGCAGTCTCACATTTATCCAAAATGAGACTATTTGAAAGACTCAGCATATAGCGCAATCGAAAGTGACGACGGTCTTTAGTTGGATTCCAATAATATTTGCAAGGACCTTCATGTGAAGGTAAGTTAATCAGCTTCATACAGAGGTGGCAGGTTATGTCCTCCTATAACTCAGAAATTTCCATCATGTTTCCAGCAAAGGAGCAAATGCTGTTCTTAAAGTAGGCTTTTGAAAAGCCAACGTTAATTATAAAACCTACCAATTAAAAGCTATAATTAGTACTATGGATGAGTAAATCTTAATTAGATAATCCGGAAACCCTGTTCTAGACCAACCCGAACATGATACGTTTGGCCTGTGGTAAGTAGGATGATTGTAGTCTCACACTTGACAATGAAATTCCCCTGCTACTTAAAGACGTTCGCAAGAATCCATATCCACTGTGAAATTGGAATCCACAATTTGTTGGTTGGACAGCGGAAGCTCTATCCAGTCGGCCAACCAGACCGGCATTATTTGGCCTTAGAAGAGTTAGAATGTGGATCTTACACGAAGTATTTCATAATTTCTTTTCTATGCCAGTAGAAAAGAAATTATGAAATAATTTCTTTTCTACTGGCATAGAAAAGAAGTTGTAGGCCTAACTCAAGTGGCAGTTTTAGGCAATATATATATAATTATAATTTATTGTTATACATTGTTGGATTTTTTATGGCAGTTCCATTCACAAGGACCTTAATACTGTGAGTGGACAAATTGTTACATTATCAGGGAACGTTCCTTCCCATGCCAACTTTTTTTTTTTCATGCATATTCAAAATAAAGCCGATTGGCGGTCTCATACTGGACAACAACAACAACAACAACAACAAAAAAAAACCACCTAATGATTTTCGCAAACCTCCATATTACATTGCGATTCGAACCATTAACCTATTTAACAGAAAAGCAGAGGTGATTTGCATTCTGCCACCAATACCGGATTACAACAAAGATCTGTATCAATAGAATACAATTTCAATTCATCAATTAAACTATATAATTACCATCTGGAAAATTGTTAAGTATTTTTTCCACCACAAATACTTTCTCATACTAGGTCCAAGAGCAGCCAGGCAATAGTAACTGTACATAATCATGTGGACGAAACAATTGATGAAAGGAAAAAATGCGTTGTGACCACCTGTAAACAAATAAGTAAATAAATAGAGCGAGAGAAAATCAGTTAGATTAACTTTAGTTTAATCAGTTTATATATTAATTTTATTTCAGTTATGTAATTGATTTTAAAAAAAAGGCGCCATAAACTGAATGAATGAATGGCTGAACTTCACCTAATTTAAACTAAACTTGAGTACTAGATTACAAATTTTTTTCCCTTATGTGAAATTACTTAAATAATCAAATATATTATTCTTTCTTCCTCCCTCCCCCGCCCACACACACATGGCATCAATTTGCTATGGGTTCTAAAGACTTGTTTGACGATAAAAAAATACTCGTGAAAGTTTCCGAATAAACATAGTTTTGAGAAGTTTCCAAATGACCAGTGATCAATAAATTTTATTTCAACAATAATAATAGTTGTTTCCCTAATACGGAAGTGGCAGGTTTTCCCCTCTCGGAAACGCTGGTTTTTCATCACGTTGAACAGAAAACCCGGCTAGAAAAACACGTAATTAAATAGACAAGCCGGTTTCATAGCTTTCGTTACTTCAGCCATTGTTTAAAACATCCCAGCCCAATCCTAACACTAAGCCGTTTATTAAGATTATTAAGTATGATTTTGATGATATGTTGGTGAGGACCTATCGGATAGATATGGGAGAAATATTCCACAGAACAAAGTAGGGGTGATGGCGAACAAAAGGCCATTTCTGAAAGATACACGTGTCTTAAGGTTACGAAATGGGAGGGTAGGTGGGTGAGTGAGTGAGAAAATGCGTTGCCTGAGCAGACGAATTTTCAAAACAAGATACTCGTAGGCATTGTAGTGTAGAGAGTAAGGACCGTTAACAACGAGTCTGTAAATTCTTGGAGGTCTGAAATATCATACTGATATTGGTGAATTAATTTCAAATCACATCTTATATATTAACTATTACGATTCCCTAGCTCAGTCGATATCGACGATGCCTTTTGGTTGAAAAAGACCCGTTTGTTCGAATTCCGTTTAAGACACGAATAACCTTTATAAGGACTTTTCAACAGAGAGGTGCAGGATTTTTTCCTCACAGTACATCGAGTTTTTATCCTACAAAAACAGATAAACCGTCCATAGAATACATACTTTGATAAACATAGCAGATATATAACGCGAATAGGATTTCTCGGCGTATCTTTGACATTAAGGTTTTTATGAACGGTGAAAGAACACCGAACTTTACACGTTAAAGAGGAGATGAAAATATTAACAGTTCTTTGCTGAAAAAATATTGCAATGAATATTTTTACTTATCTGTAGATCTTAAAGTTATTCTAAGTATTGTCTCCTGTTGTTCACAAACAAATA
The DNA here is from genome assembly GCF_054136105.1 of Typopeltis vanoorti. NCBI lineage: Eukaryota > Metazoa > Arthropoda > Arachnida > Uropygi > Thelyphonidae > Typopeltis > Typopeltis vanoorti. Next base: position 51,446,344 of record NC_143566.1, on the reverse strand, counting down.
GTGAAAAGTAAAGATTTAATAGTTTACTAACAGTTTAATAGTTTATTAAACAGTTCTGATCTTAAGGTCTCTAAATATTGTTGTTATTTAGAAGTCCGGCTGAAGTAACTAACGCTGTGAGCCCTTGTATTATGTATATTAATTGCCTTTTTAGGAGAAAAAAAAACGAGTTCCGGGAAGAAAATCCTTTCACCTCTATTGAAACCGACTAACTGAATTCATTTGAAATGTTCTTCTAAAAGGTGCCTTCGCCTCCTAACGGGACTCGAACCTAGGTCTTTTAGACCTTATGCATTATTGATTTCAAAGTGCTTGATATCGATTATATGAAATTTTCTCTCTAAGTCATTGCTACATATGAGACCAACTCCTAAGGAGAATTTTGTAAAAAAAAAAAAATTTCAAAATTCATCAGATATTTAAAATATCTCATTAACTTTTGTTTATTTAAAATTTTTGTTTATTTATAATTTCACAAGATAAACACCAGGAATTAACATAACATTAAAAACAGATTTTCATTAAATTCCTTAAAATAGATATTTATTTATGAGGAAAAAATGTGCCCTCACGTACACTGAGCCGTTATGTGCTATAATAAAAAAAAAAAAAAAAAAAAAAAAAAAAAAAAAAAAAAAAAAACTGGTTATACGAAGTTGGTGTCATGAGACTCCGATTGCTCTCGGCGGTTCTGGATTCGTAAACTGTTCTAGCAAGTCAATAAAATATGAAATCGAAGTATGCAATGACTGCGCGACATTCCTTCTTTCACCATTCTGCTTGAGCCAACCGCAAACAGAGATCAAGATATGCTTGATGGTCTTTGCCTAAAATAAGGACTAAAATTGCTGCAGAGCTCTGCAGCAATTTTAAGCTATAAGAATTTTGTAACCAATATTTTGTTACTTTCGGTAATACATCGAGTTCTTAAGATGAATGAACTTCCGAGAATATACCTCATCGACTAACCTGAATGAAATATTGATGCTGCTGTAATACTAAAGACAAAACCAATTAACAGACATCGCTTAAGAGAAAATAACTAAAGTTACTTACTCATATGTATCCTTCCGTTTTACTAATATTCATAATATGGTGCTGGAAATAAGTTCATGTGGTGGTTTTTCCTTATTTAATTCGAATCTTTATCTCAGAATAGACATAACTTGATCAAATTTTAGACGTAAAAGATTTGACATCAAATCATTAAATAGACCGATAAATGTGGTGAGAGTCTGTGAAAATTTTCTATTTTATTTTATCAGTATTTTTACATACAAAAGAGAAGGACTTATAGTTCATTAGTACCTCCCTCCACTTTTTACTATATATGCATTTAGTAAAAAGTGGGGGGAGGAATGCATTTATCGACTTTTTTTTTCTTGAATAGCTGTGGATTGTAATTACTCTTTATTTATTATTTTTTTTTTTTGCGGTGGGGTCGTTCTGAAAACCAGCTTGGAGGACACGAAAGAAACTGATTATAAGATGGGCTCGATGAATTTAAAGTTGTCCCAAGTTGAATTATATATGACCTTTTTATTGTTGTTTTTGTGTGCATGTTTATGAAGTTTTAAAGAACATGCAGGTATGTAAATATTAGTTCACTTAATGGGTGGTGTGTGTGTGTGTGTGTGTGTGTGTGTGTGTGTGTGTGTGTGTGTGTGTGTGTGTGTGTGTGTGTGTGTGTGTGTGTGTGTGTGTGTGTGTGTGTGTGTGTGTGTGTGTGTGTGTGTGTGTGTGTGTAAAAGACAAAGAATCGGAAAGAAAAACATCATCCTAGAAATACTCAGCTCACTTTATATATATTTCCAATCCTTACCTGCGCCAAATTTCATGCCAATCCACACACCCCAGGCTACTAAAGAATGATGTACAACATGTAGAACCGTGATATGACTAAATTTCTTTCTGAGCACAAAAAAGATCTGAAAAAAGGAGAAAATGCATTACATAAGGCAAATAGGATATTAAAACATAATTGAGTTATATGAGCAATAACAAATATTACATTAAATTATATTTGATAAGAAATTTCTGTTCAAGGGTTTTATTTTCTAAGTGAAAAAAAAAATTACAATTTATTACATGTCCGGAGTATTTTTCAATCAATAAAACGGTACCATATTTTAGTTGCAGCAAAATCTACCGTGTCGAAAATGCTATGAGATAAAACTTCATTTCTATATAAGCTTATTTTATAGCATTTTTTAAGATATTTCATAATCTTCAAATTTATTTTGGTCAGCTATCGATTGCAACTCAATCTCATCAGAAGCATATAACTGTTCGCAACTGAATACACGTCGCTTCCTAGTTTGTCACAGTTTTAATTCCTAGTTTGTTTCGCCTTGTTGATGAAAATGATTTTAACTTGGCACTGAAACAACTTGAAAGAATTCTGAAGTCCATCCTACCCCCTGTGTCAACATATTTATTAATACCAGTTATATTTATCTGCCATTTTCTATACACAAGTTGTATAACTTATATAATTTATATAAGACGGAATCAATCAAAAAAACATTTACAGGTGTAGAACCTGTAAAAGTTTTTTTGATTGATTCCGTCTTGGCCTGTTCATGTGTACTGATAGTCTTTGCTAATGCCTTTGCCTTTCGAAGTTTAAAAAAACTTCGAAGGCAAGCTGAAAAGTTCATTAATAATCACAAAAGTATATACCATATTGTAACATCATTTAAGGGATATTCTGTTATACTGTCAATAGGAATATGAGAGTTACATTGGAAACTCATTAAGAATTTATGAGTAGCTCAAAGTGGTCTAAACTCATTCTCTTTTCTAATTGATGGTCAAATATTACATCATCCTTGGTACTTCGCTACGTACACATTTAACCTGAATGGAAATATTCTTCCTCACCGTTAGGTATTATTAGCCAACAACCTCTTAATGTTTTCTGATTGTGTAGTTTTATTATTCATTTATTTCCATTTACATAATTTGTTTCTTCTTTTTCTTATGGTTTGGTAAGTCCTTATGTGTCTATAACCTTTAAGATAGGGTGATTGGCCCTATACCTGCTGTATAGTATATTTTGTAATTAAATTGCGTGTGTTCTGATGTGTTTGCCGGTTTTGTTCGATGAAAAATCCGAGTTCCCGAAATAAAAATCCTGCTGGCACCATACGAAATCAACTACTCACCTTCAATTGAATAATATGGATAACGATTTTTGCGTTCTAGACGGGATTCGAACCTAGGTCTTTTCTTTCCATCTGAAGAACATCGTCGAAACCGATTGCTTACGAAGGGCAATTTGCTTCTTGCTATTTCCTAATCAGATATTTAATGTCCAGATTGTAATAAAATTCAGGAAAGTCTGGAAAGAACGTGTTTTGAACGTGTACTTATTCAACTTGAATAGGTACATTCTTTAGACTCAATATTTCATTGGTGATAAATTGAATCCTTTCAATTATTTATGTTGTCTTAATTCTGATATTTAGTAAATTAAACATATAATAATAAGCAAATTTTTTATAAATGAAAAATAAAGATGATTAGGCTAAGATGAAATCAAAAATTTCATATATATACACATACGTACATAACATACCGAGCTTCCCCTTCCCCTTAATTACAGATGGATTTCTTTCTTTCTTTTTTTTTTTCTTTTTTTTTTTTCTTTGCTGATGGGGTGAGAATAAGGAAAAATCTTGCTGTACATATGTTACATATCAATAACTTAGTAATTTGTATATCTGTATTTGGGAACTGAAAAAAAAGTGTTAGCATACATCATTTTTTTTTTTTTTGTTTTTCGTTTTGAAATTCGGTTTAAATGCTAGACTGTCTTGTAACTTGTCAATTCATGTCACATCTGTTTTTATATATATAAAAAAAGTGAAGTGCCCTGAAGCACTCGGGAATGAAAATCCCGAGTGCTGCAGGGCATGAAATTTGTTGTGATAGACATTCATAAATACCGCATGGTTAATTTCACAGTTTCGTGATGCAAGAATGAACCGACTCAACAATTTTAGACAAAAGTCCGTATATTTTGCTCGGCAGATAATTTGGGACTTCCTACTGAAAATAATCTGGTCGCTGCGTCACTGTACATTAAAGCTCGCTCCATAATAATACTGCTTCCTTAATAATAGTAATACAGCCTTTTACTATAGAAAGCCCTTAATGTTATTTTCGTCACTCACCATCCGGTAGTCTACGACAATGCAGATTTTTTAGACAAATAGTCCAAAGACGGATATTTCAGGGCGTCTAGGGTACATAAATCGTTCGTTTATTATTTTGTACAACTGATGGAATTTTTAACTAGAAATGCGTTATCATTTCTTCTCGAAGATGTCACTAATGTTTTTATTTGGCTGTTCCGTTCAATAAAATTGCCAAAATTACTTCAAGGAGGAGTACTTAGTAAGCTTACTGCAATATTTAATCTGACTTCAAGACCAAACATCTTATAGCCTGAAATTTATATTTATAGTAAACAAAGAGACGTGTGCTCTGTGTTATGGGCGCATGGTAATTTGTAGTAAAGTCAACTGCTCTCATTATGCAAGTATCTCTGGACACGAAGATAATACTTAATGTACAAACTTTTATTGTTTGCTTTGAATTAGAGTAAAATATGAATGAAAACATGAATATAATTTCCTCCAAGTAAATTAAACTGCCCAACTTAGTGAAAAAAACCTGCTGGAATCTTACTTCATATTTCGATGAACTAAGTAACTTGTTTTTTCCTGTTGTCACTGTCTGCAGTTTAAGTGCAATGCTTCCATAGATAATTCGAAAATTGATATTACTAAGAGATAAATTTGATTATTTTATCGGATGTTTATTTTATCGTCTTTTTTGCATGAGAAAACCGCTGATATTTTATCTTTACCATTACGCTTTCTGTTTTATTCCTCCCCTTTTACTCTTCAAAATTCCAAATGCATACATAAGTATACTGGACATATATGAAATAAATATTTCATGGGGATGTATTGACTAATTGATTGATTGATACGCTGTATCTCTTTAATTGGAAAGATGTGAGATTGAATCGTGTCTAGGACGTGTACAATCTTAAGGCTTTTCACCTATCCCGATTTATGCAGAAATGACTAGTTTTTCCAGTCTGGAAATTAAGCAGCCTGCAGCAATATTTAATCTCACTTCAAGACCAAATATTTCCTACTATTAAATTCATATATTGTATATAGATAAACAACCAGACGTGTGCTTTGTGTTACAGTGGTAGTTTTTTCCTACGAAACAGACAATGCAGCCAGCTAACACATACTGATTGACAGACATAGCAGATTTTCGAGATAGAATCATCTTCTTCATCATGGCATATATTAGGTTTGGTCGTGACTAGCCGGATGCAACATGTTAAAAGAAGATGGGATAGTTAATCAATGCACATCGACAAACTATGCGCTGATTAATATAGCATTGCATCGCTAGTTTATTAGGTGGTAGATTATTTTAATTTCCTGGTGTGATATCACCACGTTGCTCAGAGGCCTGAAGTGGGTATTTTGTCTAGAGAGTAGGGATTCTGGCTAACTGAAAATTCTGAACTTTGCAAAACCTTCGCATTGATACAATTGGTATCAGCATTTCGATGGGCATTCAGCACTACAGATTATCTTAAATTAAAAAAAAAATATATATATATATATATATATATATATATCAAAACTTAAAAAATAATAATATCATCTACTGAACTAAATGGTCATTTTGAATTAAATCATTTTATTTATTTTAGAATGAAATACGTCAAGATTTTTTCATTGTATCAATGAAAAAATACATCACTGTGTTTTTATATAGCTAATAATATCTTACAGTATCGAGTAAAACAATACTGATTTCAATCAATGAAAATTAAAAATGGTCATTATCTCTATAAAACGTGTCTCGGCTTGTGTGCGTCTTCAAAGATTTCCAGTTTCTTACCCTATTTATATTTAAACTTTATATTCGTTTTTAAACTTTTTTAGTAAGCCAAGATGTAATGCGAATTATTTTAGGATGATAAAGCAATCTGTCTATCATTTTAAGAAAGCGTATTCTTTTGCTGATACAATACTTGTCATTTGTATTCGTGCATGAACTGTTTATAATATATAATTTATTTTCTTTTTAAATCCTGCTGAAAAACATACCTGATTTGTGAAGTAAGAATCTTATAGCTGTCTCAAATTATCATTATACTCTGAGAGATAAGCTTAGTTATTTGCCACACATACCAAACCTATTGCTATAGATTCGGGTGATGACACACACACACACACACACACACACACACACACACACACACACACACACACACACACACACACACACACACACACACACACACACACACACACACACACACACACACACACACACACACACACACACACTACATCGACATCATTACTTACTGTATCAGCAAACTCTGCTATCTTCAACAAAAGATACCACCATCCCAGCGTTACAAGCTGAAATATAAATAATAGCATCAATTTAAAAAGAGATCTTAAATTATAAAGTTTGTACATGCATTAACTATACGTTTTCATACAAAACCCATGATCACTTATTTAAACCACTAGTTTCTGAGTCAGAAAAAATAGGATTTCGAATTATGATGTAATGAAATGATAAAATATAATTTATATTAAATATGTATTATGTTAATTAAGTTAATTGGTTTAAAACACTTTCCTTATATAAATTATATAGAATATATGATATTAATGATATATATGTGATATAACTGACGGGATTTCAGCACAGGTGCTAAAAAAGTGTTCAGCTGAACTGGCTATTCCTTTGACCAGGCTGTATAATTTAAGTCTCAGAACAGGAAATATTCCGCAGGAATTGAAGGAATGTATGGTAATTACATTGCACAAGGGTGGTGCAAAGACCGATGTATCCAACTATCAACCAATTAGTATCTCAAGAGTAGTGGTGAAGATTTTGGAAAAAGTGGTTAGGGTTTGCATTCAGAAATGAGTTGACAGAGAAACTCTACTTTGCAATGTAAAGCATGGATTTACTAAGGAAAGGTGGTCATGTTTGAGCAATTTGCTCACGTTCTATAATAATGTTACCGTTGAAGTAGACAAGAGGAATGGATACACCATGATGCTTTTGGATTTTGCTAAGGCTTTTGATAGAGTACAGCATGGAAGAATTGTATCCAAACCCATATATTATAATCTGTAAGATTATAAAATGTTAGCGTGGATAAGAGAATGGCTGACTGACGGATATCAAAAAGTGGCATCGGTAGGATCTGAGTCTGTAAGATTTAAGGTAACTAGTGGTGTACCACAATGACCAGTCCTTGGTCCACTGTTATTCAATCTGTTTCTTTACAGGTATTTGCTGATGACGCAAAGATAGGTAGGGTAATCAGGAATGCTGCTGATATGCAGTATGTGCCGAATGATTTGAATTGGCTGGAATTGTGTACATGGGAAAATGGATGTCACTTCAATGTCAGTAAATGCACTTTGGCATGATTAGATATCCAGTGTCGTATTATATTGGTGGGATTATGCTAGAAGAAACTGATCAGGCTAGGGATCTTGGAGTGTTAGTAGATAGCAAGTTGAAGTTCAGAGGCCATGTTGCAAATACAACTGAAAAGATAATTGTAATGCTGAAACGAACTTTCACATGTAAAAATATGGCTGTCATTTTGCCTCTTTACAAGACCTTAATTAGACTTCACTTGGACTATTGTGCGCATGTATTTTCTCCTGGTTTCCGTTGTGATTCTGATATATTGGAGAGAGTGCAAAGGAGAGTGTTAAAATAATATCAGGATTGTGGAATATTGATTAAGAAGACAGATTAAAAATTTGTAGACTGCAGACACTAGCAAACAGGAGAAAGTGGGGTGATATGATTGAGACTTAAACTTCGGGAAAGGGTCATACAGAATTTCAGTTGATGGAAGTTTTCATTTTATGGAGGGTGGGGAAAGGACAAGAGGGCATTCTTGGAAGCTGAGAATGAATGCCGCTAAGAAGGGGATGAGGGCTAGATTTTTCTCTCATAGGGTGGTGTGTGATTGGAATGGATTTTCATTAGATGTTGTGTGTGCATGTGCAAGCAGTGTGAATGAATTCAAGAATAAGTATTATACCTGGTGTATGCAGTATATAGCCTCCCTCGATGAGTTCCTAACTCCCGAGAGGTCTCTCTTAATAATAATAATAATAATAATAATAATGTTATTATTAAATTAAAACCAAGCTATTTGTGCAATCTAGTAGCCTCCCCCCCCCCTTATCACAACTAGGTTAAAATACACATATATGTATTTTACCCATAAATATATTCCATTTAAAACATAAATTCAATAGAAGAATTTGCATAGTAGTATATATATGATTAAATGAGATTTATTTAATTAAGAAAGGATTATTAATTTGATATACCTTTATGCAATTTTGAAGGTAAAAATATTATATAACTTGCTACAAGATTATATAACTTGCTACTTTATCAGAGCTGAGATGGTGTATAATTACAAGTGCTGATCATAAGGAATCGATAACTGAGGGTAGAAATACATATCAGATAGCTGGAAAATTAATAAAACAAATAACGAAAAAATGAATCAAGCAAACGAATCTGAAAATAAACATTAAAAGAAACAAAAGAACCCCTTGCTATATATACGGCAAGCAACATGCTGGTCATTTCGTTTAAAACATCATCAGATGTAAAAAGTCGTATTGTACCGAGAAATGCACACAAGTATGCCCAATTAACAATCCTCCTTAATTAAAGACAACTCATTTAATATCTCTTTTAACCTAGTTGTAATAAAGGGGCTAGCTACTCCATTGCCAAAATAGCTTTACTTTTTAATTTAATATTAAATAATTAGGAGCTTCATGGATTCAGATAACTTTATGATATTAAATTTCTAAAGATTCCTAGAAACCGTTTATTGCAATAATGTGTGTAATGAATTTTATTTTATTTATTTATTTTTTTTTAAAATTATAATGTATTCTCTGCTTTGAACAACAAACTGAGTATGTATTCAATTTAAAACAGGAATTCAATGCAAGAATTTGCTTAGCATTAAGTTATTTCCTGCAAGTTGGTCTTAACGCTAAAATGCCATGTTTTAGTTATATGGTTACGTGTGTATTTGCATACATGACAGGTGACTACCAATTCAAAAGCATAATTCGTAATAATAAGTATTGATTTTGATTAATTGTATGAAAAAACTCAGTCTGACATTGCTGATTTAATGATTGAAAGAATAATCTCTGTGGTAATAAAATGGTCAACATTTAAAACGGCAGGTTGGTTATATCTTACGCGGTATTACATTCTTATTACTGCGTGATAACACAACGACTGTGGGGCCCATATGAGTAGGTATGGCTATATTATTAAGTTAATGTATTATTATTTATTATAATGTAATATTTCGTCTGTAAATTGCGTAAATACTCTACCGGTTTGTTTTAAAGATCAAAAAGCCAAATTTACGGTAGGAAAATCGTAAGCGACCAATTAATTCACCTTCATTTGAAGAAATCAAAAAAAAAAAAAAAAAACGGATAAAGATTATTTGCTTGCTAGATAAGATTCCAACCAAGATCTTTCAAGCCAAAGGCTGTAGTCATTAACTATAGATTCATGACTGCTACATTTGATGTGTAACAAAACCAAAAATATGCATGTGTGTGTGTGTGTGTGTGTGTGTGAGAGAGAGAGAGAGAGACAGAGAGAGAGAGAGAGTCAGGGACTGGATATTGAGAAGGAAGAACTACTTGACGCTTTTCGAGCTGCTGGATCAGCCACAAAAAGTTATAGAAAAGTTAGTCAGATGTAATGAAGTTAGGGAGAATGAAAGAAAAGAACTAAGTGATATGGGTTTTGAGCTTTTATTTCCCTTTTCTGTATTTGGATACTGGGTGACTTTCATAATAAACGATATATATCTTGGTAGAATAAAACCAGGTACTGAGCAACACCATACAGAGGAGCAATCTTTTAGTACACGTGCTTGGAAGGTATTATTGGAACAGGACTTTTTTATTTGATAATACCATAGCCAGTCAAGATTCATCTTATGCCTCTACTAAACCTAAACGAACTTAATATTCAGATTCCCACCAGTTATTTATATCTTATACGTATCATTCTAACAGTTAACAAACAAATCATAAAGATAGTGGTATTAAGGTACTTACAACTTGTGTATAATTAATACATAATTAATAAAATTACAGACATATATACGTATATTAATTTAAATTTTACTATAATAACACTTCATGTTAATATGAGTAGTATAAAATATTATCATATAACCAATCTGTGGCATATAAAAATGGATTATGGGGAGAGAAGGAGAGAGAGAGAGAGAGAGAGAGAGAATATTCTGAGTGTGATAGCATTATGTCATCTTGCAAAGAGCTTGCAGACTTTGGCATGAGAGCATTTGGTACTGCACTACCTTACAAGATACGATCCAAACTCTTGGTTTCTCTCCCTCTCTTCAAATAACTGTTTTCATTTGAAATTGATGGCAATATTTATTCATAACTAAGATGAAAAGCCAAACGGCTATTTTTCTGGCGAGGTTGATAAGTTAAGGGGATAAAAAAACACTATTGTTTTTCAGCCAGTAAGCGAAACTAAGATCGAAAACTACGATCTGAACGTTTCATGCCGACGAACTGTCGGCGGATCCAAGCGTAAGTGACCACTTGGTAGTGCCACAGTTCGTGGCACTACCAAGTGGTCCATCCGCCGACCAAGGAACATCCGCCGACAGTTCGTCGGCATGAAACGTTCAGATCGTAGTTTTCAATCTTAGTTTCGCTTACTGGCTGAAAAACAATAAGGGATTTTTATCCCCTTAACTTATCAACCTCGCCAGAAAAATAGCCGTTTGGCTTTTCATCTTAGTTATAATATGTTATAACATAATATAGTGACACACCTTTCTGGCATTCGTATAGCGAAAGTATGTAAGTTCTTTTCACTTAAATTCTAATATTCTAGGTCTAGCCACTCACTGATGAGACCTCAAAAAAAAAGGTTGAAACCGGTCTGGGTAGTGACCTCTCCTCATAATGTAAAGCAGTACTACATCTCCTAGGAGCTGTGTGTTTTTACATTATGAGAAAATATCAAGAATAGTGAGGGAGCTTGCTCCACCTTTCCAACGAGTTGCCTTGGTGTGGCACTACCAAGTGGTCACTTACGCTTGGATCCGCCGACAGTTCGTCGGCATGAAACGTTCAGATCGTAGTTTTCGATCTTAGTTTCGCTTACTGGCTGAAAAACAATAAGGGATTTTTATCCCCTTAACTAATCTTTATTCATGATATGATCTTCAAGTATTTTGAATTTCTACAGTTCAGTGTGCAGTTTAGTAAAAATGATGAAAATACGGTAGTCTCTAAGATATTATAATTCATAATTTTAGTACATTTTATGTTGGTTATTTTATGCTTCTAATAAAAATGCATTTTTATATCAATGTAACACACTCGAGAAGTTGCATGAACAATACACATCAGTGCATGTGCAAGTAGTTAAGAATATAGTGTCTTGATATGTTTTAGAATACCTGGAGGTCACATCTCCATAAAAACAGGTTGAGGAAGGCTGTGCCAAAGAACAAAAGCAGATGGAATGAAAGAGAGGGACGCGAATTTAGTTCGATAGACGTTAAGCAAGTAGTGAATGGATGTTGACCAACTAATTTCTCGTGTTCTTAAACACGAGTGGAAGAGGACTGAAAGAGAGGAATGGAAGAGGACTGTTCATCCGCTGCATCCCTCTTGGGTTGCAGCGGATGAACAGTCCTCTTCCATTCCTCTCTATCTCTTGCTTCTGTAAGACTCTTGTCTGTCCAGTCTTTGATGTTGTCTTTCGGGGTCTTCCTCTTCCTTTCTTTCCCTCCACTTCCTTGCAATATATTCTGGAGAGCTCTCCAGAAGAACTCCTCATCAAATATCCTGCAAATGCTATGTTTCTTCTTCTTTGGATACTAGCCATATAGTCTCTTTTCACCTTGAATCTTTTGAGAACATCTTCTTTGCTCACTCTTTCAGTCCAGCTGATACGATCCATTTTTATATCTTATTTATTTATATCTTATTTATCCAGTTATTTATATCTTATACGTATCATCCTAACAGTTAACAAACAAATCATAAAGATAGTGGTATTAAGATACTTACAACTTGTGTATAATTAATACATAATTAATAAACTTACAGACATATATACGTCTATATGTATGTAATAACTCCCCTGCAATATATTCTGGAGAGCTTTCCAGAAGAACCCCTCATTTTTCTTCTTCTTTGGATACTAGCCATATAGTCTCTTTTCACCTTGAATCTTTTGAGAACCTCTTCTTTTCTCACTCTTTCAGTCCAGCTGATACGATCCATTTTTCTCAAGCACCACATTTCAAACGCATTCAACCGGTCAGTCATCTCCGTATTGATCGTCCAGGACTCACATTTATATGTCCCCACGCTTCAGATCATTGTCTTGAGGATTCTTAACTTTTTGCTCAGATTTCTGCTTCCTAATATGTGGTATATTTGGAAAAATGCTACTTTTGCTTTTTTAATTCTGTTAATTTCATAATTAGATCTATTGTTATCTGATATCCAGCTCCTAAGGTATTTAAAACTTTTTACATTCTCTATTCTTTGTCCGTTTAAAGTGATTTCCATTCCATCATTTCCTTTCCTTGAAATCTTTATCACTTTTCTCTTTTGAACGCTTATTTTCATTTTATATCTCTCATTTCCAACCCTGTTCAGTCTATTCAAAATCTTTGCAAACTCTCTTCTGTTTCGCTCATAAGGTACAATATCATCTGCGTATCTCATATTATTTATCAGATGTGCATTTATCTTTATTCCATCCTTCAGGTCTTCCAAGGCCTCTATCGTGGTCCATTCACTATAGACATTAAAAAGGAGTGGGGACATCCCACAACTTTGCCTCACTCCCTTCCTTATGGGGATCCATTCAGTAGCATCTCATTCAAATCTAACCCTGACTTCTTGAGTTTTATATATTCTGAACAGCAGTCGGATGATTTTTTCCGTCTCTTCCTATTTTATGCATAATATCAAATAAAACAGAGTGATTAGCATTATCGAAAGCTTTTTCGTAAGCTACAAAGCATAGATATAAATCTTTCGATCGCCCTTTTCCCCAAGTATTGTGATAGCATCCTTAGTTCCCCTGAAATCAAATGATGCTTCATTTAATTCTCGCTTTCTATCATCTATATATTATATTGATTAGGACTTTTGCAACGTGAATAATCAAGCTGATAGTTATGTGAATATTGCAATCCATCGTTCTGTAGTCTTGGGAATAGGAACAAAATAGATCTTACGAAGTCTTTAGGTATTCAATCCTCCTCCAGACTTCTGTTAAAATGATGGATAGAAGTTTCATTCCTTTTTTTTTCAATGCCTTCAGCAGCTCCCCTTGAATATCATCCACTACCGGAGTTTTCTTATCCTTTATTCTTTTGATATCTGCTTCGGTTTCCCATTCCTTAATTTCTGGGGTATCATCAGTTTCTATCTGATCACATTCCAAATTATCTTCATCCCCATAAAGTTCTGTTACATAATTCCTCCACCTTATTATTTTTCATGTTTTTTCCAACAAGATATTTCCTCTTTCATCCTTCAAAATGCCGTTTTTTGTCCTTCTCTTCTTTCCTGAAATCAAGTTCAAACCTTCATAGGCCTTTCTCATATCCTTTGCTGTGTCATATTTCTCTATTTCTTTGCAGACCTAATTGCCATTCTCTCTTGGCCTTTTTATCCTTTTTATATGTCAGATATAAAGGGATCAATTGTTTATTGATCCCTTTATATCTGACATAGACTTCGTCGTTGTTCTTATTCTTCCAATTTCTTCTTTCGTCCATTTTATTTCTCACTTCCTCAGTAATTAAGGGCTTCCTCCCTCTCCTCTCCGCCTCACCCAAAAGACCTTTAGCGCATTTCTTGATTTTCTCTCTTAAATCAGTTCCGATTACTTCCAAGGATCTCTAAGTATCAATATTGCTGACCTTATTTTCTAGTTCAGCTGGATATTTATCTCTTTTCTTTTTAGTCCATCAATTCTTATTTTTCTAGTTGTACTTTCTTTATTTATTCGTTTTAATCTGATTGTACTTTAATTGTGAGCAGGTTATGGTCACTATTGCAGTCTGCTCCAGGATACGTGTTTGCATTTTTTATTATATTTCTTTATCTTGAGTTAATTAGTATATAATCAATCTGATTTCTCGCTTCTTCACCTCTCTGTCCAGGTACTCTTCTCTCATGTTGTTGAAACCAGGTGTTAGTCACTATCAATTTGTGTCTTCTACAGAACTCTACCAATCTGTTCTCCCCTTTCATTTCTTTCTCCCAAGCCCCAAGGGCCCACCAGGCCCATCCTCTCTTCCTTTTCCTATCTTAGCATTCATATATCCCATTACTATTAGTATATCTGTTCCTTCATCTATTTGTTCGTAGATCGCTTCGACTTCTTCGTCTATATGATCTGTTGTAGGCAAGTATACTTCAATTATAAGGATATTTTTAGATTTGGCTTTTATTCTCGAAGCAACTCTTTCAGATCTCTGCCAATATCCCTCCAACATATCGGCTATCCTTTTATCCAGCATTATTCCAACACCCCTCTGATGTTCTTCTCCTCCTGAATAAATAAATCGTGAAACTACCTGTGGAAAAAAAGCATAAAGGAAGCACAATGTCTATGAGAGCAAGATCGTCTCTTAACCAGATTGGCCTCTTCTATACAGCATCGAGAGGAGAGTCTTCAGTGGAAAAAGATAAAGTTTTTTTTTTTAGATATACATGTATCACATACATAGCCTCCGCTATATATTTGTGATTTGCGAACAGAAGAAAAGAGATCTGATGTCTGGAAATTTGAATACTATCAAATGAAAGGGAAAGTGAATGGGAATATTTCTTACTAGAAATAAGACAGCATTGTAATAAGTTTAGTTTAATCCTTTATCTAAGTGTGAGCAAACAAAGTTTGCGCCTGAAAGTATCTTCAGCATCTGCTTTGGTGTCTCCACTATTGGGCCTGGCTCCCACTGACGAGACCTCAATAAAGGTCGAAACCGGTATGGGTAGTGTCCCTTGCCTTAATGCATAGCATTGCACATATCCGCAAGGAGATGTGCTTTGCATTATGGGAGATACTGAGTTGGGAGTGATGAGATCTTTCTCCACCTTTGCAACAAGTTGCCCGGTGTTGTACTACCTTACCCCAGTCCTGAAGATATTTTCAGGCGCAAACTTTGTTTGCTCACACTTGGATAAAGGATTAAACTAAACTTATTATAGTCTAACCAAGTGAAAAATAAACTCTCAAGACAGCATTGTGTTTTGGAAACACTCGGGATTCGCTGTGAGGTTGTCCTCATCCCGCCGGATTGAATAATTGACCTATTCATAAAAAGTTAATTAACACAGGAATGAAAATATAATTAACCTGATATTTAAACATTTATAGAAATGTTTGCAACACATTACGTATCATTATCATTTCATTTCTGTATTAATTTGTGAATCCTGATTTACTACTAGCTTCCATTTGTTAATGGCATAATTATAACATAATTAAAGATAGTATATATACTTCATGGAACCAGTTTTCTTACCTTTAAAGACTTTGGATCGGTACTGTAACTAATTGGTTCACAAATCCAGTTAAACTTTCCACTAGGAGGAAGATAAGTGTAACTTCCACCCTAAAATATAAAACGTTTCAGGTTATAGCTGTATTATTATTACTATATATTTTAAGTTTTTTGGTTTATATAGCGCTTGGTTTGTAAAACAATAAATACCGGTATACATGATTGTTAGCTGGAAAATCTGAAATTTAAAACGATACCGCATTCATGTCACGTGTCACTGTTAATAAATGTGCCGGTACGACGCACCATCCCTCCAAAACAGCACCGTTACTATGTTTTTGCATTTATTCCCGTTAAAGGCTCCCCTAATTGTTTCCAGACTTCGCGTGATTCCTAAAGTAAACACAATATACTAATGTTTCAAGAGGACATTTTTCGACGCTTAAACATTGTCACATTCGCGTTAATAGCCTGAGTGTCCGTTCAAAATACATACACCTTTGAGCCCTTTGAAAATATGTACAGATAGCGCAGCGGGTCAAATTCTTAGCGTTCTAGTAGTTTTAAACGGCGCAGAAGGCGAGGCAGTGTGAGCTCTGAGATATTAGCACCTAGAGGCTGTGATTGGTTATTGTGTCAACCAATGCAATTGAACTTTGTCATTTGTCATAAGTTGCTGTTTTTGTTTTCTGAGTTTCACCTGTTTTGCGTGCGTGAAGTGTGAACTGACGTGGTAGGCAAGTTTTTACATATAATATAGACAAGTTTTTTAATATATAATTTGATAAATTTATAACTTTTTTTCCATATTTACAATGAGAAACAGTATTGTAGTCGAAGGAGGTAAGCTTCTTCCTCCTCTTCCGAATTTTACACCTTTGAGTAATTCAAATATAGCATTCTCCTTCATTATTGTTTTCTAATATACAGTATCTTAAAACAAACACAGTGTCCCCTACTCTGCACAGATTTGGTCACAATTAATTGATAAATTAAAGTATTCAAAGTTATCTTACAATTAATTTCATCGGACCAATTAAGATGAGCACTGTGATGTACTGTACACTCTTAAAACTTCCATACATCGATAATATACATATATATATATATATATATATATATATATATATATATATATAATTATTATTATTATTATTATTATTATAAAACAATCAAGTAAGAGATAATTCAGGGTTCAAAGTTGTATAGATTCTCAATCATGCTATTCTATTTAAATCGCATGCTTCAGTGATGAGCGATCATTAAACAGATGGTTCAACAGGTTCCAATAAACTTATAATCACTCCTCCATGCCCTCTCCTCTCCCTTTCCCTCCCCTCCCATATCCTCCGCACGCACAAGTAACTGAAAAGAGATTTATTTTGTATTCATTTGAAATAACAGTTTTAGTTATATAGGGTGGCCCATAAAACACAAAGGGGTTTAAAATATGAATAACTTTTTGGATTATTAATTTTTTTCATTATATTTTTTTCATGTATTCTAAGAAATATTGAGAAATTAATCATGGAAAAGTTCACAACCCAACAACAAACCAAAATCGTGCAATTTTATTTTGAAAATCAGCATTCGATATTCTAACAAAAAGAGCGGATAATTTCGCGAAGATCTGCAATTAATTGGCCTTCACGTTCTCCAGATCTGACGGCTCCTGACTTCTTCCTATAGAGTTGCCTGGTGTATATGAAGCTCTAGGGCATAGACAATCGAATAGCTAAAGGAGAACATTCGTGCAGAAATTAGGGCGCTACAGCCAGAAACATTAGCAGCTGTCATGGAACATGTTGTAGAAAGGGCCCATCTTTGTGAACAGAAAATGGAAGGCAGCATTTACGTGATGTAGTTGTCCATAACTAATAAAAAATCTCCAGGTTCTGTATTTCGTTATAACAAAAAATAATAATTAATAAATAAAAAGTTATTAAATGTTTAAACCCCTTCGTGACTTATAAATAAACTTTTAATAAGTACTAAAAGCACTTTTGAGTGCTTTTAGTACTACAGTACACCCTGTAGTACTAGTTCAAGCCTTTAAAAATAAAACATTATTAAGAATTCGGTATGTAAAGATTTAAGTAGCATTAAACCATCAATAAACTTTATCAATGAATGTTTAAAGTTTAGCACTTACATAAAAAAAGAAGAATGCACTAAGAATCACCATCAGAACATTATAAGCTACAATGATGCCTTCGATCTGGAATGGTTTTCTGTGTTTCATCCATGCTGGACCAATAACTTTGACAAAGTATACGTAAGAAAAAATTATTGATAGCATTGGAAACGGGCTTCCTAATAACGGCCAGCTGCTTGTCCTTGGATCTAAAGAGGGAAAACATTATCTATTATAAAATAAACAACTTATTATTCAATAACAGATATTTCAGTAATTAAGCATTACTATAGAGTGGGAAAATGATCTGAGTCCTTTCTTCTCATATAGTGTGAGAAACATTATTCAGGGTTTATGTGGAAAGTAGCAGATTTATTCAAGCCTGATTTGGTTACTATAGATTTTTATTTTGGTGAGATATAAACTACTGCACTTATAAATAACTTTCAAATAACACTAATCTGTCCTTTCAGATATGTTTCATAATTCAGCTAGAGAGAGAGGAAATTGAACCCATTTTAGAAATTATTCTCAGTTGTATTCTATATTTAATTACTGTATTAATATATGCATTTTCGTAGCGCGGAATGTAGAAATGTAGCATATCGGTTACTATTTTTGGATCTCATTTAATTTCTAGTTAGATTATAGAAAGCTATAATTATATACTTATTCTAAGTAAAACGTAAACGTATATAGAATACACGAACATAAAATTATTCTTTTTGGGATAATACCCAATCTCACATCAACGTTTTTAAACAGAGGCACTCCTAAACTGAAGCAGGCAAAATAGCCGTAATTATAATAATTCTTTAAGCTGTTCAGCAATAACTGGAATACAGTACGTCTATTTCTGAATTAGTCTTTACAACTTAACAAAGGTGCGAATAGATTTTTGCATTCACATGCTGGGCACAAACAGTCAGTGACTGAACTAGGCTATGTAATATACATTATATACAGCAAGAAACATTGAGACCCAAAATGGAATGTAGACAAACAAAAAATATATATATTTACATATTATTGACGAAGGTAAGAAAAATAAAACAAACATAATGAATAATCATAGTTATACAAAGCAAAAGAGGAATATAGGAACTGAGTTAATCAGATTATATGTTGCATATCGTATACGTTACATTTTCACAATATTTGTTTTTGTTTGTTTCAATATGCGTGATTGTCTTGCCAATTTGCTCATGTGTTTTATTACCGAGCTTTAATAATATTTTCTGAAGTAGGTTTGATGTTTTATTATTCAACCGCGAGATAAGAAAATACCTCATCGCACAAATCACCTAGCACTGAGACTTATTTACGTGGACAAGTTTCGCACTACCGACAAAGATCGGAATTGAGGAGAAACTGGGTAACAGCTTTACTCTCACCGTGTGCTTCTTTCGACATGGCATTAACAATACTCATTTGGCAAAAAGGGATATATTTTGAAATGAACACACACACACACACACACACACACACACACACACACACACACACACACACACACACACACACACACACACACACACACACACACACACACACACACACACACACACACAGTATTCTTTAATGTCATTAGTTGTTAATAAAGTGTTTGCAATTTCCATGGTAAAAGATTCTTTCTGTCGTTTGCTATCATGGAGAGATAGGTAGTTTGTGCATTTGTCACCAAAATAAACTAATCGACAGACATATTCATTATTAAATCCTAAGATAAAATACATTGTGATATAGCATCATTATACGAGTAAGTTAGTCGCTAATAATCACTGATAAGCAACTATGTTCACCCGCGTAAAATAATTTATTTTAATTATTTATATGGAGTTTCCTCCCTTTTCTTCCCCGTCCCTATTGGGACGAGCTGAGCCCCTCATGGGGGGGGTAAGTATTTATGGCTGTAGATCCGTGTGTTTACGAGGCCGGTTTGCCGGATGAAAACCCCCAGATAAACTGGAGGAAAAAACCCTGCTGTCTACGTCCGGCTAACTTGGCTATGGTTGAGGAAGATCCTTAAGCTCCTCATATCGACGACGGGACACTCATATCGAACCCAGGACACTTCTTCCCCAGGCATATGGTTGCGAAGCGCAAACCCACTAGGCTAACCGCGCCGATACGCGTAAAATAATAATAATAATATACAGTACTGATTCATAAAAATTTATCCCGATATCTTCTAAATGGAAGGGCATCAAGACAATAGTAGCCACATAATTCACTGATACTTATGCTTATGCTTAATAACCTCAGATATTCAATGAAAAATGAGCCACTTTTTACGATAAATCATTATTTGTCATTTAATCTTTAATCGTTTATTATGATAGATCAAACAAGCCCAATGGAAACTGAATCCTGGTTTGATACTTTAGTATAACCAAACGTGCCAAAGTTCATTAAGCATTTTTGAGAGGAGGAGGAGAGGGGTGGGGAGGAAGAACGTCATGAGTTTGAACTTTAAGATAATCACTTCAGATTTCTGTATGTCGTATTTTACTTTTGAAATCGTTGTCCATTTAAAATAAAACTTCTATTCAATTCCGAAGGTATTAACATGTGCCGTCAGAAAAGCAAGTTCTAAATTCCTCAATTAAAAAATAAGACATTTCAGAGATTTTAGACAGAGGGGGGGGGGAAGAGAGAGGTATTTATCACCATAAAAATGCTATGCATTGAATATTGATTTTTCTTCTAATTGCATTTTCTTGTCTGTATGTTTATGTAAATTTCACCCACGTACAATAGTACTCGAGTGTAATGTGGAATAAGGATCGCTTCGGAACCACTGTCATCAAACATAGAACTTTTTCAAACCACTTCAAGGCATCCAATAAGCAGCGTGGTCTCAAAGGGTAATTTAATTCATCTCCCACCTAAAGATATTTGCAAACATCCGTGTATGGGATTCAAACCCACTTCAAAATAAGTGGACTGCTTCAGACCTAATGCAACTGTAACTGTTTGTGAATAAACAGAATGAAAGGACCTTCATGGCTCAGATAGCTCAGTTTGTCTCGACAGTGTCCCTTGATTAGAAAGACTGGGTTAAAAATCCGTCCGGGACGTGAAGAACCTTTATAATGACTGCAACTTAAGATGAGTTAGCCAACCTCTTACAGAGGTAAAAAGGTTTTTCATCCCACAAAACAGGTGAACCGACCAGAGGAACAAACTCAACCGAGAGCATAATACGCTATGCAAATAGGATTAACCGCCCTATCAGAGCATTCATTAGGTTTCGAACTAAATTCCTTGGCTGTGAAAGACTGTTGACTTAACACGCAATGAGAAGATGGGATAAACAGAATAGATGAATACTTCCACTGAACCGCATGCTGTATAATAAAACACTGTATTAATGCTCGAAAGTGATGATTAAAATATATCTTATCTGGTCTGGTCTGCATCTGTTAAAAAAAATATGTTCTTCGGAACTCTCGTTCTGAAGAGATCTTGAAAATTACAGCGACAAAAATCTTCCAAATGTTTTACCTCTAATGTATCATTATCGAAACTCCCACTTAATCTGAAATGACACATTGATAAAGAACAAAACAGAAAGTGTTTCGTGACATTCTTTAACTGTGATAAAGAGGCGTGATCATAATTGCATGTTTGTAAAACCTCTTGTCCACATAACATGAAGCATTGACAGTAATAAAAATTTATCCTGGTTATGCTTAATGGGAAAACATTTTCCCCATGACCATCTTTTTAATCTTCCACATAAGTCATGATTAGCAACCATTTTCCTGTGATCTTTAAACCCTTTTTCTGAGGACGAATAATGTTTTGTTGCATAGCATTTATTTGTTCGAAATAAACTGTAAACACGAACATCAATGATATATTAGCTAGTGAAAGCTGAAAATATGAAGTTAAATATGTCGACAAAGATTTGCTTGGACATAATCATTATGATTATTCTAGGCACTTGGCAACAAGGATCAATAAATGCATCAATAGTACTTCAGAAGTTTTGTCACTTTGCGTACAGTATGTAAAACTATGATAAATATCTAATATTAATTGATCGCGTAAATCGTTTTTATTAATTAAATACATGCATATATGTTAATTATCGTATTTCTTCATTACTATGCGAAATTTAGAGCTAGTTGCTTATTAGTAGCATCAAAGTATTAATTTCGGCAAAATACTCCTCCATTACTATCTGTAATATTCAAAGCTTCTCGGTATATGAATAGTACCGGAATAGAAAAGTATGTTCCGCAACAATTTTTAACAGCGTAACTATCGTCCTAACTCAGAGTTAGATATACACGCTAGGAAAACATGAGGCAGCAAAGTGCAATGTCCTGTTTATTGTTTAGCTAACCGTGTCTTCCTTCCTTGTGGTCTCCTGATGATTAAGGAAGTTTCTGAAGCATTCATATGAGGACAAGTGGAAGGTGAAGGTTACCTATATCAAGATATACATCGCCCTACCACTGGATCTAAAGTTGGGTCAAGTACACACACACACACACACACACACACACACACACACACACACACACACACACACACACATGCAATTCAGCAGGACAAGAAACATAACTTTATCTTTCTTACTGCTTTTAGTTTAAAAAAGGAAAGATGTAGCGATAACAGCTAAGAAAGACATCTTAATTTTACTATCTATTTCCTTGTTTCATTTAATCTGTCTTCTTGAATGCTGTAGGCAACAATACCGAAGCGTAGTAGAAACAAGTTCCGTATGGTTGGAAAGACCCAGTTCAAATCCCGTTAATGACTCAAAATACTTTTTTCTTGGCTTTTTTCAGCTAAAATTGGTAACCTGTCAGTTATAGGCGAAAAACTTTTTTTCTGCTGAAAACTTGATTTTCTTCTTCCGCAGAACAGACAGATTACCCTGCGAATACACGCAAGTGATAGATCATTTCACTCACTTCATGACCTCGGTTTCCTCGTTGTTAATTCTAAAAAACATTCCTACACAGCTATAAGTAATACTAATTTTTTATTTTCCATTGCTCCCCAACTACTACTCTCTCTCTCTCTAGCAGTGAAGTATATCTATGTGCATTCTTTTTCATACCTATGATATCATCTTGATTTGCCTTCTTTCTTTCTCTCTGAGTGCACACCACCCAGAGTAAGAAACACATTGCTATATACTAGTGGCTTTGTTTATTTTTCTTCCAAAATCTAATATAAATCACTCCTCATGGATCCTCACAGCTTGCTTTGCTTAAAACAATTTAGTTCAGTATTAATGTAGTTACTGCAATTATGCATAATTGCAGTAACTACATGTTTTGTGATAAAAACATGTTTTCAGTAAATGATTTACTTTATGACAAGAGTTATCTTTAAAAAAACCAATTACTAGTAACTCATTAATTAGAAGATTGCACGTTTTATCTTCGTCCGATTTTCAGTTCTTACCATGAGGTGTCAGTGCGTTATGAGCATTGTCTGTGGTGTCTGTGGGTTAGACTTGTATTCTGTAGGGCTTCTCATATTTGGTTGGAATTGCATGTCGCGTATAGTAGCGTAGTAAATAACAGTGTACATATTTTAAGAGAATTTTTGGGTCAGTGAGAAGTGCAGTAGTTGTGCTGTATTTCTATATTTATCATGACAAAAAATAGAAAATAAAATACTATTTTACAAGAAAGTGTTGTTTAAAATATATCAAAAAAGTACATTGAATTAAGATTTTCATAACTTATTTTTTCTTTATTTGTTCTCGCAAACTATATATGAGCCTTCGTAGCTCAGTCGGTATAGACGAAGCCCTTTGGTAGGAAAGACCTGGGTTCGATTCTCGTCAGTGACGTGAAGAACCTTTATCTGGTCTCTTTCGACGATAGGTGAGTTAGCCGGTTTCACACGGAGGTAGGGTGTTTTTCACCCGGAAACTAGGGTGTTTCGTCCTCCCGAACAGGCAAACCGACCCCGTGAACATTTATATTATTATTGCCCTTAGGGAATGCAGTAAGTAGTGTCGAACCGGCCGCATTAAAAAATAAATAAATTCGTCCTGAAACCATCAATAGGGGACTCTACCCGTCCTAAAGGGATGGATGAGACTAATCAATCAAACTAGATATCCTTATGGATACTGCCTCTTTGTATTGTTCTGCTATCATGGATATGACTACTGTCCTTTCCAAGAGAAAATGAAGTATTCAAAAAATTTACTGGGGATCAAAAATTATATCGAAAACTGATAGGGCATTTTTATCGTGATTCTATTTTAAAATAACACAGAGTTTTCTAAAGCCATTTTCCGACGGATGTTGGTTCCCTCATAGAGAGGAAAACTGAAGATCTCTTTCGGCAGTCAGGATTATCACATAGTGACATATCGGACTTCCATTCTGTTAGTCTGCTGTGTCTGAAGATGCATTTATTCTCTGAAGAAAACTCGAGTTTTTCAGGAAGCCCTGCTATCATTATAGTATTAAACTGGTTACGCATTTTCACTTGAATAACCCCATAAAAGCTCCTCGCAAACTTTGCTTCTAATCAGCTTCAGGGACTCTTCAAATAGTAGCATTCCAATCATTAAAATAGTTTTCAACTTGTCCATGAAATAAACTGACTTTGAGTCTAAAATAACTCTGTCTTTCTTTCTATATTATTTGCTGTTTTATTGATGCTAAGGATAGGTGCTTCTTCTCGCGCTCTGAATACAACAGGTATTGAAAAAATATAAAGCAAAATTCTCGTCTCAGTAGTTTTTCATTGTTTTAATTAACTGAGGGCCTTAAAAGAGCTTCAATCAAATAATAAACAGAAAATTTCGGCATAATAATACGTCAATAATATCCGCGTGAATACTCGTGAATCTGCAATCAGAAGACGCGAAAAATAAGGGAGAATGAAATACGGTAGCTGTAAATGTAAATTTGAAGACTCTTAACCTAGGTGCACAGGTGGGAAGAGAAAAGCGGTATCATAGGAGTCTGGCTATAATTTGAACTTGATTCTGCTGGGAACTCCTGAATTTTCCAATGTGGCAAAAATTACACAGCTTGATAAACGCATCAGATGGGAAAGGTTTAATAACTTTCCAGAAGATGATGATGCAAAGCTGGAAAGTTAATCGAAATGTTCTTAAGACATTCGAAGAAGAGTAAAACAGAACCAACTGAAGTTGGTTCGCTCTTAATCTTCTTCGCCGTTGTTATTATCTATTAATTGCATTTGTTCTACTTTTGTTGGTTCATCTCACAAAACACTAAGACTTATCCCTTACCAGAAACTCTGAATTTTTGTCGATCTAAGTTTTCAAAGGGTTTCAAATTTTAAAATGCCAAGGGAATGAATAATCGATCCTTAGAAGAAAATTCATAAAAAAACTCAGCGAGTCTGTAATCTGCAAGTTTGTATTTTTAAGAATCTGTCTTCTAGACTCTGTTAAATTCATGTTCCTCCTTACTAATTTTCGACTAATTCATGACCTGACATTCTTGACTTCACTAATTCGTACTTCGATTGATTAACGGCGAATTTTAGTTCTTTTAATTTAATAATGTTCAAAAACGCTCGTTATATACCTACATATATATGCATATACTACGTTTTAGATAATAAGAGTACATTTTCAGTATATTTGTGTATGTATTTACTACTTGATAGTGAAGTAAATTAAAATTATTATTAAAATTGTTATTGTTTTAAACTTTAAAATTGTTATTAAACCGAATAAATAGTACAATGAAAATATAATACAACAGATGCAGCAAGTATTTATAATAATACAACTGATAAATATTATATTAGTAAAAAGTAATACTACATACAGGTTACTAAAAATACAATGTAGGCGATACAGTCACTAAACATTTAATGACTGTCTATGAAGACACACTAATACATACATAAAATAATCGAGACATAATATATAACAGTTAGAATACTTTTCTATAATATGCGTTTAAAATAAAAGTAAAGGTTATTTAGTCCCATGAGGTAGTCTTTTTTCTCAATCTTTTTCTAAAAGTGTAGCCTGATGTTACAGACTTTAATGCATTAGGAAATTTATTGTATCTGCTTGTTGCTAAGTGATCAAATGATTTGTGAAAAATTTCTTTGTTTGCCTTGGGAACTACCAGCAAGTTCAGGCTACAACGAAAACTATAGTATACGTTATAGAAAAACATTTACAGTTTTATTTCTTACATATAGTATACAATTATATTAATAAAGTTTCTATAATAGCAAGCAGGTTACTATTGAATATGCGAAATATTGGTAATGGCATAGCTGTGATTATTTTATTTTGTGTTCGAAGAATCAAATGAAGCAGATTATTGTAGTAATCTCCACCCCAACAGGTGATACCATATTGCAGTGAAGAATTTAACCATGAATAATATAAGCATCTTAGGAATACCGAATTGACAAATTTTTTAACATAAAATATTCTTTAATTACGAACCTCAACTTGTTTGTTAAAAATGTGATATGGGAGTTCCATTTCAGGTTGCTGTCAATATAGAGATCCAAATACTTGACTGATTTTGTGTTTTTGATTAAATTAAACACTTGCAATTTTGAGTACCACTAGAATTTTTTCCATGCTATATTATAGTTATATCATGATCTAGCGTATCAGTTAAGGTGAAATGTATGTATTATTATCAGTATTAATTTTAAAGCCATTATTGTTAGCATATCATAATTAATCCTGTTTTCTAAATTATCAAGGGTCGTTTCAGTATATTTTAATGCCATGTCATCAGCGAACGATATCATTTTACCAAAAAAGTTTGTACTCACATAGATCACTTACATAAAAATAAAAATAAAACAAATCTTTTCAGGCTGCGGTGTCATGACAAGAGACCACACAAAAACGTACCATACCTTTAGATAACATGATGAATGCATTTCATTCCCTCATTCTCAGGGCCGTACTTATGCAAAGGCGCATGAGACTATAGCTGGGAACCCCGAAAAATTAAGGCCAATTTAAGTGCCCCAAACAAAAAAGGGCCCCCATCCGCCTTGAGAAAAGTGTAAGTACGGCCCTGATCATTCTTTGCATTATAAACGTAAATATATACTTGAAATCTGTGAGCATTTCGCGAAGCCATTCCTCTCTGATTTTGCAGGAGTACTCTACTTTGTAATAAAGCAAATGTCCGAATGATAATAATTTGGAGCTGACTTCATCGAAAATAATTTACGGTGTGTTATATTTTTTTATCTGATAATTATTTTAATTAGAATGAACAGCATGGATCTAAAACCAAACTACAAATAGAATCTGTACTTTAATTTTTTTCCTTATTTTCCAAATCTGTTTGCAAAATGAAATAAGTACCACGAACTTTCATTCATATTTCAGAAGTAAACAGTTCAACTTATCTTGATGTATCACATTTCAAGATAACTTATCTCATTGAGAGGAGATAACTGTATGCCAAAAATATAGGATTATTTCTTAATAAATACTTTTGGATGCTTTTCTTTAGAAAAAATTACTATCATCTATAATCTTTTTGTCTCATATTTAGTTCTACAATTGTGTAACGTCAGTGCTTTGAAATATGCACTGACTTCGAAACTTTTTAAACCGCATGATGATCATCAGCAGCAGGTTTTTTTTTTCATGAACATTATTTCACAAGTTCTTTTCTTCTTTTTTTATGAATCTTCTCTTATCTACTCTCTTCTTCATTATCACCATCACCATCTTCTTCTCCTTGGTATTTTTTCTGAATTCAGTCTTTTTTACATTTTTTTTTCCAAATCGTTTTCTAAGTGCTAAATTAAAGGTTTAAGTAAATCACGTGTTATCATTTATCACGTGATAAATGATAACATGATTATCCTCCATAGATAACAGATTTCCAAAAATCCTTGCTTGAACAATTGTTTTAAATATCAAATCTTTATAGGTGGTATGATTTTTATGACTCCTTGCAATTCGACACACTACATTACTTATAGATAATTTTCGTTTGGAAATGATATGCAGTACTCGTTTAATGATTTATAAGTTAGATTGCTTTCCATTTCTTTATGTTTTAAATTTCCCCGAAGGAAACAGAGTTCCATATATTTAGGTAAGTGATTTTGGAAGGTACAAATGACCTTTCATAGCTTAAAATATTGTGAAGATTAAATTAAATATTCAAACGATGAGCAATTTACTTATAATTGTCTGGTGAATATATTAATTCCAGTGCTGGCAAAAAAGTTACGATTAAGAGAATTTCATTCAAGATATGAAAATTTAGAAACGCACGTACGAGAACACACACACACACACACACACACACACACGGTGTCCTAGAAACCATTCATCATTCTTTAATATGTATCAGGCACAAGTCAGTTACGCTACTTTTTGTGTTTTGTTTTTCTTGATGCATTGTTTCTTTATGTGAATCATATGTGCTTGCGTTCTAATCTTTTTAAATCGATTATTTTATTATGCGTGACTAACGTGCTGTGAATGTATTACAATGGGCTTAAGGAGTATCGATTTTACAGACAGTGCTGATTTAGATCAGGTTTGAGTATAACAGTGTGTTCTATTGCACATTCTAATAAACATGACTTATATACTTATGCTTAAATCGATTCCACAAATGGATTTAAGCATAAGGAGATTTATGTGAATTCAAGAATGCAGGCACTTGTTAAAAATATCTAATTTAAGAATTGTTTTCGATTTCTTAAATGTCTGCCTTTTTAAAGGTTTAAAATTACTTCAGAGATATGAAATATTGGAATGGAGCATAACGGATACAATGTGGAATTGATTGGCCTCTTTGTGATGAGTCTTAGTGGCTCCATGGAGGTGCCGGGTAATAGTACTACTTCTACTACTACTACTACTAATAATAATGATAGCTCGGAAATGCAATTATCAAGCATTTTTTTTATGGACCTGTCAAAAAGTTGTTTTTCGATGCATATTCTTAGATATTACAACTACCTATGCAAACGTTCACGTTGCGTATTTGCCGCAAGCATCTTAGTGCATTTCTGCAAGATGCATTCACGCTCTAGAAGATTACGTGGTTTTCCGTGTGAGGCATCCAAGCGATATACAGTGATACGTAATTTTGGGAAACAATTGAGATTTTCTTCCGGCTTCTTAACGTTCCAAGGACTTGCGTGTTTCGTGTACTTGAACTTTCTCTCTCTCTCTCTCTCTCTCTCTTGTGAACATGAAACCTTAAGAAACTATAACAGACTATTAGAGAAAATTAAGACAGAAAAGTAATTTTAGTATGAAATATTGAACTAATAATGACACAAATTGGTCATTATTAGTTCAATATGACATTTGCTGTTAGTGAGTAACAGTATATCTATTAAAATGTATCATTTAGTTCATGATGCATAAAAAAACGCCCAACGAACTGAATTTAATGTATTACATATTCATTTTAGCACTCTGACTAAAGTATTACGCAGCACGCAACAGCACGTTCAAGGACTCATCGCAGGAGACCACTCTATACTGTCGATGCACTCCACAAATGTATTTTTTTTCTGTCTGTTACTTGCGTACGTTTTCTTGTCATTTTGTCTATTTTAGGGAAAAGAAAACCTAACTGTTATGCAAAATACATTTCGATACTTTAGACATTTCATGATACTGAATGAACAGGCCGGAAAACTAATATATGGTGTCTAAAAAGGGCATAACAATGCATTCTCGAAATTAAATTAAGCTTGCCAAGAAATTATCATTCTTGTTTTATCCTTTATCAGAGTGTAAGCAAACAAAGTTTGTGCGTGAAGTACATTCATAACTTTTTATTCAACCTTAGTATGTCTTTTGGGTATGGCTCCCACGATGATAGCTCAATAAAGGTCGAAACGGATATGTGTAGTGGCCCTTCCCATAATGCATAGTATTATTCACTCCGAAAAGGTGTGTTTTGCATTATGAGATACAAAGGCAATTAATGTGAAGACATTGGCTCCGATATACAAGTAACCTGACGCGCAAACTTTGTTTGCTTACACTTGGATAAAGGACAAAACAAGAATATAATTTCTTGGCGAGTTTAATTTCATTTGTAACCAAGTGAAAAAAAAAAAAAACTTTCTATAGATGCATTCTTGAGTTATGCAGCAAGAATCCTCAAATGTCGGCCGCGAAAGAAATTTTCATATACGCCAGATGATGATGACCAAACTCAGTAATTTTTATATATATAAAGTCAATGGTTTTTGATTCCTCGTTCGGTATACCAAATGTGCACCATTTGCATCACTAAATTTTATAGAAGTTTTAGAAATTTTAGACTATGTCTGGAACTCAAAATTTTGATACCCTGTGAGAAGTTTTATCCCTCAATATGAATTTCTAAGTAGTGTAATAAAGCGTGTAAGCATTTGTTAGAATCATTTTGTCAGCACGCATGCAAATTGTTATTCCTGGCCGTAACTGAACGGATTTTGTTAAAATTTGATATTTAGAATCCTTATAAAACATTTTCTAGCCGTCTCAATTTTTGTTTCAGTCAGTGACATAATTTGCAGGTAGAAAAGTTTGCAAAACCAAGTCGAAATTATGTTAGTATTTCTACAACCAACTGGATGGAATTTAATAAAATTTAATATTTAATTTTTTATCGCAATTTTGATTTTAATCCGAGAGTTTTATAACTATAGACGTAATTTTTCTTGCAAAATTATATGTATATGTCTGTAGTACATATACCAAACTACTCTTGATTCAGTTGTCATGATAATGATGGTGCCATTATAACGAATTATCGTATTACGAAAATCACTTGCCGATCATTTCGTTGTTTATTGGCTGTCAATTGCTGTTCGGCAGTTGACATAGCTACCATTCAGTATTTCGCACAGAATTAACATTTCACTATAGGAAAACTATAAATGCTTGGACCCAAAATATTCGAATAATGAAAAATCAATATTTGTTGTCATTCATTAACGGACTTCAAAGTAGTTTTGGATATTCCTAAGAAGGGTGATAAATCTCTGAGATCAGTTCACTTTTCCTTCTGTTCTCTCATTTCTAGACTGTATGGAAACTTTTAAACTAGTAAATGATCTCCATTTGTCGCTCGACAAGGGATTATCTTGCCTATGTCACGCCTCTTTGGCCAAATATCATAGAAGAGTTTGGAAAATTAAAGCGATTGCACATTTGATCTGATTCGACAAAGGTCTGTAGTAATTCTTCATTGGAATGAAGTATATGAGTATAGATGCTCTGTATTTTGCAACTGGGTTGTCATCTTTCCCTCCTCCCCTCTGGTTGTGCTTTATACATCGTGTACATCTCTTTATGCTAAAACTTTGCAACTAGTAATGGAACCACGTGACTATTCTTTCACGTACTTGCTTCCTTTTGATGTTCTTATTATAAAGAAATACTCTTTTTTTGAGAAAGGATTTTTATATCAAACCCAAACACGAAAGGTTGAAAAATCTTTAGCATATTAGTATCGTATATGGAGGGAAGAAAATTTGTTTTTCTTCCCTTCCCCTAAAAAAACTTCCCCCTGTTTTCCAAAAGAAATATAATTTCTTTAGGAAAAAAACAGAGAGAAGAAAACTTTGTAAAAAAACAGAGCGAGGAAGGCTGCTTCAGCGAACAAAAGGTAGTGAAATAAAAGAGGAAGAGGAGAAGGTGGTTCAGTTGGTTTGAAGCCAGACAGTAAGTGGATTGTGAGTAGCATCTATTCATGTTCTTAGAGTGTTGGAAGAGACACATTTTGATTTCCTCATAAACTTTAAACAACAAACGTGAACAACTTTAGCTTTTTTGAGATGATTCCTTGTGCCTGTTTGGTTCCAAATGGGTCTTCAGAATTGTTCCAAATACTTTTTTTTCTGAAAATTATCTAGCCTGGATATTTTCTAAGCATTTCTGTATTTGTTCAACCGTTTGTTCGGCTTTTCTCTTGTCAAATGATTCATTGAAAATTATCAGGATGCTAAGCTGAGATAATTCCACTCTGCTCAGTGGGGATAATTTTTCTGATATGCAAGACTAACTACTCATTTTCATGGGCTGCTGCATTCAGGGGTCGTCAAAAAGAAGATTATTCTCTACTGATTGGCATTCTTATTTTGAATTTCTTAGCGATATTTTAGTGATCTTAGCGATCAAATGGATTCACCTTTAAATAATAATAAAAAAAAGATCATGATCATGGTAAGCTTCGATGTTACTAATTTATTTACAAACGTTTCAACTTAAGAAGTGGTAACACTATTGGAAAATAAACTTCCATAAAAGTTGTGGTACTCTTGAAAAAAATGTGTAAATCCAGATTGCTTTCTATACAAGGACGCTGTTCACAAACAAAACTCTGCGACAGATAATCCCTTATCTCCAGTGCTAGCAACTATCAGTAAGGAAACATTCGAAGAAAGGGCCTATAGCCCTTTCTTCGAATTACTTAGTATCAAGTCTCTGGAAAAGATACACTGGTGATTTCTTAATATGCAGTTATGCAGCATTATCGTAATCGAGTCACATCCAAAAATCAAATTCATGTCGGAGTTAGGAACCAATGGTTCTCTTCCCTTCTTGGATGAAATAAGTTGAAGATTACAATAATAATAATAATAATATATTTACATGCTCAGTCTCATCATTATGGATCGATGCCTAATTATGCATCGTATCAACACTAGGAGTTCGACCCTGCATTCTCATTAATAACGATGAAATAATAACCAAAGAATTCAAATTTCTTTCGGCGACATTCAAGAAAAATGGCTCACAAAAGACCTATTACTAGACTTTTGTTCTATTCACAATCCATGAAATTGATAATAGCGAAATAAGAGGAATATGTCCGTCTCCCGTAGATCAGCTCCGTTACAACCAGCTTATCGAAATTTTCAAAGAAATACAAAACCCGAACCACATGTACCCGTCTAACCAAAGTACGTGGACCAAGTAAATCAAATAAAGCCAAAACTGGAAGCCTGGAATAATAAGACTTTTATTGCATTTGATGTGATTGCAATGTCCCATACGAGATCAATCACATACGAGAGATTTAGGGCCTCAGCTCTATAGTCATGTACTAAATCAATCAAATCCATGCGATAAACAGTCTTATGGACATGAAGATTTATAATACTTAATCCTGATTATTTGAATGCACACCTCAGCCACACTTATCACGCCGATATTCAACTGTAATTTACATATGGAAATAACGATACCATTCACACGCGCTCAACAATGCTAACAAGTATCCTTTTGGGGATGCAATCTGTCACCGGACCTGTTCAATCTCACACTGGAAGAAGCAACCAGTAAGGCCTTAAACAAAGAAGACTCCGGAATCAAAATATATAACATATATTTTGATTCCGGGAAAAATATAACAAACTTAAAATTTGCAGACGATATTTCATTACTTGCAAGCACGGAAGAAGATCTACAACGAATTTCTGATAAAATAAAGGAAGAATGTATGAAATTTGGATTAAACCTAAATATAGACAAAGCAACACTTATGCAAATAGGAAACAGAAACACCAATCTGGAAATGGAAATTGATAGTAAGAATCTAGAGCAGGTAGGAAACTTCACCTACCTCGGAGGAGTAATTGACTACAATGGTGAAATTACAAAAGATATAAACAGACGAATTAGCCAAACATCGCAAACGTTTGGATGACTAAATAAAATAGGGAAGTCAAGAGACATCAAACAAGTAACAAAGGTAAGAATCTATGAGACAATGGTCCTCCCAGTACTTCTCTATGGAAGTGAATGCTGAAATCTCAAAAAAGCTGAAGAAAAAAAATTATTAACTACTGAAATGGGTTGGCTAAGATTGCTTGGAGTATCTCTGCTGGATAGACTAAGAAATGAAGACATAAGGGAAAGACTAAAACAAGAAATAACGATAACAGATAAAATCGAAGAAAGAAGACTGTAATGTTTTTGTCACGTGACCAGAATGGGACCAACTAAAGCCCTGTATACAACGATGGAAGGTAAAAGATCCAAAGGGCGACCCAGAATTAGAAAGATAGAAGTGGAAAGCGTTCATTCGGCCTCATCATCATTCAAATAGATGATGTAAAAGAGAAGTCCTTTTGGTAATAATGACAGTTATTGTATTTCTAATGGGTTTTTGTGTTTAGTTAAATCCTTTTTTTCTGTGTATATTTGCATCAAGTGAAGTCCTTGAGAGCAGGACGAAATTATTCACATTCTATTTTTTTAATAAATAATAGTTTACAGTATTTTTGTGTTTCTCTCTGGAGAGAAAGAAATACTCCTACTGATGCCACCATTGTTCATTGTGCATTGAGTGTTGTA
Source organism: Typopeltis vanoorti (assembly GCF_054136105.1). NCBI lineage: Eukaryota > Metazoa > Arthropoda > Arachnida > Uropygi > Thelyphonidae > Typopeltis > Typopeltis vanoorti. The sequence goes on along the minus strand of NC_143566.1, from coordinate 51,412,237 downwards.
CCTAGGTCGTACAAACTGAAAAATGAATAAAGTTACGAACAGAACAATGTGTCGGACAGCGATGTGAACACCACACTTTCAGAACACTCCTTGATATAGAAACAAAATATAAAGTAAAATAGGAAATATCTCAAATACTAAATCGTTGCTATGATAACATGTAGAGAAAAATTCTTGAATCCGCGAAAACGTCTACTCGGAGAAAGTCCACAACATACATTCTAGATATATATATTCTAGATTTAATTCTAAATATATATTTAGAACTAAATCGGTACTTATAATTACTTTATCATCCATAAAATTACAAGTATATAAAAATCTGGTTATTAAATAGACTAGGTAATATTTTACTCCTTTTTTAGAGTGTTCATTTCATTTGGAGGTTAAAAATAAATGACCATATCCTTCAAGTTATATTTTGTATTGCTTACAAAATATTTTGTTGTGAGCACTGAATAAGTTTAATAATTGCTGCTTTTCCCATTTTATGAAAAACATTTTTTTTTCATACAGCAGAAACTACTCGGTTAAAATAGTTTCATGGCTGATGAATAACTTTTTGGATAATAGATGATTTAATTGCCTAGGATAACATTGAAATTTTAATTAAACGAAAAGAGTTTTGTCCGACCTTACAGCAAAGTTCCTAGTTGATCTCACCCTTGGCCCATCTTGAATACACTAACCACTCGGCCAACCAGGCCGGCACATAGTTTGTGTACCACATAAGATACATTGTATGAATTATCTTGAACTATACCTTTCAGTTTTTACAATTTTAAGAAAATTTACCAGCGCTATAAAAAATCTGTTGCCAGTAATACTATTTGAAGATCATTTTGGAACTTAAACAAAATGAGTTGTAATTTTTTTTAAAATTCATCTGACAGCTGGAAGCCCTTTTGTTTTTAATGGCTTTTTTTAAAAGTAAACTCTTGTTTACTTAAAATATGCAGTTGCAGAAATTATCAGATTAACCTATTAAACAGTATCCTCTGATGTAATCTTCACATTTATTAGTTGTTATGTGCTGCTCTAGTGAAAATATTGATAAATTGCAGACTAGCCTGTCCTTATCAAGCCTGCAGGATCCGCTTAGAGAGGAAAATTTCTCTCTCAATCTCACGCTAACAAAGGTTTCCAAACCAGTGTCTATCTGACGACCTAAGCTAGCAGAAGGCGCGACCTAAAGCTCACTTGTAGGCCACCGTTCATTTTCCTGCAGGGTGTGTGTGTGTGTATGGGGGGGGGGGGAAGAAGATGCCATCTAGCATAGCGGGAATAGTCGGAATTGTCTAGTACTGGAAACCGCAATGACCCGCTAGACAGGTTCCGCATGTGCTCATTCCTCCCCACTTCATCAGCATTTCATTTCCCCCGTTTCTTCGTCAACTTGACCTTATGGCGGATAATATATACAAACCTCCTCTGCTGTTCCCGAAACCAGTCACAGTGCTGCCGGAACTGTGCGGCCCCATGCGGAACTGACCTTTACTACTAAAGTACGAAAGGAACTTAGACTCCTTGGCTAAGACTGCAGAGTCAACGCGTGTTTGTTGAGTTAAAAGACGTGTCGTTTACTTACCGCCCTTGGAAATCATCCACTCATAGAACTGGAAGGGAGCTCGAAGGACTGTGATCACGTGTTCCATGGCGAGATATTCCCGTCACACTTCTGAGTTCTGCCGGGAAGTTGCAATCTCCTCAAATCTGTCCAAATAAAAATTGCATTTGCATTCCACGGTCTTAAATTGTATTAATAATTAAAGTTTATCACAAATACCTGCTAAATAAAATGTATAGAAAACATTTTGAAAAAATTACAAATGTAAAGAAGATTATAGAATATTTTAGTAATAGTGTTGTATTGATATACATGTAACCCTTATACATGCAATACAGAAATTTTAAAGCAAATTATTTACATATATTTTCCTCCGATTTTTTTCGAGAAATTAATCAAAGATATTTATGAAATATTCTAGAAATAAATTTTTAAAAAGTAGTTCTAGAATTTCAAAATCTGTATCAAAGTATTTGTCATTTGAAAAGTATTTTAAAAAAGTATATAAAAGTCGAATATTATGCAAAGTATAACGCTTGCTTTAACGAATGAAAACGCGAATATTTACTGCAGTTGGAATTCGAGTATATACTTTAAAGGTAATAACTATTAAACTGTTTACGTGTTTACCAATATATAATATATAGCGCATATTTAAAATAGATAAATAAACTAAATAAAATAGATAAATAGGTTCCTTCGTGGGAATAACTTAATCAGAATATGAAAGCTCAGCCACTGCCGAAATTCCTGAACTCAATGTCGCTGCCATCTTCTGTGTGTATACCAGCTAACAAGCGAAAAACAAAATATTGTGTGACTTCAACATATCGGCTTGCCTTTTCCTTGTGGTCTTCGTCTTTCATGCGAACTGTCAACTATTCTAAGGAGAATAAAAGCTAACTTTATGATTATGGAATCATAATTTAAGCTCTCTTTATAACAGATGTTAATATATTTCTTAAATTCTTTAAAGTATGGTCTTGATATCTGATGACATTAAGCAACATGAACTATGACATAGTTGGAAGAATAAGTATCAGTCGCTTGGGACCAGAATTCAAATATTAAATTTCGATTCTAACTTTGTCTGGATTAGTTTCAGGTGGAGGTAATATTCATTGTGACGAAATTCCGGTTCTTCCTTCACAAAAACAGACAAACCGGCTGGTGAACACACGTAATTGATTTTTACTCGTCTCAAAGATGTTGATTCTTTGGCGTTGATTCGAAAAAAAAAGTCTATCCAAAGCATTCTGTGTACTACGAGATAAAATACTTGCGATGCTACTTCTACCTGAAACATTTATCTAGATCTCAATCCTTTTCTACCGTTTAAGACAACTATCATTACCAAAAAGGCAAACTGAAAGGCTTACGAGCGAAGTATTCTTTCTAGTTCATATTCCAAATCACAGATCACCAAACTGAGATCGTTTATTTTACATTTAACAAGCAGTAACCATGTTAATAAAGTCAACAGTTAGTGATTTTTAAACAACAGCAGTAAAAGAATGCAAAATGAGTTGACCTACAAAGGAGGCACTGAATTTTTATGAGTTTTAAATTTGTTTTGAAATAAAAAAAAAAAACGTACACAAAAATGCAGCTGCACAGTACTTTACCCCTTGCTTGCGATTCTCATTGCGACATGTATTTATCAGAGCATTTAGCTACTGTTTGTGACTAACAGGCCATATTATTATTCTTTCTGCTTTTAAGAGTGAACTCTGTTTCAATGAACGTCACATCTGCTATTTTAAGGAATTCGTCTATTATATTTCTTTCTCCCGCTTGCGTGTATTTATTCAATTCATTTAAGCAGAGTAAGTTGACGAAAAAAATGCTTAAAGCAGGACGAAATGAAGAATAAAATGATTATAAATAATTTAATTTTTATAATTATACATGTAGGTTACTCTGCACTTTTGGTTCGACTGCGAGGTCATAGAGTTCAGTCCAGGCAATACAGTGTGTTTCCTGAATTAAAAGAAAGGAGTTCAGGCCTCCGTATCTCTCTCTCTCTCTCCGACTTGCACGAAAAAGGGAGGAAGCGGTATTATCACCCATCATGAGTCACGTGCCTACCGTTAATGGTAGAAACAGGTTTATCTCATTCCTTACACTGATGTGACTCCTCCCTTCTGGTTCTGGAAAGAATTTTCCAATATCTGTAATCGGTACATGATTTTAGGTTAACTAGAATAGTGGTAGTGTTGTTGTTGTTTTTCTTTGAGATATTTTTCATTCAGTAGTTGATTGATGACATTTTTTAAACAGTGTTTATATTGGTATCACTCGCAGCACTGTTCCATTTACGATATCCATCTGTATACAGCCAGATGATTCATACAGCCATATAAAGAATCAAATCATTTACGAAAATTATTAATGATCACCGGCATGAATATACATGAGCATGCATTTATAAACGGAAATCAAATTAGGTTAAAGTTATACTAAACATACGGAAACAGAAATTCTTTTTTACTCTCTCTCTCTCTCGTGTGTGTGTGTGTGTGTGTGTGTGTGTGTGTGTGTGTGTGTGTGTGTGTGTGTGTGTGTGTGTGTGTGTGTGTGTGTGTGTGTGTGTGTGTGTGTGTGTGTGTGTGTGTGTGTGTGTGTGTGTGTGTGTGTGTGTGTGTGTGTGACAGACTAATCCTTGAGAGCAACGGTTAACTGTTTAAGACTAATACATTTGAAACTTAGGATCTCAGAAATTATTCATCGGGTTGTTGATTATTCATCTCCTAAATCGAAAAGATAGAAATAAAGTGACCAACTATGGTTTGTTACCATATCTCTGAATATGTTTAAGCAATCTGTAGTGCATGATCAAAAATTCGATAAAATAAAAGTTATTTTGCCATTAGTGAAAATGGGGGTTTGAGAAATTGATGTCTTAATAGTTTGTTACTACCAAATAAATCATTTAGGAAAGTTTTTTTAATTATAAATGAGTGAATTTATGAATATGCATTTGTGAACGAGAATAAATCGAGCTTATAGTAAACATACCGAAACAAAGATATTTCCGTCATGAAACGCAGAACTTTAATTTTTTACTATTTTTTTTTCTGTAAAACTACTCGACAGCAAACGTGTCTTGTGGAATTTCGATATGGAATTTGAAATATAAAGCATGCTACTAAGATGGCTTAGTTGCTCAGCACAATTAATTATTAAGTTACACTGGAGAGACGAACCAAATAACCTGTAAATATTTTTATCGAGATAATATTGAGTACAACTTCTCACGTTTATACTATAATATTGTATATATGCATTTATTTATCATTTGTGCACATCTGAATAACATGGAAGGAACAATGGTCATTTGGTAATTAACTTTCTATCATATTTCCAGAAAATGTTGACGATTATTGGGATATTCCCATTGTGTTTGATATTACTGAACTCAAGACCAGAACTTTAAAGAGAAAAAAAGTAAACATAATTAATTATTGTACTTAATTCGTTACGGAGGAACTTACGTGAAAATATTTATTTCAATAAAATTGCGTGCAAAGCATCAAGGAACTGTCACTATGAAATTCAAATTAAACAAGTACAAGTGACAAAAGGAGCCTCTGTAGCTCAGTCAGTACAGACGAAGCCCTTTGGTTCAAAAGACCTAGGTTCGATTTTCGTCTGTGACATGAGGAAACAAACCTGCTCTCTTTCGACTAAAGGCGAGTTATCCGGTCTCGTACGGAGGTAGGGGAGGGGTTCACCCGGAAACTAGGGTTTTTTTTTGTCTCCCAGAACAGGCAAACCGGTCCCGTAAACACACATTGATTACAGTCATGAATACGTCCCAGGTATATGTTGGTCCCCAGTCCGGATAAAATTGGGGGATTAGGGAAAGCAATGGTGAACTACCCTACAAAAATCTGAGGATAGGAATACTTTGTGGGCAATACCTACAAAGTCACCTACGGTCGAAATGACTGAAAGGGAAAACCAGTGACAAAACGATGATTCAACATTGTAAACGTGTGATGCAAGATCTAAAGTGTTTAAAAATGGGGTTAGAACCTAAAATTACTTTCGACCTATCTATGTCATTTACATGTAGCTCACACTTTCTCATTGTTGAAATCTTCGTTTAGTCATTGTGTTTGTTTCATTTGAATTTGATAATACCCTTGATACTTTGGAAATTGTTATGGAAATAAAATTTTAATATAAGTTTCTCCCTTGATGATTAATGAGTTTAACTCAATGTCTACTTACGTTCCTATTCTTCGTTCGTAACTATCGAGTTTATCTGCTATTAGAGTATAGAGATTAAGGAATTGTTTAAACAGTATTCTTGAAAAAAGTGGATTCCTTCATCACCACAATTTTTCAAAATTGTTGCATACCTCATCAACAAATAGGGGGATTTCTTTCGCTTATCTTAAAAGTTGCGATACGCTAAACATCAACTGACAAGATACGCTAGTTTATGCATAACGACTGAAACTAATTTATAAAAGAAACAGAATTGATAATCTTACAATCGAAGCATTATAAATTTGGTAAAAAATTATTATATAAATGCGTGTTTCTTTCAAAAAGCATGGCGTAAAGCTCATGTTAATCAAGCGAGTGTCTTGAAGCAACTAAATCTATAAGGCCAGTGTGTGTTCTGTTTGTTGACTGCGTGTGTTCTTCTGCCAGTTTTAATTTCTATACGAGGAAGAACCCGAGTTTCTGAGAGGAAAATCTCCCGGCCAACTTGCCTTCAGTCGAAAAGCACTTACAGGGGGTCCCCCGTAGATAGGAATTGAGCCAAGGCGTCTTTCCGACCAAAGGGCATCATCATTAACTACTAAGCTAGGGGAGTATATCTGCATGAAGTACAACTGTACTGACTTGCATACATTTTGAACGATAATACATTAGAAGGTACTTAAATGTCTATGGCAACCTAGTATCATAATTTGCTACGAAATGTATGTACGCAGAATGTTGGTTAGTCTGTAAGTGAGAAGTAATTTGTATTAATATTCTCCAAATTATGTTTTCAGATCCTACAAAAAAGGAAAGGATTCATTAAAAAAATTAATCCTTTCCTTTTTCCTTTAGAATCATTGTTATAAATGTATTGCGAAGATTTAATTACTTAAAACCCATTTGCTAGGAAAATAGTGATTCTAATCTGATGTAAGATTATTTTTGGATAAGATCGTTCAAATAATGAACCTATATTTAAATTGTATGAAGCGTTCTCTTCTCTTTAGAATGCTAATTTATTCATATATGAAGTCAGCTATTTATGAATTGGAACTAATGTGGATGTAGGACTTCAAGAAGCGAAGTCGTGGGAGATGCGAAATTTAGCCTTCATTTGGAAAGATCTAGATTCGAATCCTTCTAAGACGAGAATATTTTATAAAGGTTTTTCAGCTTAAAGTGAATTAGCCGAACTCATAAGGAAGTAGCAAGATTTTTAGTCCTTCAAAATAAAATAACAATATGGAAACCAAGTGGCCTTGGTTGCCTCTGTCATAAGTGCCAGCTAATGTGGAACTAATAATCTAATATTTAAATGAAAAACTGGAACCGAAAAATTAGTGAAACTCTGGATACTCTTACATGAACATAGTAAGTTTTTAATTATAATTAAAGAAAACATATGATAAACAGTTGATATTCGAGTATAGTACTCTTTCAAGAGTCAGATTACGTCAGAATATAGAATAATGAGATAGCGTTTTTGAATTCGCTAATTAAAAAGATGCTTGCAATTATATGCCATGAAAAGCTTCATTATAGTGAAGCGTTTCGTGACATATATTTAATATTGCTGTATATATATTCAGCAATTTAATACAGCTGGCCTGCCGTTCCTCTAAGGGTAAGTATTTTACGCCTGTACATATGTGCGTTTACGGGGATGGTTTACCTGTTCGCGGGATGAAAAGCAGTAGTTTCCGGAAGTCAAAATTCTGCCAGATCCACGCGAGACGGATAGCTCACAAAATTCCAGATAAAGGTTCTTCGCGATTCGAACCCAGTTCTTTCCAACCAAAGGATTTCGTCTGTGCCAATTGAGCTACAGAGGCTTCGCAGATGCTGCCGGAAATGAATATTACAAATAATAAACAGAAAATATAATAATTTCTATGGACCTACCTTGAATCAGGAAGAAATACAAAGAATATGTGATTGATTTTCACTGGAGGTACACGATGCTATATACTATAAGGAATTGTGGGCACTACACGCTGCTTCACTGGACACACAGTCAACCGTAGTCACGAAATTCTTTTAACACTTTAAGAAACACCGGATGCTTTATCCTTACGTGAAAAGCCCGGGTGCCATAAACGCATGCGCGCTAACTTCTTAGATAACTAAGAAGAGTATCTTCAGCGTCTGTGCTTCTCATTATATTATGCCTGGGAAGCTGAATAGAGTTAGAGTATGAACATGACCTTGAATGCGATTGGACCTTAGGTTGAAGGTTCTGAACGTCATACGTGACGCCACACCTGTTCTGACATTTCACTTCTTTTTCACGTGCTACTGCTTCTGATAGTAATTTGTTGATATTTTGATAGAGAATGACATGTCACGGTCCGCTGAAATACTTCGGCAGTTAAGGAATTGGCATTCCTTTCTACATTCACTAATCTGGAACACTTACTTTACTTTTCAACATCAACCAAAAAAAAAAAAGTAACGTTAGTGTCTTGAAGAAATGGAGTGAAAAAACTTGACGGGCGTGTCTCTTTGCCGGAAAATATGCGTTTGATGTTACAGGGAGGTGAAGCCAAGACGGATATTTGTAAATCTCACAACTAGGACCTCACGTTTTAGAGAGACACATGCATCACTATTTACATATTTGTGGGAGAGAATGGGGAATTAATATTTATGAAATGTTTACATTTTTTAGCATAACACTACAAGTGAATAGAAAGAGAGAGAGAGAGAGAGAGAGAGAGAGAGAGAGAGAGAGAGCAGAAAAGAGGACCGTGAAAGAATAATTATAAAGCAAAAAAGGGTATCTGCTAATACATATTTAGCATTGCTGCACTTCTAGCGATTTATAATTAATACAGATTTCGATTATCTCATTCTATTTAACAATTTCTTAGTTTGTTCTTCTTAGGATAACCAGCTTTTCATTTTTTTTCCTTACTTAACCTCACATGGATCATTCTCTTAGCAAATCCAAGCCTGAGAACCATTATAAAATTCAAGTTGAACTAAATTACTATTTGTGGGAGGAAATTAATCAATGAAAGTAACAAGAATGATTTCATTAACATTAAAAAAAAAAAAGCTGTCGAAATACGTCTTGAAACATTTTAGTAACATAATTTGGGTTGTCAGAGTCTTGCACAATTAGTTATATAATACCGGTAATGTCCGGTTGTCAGAGAGCATCATACAATATCATATAATCCCCATACATATCATAATATTGGTCTGGACATTATGAAAACTGCAATACAGATAAATTAAATCGTAATATAACAAAACATAAAGGCGACTACGAAAATAAAGCATTTATTTTAAAATTATTAAAAAAAAATACTGAACTACTAAAGAAGTACTTGAAAGTTATTACGCCTAATCAGTTAGCTTTATTAAGCCAGTGGGCATCATTTTAGCATGTTTTGGTCTTGTGTATTTATTTATTTATTTATTTCGACAAAAGATCTGTGGCGAAAGACTTGCGATTCTAAAAGCTTTGCTGATAATCTTGACGCAAATCCCATTTATCTGTTCTACCCCTAAGGAAGAGGCCCATCACGATTGATGGGATATCCAAGGTCAGGAGGATAAACGAAGTTGGAATTAAGTGGATGAGTAGGGATATAAAGCAATATCTGCAAAAATAGAAAACATTATGGAGGAAATATAAAGAAAAGAGTGATCAACATACTCATGAGCAGTACAAGCAAAAAGGGTGACTAGGATGATAAGGAAGGCCAAGTCAGACTTTGGTTATGTCTAAGCTTCTATTGCGAAAGTGAATAGCAGCCGAATTGGTTTCTGAAAATTTATGCATTCTTTGCGATGGCATTATGATTTCATACCTGATGTTTATTTATTTAAATAAATAAACCATTTATTTATGGTTTTCATAACCATAAATAAATGGTTATGTAACCAAATTGACAACCGTTGTGACCTTATTTTATTTATATATTTATTTTTCAAAAAGAAGTACAGCCGTATAAAACTTCTACAGTGAAAATAACCATAACATTGAAAGCGGAACAAAGCCATTAAGCGTTACAGTAATTATGATCAACAATTCAGCTTTCTGTATAAGTAATATATTTCTGCAATGATTTATTATGAATTAAGAAAATTACATTTAGATGTCATAAAGATATTTCTCGCTTTGAAAGTTCTAACTAATCATATAAAACAATTTCACGAGTGCTGCGAACATCTTATTTCATTATATCTCGATATGCACAAAGTATTCGAACACGCCGTACATATTTAATTTGGTACAAACTCAATGAGTAAGAGGAATTCATTTTATTATGAAATTTGTGTGTGTGTGTGTGTGTGTGTGTGTGTGTGTGTGTGTGTGTGTGTGTGTGTGTGTGTGCGTGCGTGCGCGTGTGTGTGTGTGTGTGTGCGCGTGTGTGTGTGTGTGTGTGTGTGTGTGTGTGTGTGTGTGTGTGTGTGTGTGTGTGTGTGTGTGTGTGTGTGTGTGTGTGTGAAGATAGAGAGCGATCCCCCCCTTCTCAAGCAATTAATAATACTGTTTCTTCAATTTGATTCGATGTTTGACGTTTTATGGGTCATCTCTTCGCGCACTGTTAATGTTAATGGTTATGCCTGAACACATTCAATCACACGCAGCTAAGGATTTCGAGCAAAAGCAGTTACTCTACCTGATTTCTCTAATTAGTATTATTTTCGATAAGAAAAAAAATTGAGGAACTTCCATTTTAGTGAAATGTTTGATTTGGGGAATAAAAAGCGTTAGCGCATTATATTATTATATTATTATTATATATCATTAAATTATTATGGGAGACATTAACTATGGGGACATCGATTGGATGAAGGAAAGGGGGCCTGGCAAGATGGAAGTAGGATTTATACAGTTGCTAAGTGATAATTACATGAAACAACATGTTATAGAAGGGACAAGGGGGTTGAGGATGTTGGATCTGATGATAGTATCAGAAGATGTATCCATAACCGAGGTAAACTCTCTGCCTCCAGTTGGGGAGAGGGACCAGAGTGACCATGCGGTCTTGTTCTGGGTTTTTGTGGTCAAGAAGGGATTTATGTTCAACTCTAAGGCTGTTAATTATGAGAGACTCAGAAATCATCTTGGAATAGTGTCATGGCTTGAGAAGCTACAAGGAAAGAATGTCAGTAGTGCATGACAAGTGGTCAGAGATTGCTTGAGAGTAGCAGTATCAGACTGCATACCCAAGTTCAGGAGGATAAACCAAGTTCTAATTAAGTGGATGAATAGGGATATAAAGCAAGATCTGCAAAAAAAAAGAAAACATCATGGAAAACATAAAGAAAAGAGTGGTCAACATACTCATGAGCAGTACAAGCAAAAAGGGTGACTAGGATGGTAAGGAAGGCCAAGTCAGACTATGAGAGAGAGAATTAACCAAACAGGCCAAAGTAAACCCAAAAGAGTTTTTTCGTTATGTAGCAAGTAAGAGGGAAATGACTATGGTAGAATGACTTTAAACAGTGCTCATGTAGAAAGGTGACTGAACCAAAAGAAATAGATAGTTGCTGAGTGATCATTTTGCAAAAGTGTATCAGCCAGGTGGAGATTTTACAGTTGCTTATGTTACAGAGATTGTATATCAAAATTGAGATAGAAGAACAGGAAGTGTTCAGCATATTAAAAAATATGAATGTGAACACAGTAGTGGAACTAGATTGCATATCAGCTCGTGTAATACTTGAATGTGCAAGAGAATTTGCATTGCCCTTGAGTTGTTCAATCCATGTCTCAGCTCTGGCAGGGTTCCAAGAGAGTGGAAAGAAGGTAAAATAGTACCATTGCATAAAGGTGGGTGCAAGGCAGAGGTAGCAAACTATAGACCAATTAATATATCAGAAGTGATTGTTAAAGTATTGGAAAAGTTGTTGAAAGGAAAAATACAACAATGGGTGGATAGGGATGCAAAACTCTATAGTGGACAGCATGGCTTTGTAAAGAGGTAGGTCCTGTTTTAGTAACTTATTCACATGTTGTACTAAAGTGACTCCAGAATTGGATAAAGATAATGACTACACCACGATACTGCTCCACTTTCCCAAGACATTTCACAGAATATCACATGGGAAAACTATTAAAAAAAACTGGAGCAAATGGGAATGGACATGAGACTAGTTCCATGGGGTGGCTGACGGACAGACACCAGAGAGTAGTGTATAATGAAGCGGAGTCTAGGAGAATGATAGTGACTAGTGTAGTACCTCAGGGTTCGGTACTAGGACTACTATTTAATTTGCATATCACTGACATAGGGAAATATTTTTAAGAGCGGATATTCAGTTGTTTGCTGATGATGTAAAACTGGGAAAGCAATAGTTGATAAAGATGATGTAGATATCCTGCAGGATGATTCAAATAAATTGACATTGTGGGCAGAGGATAATGATTATCAATTTAATGTTGCAAAATATCAAGTTATGCGCTTTGGGTTGCATATGGTGTATCATATTGGTGGTATTAGTTTTCAGGAAATTGATGAGGCTAGAGACTTGGGGATAATGGTGGACAAAGAGTTAAAGTTTAGAGGTCATATTGCAAAAAAGTTGGTAAAATAGCTCAACGAATTACTAGGATGTTGAAAAATATGCTAACAAGTAAAGATAAGGAAGTTATTATCTCTCTTTATAAGGCTAAATTCGCCACATCTTGACTACTGCGCACAGATTTCGTGACCTGGGTTTCTTGGTGACCAAGAGGTGGTCGAAAGTCAGAGATGAGTGATCTAGATGGTGATAGGTCTGGGGAATAGACCCTACGAGGATAGGTTAAAGGTTCGTGGATTAAAACGTTTAGTTGATAGGCGGAAAAGAGGGGACATGATAGAAACTTTTAAAATATTAAAGAGGTTTTATAAAATTAATGCAAGTTCAATATATGACAAATAGTCAGAGAACTAGGGGCAATTCGTGGCAGTTGTGTAAGAGTGTGGTTAGTAGGTTTGTGTGGACCAGATTTTTTTGCGTGGAGAGTGGTAAGTGGAATGGGTTGCCAGAATTGGTTGTGAGTTCCCCGACAGTGAATGGGTTCAAGGAGCGGTGTGATATGATTTGCGTGTATGATGGTTGATTTGAGTCTCCCACGATGAGTCTCTTGATTCCATGGAGATGCCTAAAATAATAATAGTATTATATTTTTGTCCTAAGAAATTGGAGAAAAACATTCACTTAGTACATTTATTTTCCCTTTTATTAGGCACTCTTTATCAATAGCCTAATTGAAATGCTTGCAGTTATACTTTATAACCATATTCTTCAAACAGAAATGTTTTGATATTTATCCCTTTTCCTTGGTGCATTCAGAAATGTTCCGCTCCTAAACTTAGGTAATGTGCATCTAAATAGTTTAAAAGATGAGAAGGTAATAATGGGGGTATAAGACTTATGTAATTATGTGGCCCTGCTTTAAGCACTAAACAAGAAGAAACCTTTTCAAGCTATCTCAGGCCTCCAATAAGTGGGATGGTAGTCTCACGCCAGGCAATGACATTCATCTGCTAGATGAATTTGTCAATTACCGCCTAAAGGCATTCACAGACATCGTGCCCATGGTGGAATTCAAACACACAGCCTGTTGGTTGGACACACTCACAAGTAGCTACTAGCAATAGAATTTGAACCGATGACTTGTTCGAAGAGAGGAAACACTGCCCTCTCTGTCGACCAGGCCACATTACTGAACGGGGAAAAGTAAATTCCCATTCAGTAATGGGTAGATATTTCACTGAAAACAGCGCCTTTCCTTTTAACTTTATTCTGCAATTATACGCAATCATTATATATCATATATCAGTATATCATATCTACGGTTTGACCGCGCGCGCACATGCACACACTTTCGCCAATATTAATTTCTTGAATATGCCAGAAATGATTGTCTTCTTAATGGAACTATATTGTATCTTAACGTCATCTGACACGAACGAATGTCCTCTCAAATGGAAATAATATGGAGCTCTGGGCTGAAAATGGTGGGTGTCCAGAGAAGTGAAACTGAAGCGAGAATCTGCAGCTATTCGTGAAGCCAAACATTGTTAGGTTTGAGGAAACGATGCTACATGTCAGAACGAAGCCTTCCAATCTGTGCCTTAAATTTTTGCAGTTAGCATTCACTTACTAGAACGTAGTATGTCGTCAACAGAGGGTGTGCATTTTAGATTTAATGCACAATGTGTTGCCAGCACCAAATCTTGGGCTTTAAGTGAAGTTCAATTATAGCACGCTTATTAATTTTCTTTATTTATTTAACGTATGTTGATACTACGACCGAGAAGCTTATTCAGCGGGTGCGGTACAATTTTATGAAACCAATATAATGCTATTAGTTGTGATGAATTGTGTCTATAAATTGTGTGAGTTCTCTGGCCAATATTCCTGTAAGCAGGACGAAAAACCTGTTTCCGGGATTTAAAACCCTGCTACCACCGTTGAGATAGGCTAACTCACCTTTAGTTGATAAACCCAAATAACGATCCCTCTGGTCACAACGAGAATCGAAATCAGGTCTGTTCCAATTGGAGGGATTGCTGCACGCCGTTTCATTCGAGTTAGCGTCATATTCCGAACTCTACTGTTTTCACTAGTCCCGAGATCTCTAGCGAAAGTACTCTGAAATTCACTAAAGGTCAAGAAAGTGTAATGAATGAGAACAGGTTAGTTAACATCGCTGCGGGAATTTGTTTCGTAAAAAATTAAATTCAGTCAAACTTTGTTGTAACGAGCACGGAAATAACGAAATCACAGCTGCAATGAGCAAAAAGGTATAATAATTTTAATTTACGTATATTTCCATACAATTGCTAATTTTTATAACGAGCGTACTACAAGGATCAAATTTTGATAACTATGCAAACATTCTTAAAGTGCTCGGGTAGTTCTTGGAATAGACGAAAATGAAAAGAGTGGCTTAGCTTTTTTGACTACTTGCATCCGATTACTGACCGGCTTATAACTTAATGTTGTTCTTAGGGACCATCCCCTGTCTACCTACCTCTCCAGTGTCTAGCCTCCGGCCTTACTCCCTCACTTTATCCTAACACAGCAGCGACTATAAAATCAGTTAAAATCGAACCTTTCCTTCAGAAATACACCGTCTACTAAAAGAAAGTGTCTCTACATTCGCGAAAAAGTCAAAATTATTCGTGTGCAAGAACGTGGTCCGATAAATGTTGAGGTGTGTAAAAAGTTTTCTTTTTCCTCTTAAACAGCAACAACATTGTGGAAGAATAAAGATGTTTACATATCCGCACTGGAAAATAACATAACCAAAACTAAAAAAATTTAGAAAGTGCGAGCTTACAAACGTCGATTTGCGCCCGAATTATTTTGCTAAATAATTATGGACAAATAAATTGTGTTTAATATTAAGTGTACTGTAGTTTATACAAGCATATTCATACAAATGATATTATTTTAATCTATTTTTTATCGAGTTATTGAAAATTTAAAAAAAAAATAGAAAATAGATTTAACTTATCACTGATAGACTGATTAATGGTAATCAAGACGAAGTTTTGTCAATCCTGTGGTGCTCTTTATATCATGTTTGACTTTAAATAAATGATAAAATAAAAGGAGAAATTACTTTCCAGAATGTTTTATTATAATTTTTACAGTATTTATTTTGAAAAGTTTTGTTTGATTCCGAATATCAGCTAATTTTCCGGAATCCTAGCTAAAGCGACAAGCACATCCACTGAACAGGACCCTGGATTACCATCAGGGTCTTGTTCTGTGGTTAGGTCATTCAAGATAAGAATACAGCACATCAGAGTTTGATTACGGTCAAATTCTTTTCACTTTTGGCTTATGCTAAATAGGTTAATAATTCAAAACAAAATATTGCTGTTTTGTCTGGGAAAGAGTCATAAACAGAGAAATCTTACATTTAAAATAGCAGTAAGTTCTAATATCTTACCACTGGCCGCACTTTTAGTTCAATCTCAGATATTACAAATGAACAGCCAGATTGTTAGCATCCACACGGCTATATTATAATGACAGAGTATAAAGATTAAACTAGATTGCCTGAACTTCGGCTTCATCCCTTGGTTCAGTAATCTACGCATATCTCTTTGAGCATATACGAGTACAAAAAGCAATGTACTAGTTGTCCCCATTAATGCCCATATATGTCGAAAGACTGTGTTAAAGCGATTTACGTTGCTGAAGTGGATGCAGAAATATATTTTGGAGATTTGGATGTTTTGCTTTTTTTATTATATATATATATATATATATTTTTTTTTTTTATTTGCTTAAAATCGAGATTAGATTAGGAAGAGTATAGTATTTTCCCATAATGTAAAGCACATCTCACTAGAAGATGTATACTGCAATGCATTATGGGTGGGGGTCACTACCCAGACCGGTTTCGACCTTTTTTGAGGTCTCCTCAGTGAGTAGCTAGACCCTAAATACCAAGGTTTTAGTAATACAAAGCCTTATCAACTTTAATTATATAAGTTGCAACAAGGTGTATTAAGTTTTAATAAAAATCTCTGGAGGAGATATTGATGGGAATAAATGAATACAATGAGCTGCCCTGGTGTTGTACCATCTTTAGACTTGAACTTTGTTTCAGGCGCAAACTTAATTGTTTGCACACTTGGGATTAGGAGCTAAAATAACCAAGCATATAAAATTGCTTGGTTATCCTAATATACAATATACCCAAGTTAAAAATTTATTCCCATCAATATCTCCTCCAGAGATTTTTATTAAAACTTAATACACCTTGTTGCAACTTATATAATTAAAGTTGATAAGGCTTTGTATTACTAAAACCTTGGTATTTAGGGTCTAGCTACTCACTGAGGAGACCTCAAAAAAGGTCGAAACCGGTCTAGGTAGTGACCCCCACCCATAATGCATTGCAGTATACATCTTCTAGTGAGATGTGCTTTACATTAATGGGAAAATACTAAGAATAGTGATCAAAGCTTTAACCACCTTTACAATGAGCTGCCCTGGTGTTGTACCATCTTTAGACTTGAACTTTGTTTCAGGCGCAAACTTAATTGTTTGCACACTTGGGATTAGGAGCTAAAATAACCAAGCATATAAAATTGCTTGGTTATCCTAATATATATATATATATATATATATATATATATATATATATATACACATACTGACTATAACTGAGACTAGAATAACAATTAAATTTATTCAAAACGCAACATGTTTCATCGGATTGTCCAACTTCTTCAGGCGAAGAAGTTGGACAATCATATAGGAACATAGAAAGCAAGTAAACACTATAAGAAACATCGTATCACTATAAAACGACTATTATGAAATCAGTTAGCTTTGAACTGTAGCTACAGTCCGTGTTGAAGTTCTATTGTTAAGTAGCTGCATGCGTCTGATTTCACGCGTGTGCCAATATCGGATAGCAGAGCTGAAAGAGTCCGGTAGATTATATCTGAGATTATTATTTATGTGATGAGGGTCCATAACAATTTCCTTAGACTCAACTATGCGTCGCTCCACCTCGTCATGGCATATATGAAGGTTTGAGGTTGTTGTCCAGTTTATCTAATGTTGACGGCCTTCATCATTTGTGTTTACTGAAAACAGTACATGGTTTGACAGGGCACTTGCTCTAGTTCTTTTGTAGGCAATGTCTCTCTCTGATGTTCTTCTAGACGTAGGCAGATGGATTTTTCAGTTTGGCTATAGTATTGCTTCCCGCAGTCACACGTGATTTTGTACACTCCTGGGAATTGTAGATGGTTGTGAGCTTGTTTGTATTTGCTTAAAATCGAGATTAGGTTAGGAAGAGTAGAGAAACAGGTTTTATGTTGAACTTTCCTAAAATTCTTCTTAGTTTCGTGGAGAGCGAGCTGATGTATGGTAAGGAGATATAACCTTTTGGATTGTCTTGTGTTTCTGAGTTGTTTTGATGGCGGTGGTATAGATGATTATTATTAGTTTTCGACGAGTAGCCATTACTTATGAAGGTTCTTTGTAGATGTTGTAGTTCATTTTTTAGATCTTCATCATCTGATAGTATAGCTCTAGCACGATGTGCTAGGGTTGAGATGATACCCACTTTCTGTGCAGGATAATGATGTGAGGACGCATGCAGGTATCGATCTGTGTGTGTAGATTTTCTAAAGATTGATATTTTAATAGAATCAGATGACTTAGTAGGTCTTACGTCCAGGAAGGGAAGAGATCCATTTTCTTCAACCTCCATTGTTCATTTGATATCTTGGTGGAAGTTGTTTAAATGATTTTAAATACTATGACCAAACTGAAAAATCCATCCTCCTACGTCTAGAAGAACATCAGAGAGACATTGCCTACAAAAGAACTAGAGCAAGTGCCCTGTCAAGCCATGTACTGTTTTCAATAAACACAAATTATGAAGGCCGTCAACATGAGATAAACGACAACAACCTCAAACCTTCATATATGCCGTGACGAGGTGGAGCGACGCATAATCGCGTCTAAGGAAGTTGTTATGGCTCATCACATAAATAATAACCTCAGCTATAATCTACCGGACACTTTCAGCTCTGCTATCCGATATTGGCACACGCGCACGCAGCTACTTAACAATAGAACTTCAACACGGACTGTAGCTACAGTTCAAAGCTAACTGATTTTATAATAGTCGTTTTATAGTGATACGATGTTTCTTATAGTGTTTACTTGCTTTCTATGTTCCCACGCCTGAAGAAGTCGGACAATCCGATGAAACATGTTGCGTTTTGAATAAATTTAATTGTTATTCTAGTCTCGGTTATAGTCAGTATATATAAATATGAACATATCCTAGTACCGAGTTAATACTACAAATTGCTACATATATATATATATATATATATATGGTGATCAGCTTTTACTCGGTTGTTGTGATACATTTTAAAAAATATAGATTTAATGACTTCAAAAAACCGAGATAACTTATAAAGATTTTAATGAGATCTTTATAAGTTACCTCGGTTTTTTGAGGTCATTAAATCTATATTTTTTAATATATATATATATATTATTGTTCATAATTTTACTCGGTAGAAAATGCATGTAAAAAAGAATTTAAATGACTCTATACCGAGAAAGAAAAGTTTAATGTTAAGATACGACTAGTTTCGTTGAAAATTCAACTTCTTCAGGTATCACAGGCAAAGAATTAAATAAAAAATAACAGAGACATGATAAAATACATTAACAGATCTAGTATAAAACACACAAGTATTAAAAACAGGAATGCGTGCTTGAGTTCCAAATGAAGTTGACTACGTGCGTGAGCTGACACGAGTGCGCCAGTATTGGACAGTGGCAATGTGTGCATCAGAAATATTGTAGCTAAGACTGTTATCAATATGAGATGAATCAAGCGATATTTCTCTAGATTCAACTATTCTTCTTTCAAGTTCATCATAGCACACATGGATATTAGAAGTTTGTGGCCAGTCTACGAGGTGTTGACGGCTTTCATCCGAGTTGATAGAGAAGAGAACGTGACTAGAGAGAGCACTGGCCCTGGTTCTCTTGTAGGAAATGTCTCTTTGGTGTTCTTCCATGCGTAAAAGGATGGATTTAGCTGTCTGGCCATAGTATAGTTTGCCACAATCACACAAAATCTTATAGACTCCTGGATACTGAGTAGGAAGATGTTTCATTTTAGGTCTACTTAGTATGGATCGAAGTTTAGGAAATGTAGCGAAGCAAGTTCTAATGTTGAATTTCTGAAGCATTTTGGCTAGTTTTGGGGAGAGAGAGAGATGTATGATAACGAAATAAAAGCTCTTGGTGGAGAAGAATCTTCAAAAGCAGTTGAGCGATGGACAGAGAGAAATTTATTAATCTTTTTAAGAGAGAATCCATTGTTAACAAAAGACCTTTGAAGAAAATTGAGTTCATATTCAATTTCTGTTTCATCTGTTAATAAAGATCTGGCTCAATGTGCCAGGGTTGAAATAATACCAAACTTTTGTGGAGGGTAGTAATGGGAAGAAGTATGAAGGTATCTGTCTGTGTGAGTGAGTTTTCTAAAAATGGAGATTTTGATGTTTTCAGCGCATCTCGTAAGTTTTAAGTCCAGAAAAGGTAGACAGTCGTCGGATTCTAGTTCACATGTGAAATTGATTTTCTGATGAAATTTGTTGAGCTGGTCCAGAAAAAAGTTGAGGTTGTCGACACCGTGTTCCCAGATGAGAAATATATCGTCAATATAACGGTACCATACTTTAGGTTTAAGAGTCGAGGAATTAATTGCTTTTTCTTCAAAATCCTTAAGAAATATGTCAGCAAGAATCGGAGAGAGCGAACTGCCCATAGCTAAACCTGAGTTTTGTTTATAAATCCTATTATCGTATTTGAAGTATCCTGAGTTCACACAGTGAGAAAGTAAGGAAAAATTTTTTTGGATAGTTTCTTCTAGAGAAGGTTTAGGACTTCTTGAGTAAGTATATTCGTGAAGAGGGGAAACAATATCGAAACTTGCCATTAAATCTGATGTGTTGAGTTTGATGTCTTTTATTTTGGAGACAAAATCAGCTGAATTTTTTACATGAGAAAAGGAAGGACCACAAAGGTTTTTTAAAACGGATGCGAGGAATTTAGAAAGGTTGTAAGTAGGGGAGTTTATGCCCTCAACGATTGGTCTTAATGGAGAGTTTAATTTATGGATCTTAGGGTGTCCATATAACCTAGGGATTAGAGGATGAATCGACCTAAGGGAAAGACGGATGTTTCTTGGTAACTCTCAGGTGGTTTTCAGTAAATTGTTGGTCCTATTGTGTAGTTCTTTTGTAGGATCACTATTTAGTTCAGAGTAAGTGTCAGTGTTTAGTAGTTCCAAAATTTTGTTATGGTAATCCAACCTATTTAAGATGAGAGTAGCATTCCCTTTGTCTGCAGGGAGAATAATGATGTCATTATTGTATTTCATACTTTTAATAGCTGATCTCTCAGAATGAGAAATGTTATCAGAAGGCGGTCTTGCATGATTTATGGCGAAAATAGCTTCCATACGAAGAAGGTTTGCCTCTTGGATTGGTAATAAGGATGCTGCTTTTTCTGTCTTCGTTAAGAATAGTTCTTTAGGTATTGAAGTAGGAGCTATAACAAAATTGAGACCTTTAGCAAGTATACTTTCTTCAGCCGTTGAAAGTGGATGGGAAGAATTATTTATAACAACTATTTTTATAAAGGCAGAATTAAAATTGGAAGAGTGACGATCCTGCATACATTTTAGAGAATTAAGTTTTCTGATGAGATTAATTTTATTTGTATTCTGGACTTTAGAAGCTTTTAGAGCGCTAATATCTTTTAAATTGTTCCAAGATGAAGAGTCTAGAGAAGTAGATAAACGGACTTCAAGAGCGGTCTTCTTAGAAAAATAAGCAGCCAGACTACGTTTGGTATTAAAACTTCGTTCGGATAAAAGCTCTAATTTAGCTCTGCGGAAAATTCTTTGAGCTCTGGCAGTTGTAATGGATTCTTTAAAAGTAAGAAAACGGGGAATAATAGAATGGAACTTACATCTTTTGAGAAATATTAGTCTGTTAATGAATAATCGAATGGTCCTGAGATTTTTCTGATAAAAATTTATCAGAATTTGAGAAATTTATCAGATTTTTATCAGAAAAATCTCAGGACCATTCGATTATTCATTAACAGACTAATATTTCTCAAAAGATGTAAGTTCCATTCTATTATTCCCCGTTTTCTTACTTTTAAGGAATCCATTACAACTGCCTGAGCTCAAAGAATTTTCCGCAGAGCTAAATTAGAGCTTTTATCCGAACGAAGTTTTAATACCAAACGTAGTCTGGCTGCTTATTTTTCTAAGAAGACCGCTCTTGAAGTCCGTTTATCTACTTCTCTAGACTCTTCATCTTGGAACAATTTAAAAGATATTAGCGCTCTAAAAGCTTCTAAAGTCCAGAATACAAATAAAATTAATCTCATCAGAAAATTTAATTCTCTAAAATGTATGCAGGATCGTCACTCTTCCAATTTTAATTCTGCCTTTATAAAAATAGTTGTTATAAATAATTCTTCCCATCCACTTTCAACGGCTGAAGAAAGTATACTTTCTAAAGGTCTCAATTTTGTTATAGCTCCTACTTCAATACCTAAAGAACTATTCTTAACGAAGATAGAAAAAGCAGCATCCTTATTACCAATCCAAGAGGCAAACCTTCTTCGTATGGAAGCTATTTTCGCCATAAATCATGCAAGACCGCCTTCTGATAACATTTCTCATTCTGAGAGATCAGCTATTAAAAGTATGAAATACAATAATGACATCATTATTCTCCCTGCAGACAAAGGGAATGCTACTCTCATCTTAAATAGGTTGGATTACCATAACAAAATTTTGGAACTACTAAACACTGACACTTACTCTGAACTAAATAGTGATCCTACAAAAGAACTACACAATAGGACCAACAATTTACTGAAAACCACCTCAGAGTTACCAAGAAACATCCGTCTTAACATTAAACTTTTCTTTCTTGGTATAGAGTCATTTAAATTCTTTTACACACACACACACACACACACACACACACACACACACACACACACACACACACACACACACACACACACACACACACACACACACACACACACACACACACATGTATATATATACGTACATTTCGTGAGTGGGAGTCACATAAAATATAATAATAAAAATATTTGCCGACCCGAGGAACCACTTTACTGTTGCCTTCTCGGATGAGGGGAATGCACTAGTCCCAGGTTTATTTCAGTATTGTTATAGACTTGCCCTTGAATGGTGCCACCGAACTGAATGTAAGAAGAGAGGGGAAAACAGAAAGTTGGTCTAGTTCTGGCAACTAAACACAGAAACAGCCACTTCAGGGCTCCAATAAATACAAGGAAGTAGTATTTCACTAGTCGATGAACGTCATTTCTCATCTAGGGTTCTGGCTGGCGTTTCCTTCCAACAGTAGAAGAGGTGTGCTTTGCTTTGAACGCTTTTGTTTGTTTGTTTGGGTGTACTGGCTCAAGGACAGCAGTGGTCATACTTTGTCAATACGAAAGTTAGAGCGATACCCCAAGTTAAGCTTCGAAGGCTACAAGGTGGCTGAGTTGTTGCTGTGAAACAGAATACATTTGCTGCACATCACCAGCCTATTAGTGGTCCATTTAAAAATATTAAGGGCATAATGGGTATTTTCGTATTTTTTTAAACATAGGGTGGTGTGATAAGTATCACATTATGATATGTCATGAGATCACCGAGTTTCAGATCTCTCATCTAAAACTCAGTGATATATTTTGACAGAGATAGAGATGGTTTCAGGTAAAAACAGTGCGACTTTATTTAAGGATGACTTATTTGCTTGCTAGGCTTTTTTTTTTTTTTTTTTAGTTATTTCAGTTTAATATTCTACGCCCAAAACGAACAATTCTTGAAATATAACATGTTAAAGCATAAGTAAGCAATGGTTATTCTGGAAAAAGATATACTGTATATACATTCCATAACCGATGGTTACGCACTTCGCTTTTCCCCTGAGATGTAACCACAGTTTTAAGAGCATTCACACGTAGTCCATAGATTTCGCCAACAAATTTCAATATCGCTTCAGTCATGAGTATATTATTATTATTATTATTATTATTATTATTATTATTATTATTATTATTATTATTATTATTATTATTATCATCATCAAAGAGTAACAAGAAACTTGAAACAGCATAATGAAATCTTTGGCTTGCAAATGAGTCGAATTCGCACCTTATCCAAAGGCCTAGGAATCGACTAAATATCGTCGTAAAATGTGAAATGCCCCTAAAAGTGCCATTTTCTGGAGTTGAGATAGTGTTATATCTGGAAGGAGACTCGGCTTTTTCAGATATTTCATAAATTCTCTTGGTATTGCACCTAGCACTCCAATGACAATTGGAACTATTGTTGCTTTCTTATTGCAAAGTCGTTGAAGTCAATCTCCAGATCCCCTATACTTGGTTAGTTTTTCATGCGCGTTTTCTTCTACTCTACATGTTCCCCGGTATTGCACATCAATAAATCATACATTTTGTTCGACTACAGTGATGTCTGTGTTTTATGTTCAAAGCATGAATCGGGTGGCAAAAACTGTACGCTGGAGCTTGCATAGGACGTATGGTTTCCCAAATTGCAAAATCTCTTGGGGAACACATAGCTGACAAAGTTATTGAAAATAATTAAAATGCCAAGCTATTATTGGACACTTTAAAATTCAGATGGATAGACAGTTTGGACTTCAGAATTTTTCTAACTTTTTTCAGATATTCAGACTGTTTTATTTTGACTTCTGAACTCTTAATGTCCTCAAGAATTCCTAGGTATTTATAGGATTCATTCTGTGACAAATTTTTAATTTTCCAACCATCTGCAAATATGAATCCTTCCCTGTCTGTTATTTTTCCTAGAACCATGGAGAGGGTTGCGCATTTCTGAAGTTGAAATTCTACAAATATCTTCATGGCTCGAACTGTATGGAGCATTGACTCAATTTCTCTGAATGACTTTCAGTATAGTTTAAGCTCATTCATATATAATAAATGTTAGGTTTTTTCTGCTTGGTTTGAAGTTTGATATCCAAAGCTAGTTTTCTTTAGAATTACTGTTAGAGGAATCAGTGCTAGGATGATTAATAGAAGTGATAGTGAGTCACTTTGAAAAAATTCCTATCCTGATATTCACTTGTACCCAGATTATCTGCATTAACTCTTAACTGAGTTTTTCATGTAGTCATGATAGTTGTTATGAATTTTCTGATCATTTTACTCACTGCAAAATTTTCTAGACATTTTCTAATTCAAGTATGTGGCAAGGAATAGAATGCTTTCTGGTAATAAATCCATGGCATATATAAGTTGGCTTTATCCATCTTTATCCATCTGAATTCTATAAGCTATTGCTTTGAAGTTATGATTCTAAAAATCTTTTCGATTTTTTCAAAATCATTTTATCAATTAACAATTGGTCTTTTATTATTATTATATAACCCTTCCATTCAGTTATCGGAAGTTAATATATTTGATGAATTGCTAGCTACAAACTAAAGAAGATATGGGATTAAACTGAATTTCACTTAAGGAGATTTATGCTGCTTTACCTCGAGAATCAGAAACTGCTTGATTGACAAAACTTGTATATTTCGTTATATATTTACGATGTAAATAATTACCTTTAAAAAATCAAAAAGCGTGTTTACGAATTCATCGGCTAGAAAGCAAAATAAATGTTGTGTTTCTTCCGCGAATAATTAATAGTTAGTGAATTTTCTAATTAAATTTCAATTTTCATTCACAGGTCACTAGCTTCTGAAATACATGCTCTGTTACATACGAAATGAATCAGTTTGCAAGCCATGTGGAACAATTCAATAAGCTATTGCTTTGAAGTTATCATTCTGTAATATGTAACACACGTTATTTCATAATAGCGCCATCTGCTGACAAAATATTTTGTTACTCTTTTTACCATTAAATAATTGACGAGTTTATAATTAAATTATGTTAAATAGTATTATTCAAAATTTTACTAAATGAAAAAAAAAATGAATGAAAATAAATAATTGTGTGTGAGTGATGTTCTTCTGTGGAGTCGACTTTGTTGAGTTGCGGAATTTAGAATTTCTTCGTGAAGAAAAATGCCTATGCATAACTCTGCGGTCAGCTGAAAAGTACCTCTGCGGTCGGCTGTAAAACGACCTAGAAAAAGTTCCATTAGTCGGTAACTAGAATTGGATCAGTGCTATTTGCTATCCTAAGTACTGTAGTGTGAATGGAGGCCTGTCTGCGGAGACCATGTATGTAGTCACCAGTTATGTGAATTCCATCTTAAGGAATTCACAAAGCAAACCTCTGGTTTGTGTTAAGTTTTAAAATTATTATTTTTAATTATAATTAAAATTTCTAGGATAAAACGTTTAGGGAATGATATACAAGAGAATCTGTTATCTACAATAAATATAATGTTATTTATTTATTTTATTTTATTTATTTTTTAATAGGAATGAGTTGTAAACAGTTACACTGTACAACTCTGAAATTTGCCTTTAGATGAAAGTAGGTAGCATTAATAAATGTACTTAATACAAAAATGAAATACAAACATTCACGCTGTTCCACATTTAAAATTTGCATAAGGAAACGTCTTTTGTTCTACATAAATCAGTGGTATTCAGTTACATTAGGTCAAGTTTAAGGCTCGGTCTCTCCAAAGCATGCAAGTGCGTAAGGATTTCGTAATCGCATCATAACACTCCCGTGTGTCACGGTCACTCCCTAGTAGATAGCTTTATTCATATGTCTGGATTGCACTACCATATAAATAAATAAATTAATTAATTAATAATAAAACGAGTGCAGGCAAATATATGACTACCACTTTTGTGCCATGTCTAGTTTTGCAATACGTTTATCATTTACTTCCTCTTAACCGGCGTTTTGCATTTAAAGTACTTTTTGGAGTTCATTTTGGTATAGTTGCTCATTTATCAATGCACAATGGGTAAATATCGTAAGTTTGATCACTGTCTGATGCTGCTGTTTGTATAATATCTGGTAAATGTATGAACAGTGCAAACTTATTTTTTATGCGTGTGTCTAAATAATATTAAAATGTGCAAAAAAAAAAAAAAAAAGCTTTCGTTCTTCAAGTTTTCTTCTTTTTTTTAATGTGAGTTATACTTTGAGTGTATAGTGAAAGATCAAGACCAGACCTAGACTCCTCACATTACGTTGCGCCAGGTGTGAACGGTAACGGAAGCCTATAGATTACACAAGCGATTGCTATTTCTTTTTATATCTCTGGCTTTACTGCACAGTCCAAGCAAGTAATGAAATACACAAATGTTAATAAGTGATATCTGGGAATACACTTGTTTGTAGGATTAGGTCTTAAATATGAATAAAAAGATTACATTTAACATGTTTCGCCGTCCGACGTCGAACAGCATTTAGAAGTTTTAATAGAAAAAAAAAATTAAATAATCTCTGGGGATTCACAAAACCTCTGAGGATGTCAGTACAGTTAATCATGCGATATGTTTAAGCATACTTGCTGGTGCAATCCATTCTTACATATTTACATTTCACCGGCACTAGAGAAAGAGAGAGAGAGAGATCAAGAACAAAAGATTAAATTTACTAATCTGCATAAGTTTTGTTTACGCTTGGATCCGCCGAAACTTTTATAGTTTCTATACATATAGTTCTATATTCGGCACGAAACTCTTGTAGTTTCTCTATTCGGCTTTGAAATAATGTTGGATTCAATATTCACTTAATTTGAATAATTTTACATCGCCGAAGTGAAGCCTTTTGGCTCTCTTTTTTTTCAGTAATTTAATCTTGTTTTCTTAATTCGTTTTTAAGAGGCAATAATAAGAAAGGACAGTCATTCCCCACTTCGTAATTTTTCAATGAAAATATTACATAAATTCATATTCACATTCATATTGTATAAATAATTTTATAGTTGAAATTTGGTATTCTGAAAATAGCATATTAGAATAGAATTCGTTGTATTTTTAAAAAAAAAAAAAAAAAAAAAAAAAACGCCCTCATGATAAACTGGCGATGAAAGACTATTTGAAAGACCAAAAATTGCACATTTTTTATGGCTGTAATTGAAATTTCTAATTTATATGATTGGGTTTTTGCAAACGTTTCATGATAGTTCGATGAGCATTCTCGAAATACTATTCAAAATATCTGTATTATATGATTAATTACATTTTGTTGGCTTGGACACGCTATGTGATACTGTGTGTCATTTAGAAAGGGGCTACCACTGAAAAAATATATATCTTCTGGAATCGAAATTTATATAAGTTGTTCATGGAGAACAGTATACAAATATAACTAGTATTAGCAAATACTGTGTCAAATATGGTGATTCTAGTAATTTAAAACAAAACAGCTCTGTGCATGTGCGTGTGCATGCCTGTTGTTGTGTACATGCTCTCGCTTGAGAAGTTGTCATCATTTTACATCAGTCAGAAATATAAAGACTAGAATTTAAGTTCGAATGACTGGAATTTATGACTATATGATATCTATAGATTCTACGATTTTTCTTTTGGTCCCTTAGTAGTAGCACTGTATGAATGCTGATGTATTTCAGAATACTTGATGTTTTTCAGCTTTGTCCATTAAAATAGTAGGCTGTGGCGCCTAGACTGGTGTTCTGTATCGAACGACGTATCGTAGAGCAGATCAGATCCTCGGACCACATGCAATAAATTCCAGGATATTTTAATGAATAATTTTACATTCTGCATCAAGCTGACCAAAGATATCGTTAAGATGTAATTACCCACTTAACATGATTATGGAATTGAATAAATTTCAATCCTTCTTAATCCAAGGATATAGCTTCATGAAAAAATTACCAGCTTTTCTGTAAGTAGATGACTTTTAATCTAACAAAATCAGTTCTCGAAATAATAATAATATTATTATTTCAGGAACTGATACTATTAGATTCAAAATTTCATTTTTTATGGAAAACACTGCTATTTCTCTGTTCATTTTATTGTGAATTTATTATGTCACAACGACAGACTGGATTACATCTGCGCTTCAAGTTAGAACAACGAAATAGCAAAAGAGACCGGAAATCTCTTGAATATGTAATAGCATGATGCTGCCATAACATCTCCTAATATATTGAGGTACCAAATTGTTTTGCCTGTTTATCGCACAGTTGATCTGTGGTGATCAGTAAATGACTTAAGAACGACTGCCAAATTTTCCATATCTGGTAGCTTCGTTACTGAAGTGATCTTTATTTCCGCAACGATATTATTATCTTTTTAGTCCCCAAGAAAAATTCCGCGACATATTGCTTTATCTTTTCATACATTGGGAACCACTGCTCTAAAATATTAACTATTCTTTAACTTATTAAACTAAACGTGTGTACTCTTAAAATTGCAAATTCCAAACGAAAGAAATATTTAAACGTTAGTCTGTGTTGTTTCATTTTTTATTGCTTCTATGTTCTTTTGCATTGAACTTGCTTCACTAATTCAATTTATATACGACTCATTGTGATTAATAAACGAGAGGCGTCCATTGATCATGGGGTTTTCAAAAGGCAAAAACAAGTTTTTTTATATTCACTGGTATTCTTACTGCTATTTCTCTAGACAGAATGATTGATAGGTTCTCATAACGATTAATATTATTAATCTGGCCAGACATGATTCTACTGCAGT
Organism: Typopeltis vanoorti; assembly: GCF_054136105.1. Taxonomy (NCBI): domain Eukaryota; kingdom Metazoa; phylum Arthropoda; class Arachnida; order Uropygi; family Thelyphonidae; genus Typopeltis; species Typopeltis vanoorti. Next base: position 51,383,233 of record NC_143566.1, on the reverse strand, counting down.
TTCTTTTATGTAAATTAGTTATCGAAAAATTATTAACTTTTACATCATTCATCGTGATTACCTATTTTGTATACTCTATTTTATTTAATTTTTTCAGAGAAGCTTTTCATAGAGAATTGTCGCTCAAGTATGGTTTGCATTATCATGGTCAATACAAAGAGGTCAAACATGTGGAGAGGAAGGGTTGAATTGTATTGTACTGTATTATATCAAAGAAATTTACTGATAGAGTTTTTCTTTTGCATATTAATAGGATATTAATAATGAAGCTGAATTTACGTATACATCCCGTGGTGTAATATTAGAATTAATCTTGCAGGTGCAGACTTCCGGATGTTGTCAAAATGTTTCCCAGGAAGAGATTAAATACCTCACGACATAAAATCTTTCAGACATCAGATTATACTTGCTTACAAATGGACTGTCTTATGTGGAAAAGAACTCTAATTTTGAAGGTGGGTAGATTTTTAGACACAACTCGGCAATATGCACTACATGTTTACTATTAAATATTATACTAATTGCAATTTACTAGAGTAAATGACGTCTTTTTCCAATGTGATTGTGTAATTGTTCAGATTTTAAACTAAGGTAGTTTCGAGGCATCTTTGTGTAGCAGAAAGGACCGACAGCCCATGTACCCATCGATTTGAAGAGATCTGAGTTAAAATCCTAACAATGAATCTTTATGGGGGAAGAGTTAAATGAAGGTGGGTTAGATGGTCTTCACAAAGACAACAGAGTTTTTCTTTGTGGAAATTCGAATTTCATGGGTGAAAATATCGTGTGAAACTCTTCCCATAAACAAAAAAAAAAAAAAAAAAAAAATAGCCCGCGCGCACGCGCACACACACACACACACACACACACACACACACACACACACACACACTAGTAGACATTGCCCCATCCTAATTCCGAGAAATACAAGTCAGGAAGTTTTCAGTTTATTGATAAATGCGACCAAGCTAAAACTGTATGTAAAAAGAGATGTTACTCAAATAAGAGGACCTAAATGTGTAGAGAAAAAATGGGAAATATGGTTATTCGTTCTGCAATTATTCTCTCCCTGTGGAAAACCTTTAATGTGTTTTTTTTTTCGAGCATTTAAAATTCAAAAATAATTGAATTACTCCGTAGTCCTGTTGAACGCATAAAATAAGTTTTCTGCTTTTAAAAATTCTATAATATTTCATATTTTAAAAATGAAATTTCACAAACTAACAGTAGAATTTCTGTTGTCTTATATAAATTTACACATCATACTCCCTTCCCCACGAGGACGCTCAAAAAGTACTGTATTCGGAATAGATATATACAATAAAACCCCGTTTTTACGTTCCCGCAATTTACGTTTTCCTGCCATTTACGTCACTTTCCGTTGGTCCCGTCTTAAGTCCTATTCTCACGATGTATTGTTTTCCCGCCATTAACAACTTCATGTGGACGTTATATCCTGTGATTTGCGTTTTTTTTTTTTTTTTTTTTTTTTTTTTCAGATGGCAATACCAATTTTCGAATTGATTTCTGCGGAAATCTGCCCATTTCTGTTCTCAGGTGACGTTGCTTTCGGCTGTAGTTTCGTTTCCGCCATCACGGTGACTTGCGCGCATGCAGCAGTACTGTAGTGATGAGCGATACCGTGATTTTTCAATCACAGTACGAATTGATATTGCAGAATTTCTGGTAAGTAATTTAGCGTGTGATAGTTGCTTGCAAGTTGCGGTAGTAGATTATCCATGTTAGTCACATGGAGAAAAAAGACAGAAAATGTATTTCGGTAGAAGAAAAGATGGCAATTCTGCGACATGTAGATTGGCATGCCAGAACACGTGTTCAATTAGCAAAAGATCTTGGTCTCTCCGTGTCCACTTTGAACACGATAGTAAAAAACAGGTCAAGCATTGAACTCAATGCAAAGCAATCTGGAGCTATGTCAAAAAAACGAAAATATATCCGGACATCGACATACGATGAATTGGATAAACTTGCGGCAGAGTGGTTTGTTTCTACGAGAGCGTTGGGTATTCCAGTCGATGGTGCTATACTCCGAGCGAAAGCCCTTGAATTTGCTGCGAGGTTGGGGATTAATGGTTTTACTGCGTCAAATGGATGGATTGATCGTTTCAAGACTCGTCACAATTTTGTGTATAATCAGGTGTGCGGAGAAAATAATAGTGTTTCAGGGGGAAACTGTAAACCACTGGAAACATGAACTAAAGACTATTATTCAGGACTACGAACCAAAAAATATTTTCAATGTTGAAGAAACTGGGCTCTTTTATAATATTCTGCCAAGTAAAACATTGTGTTTTAAAGGAGAGAAGTGTCACGGTGGAAAACTCAGCAAGTAGAGGGTAACTGTTTTGCTCATGGTCAATGCTGATGGATCAGAAAAATTACCTCCACTGGTAACTGGTAAATTTAAAAAGCCAAGGTGTTTTAAGAAAGTGAAAAATCTGCCTACTAAGTATGATGCCAACAGCACAGCATGAATGACCAGCAACATCTTCACATCCACTATGCATGTTCTGGATGCTAAAATAGGGAGAAATCACCACAAAATACTACTACTACTACTACTACTAGACAAATGTCCTGCACACCCTAAAGATCTGCAGCTCAGAAACATTAGATTAGTGTTCTTTCCCCCTAATTGTACAAGTGAGTTCAGCCATTAGATCTGGGCATGATCCATGCATTTAAATGGAAATATAGAAAAATGCTTGTTGAAAAAGCTGTGTTTATGCATGATAATTGTATATACCCAAAACAAATGACCATATCATTCCTTGATGCCATGCATTATGTGGCCAAAGCGTGGTTGCATATTACTCCTGAAACCATATCCAACTGTTTCCGGAAGGCAGGAGTTACGTTTGCAGAAGAGGAGGAACAACTACAGGAGGAAGAAGATATGTCAGTACCCAACAACTGGTATGTGATGGATAAGTCTTCCTCATTTCAAGACTATGTTGATGTTGATGCTAGTATGATCACATCAGTGGTACCAAGTGTAGAGGACATCCTTTCCAACCACCTTGGTGAAGAAGAAGAAGAGGAAAAAGTGGTTGAAGAAGACTGTGATCAAGAACCTACCACCCCTACTAGTAAAGAAGCAATGGAAGCTATATTGCAAGTGCATCAGGAGACAACAGGGCATTTAATGCCTTATACACTGTGGAGAGGCAGGTGGAACTTATAAGAGTGCAGAAAAAGAAAAAACAATCAACAATTAAAGATTTTTTTAAATAGATAAATGTAAGTAATTGTAAATTCATTTATTTTCAGTTATTAAATTTTGAAATCTAGTATGTAGGCTCACATACTAACAGTAAGTCATATTTTATCCTTTTTTAATGATTTTTTTACATTTCCTGCTATTTACACTTTTTTCATCAGTCCCCTAAAAAGTGTAAAAAAAGGGGTTTTACTGTATATATTTCGATGTTAGATTCATGCTCTCGTTTAGGTGAGCACCTGTAAATGTAGTTTCTGTCTATCCATCCAAACACCAGTGATTTCGAGATTCTCATTCGATGGGTGTTTACTCAAATATGATACTTGAAATCATGCATCGTAAATTGTGGAAGTTACGATAAGATCAGTTTTACGATAAGATTAGTTTTGACTTCATTTGGCACATTTTTATTAGAAAATTTTGGCAATAGAATTTCGAACTGATTTTAATAATTCCGTACCGTTTTTTCGAAGTCGCTTAAGGATCAAAGCTAGATGACTGGAAGGAAACATTTCCATAGCCTTTTAAAGAGATACGGCCAACCAACTGAGGCTTCTGAATTAATATCTAATTCTCACTTTATCGTGGTGCACGCTCCATTAATAAGTATCTACTTGGATACTTAATGAACGGGATCGCATAGCAAGTTTCAGATTTTGCTGATCAAACTGTATTCTGTATTAGTTTAAACCAAAAGCAAATAATGGGATGATAGAATGCCATGACCGATGGGGCGTTTTTCAGTTAAACCAGCTTCTCCCCCCCCCCTCCCTCCACATATATACTTTTTTCGTCAGGGGAAATTAGAGCGGAGAAGACAGTGAAAAGACAGCTGCTGTAACAAACTGAAATTCAGCATTACCACAATTAAAGATAGACACAATCAGCGTATGAAGAACGAAAGGAAAAGAAATGAAACTGGCAGAAGAATTAGAGAAATACCACACCAATGTAATTAGTATTACTAAAAAAAAACAGAACTAATTTTCAGACAATAGTGATTAGGATAAGAAATAGCTTTGGTACAGCAATAAACATACAGATAATTACAATGGCAGACCGTTTCAATTAGATTGATGTGGACAAACATGAAAATGGAGAAATTCGACAAAGAGACGTATTATCACAGCAAGTTCTACTAAGGAAGAAGCAGAAGAATTTTTTAAGTGAGAGATGGCAGCTGGCATAAAGAAAAAAAATGAAAAGTTGGTCCTTGTTGGGGATCTAAACAGCAGAGTAGGAAATGAATCCTAGGTATATACAAATGTTTTGGGAATGTTTGAAGAAAAGACCAAGTTCATCATAATACTAAGAATCTGTGGATTTCTGCTTGTTACATTGACTAAGCATCACTAATACCATGTTCATATAAAGATATACAAATTGCACAATGGAGAGAAGACACAAGAAATAAGAAACATATCGTTGACTATATTATTGTTGATATTGATATCAGCATGACAAATAAATTAAATATGGAAATTGGTAGTAGAATAAGCAAAGCTAATATAGTTTGGAGTCAAATAAATAAATTTATATGGAATAAGAGAGAAATTAGTCTAAATTAGCTGTGTAAAAGACAGTGTTGAAACAAATATATAATCTGAGAGCTAGATTAGAAATAACAATCAGAGAACTAGACACCACAGAAATGAGAGTTTTGAGAAAAAATAGAGAATTGACAGATGGCATCAGTAACAGAATCATATTAAACACAAAAAGTTTAGGAAGTTGACATTGTTAGCATTCAGGAATGTATGTGCACAGCTAATGTAAAGTGATATGATCACTTAAACAGAAATGGAGAAGTAATGCTAGCAAAATAGTGTTTGACAACAGAATAACAGGGGAAAAATCTAGAGGGAAAACAAGATCTAGGTTGATTGATGACTTGGAAGTGCCTTTAGAGGACTGAAATATAAGATCTGAGACAGTGGAGTCGTCGTGACAGATAACATTCATTTAGAGGAACATTGTTGATGGGATGTTAGTAATAATGTAAGTTTATCATGTAGTACCATCATAATCCTTGAGGTACATATCAAGAATTTGATGACGGTGATGGTATTTTTAATCATCATGTTGTACCATCATTTTGTTTAGGTCCAGGTAGAGTGATGTAGTTAGAAGTGCCTAAGGCCAAAATGTAAAATTATACAACATTAGAGTCCTGAGAAGTAACAGATTACTTTGGAGGAAAACCATCAGTAAGCAGTTAATGATAGTACAAATTAACATGTCGTACTGTCATAGTATTCTGTGCATCCTTTGAGGATACATATCAGAAATTGGATTATGATAATCATGATTTTTATGTGAATCCGAACCACGAAGGCCTTTTATAGTTCATTAATATTAGTACCAATGGACGAAGTTTGAATTCAGGCGGATTAGAAGCCACATCCTGTTCGTTGGAGAGCGGATACCAATAGGATCTCTGCTAAAATCTGAAAATCTGTAGAAGCATTTCATTTTTGGTTTAATTTGCCCATTTCATTATAGAAAAACTAGGTGAAACAAAAACTTTGTTCCTGATGCACAAAATTTTGAAAAGCTAAAGTAAATTCAATATCTTGAAACGTATTTCGATAAATTTTCCAACAGTGAAAGAAAATAAAGTAAATGTATTAGAAGTGAGTCCTAAAAAAAGGTAGGAGGTTACTTTACATTTAGAAGAGGCTCCACTTATTCTCCTTATTAGCCTTATTATCTCAAGCCTTCGCAACCCAGGCAGTATAGACGAAGCTTTGGTAGGAAAGACCTGGGTTCGAACCCCTTCCAAGACGTGAGGAACCTTTATCTGGTCTCTTTCGAATAAAGGTGAGTTAGCCGATCTCATATGGAGGTAGGGGAGTTTTTTTCACCCGGAAACTCGGGTTTTTCGTCTCCCAGAACAGGCAAACAGGCCCCTAACACACAAGCATCTACAGATACAGGACACACCGGAAGGCATAGGGTTAACCATCTTATCCTCGAAGCGGTCTAGGTTTCAAATCTTGATATATGTAATAATACGAACGTAACGTGATATGGCCTAATACGTGAAATGAGGAGGAGGAGAAGCCTTATTATCTTAGTTATTTGGAATTGACCTTTCGAATTCTTTCACTTTGTTCTTTCCTTGTTTGGTTAAATGAAAGATCGCACGACCTATAGCATATTAGTACCGCGTGTAGACAAGAAGAAAGAAGGAATCTGTTAACTTTATTTTAATGCGGAAAGCGCAGTCTCTTGTCGGAAAATAGAGTGAGCTGTTCCAAAGAACAGAGATCATTTTTTTATGTGGTTCCCACTCATAAGTTATTAGTAAATCTATAGTACTATTTAAATTATACATATTTCGTCATAAAATACTTAAAAACGAGACTTTTTGTGGTTATGAGACCATAGGTACTTTATTAATATAATCCCGCCTACTAGTTTCGCTAGCGACTGTCTAGCTTTGTCAAGGCTGAACAGTACACACAAAAAATATGAGAGCATTCAGAAGCGTTGCTAACTGTTAGGCAGTTAAGTTCGAAACTATGCGTGACAATGCGTGCATGTGTTGAGAAGCTTCAGTCAGTATCATGGACACGTGTTGTATGTACACGTGTTACATGATTTTTCGCGTATTGTAGTTCCGTTAAACTGAGTGAGTTGATTAAGTTTTTCCATATATCTTTCAGTATGGCACCCTGATTTCTGTTGAGGTTGTTACCCGTTCTTAATACCACTGCCGCTTCCTTGAAAATTCTGTAACCGTAATCATCATCCAAATACGGCATAGAGCTATTTTCCCAGTCAATTGCATGGTTGGAAGTTGCAAAGTGATGTACTAAGCCTGAGGAGACTGTCCTGTTGTGATTGACATCCCCAACATGCTCCTTCTAAACATCTAAACCATCGATATGGTGGAGATACGTTGATGATATTTTCATCATTTGAAATGAAAACATGGAAAACCTACAGGTGTTTTTAGAGAGAATAAACTCTCTTCACAACAATATTAAATTTACTCTAGAAGTTGAAAAAAACAGACAACTCCCCTTCCTAGACATACTGTTGAAAAGACAGGAGAATAATTTTAAACTTTCCATATATAGAAAATCCACAGATACTGGACGTTATTTACATTATTCTTCCATCATAGATCACAAAAACATAGCATCATTCACATGTTACGGAACAGAGCCAAAAAGTTTATTTCAGACGAAGAAAAGGTACAGACATTACTTTCTCAAATTGCTATAACACTATCGCAGAATGGTTTTCCTACAAACATCATCAACAAGTTCCTTAATAAAGACAACCTCCAACAACAAGGAACAGTCACCCAGTACGTTTCAACAGTAGTCATCCCTTATGTAGATTCAGTCTCTTCACGATTAGCGAGAATGTTAAAATCTCACAACATGAGAGTGGTATTTAAGCCTACCATTACCATCAGACAAGTATTAAGATCTCCTAAAGACAGTGTACTATTTTTCAAATATCCAGGTGTTTATAGAATTCCATGTACGTGCGGCCTTTCATATATTGGGCAAACTTCAAGAAGCCTGGAAATCAGACAGAAGGAGCATGTTGGGGATGTCAATCACAACAGGACAGTCTCCTCAGGCTTAGCATATCACTTTGCAACTTCCAATCATACAATTGACTGGGAAAATAGTTCTATGCAGTATTTGGATGATGATTACGGTTACAGAATTTTCAGGAAGCGGCAGTGGTATTAAGAATGGGTAACCACCTCAACAGAAATCAGGGTGCCATACTGAAAGATATATGGATAAACTTAATCAACTCACTCAGTTTAACGGAACTACAATACGCGAAAAATCATGTAACACGTGTGCATACAACACGTGTCCATGATACTGACTGAAGCTTCTCAACACATGCACGCATTGTCACGCATAGTTCCAAACTTAACTGCCTAACAGTTAACAACGCTTCTGTATGCTCTCATATTTTTTGTGTGTACTGTTCAGCCTTGACAAAGCTAGACAGTCGCTAGCGAAACTAGTAGGCGGGATTATATTAATAAAGTACCTATGGTCTCATAACCACAAAAAGTCTCGTTTTTAAACCTACAGTACATTTGTACCATGGATGGGCTAAGGATTTTTTTTCCCATTTTTATACATTTTATATATTTTTTGTAATATTTTATTTATTTTTACATAGTCAGGATGCTCTAGAGACCAAACATGAAACTTTTTTTCAAACCACTTTAGGCCTCCGATAAGCATGGAGGTGGTCTCACACCGGGAGATGAAATTCATCTTCCACCTAAAGACAATCAGAAACATTCCATTCCCAACGCGGGATTCAAACAACGCCTTGACCTGTTGGTTGAATAGCGTGTACGCTATCCACTTGGCCAACCAGGCCGGCAGATGGAATGGAATTGAGAAGGTAGAAAAGTTCTGAAAATTTGGAGCAAGACTATAAATGTCGACAAGTAGCTATTCTTGTTCTTACGGAATGGCCAGTTCAGAGAATACACTGCCCTGAAAGTATCTGTACAAAGGCAGAAACTGAAACATGACTCGTTAATAAGAGGGCTCATTAATGAGCCGTGTTTCCTCCCCCCCCCTTTTTTTTGATAGCATTAAATAATCTTATAAAAACCAAATGTGTGAGCAGTATTCCATGATTGGGTGGATTTGGAATTTGTACCAAGATAGCAGCTGTACAGATGAAAATTAGTGTCTTGATCGGAAAAGCACCGAGATTTTTACGGCTGTGTAAGCTATGGTGGAGATACGTTTGTGCCAGGAAAGACTAGAGGTTTAGGTCAGCCTGAAGAAAGGAAATCTTAATGTGTTTGGATATCTGGGTATTTATCGAAAGTTAGTGGAAGGGGAGAGATTTTTCTTGCAAGACATTAGATAGGACTGAGTTTTGGTAGCAGTGAAATCTACAAGTTTGTCCTTACCCCACTGATATGGGATCAGAGTTTAGGACATTGGTTATGGTAGATCTCTAACAATTGAGGACTGCAAGGTTTGTCAAACGAAAAGGGGGAATGGAGTGTATGTATGTACCCGTCATCTGCGAAGCTATGGATAGGATTTGAAGCCGGTAAGATTAGGTCATTTATATACAAAATATACAGGAGAAAGAGAGTAGGTGAAAGTAAGGAGGCCTGGGATAATCCTGCATTGGTGAAGAAATCTGAAGAGAGAAAATCATTCACTATCACTCGTAGTGAGCGAGCCGGAAATCTGCCGATCCAGTTGCAGACAGTGGAAACCAGACCATGAGATGATAGTGTGCTGAGTAGACCTCTGTATTATCCGAACAAATACTTTAGAAATGTTGAGAGTGACGACTTGAGTTTCTCCATAATTTTTCCATGCTGCATAAACTGCAGTCTTCTCTTCTCACTACTACTAAACATGTTATTATTGGTCTTTCTGTTCTCCTGTTCCTTCTGTTTACGTGTAATTATTGTTCCTCTAATTAGATCCTCCAATCATATATTATAGCTGATCTTGCCACATATAATAGCACACTGGCCTGTAGTCATCTATTCTCAGTTTTGTTTGTGACCTGACCATTAATTACCCCATTATTCTATAAAACTGCACCTAGGTACTCAAAATGATTTTTCTGACCATTAGACTGCTTAGAAGTTTAACCCAAATAATATCTGTATATACTTTGTATATACCTTACTTCAAAGACGTTCATTTTATATTCTAACTAATCTTTAACCCTTTAGTTTTCTACCTTTCCTTTCATAATTCCAACTTATCATTTAATTCTTTCTTGGCGTCAATCAATATCACAACTTCAGCAAAACCATCAAACATCACGACACGGTGTCTTATTAACTCAGTCAGCTAATCCTCCCCTATATAGATCCATCATAATGGAAAACACCTCCGCTTCTTCATAAGCACTTCCCACACTTCCCATGATGTCAATATATTTGCAGAAATTCAGTTGGTGAAAGAACTGGATCCCTTTGAAATTTTTTTAAAAAATCACTTTCTCCTATGTGTCTCATATCAGTTAACCAAATACGATCGAATTTGAAGCACAATAGATTCTTATTCTTACACTGCTTATGAGACTTTCATCACAAATAAATTTTTCTATTTAAAAATTTGATCATCCTGAAATTGTTAAATGGATAATAGGATTCCTTTCCTCATAGATACTTCTTCTAAGTGCATTGTTCAAGTTTCAGTCTGATTTGGAATAAACTGATTTCTTAATTAAGTTAAGGGATATTACATCCCATATTATTTCTTAGCCCAATAAGAAACTAAAAGAGTTTCATACCGAATATAGAAACTATATAAATATTGACGATTCCAAGCGTAAGCAAATACCTGGATAGTGCAACACCTGACCCATTTGGTGGTGCAAACTGAGGCAACTCATAGTAAGGGTGGAGCAAGCTCCGATCACTATTCTTGGTATTTACTCATAATGTGAACTTAGCTCCTAAGAGCTATATTACATTTCTTATGTTTCTCATAGTTCCACGAGAGTAATAAAATCAAAATAGAAAGGAATTACAGGAAGAGGAAACCTTTCGTCCCAGACCCCCAGACCACTACAGGCTGTTTCATTTGAAAACTAAATAAGAATAATGTAACCAAAATATTACTTGTAAATTTCAGGCAACTTCTTACTTTCTCAGTGTTTATCACCTTTTTTGTGCATATGCTTTTTAAAAGTTTCTTGTAGTACGAATAGGTCAATGACTGCACTATTTGACTTAAGAATCTTGCATTGATTCGGACATGTGCTGCTGTTTTATTCACTCTATTTTATTAACTTATATTTTAATAAGTTTCGTGATTTGCTTTTATTTTGTTATTCATTATGTTTTAATGCAGTTCATTTCTTAGGTTTTGCTTTCCAACAACAAAAAAAAAAAAAAGATTAAAACATACAAAAAAAAGTATTTCATAGTACAAAACATTTGAGCCAGTGACACATAGTGTAGTAAGAATTTGTGGAAATTTATGTGACTAACTCATCTAATGATACATGTATTAATCTGCAATATTGAGAAATGTAAATCCACAGGACGCGGAGAACTTATCAGGAAATAGTGATTAGATGCAAAATGATTTTCTGGCTACCTCCTACTTCTTCCGACCTTATACTTAGATTTTTTATTACCTTATGTAAATAATAAAACTATATACAACGAAAGTGACTTGACTACTAGAATTGATAAACAAATTAGATATAGTAGCTGCAGTAGTTACTCTGGAAATGTTGGAACATGTATGGCAATAGTTGAGTTGCAGGCTGGATGCATACCAAGCTATACGTGGCATACATCTAACATTTAACTTGTTCATATCAAAATGATGATGATGATGATAATAACTTTGTGTTCTAAAGTATCAATATTTGTTACTATGGTACTTAATTTCTTTCAATAAACTGCATTTAAAACACCGACAATTATTCCTTTCGAAAACCCTGTATAACAAAATTCAGCATAACATAACATAATGTGCTATCTTATATGAGTTTGTTGGTATTTTCAAAATTACACGATATTCATATTTTATTCATTTTTTGTTTTTTGTTTTTAACATCGTATTCTCTCTCTCTCTCTCTCTCTCTCTCTCTCTCTCTCTCTCTCTCTCTCTCTCTCTCTCTCTCTCTCTCTCTCTTCCTTTTTTCTTTTTTCTTTCTTTCTTTTTTTTTTGGTTAGGAACAAAGCAAAAGAAAAATCACAATCGCTTTTCAATATGAAAAAAAGTATTAAAATACGTGACGCAGTAACTCGACTTGAATTTCAAATATATGTCAAGGGAATATTTTGTGTTATCTCGTGGGTAAATTATCTCGTGTTTTGTAAACACGACTACTGACGTTTTGTAATATTCAAGAAGTCAATTTGCCGTTGTTCTTGAAAGTGGCATTGTTTACTGAAAGTAAATATTTTTTCTCGCTAATATATCTCTTAAGAGTTCCAAGAAATCTGTAATAGCTTGCGGTCTTGAGAAAGAAATTTAATAGCTTCGCTTGAGGGCGAGAAAGATTACCATTTCATTAGCAGTGGCAAAGATTAAAATTCATTACACTTTGTAACTAGAGCTTAATTTACAGAATTTTAACTCTTGGAGTAAAACCCTTGTAATAGGGAATTTTACTAAACTTTTCAGACGCATGCTTCTTAAAAGCAGCAAGAAATACGTTGCTCTAACTGACAGCGTTTTCGCACTTCTATCCTGCATTTCTTCACTGCCACTCTCAATATTAAATTCACCTTATTCTGTGAGCTAGCTGTTCTGCAAATAACAAATGAGACCCACTGCAAGAGTGGTGTGTCTGATAGCGCTCGCACGAAATTGAACATATTTTAATCTGCCATTGATCACACTGCCACCTGCCTTCCTTTTGGTCATTCAAAATTAAAGTTAAGAAACATCCGAAACCTTCCAAACCTGGCTCTTCTAGATTTGGAAGGTCCACTGAGCTGCGTTGGATTCTCCAGATTGCCAAAACAACGAAAATCAAACATCACCGTATGCATTTTTACATCGGCCACTGAATTAGAGCCATTTATTTAATACCGTGTTGGACCTCCTTTAACCTGAATTACAGCACATCTGCAGTTTGTCATAGATTCTACAAGGTGTTGGATTGCATCTAAGTCTGTAACATACCAGGCGCTTACCAGACAGTGCTTTAACTGGCTCAGATTTGACGGAAAAGGACTTTTCACCCAGATCTGTTTTTCTAACATGTCTCATACATTCTCAATGAGGTTCAGATATAGGCTCTATGGTGGAGAGGGAAGTTGGTGGAAGTGGATTTATACTCGCTGAACCCACTGCTGAACAATTCTTGCGCGATGAACTGTAGCATTGTCGTCCATGAAACAACCATCACTTGGTGGAAAAAAAGTCAACATTTTAGGATGTGCTTGACTGGGAACAATGTTCGGATATTCCTTAGAGCACATCAGACCGTCTAACAATATCACCGTTCCATACCAACAGAACATGCCCCACATCATGACACCACCTCAAGAACACTGAGTTGTGTTTACAAGACAAGCGGTTCGTTTCTTCATGGGGCTACCACCAAATTCTTCCCACCATCGGTACAGAATAAGGTGTACCCTGACTCGTTGGACCGCATGACTTTTTTTTCCAATCTTCCAGTGTCCAGTCACGATGTTCCTGACACCACTGTAGATTAATTTTCCGGTTCTTCGGAGAAATCAGCGGTTTCCGTATAGGAATGCGACTGCCAATAGCTACCCTCTTCGAATCCCTTCACAGAGTTCGGTGAGATGTGGCTCGGGAATAGTCTTCATTAAATATTTCAGTTAGTTGCTGCACATAGGAAATTCTGTTTGTCCGTACAGCCCTTCGCAGATGTTCTGACAGAAAGACATTCTGTGGTCCTAAGACAATCTGTCAGAAGCGTCTCGTTTCTGACAGATTATCTTCCGCTGATTAATCACTCGGGATGGCTCACCTTTTGAGAACCCCATGTATATATATATATATATATATATATATATATATATATATATATATATATATATATATATATATATATAGAGAGAGAGAGAGAGAGAGAGAGAGAGAGAGAGAGAGAGAGAGAGAGAGAGAGAGAGAGATTTATTCGGCATAATAAGTGATGGAATACCTTAAAATGGAATATCTTAAAAGATATTCCATTTTAATGGAATATCCTTTAAGTAGAGCTATTCCAAGGTCTCCCGTAGCAAAGGCAGAACAAAGTTTTTTAATATCAAAAGTACACAGAAAAGGTTTAAAAAAAAAAACTATAGCACATCGATTTCCTGTGTATATATCGACATAGTATCTTAATGCCACTACGAGTATTTTAAGAAATGTTGGTTTTCTTAGCTTGAATTTTAAGTTAGTGTACTTTGATAAGAAATACCGATATCTTATTCTTCACTGAAAAGTAAGTGAAATTTCAAACCAAAGCTTTTAATAGTAAGCAGTAATATTTTGAGGTAAGTCATCTAAGCACGTTGGGAACTTGAAAAAAAAACCAGCTGTGTGAATGGATAATTAAAATGTCAGATACCAGGAGACATATTATCTGAAATTTTAATCAGAAATCTCATCATCCTCAATGATATACCGAAAATATTTATTTCGTAGCATAATACAATAAATACATTTATTTTCAGAGTAGAATCTGAATGGACAGATAAAATAATATTCAAAAGAATGCAAGATCTTTGTAAATATATGCTAAGATAATTTTATTAATAATATATTAAGTGGACAGCGATTAAACATAAATGTCTATAATGAATACATTTTATAATAGTCATTAAAATATTCTACCTAATGTATACTAAATATTTTATTTTATTTTAGGAATACTTCTAAATACTACCTAATTAATATTTATAAACTTCCTATATTATTTTTCCATTCAATAAAACCGAAATCTGAAACAAACAAATCTGAAAACAAACCCCAATTCAACATCACCAGAGTTAAAGATCGGTACTATCAACGTAAGAAACCTGAATGGCAAAGAAATGGAGCTGGCTGAGGAATTAGATAAGTACCAGATCGACATAATAGGGGTGACTGAAACAAAAAAGACCAAAACTGGTGAGATCTTTCTGAGCAATAAATACAAAATGTTATATTCAGGCAATGACAATCAAGGAAAAGAAGGAGTAGCCATAGTATTCAACACAAAATACGAGGCTAATCTTCTTGAATGGCAGTCAGTCTCAAGTAGAGTAATGTGGGCAAATATGAGAATGGGGAACTGGACAATGAGACTTATTTGTGCCTATGGTCCCACAGAAGGTTCTACTAAGGTAGAAGTGGAGGAATTTTTTGAGACTTTAGAAAAAGCAACTGACACAATGAAAAAGGAAAAGTTGGTCCTTGTTGGGGATCTAAATAGCAGAGAGTAGGAAATGATTGTGAGACATACAAAAATATTTTGTGAAAATTTGGAGAAAAGAGCAAAGCTAATAATAATGGCAAATATCTGTTGGATTTCTGCTCAGGACATGGACTGGTTATTACTAACACCATGTTCCAACATACAAATGTGCACAAATTCACATGGATAGTGATGTTTTCTCACTGGTGCAGGACACCAGAGTGTACAGAGGATTTGAAATTGGAAGTGATCACCATTTAGTCTTGAGCAGGATAAAATTGAATTTCATATTGAAAAGAATAACATGTAAGAAAGTTTAAAAGCGAATAAAAGTTGAGCAGCTCTCAGATGTGAACTGTAGACTAAAATACAGAAAGATTATTGAAAAGAAAATGAAAGAGTTTAAGAACAGGAACCGAACCTTGGAGATTCAGTGGCAAACTCTGAAGAAAACATTGATTGATTCTGCCAGAGAGGCATGTGGTGAGGTTGTGTGCAAGGATAAAAAAATTAGAACTCCCTGGTGGACACAGGAAGTTAAAGAGGCAGTGAAGGAAAAGAAGAAAGCATATCAAAAGTTCCTGGCAAATAAGTCAGCTTTTACTCTTACAGAATACAGAGACAAATGTAAGAAAGCTAAACAGTGTGTAAAACTAGCTAAACAAGTCATGGGAGGACTTTGGTAAGAATATAGAAAATAAATATCAAGAAGGTGGCAAAATATTCTGGAGGTTGTTGAAGAAGCTTAGGAATGGAGAAAAGAGTGCTGTAAAAAGAGTTAGAGATGATAAAGGTGACATGAAAACAGGAGAAAAAGATATCCTTGAAGTATGGAGTAATTACTTTGAAAAACTGCTAAATGAAATAAGCAGTGATGACAGCACAGTGATAAAAAACACTGACCAGGCATGCAGTCAGGAA
This sequence comes from Typopeltis vanoorti, assembly GCF_054136105.1. Classification (NCBI taxonomy): domain Eukaryota; kingdom Metazoa; phylum Arthropoda; class Arachnida; order Uropygi; family Thelyphonidae; genus Typopeltis; species Typopeltis vanoorti. The sequence goes on along the minus strand of NC_143566.1, from coordinate 51,367,206 downwards.
TACATATCCATACTTGAAGTAGAAAAAGCCATCAAAGGCTTGAAATGTGGACAAGCAGCAATAGTAGATGATATTCGACCAGAAATGCTGAAGTATGGTGGTATAAAAGTCTTACAGTGACTGCACTGCATAGTTCAGAAAGCCTGGACAGAGGGACGAATTCCCGATGATTGGAGTAGAGCTCTCATAGTACCCATATATAAAAAGGGAAATAAAACTGAATGTGAGAATTACAGAGGTATTTCCCTACTGAGTGTTCCTGGCAAGATCTACGCAAGTATACTTGAGAAACGATTGAGAAGAGTGGAAGAAAAGCTGGGTGAAGAACAAGCTGGATTCAGGCCAAATAGAGGCTGTCAGGATCAGATCTTCACTTTACGACAAATAGTCGAGAAAGCATGGGAATATAACAGAGATCTGTATTTAAGTTTTGTCGATTTGGAAAAGGCATATGACAAGGTGCCAAGAGAGAAGCTATTCAATACGCTACAGTTATATGGTGCCAATGGGGCATTATATCAAGCAATACTTAGTCTTTATTTGAGTTGTAAGTCAGCAGTTAGAATTGAAGGAAGTACAGGAAGATGGTTTAATGTTAAATCTGGTGTGAGACAAGGATGTACATTATCCCGTCTGTTATTCATTATCTATATGGATCATATTATGAAGGAAAGTGGTATTAAACATGATATCAAAATTGGAGATGTTAATGTCAGCTCTTTGCTTTATGCGGATGATGTTATACTTCTAAATAAATCTGCTACAAGTCTGCAAGATTCTCTGACTAAATTGAATAGCTGTTGTAATAGATATGGTATGAAGGTCAGCAATAAAAAGACAAAGACAATGAAAATAGGCAGAATCATTGAAAGTGTCAACTGTGTTGTGAATGGAGAACCTGTGGAACAAGTAAAACATTTCAGCTATTTAGGCACGATTTTTACTGAAGATGGTAAATTAAATATAGAAATAGACAACAGAATCAGCAAAGCTGGTATGGTGGGAAGTCAATTGAATAAATTCATATGGAATAAGAAAGAAATTAGTCGGAGCACTAAATTAGCTGTATACAAGACAGTGTTCAAACCAATTTTAACTTCTGGATCTGAGAGCTGGGTCAGAAGTAAAACACTTGACCAAAGACTAGAGACCGCAGATATGAGAGTCCTGAGAAAGATTAGAGGCGTGAACAGATGGCATCAATGGCAATATCATATTAAATACGAGGATATTAGGAAAGAACTTGACATTGTCGGCATCCAGGAATGCGTTAGCAGAGCTAATCTCAGGTGGTATGGTCACTTAAATAGAATGGGAGAGGAAAGATTAGGAAAACAAGTGTTCTCTGCCAGGTTGACAGGAAAGCGACACAGAGGAAGACCAAGATATAGGTGGATTGATACAGTACAAAGTGCCTTAGACGATAGAAATATAAGATCTGTTAATGTTGGAGTCTTGACAAGTAACAGACTGATTTGGAGGAAAATTGTAGATAGGAAGTTAGTAATGATGTAATTTTTTTTCATGTAGTACTGTCATATCTTGTACACCCCTTGAGGGTACATGGCAGGAATTTGATGATGATGATGATGATGATGATGATGATGATGATAAAACCGAAATTTGTTCAAATTTTGACAAAACATTTTGGTTAGGAACTGACATTTTATTCACGCGTGTCATACAAGAATTCATCAAGTATGAAGGCACGCTATTCACTCCCTCAAGAGGGCCAAGTTTTTCAGGTCATCATAGGTGATTTTCCTTCTCACGATAAATAACTGCTTGTAACGAGCTCTCTCTCTCTCTCTCTCTCTCTCTCTCTCTCTCTCTCTTACACTAGATATCTTCATAACACATTTTTGTTTAATGAATTTAACGAGTAAATTGAAACGTGCAACTCATTATTTTTAGTCTGATACGAAACTTTTAAAAAATTTCAAATTGAAAATCTTGTGCTTTTCACAAAATACTATTGATGGATAGCACAACATATTTATAAGCAGGTTGTTGCTGTCAAATAATGCCAAATACTAACAATCTAAACTGCGTTTATATTTGACTAACAGACATGGGTGAATGTCAACTTAAAGTCAACCATCCTAAAATTATTACAAAATCAAGCGTCACATTTCGATTTTTTAACAACTTAAGATTTTGATCGAAGCAATCAAATTCTAGGATGCGCAGTATAGTACCTTGTTTATGTTAACTGATTATTCTGTATCAAGCATTCTTCATTATATTATTATTATTATTATTTTGTATAAATATAGATAAATTACCCATTGAAAGGCTACAAAATAGTTTATTTTAAAGTTTTAAAAAAAATGGATACACCAATTTATGTAAGAACATAAACTTCGGCATTCGCTGCCTCTTCATCACACTGATAAAAGACATGCTCCTAAGCGTCCGAATACTGTAATTTCTGATAAGTTTCTAAATCAAACTTTGCTGGACGATCGCTTTCATACATATGTTATTCATATTAATATCAACTGTGTGTGTGTGTGTGTGTGTGTGTGTGTGTGTGTGTATTGTTTCGAGAGGTATTTTTGTTTTTGTCACCGAGGTTAAATCAGAATTTCCAGGAGTAAAAAATCCTCGCAATCCCCTTAAAAACCGATTAATTTAATCCCTTTAAAAAAAAATAAAAGAATATAAATTCTCATCCATGACGGGATGCAAACCTGTCTTCTATCGAAGCCGCCCGAAATGCTTCATTTGAGCTTTTAGTGAAACAAAAGCATCAAAAAGGCAAAATATTTCAATGATTACTTCCACAGTTGATTTTATCGTTAGTCTAGTGTAATAGAATGATCGGGGAAAAATCCTAGCCGAAACGAGAAGAAATCTTAGTTCTAATATGCACCATTGGTTAAAGAGATTAGTATTGGGCAATAAAAGTGGTTTATGCAGTATGTAGTTTTTCGCTTTGGGATATGATGGAGAAAGTACAATAATGATTGGGGATCATGTGCATTCTTGTGCACGCCGTTAAGTGATATCGACAACAATATTTAAGTTTTAAAAAACTAGCAGTTGGTGAAGCCAGCCTTATATGAGTTCGAACGAAACTCATTGTAGCATGGAAGTTTGTGAATGTTTTTAGGTACTCACTGCCCCGACTTATTCCTATTTTTAGCTTATTAAAGTCCTCTGTTTCCTCTGTAGAATGTTATTTGTGGGTAACATTTCCTTAAAAAATTGTTTAGTTTCCCCCACCTCCCACACACACACGTTCACGCAGCACTGAGATTTGCGATAGCACTGAAATAATGCCTCATATGAAAGTTGCAGCAGTTAATAATCACCTTTAGCTCTACATAAATTAAGAAGCATTTAGAATTATCGTAAAGTAAAATAAAAGTATGAAAACTGTTCAACGTTCTTACATTTCATGCATCTGATCTCGATACATGTAAATAAAGAGCAGAGGTTTAATCTCAGACATAATTTTCTTTATTGAATATGAAGATTTTATTGTGATTTCGTAGCGATAAAAGAGCACATTGGTATCTTGGACTTTTTTGTGTGGAGGGAATCAAAAGCTTTCTTAAACCAATTTTATCAGAGTGCTAATTAAGGTTCCAATATTAAACCAATGGCAGTATTGCTCTGTAATGAAAAGTATCGCTTTTTTTAAATCGTTCGATATGCATTATTATTCACGTGTGTGTTAGTCTACTTAATATTAGAAAATAAACGATCATTTTTATTAATTAAGAGGGAGATGTTAAATCCCGTTTTATTTTATAGCCGGGTACGAAACTCGGGTCGAAATCCATCGACATCTTGATCATTTTTATTTTTCAAATAAAGTGTCGTAAGACAGATTTTCTCACATGCTTAAAGGTCTTTACACAGAGCCCTTATTCCTATCTAATTTAAAGGTAAGAATATTGAGAGAAATGCTGCATAATACGTTCAGTGTACTGGCTGTCGAACATTGACAGATCAAGTTGATAACACTAAACGGAATAAAAATTGCTTTTACGACCTTCAAAACAGTCTCATAAGATATGGTTTTCCCTACTTATGAGATTGAAAATGGCATCTTTCTCACGTACAACTCATTTGTAGTAAAAATATAGTAATTAATATGAACACTTCTGCAAATAAACAAGATATTTGTTGGCCTTATATTTAATTAAATCTGTTTAAAATTCTCATTCTCACCTCCCTGCTGCTTATAGTTCTCGTAACTAATGAGTGATGACCTTGGAAATAGTTGGATTTTATTTCCAAGTTCTCTTATCCCCCTACCCCCAGTTATTATCTTTCATTTGTGATCTTCAGTTTTAAGTAAACAACCTCGTGAAAACCCCTCTCTGTTCTTGACAGTGTAAGATTTCCTTAATAAGGGTGAGGATTTGTTATACTTTCTAGTTAGTAAAATTTCAGCTTATGGAATATTTTTTACGAAAACAGTAGGGCCCGCAAAAATGCAATTCGCTTTAATGAAGCATTCCATTTAAACAGCAACAAGAAGAGAAAAGAAAAAAAAAGTTATGCACGCATCAAGAAATTCCCATTCTTAAATAATATTAACTGGAAACTTGTACCCACAAGCATTTACATTCTACACTGGTGTCCAAAAGCTAAGGACGAACAGTATTTCTGAAGATTACAACTGCAAATTCAGACCAATCAACTTGTGGAAATTTGTATAACTTTCTACTTCGAGTAGAAAGCTGGTATACATTCAAAATTTCGAATCTCACGCAAATTGGTCATGTGGTAGCACTTAACAGGAAAAAAGGCAAAAGACTGCGTTAGGCAAATTGTTTTTGAAAGACACTCTTTTCGTGAAGGAATAAAGTTGCAAACTCGGATGTCTTGTAATGTCTCAGAGACATCATCTAGATCAGGGGTCGGCAACATTTTGAGGCTCACGGGCCGCATTCAACTTTTATTTTTAATAATCGGGCCACAAGCGTTTAATTAAGAGAAAATAGTGAGTGAAAAATACTTAAGTCATCAATTTTTATTATATCAATCTTAAAAAAAAAACGCAGAAATATTTAAAATACGAGATATAAAACAAGCATGAAAATGAAGCTCAGTGAAAATTATTATCACGTAAAAACAAAGTAACAGAGTTTATGCATCACAATATGTGTGTCTCCCTGCTTAATGTGACTTTTGTGATTGTTTTCCCTTAGCCAGATTATCTAGATCCACAACCTGAGGTGCAAATTCGAGTCGAAGCATGCAAATGTTCATCAGTCAATCGAGAAAAAAATTTATTTTTTCTAAAACTCATGGCAGAAAATGCTTGTTCGCAAATGTATGTGCTTCCAAATGCAACTATCATCTTTGCGAAACTGATTAATCCTTCACATTTTTTTGGTAAGCATCGATAAAATGTTTGGATATTTTCTAACGAAAATGCGTTCTTTAATGTTTCATTTTGTTGTAATTCCAAAACTTCCATCTGTAGTTGGTTTGGTACGTCATCAATGTCGACATTAAAAGGGTTTAAAAAATAATCGCATTTCGATACTATTTTTGTGAAAATCCTCAAATCTTGTTGATTATTCCTTTTGTAAATCTTCAATGATACCAACAAAAGTTTCCTTTTGTGTTTGTCATCCAACTGTAGATGCAGATTTGCAACATATAGAATGATGTAGATTTTCTTCCATCATATGTTTCTTCAACAGACATAGTTTGTTGAAAAAACATTTACGTTGGCCCTGCAGGTTCAAATTAAGTTCATTCATTAAATTAGGTTGTAATGTCTACCATAAATGCAAGAGACATAATACATTTTTTTATCAGATAGTTGGGTAACGTCCTTATACTCAACCGATTCATTATGAATACTTTGCTTCTTAAATATGTTTTGCTGAGCAATCAAAGAAGCTTCTAATTTATTAATGATTTTTTCTAAGTTCACAGTTCAAACCCTTGTATTGGCTTTCATGTTCATTCTCGTAATGAAGTCCGATATTATATTCTTTCATAACAGCAACACTTTTATGACAAATAAGACAAAGGGGCTTATCCCCATTTTAAACAAATAAGTACTTGCTGTTCCATTCATCATTAAACCATCTTCCTTCATCTGCAATTTTACGTTTTCTTGAACCCATTTTTGAAATTATTTTTAACAAATATATATATCCTCTGAAAATAATAGTTGATGTTATTGAATTATATTAAAAGACGGACCAGGGAACGCGAGTGCAAAAGTGCGCCAAAATCTCGGTTGTCGTCGTCTTTGTTATCCCAGCTCGTAATGATTGACACGGTTGACTCGCGCCAAGTTGCGGGGAGATATCACGAAGTATCGGTATCAAATTATTTTTAATTTATTATTCATATTATAAAATGTATTATTTAAATAATTCAACATACGGGCCACATGCCATGTAAGTATGGTCAACCTTTTGCGGGCCGCATGCGGTCCGCGGGTCGCCGGTTGCCGACCCCTGATCTAGATGATTTCACGCCGGGAAGAAATATTAGGAAGCTTGAACAAGGCCGCAGAATTACTGATATCGCAAGATAGTTTGGAATCTCACATAAGAGTTGTATCCAGGCTCTGGAACAACCAATGGAATGTTGTTACAGACGTTTGTTAAGAGTTCGCCCTCGCTCTACTACAGAGCATGAAGACAAGTTTTTGGTAATAACAGCAAAACGTAACACCATGGCAGGTCACCTTGCAAATCTGCTCCATTCAAGCAAAAGTACGCAGATATCTCGACAGACTGTGGCAAGACGTCTGTGACAAGTAAGCCTAGACGGCCGAAGGCCTGTAGTCTGCTTCCCCTTATCCACAGCTCATCGTAAGCACCTTTTCAGTGGTGTTGTATCCATAAAAATTGAGGCTAATAGGCTAATGTATGCTTTACGGATGAGCCATTTTATTCTTTCCTACGATTCTAGACGACACTTGATCTGGTGTGAAAGTTGCACTACTTACCATCGCGAGAATGTTCTTGAAAGGGATAGATAGGTGGTGCTGGGGTCATGGTGTGGGGAGGCATTATACTTAATGGATGCACTGAGCTACAATTGCTGGAAAAAAGGGACTATGACTGGTGAACGATATTGCAACGAATTTCTTGAACGTCATGTTCGATTTGTTCTGTGGTGCTCTAGGCAAATAATTCTTTTTTTATGAATGACAGTGCCACACTGCAGTGGCGCACCAGAGGGGGACCAAGGGGCTCTGCCCCCCCCCCCCAAAGAAAAAGGAAAAAACACTAGAACATTTTCCAAAAATATTTTCCTAAGTAATGAAATTCATTTTTTTTATTTATGTTGTGTCGTGTCTTCTATTTCTATACTACTTATGAATTAGCGATCATTGCAGATGCATGCTCAGTCATAGGTCGTATGCGATGCGTAGTGTGTATTCTCAAATCGTCTACTCAACTCGGCCTCCCCCAAGATTAAACCTTGAGTGCGCTACTGCCACACTGCATCTTACACGAACAGTGGATATACTTCTGGAAACCGAGGATATTAATCCAATCGAGTGGCCAGCACGTCCCCAGATCTGAACCCCATAAAACACGTTTGGGATACAATATGGAGACGCATTGCTGCTCGAAATTCTCCTCCAGAAAACAAACTAGGCTTTATCCTTGCTCTGAACGAGGAGTGGGCGAGTTTGCTTCAAGAACGCCTGAATCACTTACTGCTAAGCATGGTACGTCGTTGTGAGAGCTGTATCGCAGTTCGGAGTGGATATATTCCATACTGAAATGTCTCTCTACATAGTTTCCTATAAGCGCTGTACATTAATTCCTTAACTACCTCTTTAAGAAATTTGTAACTTTTGCTAAAAACGTTAATTTATGTGCACATGAATTTATGTCCACATTTGGCTGTAATCATGAAAATGTTTTCATATACAGGTAAAATGTAGTTCGTCATTAGCTTTTAGACACCAGTGTTTAATGCTTTAGCATCGAAAAAGCTGAAGCTGCCCTTTTTCTCATCCCATGGAATAACATAGTTCCATGGGGGTGAATGGGTAACTGGTATACAGTATATCATTATTTTTTGTTTATTTACAAGCGTGACTTGCATTTCTTCTCCTAGCATTGTTCTTTGGTTGGAACGACGTGTATCCGAATTCCATCTACGACGCCAGGAACAGTTACAACCCTCGCGGCTGAAATCTGTGAAGTTTGAATATAGCGATCTCTTGTGAAAGCGGCAGTCTTTACTCCCAGAATTCTTCCATTCCCACAAAACAGACAAACTTATTAGAGAATACACGAAATTCACGAAGTAATCGGATTGTTACGATTTCGGATCTTGCAAACTAAACAGTGCATTTCAAATGAAATGTAATGTATTCGTATAATTATATACGAATTCTCAATTAATTATATCCCTTGTAATTTTAAATATCCCAATGACACATGTGCTTTATAGTTTTTGTTTTATCACGTACACCCACCACCTCTTTTCTCGACTGTTCTTGCTAACCACTATGACTGCTTTATCAACTAGTTTGCCATTTTGATTTTAAAAACCGTATTTTTGTACTTTATCATTTACTTGTAAAAAAAAAAAAACTTCCTAATCTCTTCAGCATCATTTATTTTTCTGATAAACCATGTATTAACTGTATAAAATTATAGTTTCGTTGAGGATTTTTTCCCCTCAGCATCAGCTACATTAATGTGATTTAAGGACTAACAATATCGTCAACTGCCAGAGTCACCCTTAGGAATGTGCGAAATATTTTCTTCAGGAGAAAGCTCACCTCGGAAGAAAAAAAAAATCGCTTTTCAGGTATGATTAATAAGCTCTAGCGCGCGCGCGCAAAATCGCATTAGAAGAGCTGATACCTTCTCCTTCCGGGCAACTTAAATGCTCTTCGATGCGGAAAATATAGATTTTTACACCAGGTAATCTCACTCAATAAGTAGCCAAATCCTACTATTTAACTTTGCACTTAATGGAATTTGAAATAAAGTTCTTAACAAAACTTATGGTATACTTTCATCTCGTGAGTTCCTTGCTTTATTCCTCATCCAAGTTGTAGTACGACTTTGTCTTTACACTTATTAGTGTCAATAATAATAATTAAACAGTTGCATATACTGCGCTATACTTTTAAAGCGAAATGTTTATTTGTTGACGTAGAGGTACAACTTTTGATACCATACTGGTTCTTGTATCTGAACTATCTCGTTGAGGTCAAGATATCAAGGTCAAATAAAAAGCTTATCTTATTGTATGTTTTTTCTTGGAAATGTGCTGGGAGTTATTATTGGAAGACGGAACTTCATTAATTGACCTCTATTATATAGTCACTGCTTTTGTATTATATGATGAGACTTCATCATGGTATGATATGCTAATATTTCTAATTTTGTTTGTATTTTCTTACGGTTTGTGGATTTTAGGTAAACCATATATCTAAGGGGGGGGGGGACAAGAACTGAAATGATTCATGTTTTTGTAACATCTGGCAGTTAGGAAGATACTTTTTTAAGTAAGCTTTTTAATTTTTTTAACCTGCATTTTGGTTTGATCATAATCTAGTGGGATGTAGGTAGCACAATTTCAAAGAATGATATCCATGCTATAATACAATAATATCCACACATACACAATATCCATCTTGGGTGACTTTAGTCACCGACATGTTTCATTAAATGTTATGTTTGTGTGTTACAAGTGTTATTCACACTCCCTGAAGATGTCTCACTGACAGTCAAAATATTGGAAGCATTAAAATTTAAGAATATGCATAATGGCAGAAAGTCTTGCGTGGAAGTAGAAGTAGATGGAATACTTACAGACTTCTTTATCATTGAAACTGGAGTTAGACAAGGTTGTGCTCTATCTGGTCTATTATTTATAATTTTAATTGATTGGATTATGAAAAACTCAATTAATCATCAAAAGAGAGGAATATGTTGGGACTTTACATCTACACTGGAAGACCTTGATTCTGCTGATGACATAAAGCACAAAATTGTTTCAGGTCATTAAATAAATTATAGAAAGCATCAAATATTACACTTAAAGTGAAAATTAATATCTATAATTCTATTGAGCGAGCAGTACTGTTATATGGCTCTGAAACTTGGAAACTTACCAAGGCACCAAGTAATAAATTGGACATTTTCCAAAACAAACGTTTAAGAAGAATTTTAAAAATCTTCTGGCCAAATGTAATCACTAACGAGGAACTTTTAAAGAAAACTTTCTCCAAGTCAATAGATGAAGAGATTCACCTAAGAATATGGAAGTGGACCGGACACGTTCTTCGCATGGGGATAAACAGAATTCCCCAAGTAGCACTGAGTTGGGCTCCAGAAGAGAGACGCTCTAGAGGTCTCCCAAAATTAACTTGAAGAAGAATGCTGGAATCCAAAATGAAGGAGGCAAGATGGGCGAGCTGGGCAGAAGCAAAAGCAGCTGCGAGGAACAGGGGAAGATGGAAAACCAGCATTGCAACTTTATGTGCCAGTAGGCACGGAAAGAGTTGATGAAGAAGCAGCTGATAGCACCGTGCGTTGGACGATTAGAGTAAGAAAACTTGGTAATCTTTGCTCTAGAGACTTAACATGAAATTTTTCACTTCATTTTAGGCATCCAATAAGCTGGCGATCTTCATCCATAGGGTGAAAATTATTATCTACCACCTAAACACATTTAAATATTTCTCCTTTACTAAATTTCAACTCAACGGCCTGTGGATTGAAAAGCAGAGACACTCTTTGCTCGGTCAAATCTAGATGAACCGATGACATGTGAGACAGTATTTATTAGCACGCATTTTCCACCACCTTGTCCACATGAATAAAGGGAAAGATGACTGGAATTCAAGGATTCAAATACAGATCACTTGTTTTTTGGTGAAGAATTTTTGTGGGTATGTTAGATGAAATCTTTGTAAATAATGCGATGCTATGCTGGGATGTTTTTGGCACGTTAGGTACGCCTGGAGAAGGTTAAATCGATTTTCATAATTTATTCTGAAATAATTGTTTACTGCTTAATGGTGAAAAACTATCAGAATAAAAAAAAATAAAACCTTCCAGCTCCCGATCGTTGTCAAGCACTGTTTTTTTTTTTTTTTTTTCCAAAGCACTACTATTGTCTGTAATTAAACTTTGCTACTCATTTGGTGTCTTTTTAACTGAAACGATGCCTCGCAATTGGATTTTAAAATAACAACAGTAGTAATAATAAAAACAAGAAATATACGTACTTTCTTTTAGAGAAACTTGTTCCATACTTTTATGAATTATTTTCATAAAACACAAGGTAAAGACAAGGTAAACACAAGGTAAAGGTAATAATTTTCATAAGTTATTGCCTTTTTAGCTATTATAAATACTTTCTCATATCAAATTCACTATCGAAATCGAAAAATACAACAAATTATCTTTTCTAGACATTTTTCTCATCCACTCACCATCAGGTGATTTAAACATGTTGGTTTATCAAAAGCTCACTTTCACTGGACGCTACATTCTTCAAAAATCTGTACACCATCCTTCTCAAAAGACAGGAATCATAAAGTCTTTAATTCGACAAGCTTTAATTCGAGGAGTCGAACAAGACTAATTGTTCGACTCCTCATCAATTACAGGAAGAATTCTCAAATATCAAACAATATATGAAATTAAATGGCCTCTCAGAAAGGACTACACAACATTTCTAAAGATATATGATTTAATAGCTACTTTTATCATCAATAAACTCTCAACTTATTTCTCCTCTTCAAAAGATAAACACTCTCCGATGTTTCTCCCGGATGTATACCAAGTTCTTTGTGACTGCCGTCTTCGGATAAACTGGACGCTCCGTAGAAAAAAATAATACAAGAACATCAGTCATATATTCACCACAGGAAATCCGATAAATCTGGATTGGCTCAACATGGATTAGACACAGACTACAACATTCTTTGATCTTAAACACGCCTACTACATCGCTGTTGATACAAATTTGAACGTTTATTTATTATTTCAGGAGAGTGCTGAAGCTTTGTTTCACCGCCCGAACTTGAATCGGAATAACTGCCTATCGTTATCAAAAATATGAGAAAGTCTGGTTAGAATAACGCATCGCTTTTTTTTTTAACCTTCTCCTCAGAACATAACGCTACTGGAAATATAACATCACGCGACTTTCCATTTCAAATAAATCCATTGTTTGCATTCTACTACCTTGTATCAACTGCTTTTTGCCACTGAAGATGGACTGTAATTTTCAGACTGAAATATATGGCCGTATAATAAATTATTACTTTACCTTGTGTTTACGTGTAAATAATTCATAATATACGTACTGTCTAACTTCCAGGGGCGTTCGAGATATGGTGACATATTATTAACGACTCTTACATAATGGACAAATAACAACAATATGGGTGTGAGATTACGTTCACTGCTTGCGATTAATATCCTGAAGAAGCCAATAAAATCACCGATGCCCAAAAGTAGCTCCTCTGCATATGCATCATTGGCGCAATGAAAACTATAGTTTAGTTTTCACAAACCTAATGTTGCGATACAGCAATTAATCCTATCTGCAAACACTGTATTCTGTGAATTGCGTGTATTCTCCGTCCGATTTTTATCTCTATCATTTTATCTTTTCAAATGTTGAAAAGCCATTTCTAACATCTCCTACGAGACTGGTAACTAACTTTCGGTTGAAAAGCCCTTATAAAGGTTCTTGGCGTGCTGGACGGGATTCGAACCCATGACTTTCCACCAGGGTGCATCGTCATTACCAATTGAGCTACGGAGGTTCATATATTCGTTATTAAATCTTAAAATAAGAAAAGTAATTTCGAACAGCTATGTTTTATTTCCCTTAATGGATAAATTTGGGCAGTGTTTTCATCCAGTATCTCCATGTGAAAATTGCATGATTCAAGCAACTATCTATAGAGACAGTATCTTAAAAAGTTTTCATAAGACACTATCTTTATACTAGTATAATATCGTACTAGTATCATGAGTCAAAATCAATACATCTCATTATTCGTCTATAATCAAAGAAATCGGTTAAGAAATGTCTAGGTATATAAGAAATAGTCCTGTGTGCATTAAGTTATATATTCTCACTATAGTAATTTGTGCTAACCACTGGAATATTTTATTATAGTATATATCATTTTTGCCCCTAACAAGGCTTTGTCAGACGTTTTGTTGGCTATAACGGTGTTTATTGCACTGAGTTTTTTTTTTTTTTTAAATGTGATTCCTACTCAGGAAAGGTTGTTAGCCTAGAGTACATTAGCACCATGAGTAGGTTAAGGATTTTCTTCTTTTTTTTTATTAATTTTATATATATTTTTTGTAAATTTATTTTTTTATTTTATTTTTACATAGTTCGGACACCCTGCTCTAGAGACCAAACAAGAATCTTTTTTCAAGTAATTTCAGCTCTCCAATATGCAGGAAGGTAGTCTCAAACCGGGCAATGAACTGAGTATTGAACTGAGTATTGAGCAGCTTAGATGGATATGATGATATTAGGGACACATTGCAATGCCTGAGCATATAAATGGTCTATCAATAAGAGAATTCACCTATGACAAAGTATAATTATTAACTATCTGATGATCGCAGGAGTTCCTTCTGTGATTTTAGAACACCATATTAGCGAAATGTTTTGGATTACGCGGAGCTAGCTTAGACCAGTGTATTGTCTGTCAACTGCGTGTTGGTTTTCCAGCTGGTTTTTCTGATTTGTGTATATGTGTGTGGTTTACACAAGCTTTAATGGGAAACCTTTATCCTCCTATTGAGATTAGCTAATTCCTTTTCAGTTGAAAAACCCTTATAAAGTTTACTTGCTAGACTGAATTCAAACTAAGATTTTTCCAACCAAATTTGAGGCATGTGACCCTACCGACTGTTAACGAGTGCGTGTAACATCATTTTCACTTAATGCATTTTTATTTTCATTAAGCTTCGATTCAGGTCCTTCCAAAAACCACCCGGTAATTTATAGTGTATGTGCTCAAGATTTTCGCTATCGTCTTAACATCACCATCTTGCTTATTGAAGCATGAACCGGAATGATAATGATCGTGTAGAGTCACAACAGGATTTCTGGTTTATATAACCATTGGTCCATCCAAGGTACTAATATGCTTACTTTACGCTGGTTGACGCGAATAAAATGACATTTCCACTGAATTTTAAGTTTACGCTCTGATTATGAAAACTCTGTTGGTAAAATTACAATTATGTAGTTGACTTCGCATAACGAGTTTGCGTTTCATACAAACAGGTCAGAAAATGAAATTATTATAACTGGTAATTAGTTTACGGAATTAACAACGCATATAAAGTATATTAATTAAAGGTAACTTTAATAAATAACTTCTATATTTCGGCTACGTCACGGTGCCATCTTCAGGAACATAAAGATATGGTATGTGCACGCAGGCACTAACAAAAGCAAATGAGGAAGAAAGCAAGAAACTAATATTGTTCCTAAAGTCCTAATGGTGCCCTCTGGTGAGCTAATTTGGTTGACTTGGCAGTTGGGCTGAAGTTCTCAAAATGTAAGTCTCCCAAATTTGGGGTAGTTTCATGCACCCAAATTTGTTGAGGTTAGGAACGTTTTTTAGAGCTGCTGAAGATTCCTTGAATAATCTCTCGTATTTAAACTTGCTGCGGTGTATTATTTTTGTTTTCTTCCAACGAATTCTATGGTGGGTATCTAAGGCATGGTCTGCCAGCCCAGAGCAGCTGTACTGGTGGAACCGGATGTAGTCTTTGTGTTCTGAAATCCTGATATTTGTTGTTCTGCCTGTTTGGCCAAAGTAGGACAATTTGCAGCTGCAAGGGACCTGGTATACACCACGTCATAAAGTATCGTCCAAAGATCATGGCCGAGTGTATTCGAAAGCTCTTCCTCTAGTGCCCATACGGTTTTTTACCGCGATGCGCGTTCTCCTTGCCGACGTAAACAAAACCGTACGGGCGCTAGAGGAAGAGCTTTCGAATACACTCGGCCATGAACTTTGGACGATACTTTATGACGTCTCATGCGCATCGACAAGAAAAGAGTTCGAAAAAATACGAAGTCGGCACTTGAAAAAATACGAAAACCTGACAAAGAATTCTACTTCCTTACCACAGCCGCCACTCAACACAGTAGTCAACCTCTCGTCTGTAGTTTTAAAGTCTGAGGCACTCACCGCACTTTCACGTGGTCACAATTTCGCCCTAGCTCCTAAAAGAATACCTGCCGAAGATATCATGATCCAAATAGAACGTGGGATTCGCAACCTGCCTAACCATATCGCCAACAACGTCAGAATGGATGTAGTCGGTGTTCTCACGAAAGCCAAACCTCCAAAAACCAACCTATCCAAAGACGAATATGCAGCCCTACAAGAAATGAAGAATAACAAAAAAATAGTAATCACCAAAGCGGATAAGGGAAACGTCACTGTGGTGCTAAATCAAAAGGACTACAAAGGTAAGCTTAATGCTTTAGTACTAGACCATACTACTTACCTCCCTATTGAATATAATCCTACCAGCTCTCAGATTAGAACTCTCCACAGACTCCTTAAGAAAGTCACTTTTTGGCCTGTGGAAGTCACTAATAAACTAAAACCTTATAACTCTAGACCCCCCGATTATATGGACTCCCAAAAATACATAAACAAAATGTGCCATTACGTCCCATAGTGGATGGCATTGGTTCCCCCACATATAATTTAGCCAAACATTTCGCCAAAACGCTCACACACTATACTGGCAACACACCATCACACATAAAAAACTCAGCCCACTTTAAAGCCAGTGTAGAAAACTTCTCACTACAACACACTGACATAATGGTCAGTTTTGACGTCTCCTCCCTATTCACTAATGTCCCACTCAAAGAAACCCTAGAGCTAATCCAAGCCAAGTTTCCTCCCGATATCTCAGCCCTATTTCAGTTCACAATGAACTCAGACTATTTCGTTTGGCAAGGAAAGATCTACAAACAGATAGAGGGGACAGCCATGGGTTCACCACTTTCCCCACCCTTGGCCAATTTCTTTATGGAGACCTTTGAAGAGAAAGCCTTAAACTCTGCCCCACAAAACCCCACTATTTGGCTTCGTTACGTGGATGATGTGTTCGCTATTTGGCCACATGGCTCAGACTCACTCCACTCCTTCCTAACACACTTAAACAACCAACACCCCAGAGTCCAGTTCACCTTAGAAAAAGAGGAAAACAACACCCTCCCCTTCCTAAACACTTTAATTACCTGCCAGCTTGATGGGTCTTTGGTTTTCTCTGTTTACAGAAAACCCACCCATACTGGCAGATACATTCACCAGCAATTCCCCCCCCCCCCTCACAACAATATGGGGTTATAAAAACACTATATAACGGCAAAATTAATCTGCTCAGATGACAAGGCCCTAACTACTGAACTAAACCACATCCACAACACTTTCTTAGCCAATGGCTATAAACTCAAACCAGTAAACCATCCCCCCACCCCCCCTCCACAATAAAGATTACACCAAATCTATCACCATCCCCTATATCCAGGGCACCTCTGAGAAAATAACCAATATACTCAGAAAATATGACCTTACTTCCTGTTACAGACCATATAAAAAGTTGCCATCCCTTATCCGCTCTACCAAAGACCAACTACCTGGTGTATACCAGGTCCCTTGCAGCTGCAAATTGTCCTACTTTGGCCAAACAGGCAGAACAACAAATATCAGGATTTCAGAACACAAAGACTACATCCGGTTCCACCAGTACAGCTGCTCTGGGCTGGCAGACCATGCCTTAGATACCCACCATAGAATTCGTTGGAAGAAAACAAAAATAATACACCGCAGCAAGTTTAAATACGAGAGATTATTCAAGGAATCTTCAGCAGCTCTAAAAAACGTTCCTAACCTCAACAAATTTGGGTGCATGAAACTACCCCAAATTTGGGAGACTTACATTTTGAGAACTTCAGCCCAACTGCCAAGTCAACCAAATTAGCCCACCAGAGGGCACCATTAGAACTTTAGGAACAATATTAGTTTCTTGCTTTCTTCCTCATTTGCTTTTGTTAGTGCCTGCGTGCACATACCATATCTTTATGTTCCTGAAGATGGCACCGTGACGTAGCCGAAATATAGAAGTTATTTATTAAAGTTACCTTTAATTAATATACTTTATATGCGTTGTTAATTCCGTAAACTAATTACCAGTTATGTATGACCAACGTATAAGCCTTGCTATTAGAAATTGTTATAAAGTGACGAAATGCAAAATGTCATCCATGATAATACTAGTAAACAGTTTAGTAAGAATCTTTTTTTACTAAGTTTTTTTTTTTTGAAATCCCAAGCACCTCCTTCCTCCCGAACTTCTTGGGCGTTTCATATAATACATACGTAAGCATATTTCATATTATACGAAATATGAAAATATATATCATATCATATATCAACCCAAATAGAATCCAAAATTAATCGATTTGCTAATGGAACAGAAATCAATAATTCGCTAGAATTTAAACTATTGACAAAAGAATAATGCATATTATTATTTCACAGAAAGCTGTATGACCATTCACTCGGACACAGAACAGAAAACATTATCCAAGTACTTTCCAATTATTCGAATCGTTGTTAATTTTAAACTGGGATTAGAGATATCTCCATTACTTCCCTCGCAGACATCATATAAACTGCATATTAGTTCCTGACATATTTAAGCATCAAACGTTAGAGGGCAATTTATGAAACTTCGATCTTTGATATTTATTGAAACCAAGTTTCAATAAAGTCAATTCAGGTAAAGCCAAAATAATATGCGTTAAAGATGGACGAACAAAACGAATCTAACAGATGCTTAAGCATTTTGAAAATGCACCTAAAATTTGGTACAGTTTTATGCATTTTGCAAAATTATTTAATTGGTGTTGAATTGAGCTTAATAAAGCATTTCATTAAAACAATTACTAATGTCATTGATAATTTCAGGTATATTATTATTACATGTTTTAGTACCAGTGACGCAAAAACCAAAAAAAACAACATTGTAATATATTGTGGACCAATATATTACAATATTGGTCCACAAATAAGATATGTGAAAGCTCTGAATCAGACGCTTAGATATCTTGTCGAATTTCAGTAATTCTTTAGGTAAAAAAAAAAAAAAAAAAAAGAGGCTACCAGTCGATCATGAAGATATGAGTAATGAAAAATTCAGTTACGATATTTGTATCATGGAGAAAAAATATTAAAGGATATGGAACCGAATACGTCAAACAGAGTGCTGCTAGTCGTTGACCACAGGTGCAAGGTAATAGTAGTCAGGCCTTCCTCTTTAGAAAGATTAGCTAAGCTTTATATTCAAGTGCCATATCTAAGCGCTTAGATATCTTGTAGAATTGTATTTTGTAGTACATGTGTGTGTATGTGTGTGTGTGTGTGTGTGTGTATTGTGTGTATTATTGCCGGCTTAGTTATTCGATTGATTAACGTATTTACTCTCCAACCAATAAGGTATGGTATGAATCCCACTGTGGGCAAATGGTTTTTAAATGTTCTCAGGTATGAAGATGAATTTCATGTATATATGAAAACTATAATAATTTATATTCTAGTTTTCAAAATGAATTTCACACACAGATACATACATACACATACACTATCTACCAATACTTGTTTTGACACTTTAGCAATTTGCAATTGTTACTAGCAGGCGAACCTTAATATCGGGTATGTCCA
Source organism: Typopeltis vanoorti (assembly GCF_054136105.1). Classification (NCBI taxonomy): domain Eukaryota; kingdom Metazoa; phylum Arthropoda; class Arachnida; order Uropygi; family Thelyphonidae; genus Typopeltis; species Typopeltis vanoorti. The sequence continues at coordinate 51,348,491 of NC_143566.1, read as the reverse complement.
CCTATGGCTTTGATCATCTCCTGCACCATTTGATAGAGGCTTTCACCAATGTGCGGCAGACATCAGGTGGAATTTATCTCCATTCCTCCATCAAAGCAGCACTGAGTTCAGCAACAGATCGAGGACGTGCTGCTTTGGACCTCAATCGCAGCTCCAATTCGTCCCACAGGTGTTCAATGGCGTTGAGGTCAAGACTCTGCACAGGCCAGGGCAAGTCGTTTAACATCCTTCATACCATTCCATAATAGCTGCAGCTTTGTGGAATGAGGCATTGTCTTCCTGATAGTAACACGGATCCGTTCCATAAAAACTCCACAGTTTAGGCAGCACCTGATTATCCAGAATATCATGGTACTGAGCTGCCTTGGAACTACGGACGACCAGTAGTCCCACTCCAAATCAGCTGAATGCACCACACACCATTATTCCTCCACCACCAAATTTTACTGTGGGTACAACACACTTTTTACAGTGGTAAAAAGCGTTCACTGGGCTACCTCCACACCCTGCCATTTGACTAAAAACAGGTGAACCTTGATTCATTGCTACCGTTTTCCGGCTTGTGTGCCGCTGCTCTTCCATGGAAAACCAGCAAATGGAATCCTTTCGTACAGTATTAGTGCTCACCATGGTGTTACTGGCGTTCTGGAACTCATCACGGATGGTCTATGCCGATTGTAGCCGATATTTGTGTGCCACCCGTTTTAATACCATCCTATGCCTATCAGTAATTTTGGGCGCCGCCGTGGCTGTTTTCCTGCATTAGTGATGCCAGAACGCCTCTATTTATGTGGCATATCTATATGCCACCAATGTGACAGCTCACGATGACACCTCTCTCGAAGTCACTGAGTTCACTTCGTGTTGCCATACCACCTGTATTCACCTGCGACGACGAAATATGCTTTCTACTATCTGTATACCGGTTTTTATGTTATTAACAAACCTGGACTGTTCCATAACTTCAAATAACAGGGATGTCCAGACAATTATTGGTATTGGTAGTAGTAGTAGTAGTAGTAGTGTGTGTGTGTGAGAGAGAGATTCATTTTGAAAACCAGAATATAAAGTATTCTGGTTTAAAGAATTTATACCATATAAAGTATTCTGGTATTTAAAAAAAAAATAAAAAATAAAAAAAAAATTGAAATAATCTCATAGTGGAGAGAGTAGTTCTTCAACCTTAGACACTGCGTAGTTAGAAACGAAAATATTATAATATAATGATAAAAAAAAAAAAAATTCTAGTGTCATGCTCAGCTTCAGAATTTTAAAATTCATATAAAACTTCGAGCGTAATAAAACTTAAAACTTATATGCAATTCTTCCGGTAAAAAATAATTATAATTTGCTGTCCAGCGTTAATTTAGTTTGTTAAAATAGAAGTGAAGACTACCATACTTCAAGAAAAAACTAATCAACAGCTTGCAGTTATTAGTAGTCAAGCGACCTTCCGCATTCTCCTTTGTCCTACCTGTTGCAAGGTGCTCGTGTAACTAACCGCCTGCAGGCATTCGGTAAAATCTACCGAAATAACCACGACCTAGGCGAAGGTCGATGACCGCTCACAGGGCGTGGAGTAAGGTCCATTCTTTCCCCCTCACAGCTTGCTGCGGGGGAATTTCTTTCTAGTTTAAGCGACCACATGAAAAGTAAAATTATTACAAGTGAGTCAATCAGTTTATCTGTCTGTGTGCCTGGGAGTTCCTTGCCCCCACGCATCAGGCGCTCATCCCTCGTGATTCATACTTATTCAACACTAGTGTTTAAATATCCTAGTAAGTTTTCTGCTTCAAACTAATTTTAAAAATTGCGAAAAGAGAGGGAGGAAGTGATAGAGACGAGTTGGTCAGTATTTATGTCAGAAAAGAATGGAAGACCACACTGTTAACAGAAAATCACAGGGAAGAACCATCATAAATGAGCCTCCTTCACGAAATGCAATGTGCGAATTAAGTAATCTCATCTGCTCAGCGTTTTGCTTCAATGCACATGCTAAGGACTTTTAAACAGCGCATGTCTCGCACATGCTTTCATAACTGGGACTGCACTAATTGCTGGTGTGTCATATGGTACATTTTAAGTGAACCTCAGCGCGTACCATACTAACTTTTTGAAACTTCTGATTACCATATATCTGTAAGATTTTTAAACATACTAATTGTAAATAGTGAGTCATTTTGTTGGGATTCAATTGACATTCGTTCTGTTTGTATATATTGGTAACTTGCGTTTTTTTTTTTTTTTTTTGGCTGGTTTATATATATTTCTTATGTGAAAGAACACTTCCACTCAGTATGAGCTTGCTCACCTTTAGTTGAAATATAAAAATCCTTTATAATATTATTCTGCTACTTCGAAAGAAACTAAAGTCAGACCTTTACAACCAAAAGACGTTCGCTACCAATTATGCTACGCCAGCACATACATCAAAACGAAAAACCAAATTCTTCTTCTTCTCTTCAAGGATTAGGCATTGGCCTGTTCGGGCTTCACTGGTCTTTCCATTTTGCAGTTGGTCTTCCTCTCACTCTCTGTTTCCATTTGGTTTGTATCTATCCGCTTCTTTTCGTAGCCGATATCTTTCCATCCCAAACAGACGTTCTTTCCATTTCTCTCTATATTTCTTGATCCTTTCATTTACTTGGTAAATATCTAGTTCTTTTCTGATGTCTTAATTTCTTATATGGCCCAATTTTGTGCATAACTGCAGCTTGTATTTTACTTTCATGTTTCTGAACCACGTAGTAGAGTGGGAATGGCCATGACTTTATAAAATTTTACTTGAGTTTCTCGGCTTTTTTTCTGTTTTTTTTTTAATTCAGTGTCCTTTTACAGAGATTTTCTGAAATTCCTTTATTTTTTTAAAAAAATCTATATCCTCATCTTTTAGATATGTTATTATGCAGCCTAAATAATTAAACTCTGATATCTGTACAATTATTTTATTTATTTTTGAAGGTCATCTTCATTGTATTGATAATAGTTCTTCTGGTTAACTGGATACCTTGTTTTTTTGTTGTTTTCCATATTTTAGCAATCTGATCAATTTATATATTGAATAGAGTTGGAGATAAGCTAAGAAACGCCAAATTAAAAGTGCGTTTCAGTAAACTGAAGATTAAATATCTAGTTTAATTTAATTAATAGCAATAAAATAAATACTTTACAATTTAGTGATCGACGCAGCTCTATCCCCCCCCCCCCGTTGTACTGAATTTTTGTCATTGTGCAACCTGCTCTCCCTGTCAAGATTGGAATGTGATGTGTACAGTGGTATTATCAAATGTCGCTATACTTTTTTTTAAAACTATTCGACAGATTGGTAAATTATACCAGATGATTAAGAACATGGCCCGGTATAAGACGATAAAATTTATCTTCCCCCCCCTTCAATAAACATGAATTCTTAGTCGTTGTATTAAGTGGTTAGCACAAATTTGAAAAGGAAAGTGGAAGTGACTAACAAAACCAAAACTTTAACTATAGTCTCCCCCTCCCCCGAATATATGCACTACCAAAAATCCATAAACAGAATGTGCCATTACGTCCCATTGTGGATGGGATTGATTTCCCCACATACAAATTAGCCAAAGTGCTCACACAACGTCCTGGCAACACGCCTTCACACATAAAAAATTTAGCCCACTTTAAAGCCAGTATAGAAAACCTCTCACCCCTATACACTGACATAATGGTCAGTTTTGATGTCTCCTCCTTATTCACTAATGTCCCACAGAAAGATACCTTTGGACCTCATCCAAGCCAAATTTCCTCCCGATGGCAATGAAAATTCTACAAATAGAAGGAACAGCCATGGGTTCTCCACTCCCTCCACCCCTGGCCAACTTCTTTATGGAGACCTTTGAAGAAAAAGCCTTAAACTCGGCTCCACTTAAATCTACAGTTTAGCTACGCTATGTAGATATGTTCGCTATTTGGCCGCATGGCTTCGATGCACTCCACTTCTTAACAAAGGAAAAACAATAACAATCTCCCTTTCCTAGACACTCTAATTACACGCCAGCCTGAAGGGTCCCTGACTTTCTGTTTGCAGAAAACCTACACATACAGGTAGATACATTCACCAGAAATCACCCCCCCCCCAACAATACGGGATTATAAAAACCTATATAACATAACAGGGCAAAATTAATCAGTTCAGATATCAATGTTCTAACTACTGAACTTAACCATATTCTTAACAACCCCAAAAAAATCCAAAAAATATTAAAACCAATTAACCACAATCCCCTTTCATAACAGAGATTACTCTAAATCCATCATTATTCCTTATATCTGGGGTATTTCTGAAAAGCTAACAAAAATCCTAAAAAAATATGGCCGGAAAACTTGTTACAAACAATATAAAAAATTGGCATCTCTTATCTGCTGCACCAAAGACTAGCCACTTCCCATAGACCTACCTGGAGGTCTAGGGGAAGGCCCCTGTAGTTGCAAACTGTCATACTAGGGCCAAACAGGCAGGACAGCTAATATCAGGATATCTGAACATAGACAATATACGGTTCTACCAATACAGCCACTCAGGCCTTGCTGACCATGCGTTGGACACCTGCCACAACATACACTGGAAGAAAGCCGCTCTACTACACTGCAGCATGTATAAATATGAGAGATTATTCCTGGATCAGCCTCAGCTCTAAAAAAACTCCTCAAACCTCAATACATTTCGATGCATGAGACTGTCCCAAATATGGGAAGCTTGCATTCTTAGAGCTTCAGCCCAACAGCCAAGACAATCCAATTTAGCCCACTAGGAGTGACCTTTGGGACTGACTTCAGTTGTTTTCTTCAGCCATATTTTTTTTTAGTGTTAGTGCCTATGTGCACATATCATTACTTTTATGTTCCCTGTAGGCAGTAATGTAACATTGCCGAAATATAGGAAGCATTAATTCAAGTTTTATAATTAATATTTTAGTATACTTTGTCTTTCCCTAAAATCTGACAGTTATGTAACTTGGAAAATAATAGTGCAGTAGATAGAAGACAGGGGAGTTGAGAAAATAAGGAGTCGAAATTAAAAGATATGTTGTAAAAGTGGTGAAATTAGCATAAAAATGTGCTAGTATAGATTGGGTGAGAAAGAATGAAATGCTAAGGACTATACTCTAAGTGGAGAAGGCCAAACCAGTGCAATAATCACAGGAAAGTTATACGGAAGAGGCTGACTACATCATCACTGTATGATGTCTTAGTTGTACTTGGTTCTTGATATGAGCGGGATCTGAAAATTTCTAATAAACACCTAGAACAAAAATGATATTAAAACAACTGATATAACCAAAAGAAAGAACATATCTTAAAACCTTTTAATCCCCATGGTAATAATTGTAATAATTTGTTCTTCTTTTAGGATAGAGGTTTTGAAGAAATTCGAAGACACAGAGGTGCGGGGCCATCAAAGTTTTCGTGCTGTGAGAAAAGTCCGCAACTGAGACTCACCAAAATTTGTCAGAGACTTTAGAGGACTGTACCACAGCATATCCAACACTTGCCAAATGGGTAGCCAAGTTTCAAACTGGACATCCTGAGACAACAGATGCCAGACCTAGCACCATCTGACTATTTCCAATTCCCAAATTTATCACAGGAAGACCTCCACAGCGATCACATGTGAAAACATCGATGCAGTGCATGCCATGATCCTTGATGATATACGAATACCAGCCAAAACATTGCAAAATCTCTGGGGATATCTAGGGAATGAGGAGGAATCATTATCCACTAACATCTGGGCATACAGAAGCACTCAATGAAGTAGTTCCCCAAATGTTTGAATGCTGACCAAAAGAGAGCATGTGCTGTCATCTCAAGGGATTTGGGGTCATTTTGAGAAATCAGGCATAAATATTTTAGCTCTTATTGTGACTTGGTGAAACATGGCTTCATTAATATGACCCAGAGACCAAACAATCAATGGAGGAGGAGACACAAAGGTTCTCCACAGCCAAAGAAGTTCCGAACCCAACATTCAGAAGGGAAAGTTCTTGCCATTGTCTTTTGGGATATGGTGTAATCTTTTCAAGAAAGATGAATCTGTTACAGCAATTTATTCAACAACTCTGAAGGAAAAATGCTGCGGGAAACTGAGTAGAGGCATGCTGCTTTTGCAGGACAACGCACCTAGTCACACTGCTCATGAAACCCAACAGACAATACATAACTTGGGCTTTCAGTGTGTGCCTCACCTACCCTATTTGCCAGACCTAGCACCATCTGACTATTTCTAATTCCCAAATTTACCACAGATGAAGTCATATCTGCAGCTGAGGACTGGTTTGTGCAACAAGACTTTTTTTCTCAAAGGGCTGCAAATGATGCAGAAGCATTGTATTCCCCCATGAAGATTAATGTGGGGAGTGTAGAATAATGTTTAAGTTACATGGTTCTACCTCAATTCCTTTATGGTGATTATCACTTTTCAGCACACTCTCATATATTGAGCACTATACGAGCATAAAGAACTGGTCAGGTAAAGCTACCATCCAAATCTTTTATAGATGCACAAGACAGAAATGAGAACCATGATCTCTATTCTATTTTTTTTTACAGATGGCACTAAATGAGTAAAGAATGACTAAGAAACGGCCATTCCTTACTTGCCAAGTAAGGAATGTGAGCATAATGAGGAATTAGCCACTGCCAAGTAAAGTATCTGTGCCGCATGGATTTTAAGATGAGCAAACCTTTGAAAGGGTTCCAATGTGGATTCCAATAAAAGTTTGGATCTGCAATGTTGGCTATGAACATAGGTTAAGCAGATGTAATTTTCAGTCTAGTGAATAGAATGAGGAGAGATGGTGTGACAGAAGCTTAAATTTTGAGATGTAGAAATTGTGATTTGCAGACAGATACCGTGATATTTTTTGTATGGCTAAAGAAGTGGAGAGGATATGGAGAAGAGACTATTCCTGAGAATTGTATAAAGTTGTGCTGAGTGCAGCATAAATTTTGTGCATGGAATGCAGCTGACTAGTGGACTGCATTGTCCTAGTGAGAGACAGATTGCATATCAGTTTCAGGCAAGGTGTCATAGATATTGTGCCTGTTAGATTACTTACTTCTCTAATAATCTCCCACACTGTCTCTGATTACAAATGATTATTTGTAATAGGTGGAATGTGCACATAAGCAGGTAGTTGAAGATGGATAGAACCTCAATGGTTTTTTTTATTATTATTGTGAAATGTAAATGTTATTGTTCTAACTGGGCAGTGCTAATTTGTTAGGTAATATAGACAGTAAGTAAAATAGAAATTTTGATTCAAACTATTATTAAGTATAGGTATGGAGAGAGAGATCAATAAAAGAATGCACAAGAATTCTTTTCATTTTCATGCAACATAGATCGTATTAAATATGTAAACATAATGAAAGTATTCAGGAGGAATGTATGCTATTTATAAGCAGTGTACAATAAGTGAAGAATTAAACATAACTGCTGACCTGGTTGGGCGAGGGGTGGATAGCGTCTTCCAGATAATAGGCCGTGGGTTCGTATTCCGCTAGCCTGTATGTTTATGGTCAGAGATGAATTTCTAAGAACTGCCATCCTGCTTACTGGAGGCCTATAGTGGCTCGAAAATGTCCAACGTTTGGTCTCTAGAGCAGAATTTTTGGATTTAAAAAAATAATAATAATGCCCACCCAAAGTACTAATGTAATTGCAGGTTTACTTTTCATGGGCAGGACATACATAAAAAAATGGTCAGATCTAAAGAAAGAAGCTGACATTGTGCAGCGCAGTAGTTGTCAACTTTGAGAAGAAGAAAATTCTTATTTTGAAAGAAAAAAGATTGCTAATATTTCTGGCTTTATAAGTAGCTAGAGTTTAAAGACAAAAATGGAATAAAACAAATGATAATTTAAATTGTTTATAACAATGTAGATTTTAACATTGATGTTAACATGATAGATATCATAGTAGATAGAACTATTATAGTTTAAAGATTCTGTGGTATGGGCAGTCAGAAATAAGAGAGTTGCTTGGGATGCGAGCCAAATGCTGGGTAAAAGATCCAAAGGATGTTATGTCTAAAAGCAGACTCAGGAAGTTTAATAAGAAGTTATGAAAAAGAAAATGACCAAACAAACAAAAAAAAGCATATTGAAAGTTCCTAGCAAGTAAGTCAGATATGTGTGCATAGAAAATACCGAGAAAAAATGTAAGAAAGAATTGTGCAAAAGTAGCTAAATAAAGTTTACGGTAAGACTTAAGATATTGTCAGTGCATTGGATTAAAAAAAATAAATAAATAAACTTAAAACGATGCCAGTAACTGGAAAGTGTCCCTAGAGTGTGAAAAATAAATAGGGTAGGAGTGAAATGGATATGATATATTATTATAATATTAAGCAAGAGATTCATAAGAAATAGACAATGTGGAGGAAACATGTGCACAAGGATGACTCAAGTTATGAAAATTATAAGATACAGGCCAGAAGGGTTAACAAGTATTGTATGGAAATTCTTATAATGCTTATAACTCTTGGAAAGTCTTAGTATGAAAAGAAATTGGCTGTGCATGGCAAACACAATCCCAAAGAATTCTATTGTTATGCTGCAAGTAAAAGAAATAATGAATGTGAAAGAATTCGATAAACTACATTTGGTCCTCAAACAACACAAAATCAACAGTTTATAGACCTCTGAACAGAATCTCCACTTTCCTCAGACAAACTAAGGACCAACAGGATCCTCTCTTCTTCCAAGGTGTTTGCAGCATCCTCCTATCAATGTGGGATCCAGTACATTGGACAGACAGGACGTACCATCATGATAAGAAAAAAGAATATAAACAAATTTGATATCAAAAATCACAAACCAAAAAGGGGACTAGAACAACATGCCTTATATGAAGACTGTTCCCAGAAGTGGCTCATGCTACAGAATTCAGTGAAATGTAACAAACGATTTATGTAATGCTACATAAATTTTGCACACTGCTTGTCAGCAGCAATCACAGAACATCATTGCACAGACCACCACTGTTACCCTTCATACTCGACTGGACTTGCTCTGGAGGTCATTTTAAGTTTAGTTTTCACTGAGTGCATGTTTTTGATAATGCTAGATTGAGATGGTAAAATGCCAGGTTGTAAATATCTAGTAAGTAAATGATTTATTTCATTCCTGTTTCTCTGTAGTTTTTTTTCTTTTTTTCTGGAAATTTCAACATGAATGTGAAAAAATAACTACTGAATTCAGATAGTATGCTGGTAGCAGGTGCTGAAGAGATTGTTCAACCAATGAGTGCCTGTTTTGCTAAGAGCTGTCAAACTTTGTGTATGCAAGCTGGATCTCAATGATTCCTCCACAATGGATCAGAAACTTCTCATGTATGAAGAGAAGATACTAGAGCAGCTACATAAACTGAATAAGAATGCAGAAAAATAGGGGCTGATGGGATATCAGTAGGGATGCTAAACAAGTGTCCAGCTGAAATGGCTATATCTTTGAATTCAGTTTCAGGGCAGGGAAGAGAAGATTCCACAGAAGTGGAAAGAATGCATGATAATCCTATTGCACAAAGATGGTACGAAGACTGTGTCTAAGTATCAGCTTATAAGTATCTCCTTACAAACTTATAAGTATCTCTGGAGCAGTGATAAAGATTTTGGAAAAGTTAGTGAGAGCTCACATGCAGACATGGATTGACAGGGTATCTATACTTTGTAGTGAACAGTCTGGGTTTTCTAAGGAAAGGTTATACATGAATAACTTGCTCACATATAATAGCCAGTCAAAAGCTTCAGCTTTTGACAAAATACAAAATGGAAGACTGTTGCATATGTTGAGGGATATGGGATTGGATTATAAACTATTAGCTTGGATACGTGAATGGTTGACTGAGAGATATCAAAACATGAAATATGGAGGATGAGTCTGCAAACTATAAGGTGACCCATGATGTATCTGAAGGATAATTCTTGGTCCATTATTATTATTCAATCTTTATATTAATGATGTTGGAAAGTATTTGATAGGAGACATACAGTAGCTTGCTGATGATGCAAAGATAAGCAGGATAATCAGGAATGCAACCTGACATGCAACACTTGCAGAACTGTTTGAGTAAGCTGGAACTGTAGGCATGTGATATGGTTGTCAGATATGATGAGATATCCAATTGTAGATTACATTTGTGGAATTATGCCAGAAGAAAGAAACTGATCTGACTAGGGATCTTGGAGTTTTGGTAGACAAGAAGTTGAATTTCAATGGTCATATAGCAAAGATTGTAAATATGATTAACATATGATAATGTGTCAAGGGAAAAGCTATTCAAAACTACAATTCTGTGGTATCAAAGATATGCAGGAAGATGGGTCATATTTTAGCAGAAAGTGGCACTATATCAAAATTGGAAATTTTGATCTCAGTTCTTTACTTTATGCAGATGATATCATACTCAAATCCAGTATAAGTCTCCAGGATTTCTGAACTAACTTGAATAACTGCTATAATATTTGGTATGAAAAGCAGCAATACAAAAAACAGGCAGGAACACTGAAAAACATCACCTTCACATGAATGGAAAGTAAAATATTTTTCAGCTGTTTTGCACAATTTTTAGTGAAAATGTCAAATTAAATATGGAAATAGACAAGAGGATAAGTAGTGTTTGTATAATAATGAGTGAACTAAATCAATTTATATGGAATAAGTGCAAAATTAGTCAAAACACCAAACTAGTTGTATAAAATAATGTTCAAATCAATATTAATTTATTGTTTTGAACTGGGTTAAAAGTAAAACAGTTGATCAAAGATGTAGAACATCTTTGATCTCCCTCACCATACTTTTCTCATTTTTCAAATTCATTTCAGCCAAAACAATCCACTGTTTATACTCTTTTGCTTAATTCCTCTCTCTCTCTCTCGCTTTTCATTCATTCACCTTTCTTTCTGTTCTCAGCTGAACCACTTGGCAGACTTTACTGCATTTGCTCTAGCTCACACTTCATCATGTGTTGCAGCTCCACGTAGCTGTGCTATCTTCAACTTTATGGCCAACTCTTCATTTTTCACATCTATCATGCTATTATTCTTTGAAATGTCACTTTCACTCTCTCTCAATCCTATCTTCTGCTGCACTGTCACACACATATTTCCTGTTACTCCATTGCTTCAATCACTTGACTCGCATTTCTAAAACTCACTTTTGTAACATTCTTGGCACACTCTCACCACCCTTGCTTTCGAAACAAAGCCCATTCATCTTTGATAACGAGTATATTTTGTAGACACTGCAACGAATGACGTCCCTCTAGTTGAATTCCTTGAACAATGATGCTTTGGATGCCATTGTTCTGGTTTGCATCGGTGCTACACTAACTCACTGCACAAAATAACATATACTTAAGGATAAATTTAACTGAAGTCTGATTAACACAACAATACAATCAACTTCTAATACAATCCCTAAATAATATTGATAGTTTTTCTAAAATAAACAACTCAGCTTTTGGAGCTCTCTCTGGACACAGAACTGCTATGACTGTATTTACTGGTAGTATCCCATAATAGAAAGCAGACATCCATTCAAGTGTGTATAATGTTGGGAAGGACTACTATCCAGACCATTTATGACTTTTATTACGGTGTCATCAGTGGGAGCCAGATCCAGAAGAGATAACATGGTTCAAAGTGATGTAGAAGTCATTAGCCTTTTTATAAGTAACATGGTCAGGATACTATTTCATGTACAAATTTTGTTTGTTTACATTTGGATAAAGAATTAAACAAGAATTTCTTGGTAAGTTTAATTTTTATTATAAACAACTGAAAAAGTCCATGTGGTTAGCCTAGTGGCTCTGCATTTTGCAACGATATGCCTGGGGAAGGAGCATCCTAGGTTCAATTCCTGTTGGTGACATGAGGAGCTGAAGGATCTTCCTCAGCCATAGCCAAGTTAGACAGTCGGGCGTGGACAGTAGGGTTTTCCCCCCAGTTCATCCTGGGGTTTTTCATCCCACAAAGCAGGCAAACTGGCCTTGAGAACTCAACATAGAATAACCGGGGTTATTCTATGGTGTAGGGCTGACCACCTTAATCCTGTGAATGGTTTTGAGGTCCGATGATTAATAAACCCTTGACACCGCAAGGTAAAAGAGGGTATAAAGAAGATGAGATGAGAGAGGACAACTGAAAAAACTGGATTCCACTAGTGCTAATCCAGAGTATTCTAATAATAGGAGAAAGGATTACACAAGAATATAATTTCTTGGCAAATCTAATTTTTATTATAACCAAGTGAAAAAACTTACTACTATTAGCTCTAACCCCAACTATTTTAATAATAAGTGTGACACTTTTTCCCTACTTGTATATGGGAAATACATGACTTCTGGATTACTTGAACTTTGTTATCACTTCTGGCTCCCACTGAGAAGAGCTAATAACGTTCATCTTTGGGTTTGCTTACTTCCTGGGGAGTAGAGAGACTCTGCTCGGTGTCAGGTTTCTGCCTTACCGAATGGAGCCACCACTGAGTTTCTTCTGTCCTGGAATAATTCAGGTCAGGAGTGATGAGTTTAGTAGTGATCCTTTAGGGTCAACTCAGTGAGATTATTATTAAATCTCACTGATATATTAAAACTCTGAGTGATCTTACAGCTCACTCAGTTTTTGGAGAGGTATCCCTGCACTTTAACATACCTCAATAAAGATGGAAATCAGTCTGGGTAGCAGCCCTTCCCATAATGCCTAGGATTATACACACTTGAAAGGATGTGGGCTTTGCATTATAGAAAGCTAAGGCAATTAATGTGAGGTAATTAGCCTCTATATATATATATATATATATATATATATATATATATATATATATATAAAATAACCAAGCATATAAAATTGCTTGGTTATCCTAATATATATATATATATATATATATATATAAGTAGCCTAGTCATGAAGATACTTCACATGTAACATGGATAAATGTTTAAACAAGAATATAATTTACATTTAAGATACCAAGTAATTTTATAAACTTGGTTTTAATCCTTTTTCCCAAGTAAGCAAACAACAGACAGGTAAGTCAAGTTTGTGCCTGAAGTATTTTTAGGTCTGAGGCAACCGTGGTAAAGGTGGAGTAATTGCCTCAGACCTGAAAATACTTCAGGTGCAAACTTGACTTATCTGTCTGTTTTGCTTACTTGGGAAAAAGGATTAAAACCAAGTTTATAAAATTACCTGGTATCTTTAACATATATTTCTTGGCAAGTTTAATATAAGAAATGCAATTTGGTTAGCTAAGTTTCATCCTTGTTTGTTCAGAATCTATGTAGATATCTAATAATGGAGCACCACAAGCAAATAAGGACTGGATATCAGATCAAACATGCAGTTCATTCTCTATGTAGAAAGGCTTATACGTTGGCAACACATGACTGTTAAATTATTTAAGGAATTTACGATGTATATTGGAATATTAATTAAAAGAAATTTTAATAAATACTTCCTGTATTTCGGCAATGTCACATTGCCATCTTCATGGGAACATACAAATATGGCACGTGCATGCAGGCTCTACAAAAAGCAAATGAGGCAGAAGATCAGAAACTATTGTTCCTAAAGTCCTAATGGTGCCCTCCCTAGCAGGCTATATTGGGTTGTCTTGGCCATTGGGCTGATGTTCTCATGATGTAAGTCTCCCAAATTTGGGGCAGTCTCATGCACCCAAATTTATTGTGGTTTGGAATGGTTTTTAGAGCTGAGGCTGATTCTATGCATAATCTTTCGTACTTAAACTTGCTGCAGTGTATTACTTTGGCTTTCTTCCAATGTATTCACCAACGCTTTGACCAGTACAGCCCAGAGTCGCGGTACTGGTGAAAGCGGATGTAGTCCTCATGTTCTGAAATCCTGATATTTGCTGTCCTGCCTGTTTGGCCAAAGTGGGACAGTTTACAGCTGCAAAGGACCTGGTATACCCCAGGTAAGTCTAGGGGGAAGTGGTTGGTCTTTGGTAGAGTGGATAAGGGATGCCAACTTTTTTATATGGTCTGAAACAAGAAGTCAAGTCATTTTTTTAAGGATTTTGGTTATTTTTTCCAAGGTGCCCCGGATGTAGGGAATGGTGATAGTTTTAGTGTAATCTTTATTGTGAGAGGGTTGTGGTTTACTGGTTTTAATATTTTTTGGGGGTTGTAGCCATTGGCTAAGAAAGTATTAAGGATGTGGTTTAGTTCAGTGGTTAGGACATTGTTATCTGAACAGATTAATTGTCCTTGTTATACAGTGTTTTAATAACCCTATATTGTTGTGAAGGGTGTGTGTGGGGGGGAAATTGCTGGTGAATGTATGGCTGGGTTTTCTATAAACACAGAAAACCAAGGATCCATCAGGCTGGTGAGTGATTAGAGTGTCTAGGAAAGGGAGGCTGTTGTTTTCCTCTTTTTCCAAGGTGAACAGGACTCTGGGGTGTTGGTTGTTTAAGTGTGTTAAGAAGGAGTGGAGTGTATAGTTCACTATATTGCCACATGGCAATATAGTGAACACATCATCTATATAACGAAGCCAAATAGTGGGTTTTTGTGGGGCAGAGTTTAAGGCTTTCTCTTCAAAAGTCTCCATAAAGAAGTTGGCCAAAGGTGGGGAAAGTGGTGAACCCATGGCTGTCCCCTCTATCTGTTTGTAGACTTTTCCTTGCCAAACGAAATAGTCTGAGTTAATTGTGAACTGAAATAGGGGTGAGATATTGGGAGGAAATTTGGCCTGGATTAGCTCTAGGGTTTCTTTGAGTGGGACATTAGTGAATAGGGAGGAGACGTCAAAACTGACCATTATGTCAGTGTGTTGTAGTGAGAAGTTTTCTATACTGGCTTTAAAGTGGGCTGAGTTTTTTATGTGTGATGGTGTGTTGCCAGTATAGTGTGTGAGTGCTTTGGCTAATTTATATGTGGGGGAATCAATACCATCCACTATGGGACGTAATGGCACATTTAGTTTATGTATTTTTGGAAGTCAATATAATCGGGGGGGGGGGGGGGGTCTGGAGTTAAAAGGTTTTAATTTGTTGGTAACTTCCACAGGCCAAAAAGCGACCTTCTTAAGGAGCCTATGGAGTGTTCTAATTTGCGAGCTGGTAGGATTATATTCAATAGGGAGGGAGGTTAAGGCCCGATCTAATAATAAAGCATTAAGCTTACCTGTGTAGTCCTTTTGGTTGAGAACCACAGTGGCGTTTTCCTTATCCGCTTTGGTGATTACTATTTCCTTGTTTTGCTTCATTTCTAGTAGAGCTGTATATTCATCTTTGGATATGTTGGTTTTTGGTGGTCTTGCTTTGGTGAGAACACAGGCTACAATTTTGCCTTATCTCAAAAAAGAATACCTGCCAAGGAAATAATGATCCAAATAGAATGTGGTATCCACAACCTTCCAAACCATATCACCAACAATGTCAGACGATATGGTTTGGAAGGTTGTGGATACCACATTCTATTTGGATCATTATTTCCTCAGCAGGTATTCTTTTTTGGAGATAAGGCAAAATTGTGGCCATGTGCAAGAGTGGTGAGTGCTTCAGGCTGCTGCAAATTTGGGAGACTTACATCATGAGAAC
The DNA here is from genome assembly GCF_054136105.1 of Typopeltis vanoorti. Classification (NCBI taxonomy): domain Eukaryota; kingdom Metazoa; phylum Arthropoda; class Arachnida; order Uropygi; family Thelyphonidae; genus Typopeltis; species Typopeltis vanoorti. The sequence continues at coordinate 51,332,894 of NC_143566.1, read as the reverse complement.
ATTAGCCTAATGGCCAAGACAACCTAATATAGCCAGCTAGGGGACACCATTAGGACTTTAGGAACAACAATAGTTTCTGATCTTCTGCATCATTTGCTTTTTGTAGTGCCTACGTGCACGTGCCATATTTGTATGTTCCCATGAAAATGGCAATGTGACATTGCCGAAATATAGGAAGTATTTATTAAAGTTTCTTTTAATTAATATTCCAGTATACATTGTAAATTCCTTAAATAATTTAATAGTTTGTTCTCTATATTCCTTAGAGGATACATGGATGTGTTTTCTACCTGTTATCTAGTTTTAATCTTATGCAATCCACAAATGAAAATCACACTAACCCAATTCTAGAGTTATTAAAGAGTTATTATCTAACTACATGTCAGTGTCAATGCAGTCATTATATCATGATTTTTTTCAGTATCCATTGAGTAGAGAAATGCGTCAGAGAGTAAGATGGGACATTAAAAGAAAACAATGATCAGAGGATACAAAATAATATTATGCCGTGATTATATTTCTTTGTATTGCTCATGAGTCCATGATTTCCAAAATTATTGAAAAACATAACAAATGTTTTACCGCATATTGGTTTTTTTTTTTTTTATTTATTTACAAAAATAAAAGGACAGCTTTAGCTTTTCATCAAGGTTTTTCACTCTATTGTTCAACTTACAAAAAATATTTTCAACAAGTCACAAAAATACATAAAAACATGTTTTAAAGATGACCTGGCCACAATAAAATTTACCATATAAAATTTTAATAGCATTTTCTCACATGTCTATAACTTACAGGAGTCAAAACATTTATTACTTTACAGACCAAGAAATGAGGTATGAAGAATTATGAACCTAGTTTCTCTTTCTGAACTTAGTTAAAAATATCTTGGTTTAACATGATGTGATGGATTGCAAAGTTTTGTGAAAAATATTAAATAATACAAGCTAGACATTTATGATTTCATCTTGCATAAGAAACGAAGTTGAAGCATTTTAATATCCCCTTGATCAAGCTTAACTACCCTTCACTGCCATCAAGGCTTATTAATGTTCCTGTGGATTCTCTATCTTCACCCATTATCACTTTTACCTGAAATGAAAATAATAATATAACTGTTAGTGAAGCTACAGTAATTATGTTCTCGAATTAATAAGTATGAAAGTAAGTTTGGATATGTAACAAAAGTTTTAATATACATGAAAGTTTTAAAAATAATCAAAGCTTTTAGAAGTGCATTTTAGACTTAACATAAACAAAAGAATGAATGCTTGTTTATTAACCAAGCATTCAAACTTTTGATCAAGAAAGCATGAGATATACTCAGGAAGCGGAAAATCAAACTAGACTTGTGCTTTCTCCAGGTGTTGACAGTATTTAAGTGGATGGTTAAGGGCTTCATATTGTCAATGCCATTGCTATGCCAGTGGTATGAGAAGAGCCTAGAGACTATGCAAATGATTACTATTTGTGTTTAGCAAATATCTCCAATTTTACTACAAATCTAAATGTAATCTGCCATGAAACATGGATGGTAGAAAAGAAAACTCTACCAACTAACACAAAATTGTAGCACTGTGACGTGTTTCTCATCAAAAGAGTTCAGATTTTCAAATGTCAGTTATGGGATGGATCTCATTTAATAACCCAAGCCAAGTAGGAACCAACCTCAAAAGAGGGCATGCATATTATTTTAAAAGCATCAGCCTACTATTATTTTTTAGATTTTAATGTTGTGTTGCCATGGCAACACAACAAATCTACCTTTTGGCAACAACAGACAAACAATTGTATCAAATTGCACTGCACAAAATCACTTTAAATATCCAATATCATTAAGAGAAAGCCAATGTTAAAGTGCGCAGGCACAAAACCAGCCATAGCACTTAGAGGGAGAACCATACATCTGCTTACTCTTCATGGTCACAATTGCTGCATATCAAAACATGATCACAGAAGTAGTACTCATAGGAATGATGCTATTACATCACATATTAACCCCCCCAACCGGCCAGGATGTATATATACGTCCAGATAAATCGGGATACGATTCTGTAACACCTATTGAATAACATGACAAGAACTTGCAAGTTGGTCTCACTATTTCATCCAGCTCAGCCAGTAGAGAGGTTAAACAGTAGCATGTACCACACACACAATAGATAATAGGATCTTTGCACACCTGCATATTCTGAAAAAGTGTCAACCTTAAACCTAGTTGATATTGTAGTCGACTCTCACTACAGTAAACTGAGAGGGACCATTGGAATGATTTATTATAGTGGATAGTTTTCTATAGCACTGCATTTCATACCAAAGATCCATAGGTATAAACTTTTCAGTAGTTGTTACAGTGAGTGAGTAGGCAATGTTTGCCTATCACAAGTTTGTTGTAGTGAGTGTTGATTGCAACTCAATGCTACTAATTTATGTCGTAGCATTAAGTAATTTCTCAAGTGAACTGCAGAACAATATAGGTGTTCTTCTGGTATTCAGATACAGTTATGTTAAAAATAACCCTGCTTTTGGCTAAATGCAAATTTAAGTGTTGTACTAAGTAATGCATGCTAGTTCAACACCCAAAAGTGTATGATTATGAATTTCAGATTGCACGCAGTGTGTGTGTGTGTAGGCTGAAGAATCTAGACTCCATGTGTTAAGGTTTAAGTGCTGGGAGGAACTAATGGTAACCTCTCCTTTTCAGGGTACATGAAACCCACTCACACAGGTAGATTCACAAATTTTCCCATCACTCCCCTTCTTAACAATATGATATCATTACAACACTAACTAACAAAGATTATAACTTTTGTTGTTCCAATGAGGCTTCTCTTGCAGCAGAACTCAATCATATACACATACACATTTCTATCTACAATTCCTACAGAGAAAAAAAAAATCAATCTATCAATCCTTCCTCCAATCCATGGCCTTCTCTTCGGAAGGATTTTAGTAATGCTATCACCATTCCTTATTAAGGGCCAACTCCTCCTCTCTCAGTTCCTGGTGTATATAATTTCCTGTTCCTCTGAGTCGGCCTACTATAGACAGACAAGAAGATAAGCCACCATCTAGATAGACAGGCAAAAAATGCATCTGCACTCATGAGTATGGTCAATGGAGCCTTGTCATGCTTTGGATAGTTCAGACAACCAATTGGAAAAACACCACCTGCTCAATTGCAGCATATTTAGATGAGAAAATACTGTTTTGGAATTTGCAGCTGCTCTCAAAATTCGGCCCAACCTAAATAAAAATGGTTGCATAAAACTTCCCAAAATATGGGAAACACTAATACTTTGAAATCCCAGTTCACATATGAGGCCTCCAACAGGTGCTCACAGAGGGGTTTCCTACCTAGGTAGGACTCATTAGTCTTTCATGATGTTTCACTTAGTTTTGGGCTGCCTTTGTGAGTGTCACAAGTCCCATTGTATTTCTGAAGATGTCTCTGCGACTGAGACAAAATATTATTTTTAATCCTTTCTCAGTACTGTGCATGAGATATCTAGACTCAGAAAGATTGTGGACAGGAAGTTCAAGGGGCAAATTATGAAAGAGATAAAAATAATACAAAGGATATCTATAATGCTGGCATATACATTGACAAGAATGGATAGAGATGCTACTGTGCTTAGATTTGGTTGCCTGTGTTTTTGTGAAGATGATGAAGTTGTGGAAAGCATTCAGAGGATTTTAGTATATAGGGAAAAATAAGGGGGATACTATATGCACACAAAAAGTTAGTAAAAGAATTTTATAAAATAAAGATGAAGGAGAAACCTTTCAATATATTGTGGGTCAGTGGGGAGAGAATAAAGTAACAGCACACTTAACAAGAGTTGGGAGGACTAAATTTTTTTTCTTTTTGTAAACAAATAGAATGGGTTGTCTGAGGAGTGATTTGGTTTAGTTGGGATTATGGCAGAAGTAACTAAGGCTATGAGAGCAGTGTATTACGGAAGCAGTTCTCCCATGGAAGTGTCTGAATAATAATAGTAGTAGTAATAATAATAATACAATGGTTACATAAGAATATTCTAGGTGTGACAATTACATTCCTCTCTTCCTCACCAATTATTTAATGTTTATTTGGTGAATGATTCTTCAGCCATGATGAGACTTTATTCAGCAGTTGTGCACACAAAAAATCCTGATGAATAATAAACAAACTGCTGTCAATATAGATCAATATCTTATCAAAAAAAGCATAAAGAACTAAAAGTTGTCAAGAAATAAAATACAGATAATTATATTTACCCTATCTCCTTTTAAAGGTACTACTGGTTCTAGGTGCTCGCTCATAATGTTTACTACTCGATCTTCTTTTAACAGAAATACTGGACACATGCCACCCTGAGAATACATGGAATTGTATGTACATCATGCCAATACATAAATACACAATTCATAAATAAAAAAAATAGCAATAAAGAAAAATTCCCTTTACTAAATGTTTTTAGTAAAGGAGATATACTTTCATATATATGGCAGTTTCCTTTAGATTAGTAGATGCTATTGCACATTTTCAGATTCATTCAGGAAAACAACAGATTTTCTCCATATGGTACTGGCTTTTGCAGATGGAAAGTTAGGATACCCTGCTTTATTTTTGCTTCTTCTTGAAAAACCCTCAACTTCTGTAAGACAGAAATGGCATTCTTCAAGGTGGCTGGTTTATGCTAGATAATGGGACAGCTAATGGCAGGCTGGCTCTTCTACTCTCCTTTTATCTATTATATTAGGTGCTGCAAGTTATGAATTATGTGTGCGCATGCACACACACACAATCTTGGTATCTCATATGACAAAAATTCAAATAATAGGCTTGTTCATTTTTTTTTTTTTGTGTGTGTGTGTGTGTGTGTGTTTTTTTTATAGATCAACATTGTGTTTTCTGCTATAAAATGTCCATACACATAGCATAAATTATCTGTCAAATGCATATAGTAGAATCATGTATTTTCTCTATTTCACAAAGTCAGAGAAAAACAACTGAACGAATACAGAACCAGCCTCAACTTCACATGATCTTGGCATCAGTTTATTCTTCCAACTCCCTGAGAATACATCTTGCCCTTCCACAAACTGCTAACTGCATGCCTCCTCTGAACTTTTGCCAGAAAACCCCTCATTAATTTTGATACTAATAATCCTGATCCAGATGGCATTCCTCCAGAATGGACCATTCTGGATCACCTATATAAACTATCATATTCTACTGGCATCCACCCAATGTAAGCAAGCTTACAATGCATCCACTGCAATGTAAGCTTACGTCCAGCCTGTAACCAAAAAGGAAGACAAAACTCAGTCATCTAGCTACTGACCCTTTGCCCTCAACTCAGTACTTTCAAAAGTGATGAAGAAAGCTATCAACAACCAGCTTCTCCATTACCTGGAGACTCACCAGTTAATCGGCAATCACCAATATGAAATTCCTCCATTCTTGTTTTACAGCCAACCTCCTAGATAATCTCACCCACCTTTGGACATAGGCCATGAAAAGATTTAGAGAAACTCGTTATCATTCTCAATATTTCAAAGGCATTTGATCATGTCTGGCACCAGGGCTTCCTGAACAAGCTACCATCTTATGGCCTTCCTTTTACACTCTGTGACTGGATTGCCACCTTCTTCACTAGTTGTTCATTGTGTGTCATAGTAGATGGTTTCCTGTCATCAGATTTCATCACCAATACTGGAGTGCTTCAGGGTTCTGTGCTCTCACCGATGCTCTTCTTCCTTTACATCAATGACCTCCTTTTGGTGACTTCAAATCCTATTCACAGCTTCCCCAATGATAGTACTCTTCATCCCTCTTCCTCATTCGATAAACCTTTTATTATAAGCTTTTATTATCAACTCTTTATAAAAGAGTTGATAATAAAAGTGACATTATAAAATCATTTGAAAATTGACAAAAACAATAACTGATAATTTCATTTTAATTACTCTTGATGTAAATGTTCTACTGGCATCAACTAGTAATTAGATATGCAACTTATACTAGAGTGGCATAAATAATTTAAGTTATTTTATAAACCATGCTGCAAATGCAGGTATCTTCAAAATGATTATTTCTAATAAAGCAAAACCAAATAATAATAATAAGCTAATACAAGTAAGGAAATTTAAAACCAAGTGTGTTTTGTAAAAGCATTCTTGTATAGTGCTGTCATTATATTATCATAAACAAGTGAACTTAGAGCCACATGTAAATAATTTTGTTCAAAACAGTAACATAAGACCCTTTCTGGTATATTATTTTATAAGGTTGTGCATCCATTTACAGTAATTATCTAATACTAGCAAACTGGTAAAGATCAAAGAAATAGTTTGTTATAGTTATGGTAAGAACTCACATACAGAAATGGGTAGACAGACAAGCTATATCCCACAAGGAACAGCATAGGTTTACTAAAGTAAGGCCATGTTTTAGCAACCTGCTCATATTTTATAACAGTGTTACAGCTGAGTTGGATCAAGGGAATGGATCATCATCATTGCCCATGGGTCCAATGCCCATTGGTATCTTATTTCACTTCTCTCTGTCCACTGCCAGATGAATTAAATCCTGCAAACTCTTTCCACACCATTTACCCACTCTCACCTTGGCTATCCTCTTCTATTTATTCTAAGCATCAAGGTTTTGATTATTTTACTGTTATCCATTCTGCAGATATGGCCAAAAAACCTCAGTTTCTTTTGAATTATTTCTGCATTAGATTTCCTGTGCAGTTTTTCATTTGTTACTTTTTGTACCTATCCAATTCAAAGAATTTTTCTATAACATGTTCTTTCAACAGCCAATATTCGTTTCATAGTGTTTTTGACCAGTTACCCATGATTCATACTTTTGTTATGCAGGATCTCATTTTTTCTTACAATCTAAATAATGCACCATGTTGCTCCCTAGATATGTGATGCTCTTAACCTCTTCCAGCTCTTGTCCACTGACCTTTAATTTCCTTTTCATCCTCTTCTCTCTGAATATTATTATTTTGTTTTATCAATGTTCATTATCAACCCACATCTCTTTCCTTCTTCACTTAACTACAACACTGTTCTTTAATTTTCTTCAATAACGACTATGTCATCTGCAAATCCACAAGTTGTTTATCTTAGTACCTTGAATTGAAATTCCCTGTATATTATTCTTTATCACATCCATTGTTCTTTCTAAAAGCAGGACAAAGATGTTTGAGAATATTGGGTCTCCTTTTAAAAGCAGCCTCTCATATCATATTCTTGTCCATTCCATAAGATTTGAGCACAGTCCATGCCACTTTTTGATCTATATTATTGAACGCTTTCTGAAAGTTAACAAAACAGATATAAACATTTTTATTTTTACGTAGAAGCTTTCTCCACAATTAATCTTAACATTAGTATGTGTTGCACAGTACTTCTGTCTCTTCTAAATCCTGCCTGCTCATCTTCCAGATTTTCTTATATTAGTTTCCTTATGATGATATTCTGTTAATATCATCATGAGTACTTTTCCCCACATGATTTATTAGAGCTATTATTCTGTAATTTTTGCAGTCCATTTTGCTTCTTCTTTTTTTTTTTTTTTGTGAATAGGTATTAAGGTATCTTGTCCATTATTTTGGTATTTTGCTTTCCTCCCATGCCATGTTACATAACTGGCACAGTTTGTCTATTATAACCTCGCCACCATGTTTCAACATCTCTCCAGTGATCTCATCATTCCCAGGGCTTGTATAGTTTTTCAGATGTTTCACTGCCTTTATAACCTCATCTACCTCATACATTGCAGAATATGGGATTGGAATATAAACTCTTGACTTGGATCAGTGGATGGTTGACAGAGAGAGGGAGAGATCAAAAAGTCATATTCGGTGGGTGTGAATATGCCAGATTTAAGGTAACCAGTGATGTACTTGTTATCTTAAATCCTTAAAGTCCTTGGGCCATTGTTCTTCAATCTATACATTAATGACATTAGAGAGGATCTAACAGGAGATATACAACTGATGAAAATAGCTATTGGTAGTAAATATCACTTTGGCATGAGGAGATTTACAGTGACATATTATATTAGTGGGGTTATGCTACATGAAACTGATGAGGCTAGGGATCTTGGTGTAATGGTGGATAGGAAGTTGAAGCTTAAAGGGCCCATAACAAAAATTGCAAATACAACTTAGAGAATAACTATGATGTTGAAGCGAACCTTGACATGTAAGGATAAGGAAGGTCATTTTGCCACTTCATAAGGCCTTGATAAGATTGCATCTGGACTATTGTGTGCAGATTTGGTCTCCTGGGTTCCAAGAGGATAAAGAAGCCGTGGAAAGGATGAAAAGAAGAGTTACAAAGATTATATCAGGATTATAGGATTTAGATTATGAGGACAGATTGCGAATATGTAAATTATGGACTCTGATTAACAGGAGAAAGAGGAGTGACATGACAGTGGTCTATAAATTTCTGAATGGGTATTATAGGATATCATCTAATGAAATTTTTCATTATAAGGAAGGTGGGGAGAGAATATAGGAGTGTCCATGGAAGTTAAGTTTGTTCACAGTCGAGAAAGGGCAAGAGCTAGGTTTTTCTCTCACAGAGCATTGAGCGAGTGGAACAGTTTGCCTTTCAAGGTAATGAGTGCATCTAATGTGAATGAGTTTAAGGGAAGGTATGATAGTTGATTTGGGTGATGTATAGCCTCCCTCGACAAGTCCTTGACACCCAAGGGGTCTCAGATAATAATAATAATAGTTTATTAAAGTTCTAAAAAAAACAAATCTGCTAACTCCTTTTATTTCCTTATAGGGAGTAGATGAGGCTGCTTTAGCTCTATCTCACTTTTGGAGAATGAGTGGGCAATTCAGTCTTCACTGATATCCAATCAAAGATAGCTGACCCAAGACTATCACTAATTATAAATGCCAGCCAATGAAGAGACTGGCAAAGAAGAGCTGCCATTTCGCAGTCCCTAACATGATATGTTATTGGCTGAAATAGTGTGGGTTCTATGGTCAATTTTTTTTAGTTTACTGGATGAAAAACTGAATTTCTGAGAGAAAAAAACTACTTTCCTGTGCCAGAGATTGGCTAACTCAGGAACCAGTCTTAGAAAAAGAGATATTTTTTCTAAGCTATTTCTAAGAATGGCTTAGAAAAGTACCTTTAGTCAGCAACTAGACTTAAATTTAAGTCTGTTTTCAGGTGGCCTAGCATGGAGGATGCAAATGCCACTTCCACTGAACTACATGGGTGTAGTTTGTTAAAGACAGTGCAAAAGGAAAACTGAGAACTGATAACTTATAGTACCCTTGAAGTTATCTTTTTACGTATAGCAAGCTGAAGTCCTAGTTTTCAGAAGTGTGATTAATAAGTCAATTCACTGTAGATAGTAAACACAGTCTTGTAAATAAAGTATATAAATATAGTGGAATTCAGATAATTATACTAGGTATATAGTGAACTTAGAATCCTCTATAGCAGGCATGGGCAACCTTTCCTAGTTTGGGGGCCAAATTATCATTCTGTCTCCGAGTCAAGGGCCAGATCAAATTATTAAATAAAATAAATTAATATTAAATGAATTAAAACAAGTTGCTACTTCATATTTCATTTATTTATAATATAATGCTTTGGTATAAAGCTCTACATAAATTTTATAATATAATGAATGACATAACAATTTAATGCGAAGATTGGCCTTGTACTTCAGCTATGAGACTATCAATATTGACGTTAATATTACTTGAGGATAATCGCATAGAATTTTTGAGATTTTCGTCTGTTATTCTTGTCCGAATTTTTGATTTATTGTATTTCATCCTCGAAAAAAACTGTTCACATATATATGTGCTGCCGAAAAGACAAATGATTTTTCTTGAAAAGGCGTGTAAATTTGTATATTTTTCTTCCACCAAATAAAATTTATAAAAATCTGTCAAAGCAATGTTGTTAAATTGTGATTTTAGCACTAAATCCGCCTGAAGCTCAATAAGTTCCATCTGTAAGTTTTCTGGCACATTATTTACATCAGCATCCATCAGACGAGCAAATATAGCAAATGTGGAGTCTTTATTTTTGAAGTCAGCAAGCCTTGTATCAAATTGCTCTATTAGTGCCTTCAGTTCATCTCCATAACAATTATAAGGGATATTTTTATGAGTCGCTAGAGTAGGAAAATGATAACAATTTTTAGCTCTTATCTGACTTTCCAACAATCTTAGTTTATTACAAAAAGCTTTGACATGTCCATGCAGTTCATGAACTAATTGTCCTTGTTTTTGCAATTTAAGATTCAGTTCGTTTAGGTATCCAGTGACATCTACAAGGAATGCTAAATCACACACCCACTCATCTTTTACTTGGTTAATTGTGTTTCCTTTTATGTCCATAAAATCTGCAATCTCTTGTCTCAGATCATAAAATCGTTTTAACATTTTACCTTTACTCAACCACCTCACTTCGCAATAATAAGACACATCTTCATAATCCGAAAATAGGTCTGCCAAATACCCCTTAAATTGGCGGTGATTAAGTGCATGTGACTTGATAAAGTTAATACTGGCTACTACAACTTCCATAACATTTGTGAATTTAATCGATTTTGCACACAGATTTTGTTGGTGGATAATGCAGTGAAAATTTGCTAAATTTTCCAGATGGATCTGTAGTTCTATTGCTCTTTCATGAACTATTCCAATAAATCCTTCTGTGCACCAACCATTGCAGGGGCTCCATCAGTGCATATGCCAGACAGTGAACTCCATTTAAGCCCAAATCTCTCATAGACTGTGTTGACTGTTTCAAATATATCTTCACCGGTAGTTGTTCCTTTTAACGGCTGAATTCTTCTGTGATGTTGAAATTTGCATCAACTCCTTGAATAAATATTGCTAGTTGTGCTGTATCGGAGGAATCGGTGCTGTCATCCAAAACAATTGAAAATGCTTCCAATCTAGCAATCTTCTCTTTTAAACTTTTTTTGGTATCATCAGCCATAATTTCTATCTGTTGCACAACAGTCCGTCTCGACAAACAAATATTCTCGAAGTCTTTTTTCTTTTCAGGACATATTATACTTGCAACATCCAGCAGACATTCTTTGATAAATTCTCCTTCACCAAATGACTTAGAATGCTTAGCGATTTTTTCGCTTACCACAAAGCTGGCTTTGACAATGCTGTGGTGCTGCGTTCTTTGCTTGTTGAACATTTGCTGCTGGTTATCCAAGTTCTTCTTCAACTTCCGTTTTTCATCTTTCCGCGGTTGTCCATCAATTTTTGGGTGATCCGCATGTCTCGAAGTAAAGTGTCTCTTCAAGTTGTATTCTTTGTTGACGGATACGGATTCTTTGCACAGCAAACATACAGGCAAACCTTTATTCAGAATAAAATAATAATCCTCCATCCAGTTGTCTTGAAATTGACGATTCTCTGCATCTACTTTTCTTTTTTTTGCAATAACCCCTAACATTGTCCCAAATTTATAAGCGATATTCAGAACTGTCAAACAAAACTGTCTTCTACACTGCAGGCACTGAACAGAACACAACATGAACGCAGGAACCAAACAGAACATAACATCAATGTAGGCACTGAACAAAGCACAACACCAACGCAAGTACCGAACTGACACGTCGTAACACGTTCACACATGCCGCTAGTCAAAGTGAGAAAGAGACCTTGGTTGGAGAAACCATAGTGTGGTTTGCGCAAGTCATATGACGTCAACTTAATGTGAGTTAGTAGAACACACCATGTTTTCTCCCACCATGACTCAGACAAACTTCACTGAAATAGATTAGGGCCGGATCAAAAGAAATAGAGTGCCGGGGATTGCCCATATGTGCTCTACAGTATCATGTGGAGTCAGAAAAAGCAACAACATATTCTGGGATTCTAGGATATTGTAAATGATTAAAAGCAATCCCTGAAGTTCTGATTTCAGCATGCAAAACACTACTGTGATGTCCTAAGTCCTAAATTTTCTTGATTATATTGTGTACTAAATACAGCCATTTTTCTCTTAATTACTGAAGCTGGTCAACTGATTGTCATTATAGTGAATTAAAGTTGAGGTTCAGATTCAGGTCCAAATACTAGAAATTTTTAACACAGCATTTTTATATACTCAGCCTAAATAAAAATAACAAGAGTAATTAAATTAAGCAATTAATCTTTCATCTTTGCAGAAAATAAATATAATATAATAGTAGTATAGTAGTAGAGTGAACTTTGTACACAAATAACTGATCTTTAAGAAGAAAATAATCTTACTGATATTCCTCGAATAATGCCCCGCTGTCCAATAAGACCATCATCATCATGCGTTTCCCTAATGCATACTTCAATATCTGTTGTCTGCCACTCAACTGACATTGGTTCTATTCCTGAAAATTAAGATAATTAATAGTAAAAATCACAGAGAATAAAAATCCACATGAATAACATGAGAAAAAAAATTCAATACTAATACTGATTTTTATTAAATCAGTATGAGAACATTGCTAGTTCATATTGATACGGCAGTCATTCCTTACTGCCCGAAAGACTTCTAGTGGATTTATTTAAGAATATAACCTGTTATAAAGTAAAGAGCTGACATTAACTGATAACAGGTTTTGTTTAATCTAATTTTCTTCATAATGTAATCCATGCAGATGATGAATATTATGAAATCTGCACCCTTATTTGCCACTTGATTTTACATTAAACCATCTTCCTGTACATTCAATTCCATTTCTGACTTTCAAATTAAGTATAAGCTACATATTGCTTTTTATGATGTTCCATTTACCCTATATAACTGCATTACAGGTTGTTTGAAATTAAATTAATTACTCCTATTCAGGGCAATCTGTAGAGAGAATCAGTAGATTGATGAAATAGCCTCAAACATGGTGGGCCTTGACCAGATCATGGGGAAGAGATTTTGACAATAAAAAAATTTGGTTAAAAAATGACTGATAGAGGAAATATGGCACTGTGAGCGATAAAAGATAGTGAATTTTGCATACATATGAGCTGTAAGGTGGTATAAATGAAGCGAGACTGACTTTACAGTCATCCAACTTGAATGATAGATCTCACTTTGCCTGAATGTGCCTTGCTTGTCAAGTGTTTCTATAGGAATGGTGAAAATGCTGCAGTAATACTTTGTGAGTATAGACGCTCATGACTCAATGATACCAAATGCAATGTGATGCATGGTTTGTCAATCTGGCATGACCAGCAGTTGAAGAGGGCAAAAATATGAAATTTGGAAATGATTGAAGATGTTACAACTGAAGTTGATGAGCAATCAAAGGAGAATACTCTAAGTTCATGCAGTGAATGTTATTATTATTATTATTACGTGACACCTCCAAGGAGTCCAAAGACTCATTGAGGGAGAGCACCCAGCACTAGTCCACAATTCTTGGTCTCCACTACTTAACCCACCAACTACAGTGAACCACAACTACCATCATCATCTACACCAATGTCATCTGCTGCCCACGGCGGGATTCGAACACACAGCCTTTTGGCTGGAGAGTGGATACGCTAACCACTCAGCCAACCAGGTTGGTAAAATGTGCCACAGAAAGTCATTAGATTTGCCATATACAATGGTATAGAGAATCTTATGTAAAGCGTTGCAATGCTATCCATATAAACTCAGCCAAATCCAAGAGCTGTGAGTGGGAGATGTCAGTTTCCAAAGATTGGCCTTGGAACATCCTATGGAATGATAAAGTGGAACTCAAAATCGTCTCATCTGGGCTAGAGAATCCTCATGCATTTCAATGTAAGTCCCCTCACATTTGCTAAAGGTTACAGTATAGATAGGATTTATAGCCAAGTTTGTCATTGAGGTATTTTCCTTTGAAAAATTCATGAAATCAGGACTACGAAATGCACAGTCCCAACTGCACATTATTAAGACATGTTGAGCAGTTTCATTACCCTGCAACTTCAGCAAAGGGGATGGCTGAATACATGTTGATGCAAGATGGAGCACCCCCCCCTGCCCCCCAAAAAAAGACTTTTGTGGTCTTACACAAAGGCCAATACATTGATCATCCGGATCCCTTCACAACATGTCAGCTTGATATGTTGTTCTCTGTACCATATTATTTTATGAAATTAGTGAAATAAAAAACATCATCGAATAACTTCACAATCATTCACATTAATGTAATTTTCTCCCACTCACAGCAGCATATTTCCCCTATCAGTCATTTTTGAACTTTTTTTTTTTTCTTTTGTCAAAATATCTTCCATATGATTTGGCTAGGGTACCTACCAAGTTCGAGGGTATTTCATCAACTGGTTCTCTACATATTGCTCTGAATAGGGATACTTTACTTTGAAACATCCTATATTTGGAAGGGCATTGGTCCAAAGGAAGAGCATTTCTTTTGGCACTTTATCAAATGCCTTTTCAAGATCAACAAATATTAAATACAGATCCTTATTATATATTCTCATGATTTAATAACTATTTGTCTCAAAGCAAAATATGGTTTTAATTATACGAAGGACGTCCAGAAAGAAAGTTCCGTTTTTAAATATTTTCGCTGCGATCGCAATGGTGCACATGTGTGCTGAGTTTGTTGATTTGTTAGCAAGGCGCTGGTGCCATTTTCAGCCATTCTCGCAGTGCGCATATTCTTGGTGTGTGTTTATAATGTCTAAGAAAATTGAATACACCTTCCCCCCCCCCCCACTCCATATGTGAAATTAGGTCAGTTATCCATTTCTTGAAAGTGAGGAACATTAAAGCAGCTGAAATTCATCGGCAAATTATTGAGGTTTATGGGGAACATGCCCGCCTACACACAGCCGGAGTAACACAACTTCTCACCACCTTCGGCTGGGAACAATTTTAACATCCCCCAAATAGTTCTGACCTCGCGCACAAGTAACTTTCACCCGTTCAAACATCTGAAATCTTTTCTTGGTGGCCGGCGGTTTCAAGATGCCGACGAGGTCAAAGAAGCAGTCAATATGTGGTTTGCGTTACAGACGGCAACCTTCTACGATGAAGGTATACAACTCTTGGTGCTCCATTATGATAAGTGCCTGAACAATGGCAGAAATTATGTAGAAAAGTAGAAAGATGTCTACTTTAATTTCCAATAAATTTTTTTTGTAAGTATATTTTTGTTTCTCTGATAGTCCATCGGAACTTACTTTCTGGACGTCCCTCGTACATATTTGACCTGTGCTCAGCTTGCAATTCCCAGGCTTCATTTCCATAATTTTTTTCAGCCTTATTTTCAGTATGCTTGCTTGCATAAATTTTACCTCATACACTAGCATGGATATCTGAATCACATCAATATACACCCTCTGTCCAAAAAGAACAGAAGAAACTAGTGGCGCCACCTGTTGCATCTTTTTGTTGTCGAAAGTGACAACCTTCATTAGTGTTGTGTCAACTGTTTCTGACATTTGTTTCATTAGAAGCTGAGTTACAGTGCCAAGAGTGACAGTTTTATCTTGCTTCAAAACTTCGAGATAAAACTCATTAATTAGCTTTTTGGCCAGGTGGAACGAATTCTTTGTGGATAATGCCCTTGGAATTGTAGAAACAAATCAGCATTGTCTTTACTTTTGACTTTTTCAAGCGACTTTTTTCGGATGCTCCTCTTCTGGTGGTCTCCACTCAGCACTCTGGTGCTTTGTTTCTGGCTCATACTTAAAACACCATGTTTCCAGTAACGATCATTTCAAGGAAGTTTGAGTCCTTATGAGGAGTTTTAATGAGGTCCTTGCAGTGTTCAATTGGATACATTTTTTGGTCGTTGGTCAACTTGTGGGGAACAAATCGCGAATTCAATTTATGAAGGCCCAAACTCTCAATCAAAATGTTGTATACAGTTGATTTTGGAATCCCCAATTCATCTTCAATCAATCTCATGGACGATTTCGGGTTTTCTTTGATGAAATCACGCATTTTGGAAGTTAACTTTTGCTCGGTCCAGTTTTTGGAAGGCCCGGCTTTTCATTGTCCTCAAGCGTCTCACAACCACTTTGAAATCGCTTAAACCACTCGTAAACTTGAGTACGGGATAAGCATTCATCACTGTATGCTTTTTGAAGCATTTCACGCGTTTCAGTAAAACTTTTACAAGTTTAACATAAAAGTCAATCGCAGCTCTGTTTGAAACTCATTTTCTGACCGTTCATCAAAACACAGTCACTCTTGGCACTATAACTCAGCTACTAATGAAACAAATGTCATAAACAGTTGACACAACACTAATGAAGGTTGCCGCTTTCGACAGCAAAAAGATACAACAGGAGGCACCACTAGTTTCTTCTATTTTCGAAAAGTTCGGTTTCTTTTTGGACAGAGGGTGTATATATATCACTTTATTAATAAGGCACACAGATTCTTGATCCTGTCTTATTTCATGTAATATACTCCTGATATATTAACAGGCCAACCTGCACACTCCTTTTGGCTTCTATTTTCACTTTATCCCCAAATGTAGAAGATTATTTAAAGGCTAATGAGTGGCTGTTCTTTCCTCTTCCACTTTCTTACAGTTTTCCTTCTTGTCTAATCCTTAAAAATGGACTCTATGCAACACATAACTGACCGGCCAGCTGCAATATTTTGCCTATAAATAAAAACAGTCTTAGAATGTGTTCAATATCATTGTATTCATTCTATGCAAGTATATTAGCTCTCTACTACTGACCGACCTAAACATGTTTAGATTGGTCATCGTTAGTATGGCGACTCAAACTGTGAATCTCTGTAGGTAGTACTGGTTTCACGAGAATTGTGTTCAGCAGCATCATGCATGCTTTTCTTCATGTAATTCCCGACTCTCCAAATTCAACAGAATGAATGTTATTGTATTAAAGGAATTAAACAGGTCTCAAAAGACTACTTTAGGGGATATGAGAAGTGGTCAGTAAAGAACATTACTAACACCCTATTATTAAAATGCTCTGCATTAGAGACATTGAAAGTTTTTTCTCTTGGTTATACTATAAATTAAAGATGCTAAGAAATTATATTCTTGGTTTCATCCTTTATCCATGTGTAAGCAAACAAAAATTTGTGTGTGAAGGCACTTCATGACTGGGTTACTTGTATATAGAGGCCAATGACTTCACATGAATTGCCTTTGCACTCATAATGCAATGCACAAATCCTTAAGGAAATGTATAATGCTATGCATTATGAGAAGGGCCACTATCCAGACTGGTTTCGACCTTTACTGAGGTCTAATGAGTAGGAGCCAGACCCACAATTGATACCAAGGTGAAATAATGCAGAAGTCATATTTCCTTATACAAGTAGCCAAAAGGTGTCACATCCTATTACTAAAATACTACGGATTAGAGAGAGATGCTGAAAGATTTTCGCTTGCTTATACTATAAATTAAAGATGCCAAGAAATTATATTCTTGGTTTCATCCTTTATCCATGTGTAAGCAAACAAAATTCATGCATGAAGTCACTTCACAAGTGGATTGCTTGTATATATAGAGGCTAATGATTTCATATCAGTTGCCTTAGTATCCCATAATGCGACACGCATATCCTTACCGACATGTATAATATTGTGCAAGTTCAAGTCTCTCATCATTCGCTTTTTTGGGAATAAAAGTGGTGCTGAGATTCAGCAGAGAGAGAGAGAGGAAGATCAAAAGATAGAATGAAATATGAGGCATGTTCAAAAAAAGACCAAACATTTTAAATTGTGTGCCAACTCGCACAGAGCATAGTACAGCTACTGAGTGCACCTAGCAGCAGGTTTTGATCACAAACTGCCATTTGTCCCGTTCTGCTACGAGCATTAGTCATTGAGCTACATCCACTGAAGTGAGCACATGCACAAGCTGTTTCATCAGATCAGTGACAAAGTGAAAATGAAAGATCTTGAAGAACAACGTGTGTGTGAAATTTTGCTGCAAAATTGGTAAAAATTTTGCAGAGACATTTCACTTGCTTAACCAAGTACATGGAGAGGACTGTATGAGCTGAATGCAGTGCTTTGAGTGGTTTAAGCGTCAATGGGGAGTCGGTCAAAGAATTCACATCAGTTTGCGTAAGGTGATGTTGGTTGTGTTTTTTTATTGGAAAGGCATTGTCCATTATGAATTTGTATCACATGGTCAGATGGTAAACAAAGAGTTGTACCAGGAAGTTTTAGCATCACAGTAAGTGCATTCCAGGAAGTACGTTGGGAACGGTGTATTGCCAGTAGAGTGGACTACTCTGAAGAGGACATTGTGATCTGTGTTTTCTACAAGTACTTCAATAGTCAATACTACATTGAACTGGCAACCATCATTTTCCACTCTCCACTTTCTACTGGACCTGTTAAAACAAGAGCAGCAGCAGCAGCTGCCCAGCATTCCTTTTCAGTGCAACTACAAACATATCAAGCATCACACACATGGCACTGATGTGTCATAGATTCTTCTACCTCTCATATATATATATATGCCATAATGGATTTACTCAGCTGAAAGACATATTTTTTAAAAATATTAATAACTGGAAGCCGAGAGATAGAAATAAAACACTGTTTTTATTCAGTATGACTAGTTTCGTCTTTAAGAAGACTTCTTCAGGTGCACAAAAAAGAGAGAAACAACCAAGAAAAACTGTAAAGGAATAAAGTCTAAACAACAAAGCGTTAGTGTGAAAAAAAGTTTAATATTAAAGCGTTAGTGTCTGAATATTCAAAGCTGTTCTCTGTATAACCTCACTGTTGGGCATGCGCATGTATTCAAGATCTCATGAATGCCAAAGTTGGATGGCAGCACAATAACAGTCTGAGAGATTATAACTAAGGTTGCTGTTAAGATTTATTGGATTAAAGGAGATTTCTTTAGATTCTACTATTCTTCTTTCAAGTTCGTCATAGCAATGAAAGATATTATCAGATTTGTCCCATAAAACTGGGTGGATGAGGTTTTCCTCATTAGTGTCAGAATTTAAGATTGTCATGCTTTTGTTTTGGCCAGCTCAGTAAGGAAAGGAGTTTTGGAAGAGGAGTGAATGAAGTCCAGATGTTGTATTAAAACTAAAAAAGCTACCTTGTTCCTTCCTACTCCAGAAGCTTACCTTCTCCGTATGGAATCTATTTTTATTATCAACAATGCAAAAAACCCCTGCAGGCAATATCTTTCCAACAGAACATTAAGCTATTTAAAAACTACAACAGAACCAATACAATCATCCTTCCAGCTAATAAAGGTAATGCTACTGTCATTCTAAACACTGAAGATTATAACAAAATATTACAATTACTGCAATCAGATACTTACTCGATCCTTGATAGAGATCAACTCAAGAACTCCACAACCATACTAATAACCTTCTTAGAACAACTACAGAATTTCCCAGGAATATTCGATTAGCCCTTCGCTCACTTCATCCAATAATTCCTAGATTATATGGATTACCAAAAATCCATAAAGAAAATGTTTCATTAAGACCTATTGTAGAAGGAATTGATTTGTCCACTTATAAGCTTTCAAAATATTTAGCTAAATCACTTAAATGTTTTTCCAGCTCGTCCTCTTCTTTCATTAAAAATTCTGTTGATTTTGTCTCCAGTACAAAAAACATTAATATTAAAAAAGAAGAAATTATGGCCAGTTTTGATATTGTCTCCCTGTTTACCAATGTTCCTACAGTTCCTACAGAAGAAGTCCTTATGTCTTTATTAACTCACTGCATTAATTCTGGCTATTTCAAGTTTAGAGACACTATTTACAAACAGAAATTTGGTTTAGCCATGGGCAACCCATTATCACCAATACTAGTAAACATATATCTAGAATATTTTGAAGAGATATATAGACAACATCTTTTTAATCTGGAGCCACAGTCCTGAATCTCTTCAGAACCTCCTTGACCACCTGAACAGTCAACACCCACATATAAAATTTACTATTGAATTAGAAGTTGATGGCTTCTCCCTTTCTTAGATGTTAGATTCACACTCATCTCTGAAAAATTAAAAATATCAATTTACAGGAAACCAACTCACACAAATAGATACCTCCACACACAGTCCCACCATTATCTACTACATCAAAAATTCCTACAGAAGAAGTCCTTATGTTTTTGTTAACTCACTGCATTAATTCTGGCTATTTCAAGTTTAGAGACACTATTTACAAACAGAAATTTGGTTTAGCCATGGGCAACCCATTATCACCAATACTAGTAAACATATATCTAGAATATTTTGAAGAGATATATATATATACGACATCTTTTTAATCTGGAGTTGATGGCTTCTCCCTTTCTTAGATGTTAGATTCACACATCTCTGAAAAATTATAAAATTGAATTTACAGGAAACCAACTCATACAAATAGATACCTCCACACACAGTACCCACCATTATCTACCTCAAAAATTTGGAATCATCTCTACACTAGGCAATTGTGATCGCTCGCTCCTAGGTGAAGAAGAAAATATCAACAAAGAGCTTAGTTTCTTCTTACTACTTTTCAACAGAATGGCTATTCCAAGAAAACAATTAATACATTTCTTTACTAAAATAAAGAGCCAAAAGGCTTCACTTCGGCAATGCAAAATTATATAAATTAAGTGGATATTAAATCCAACATCATTTCGAAGCCAAATACAGAAACTATAAAAGTTTCATGTGAAAACAGGCCAGAGAGCTTGCGAGAATACACTCGCCGCCATACTATGAGTTGCCCTAGCCAAACCTTATAGGAGCAATGGACGCTTAAAGCACCCGTATATTTGCCTCCTATTGGTTCATTTTGATAAGGTTTCACTAGTCTGACAGCTGTTTCAAACTCACTGGTTTTCGTCAGAGACTAGGCAGAAACCTAAGAGAGCAAAAACTCTCAGTACTAAGGAATTTGAAGAGTTGGAGAGGTGTATTTTCCATAAGCAAACTCTCAGACAGTGCGTAAAGTATTTACTAAAATAAAGGGCCAAAAGGTTTCAACATCGGCAACACAAAATTATATAAATTAAGTGGATATTAAATCCAACATCATTTCAAAATCCAAATACAGAAACTATAAAAGTTTTGTGCGAAAACTGACCAGAGAGCTTGCAGGAATACACTCACTGCCAAACTACGAGTTGCCCTAGCCAAACATTATAGGAGCGACGGACGCTAAAAGCGTCCATATATTTGCCTCCTATTGGTTCATTTTGATAAGGTTTCACTAGACAGTGATTTCAAACTCATTGGTTTTTGTCAGAGACTATTATTATTATTATTATTATTCAGGCCTCCAAGGAGTCAAAAGACTCATCGAGGGAGGTCCTTCCTAAGACATAAATACTGTCAAGACTCATCGAGGGGAAGTCCCCCCCTGAGAAACACAAAGTTTATCATACCACTCTTTAAAGTCACTGACCGTTCTCGCTCCCACCACTCCATCAGGCAATGCATTCCACGGCTCAACCACCCTCCACACAAAGAAACCACTCCTTACCCTCTTGCTCACAGTTTCCTTTCGTAACTTCCAGGGATGGCCTCTTGTCATCACTCCTTCCCGCTGATCAACCAAGCGAAAGAACTCCCCAGTGTCAACCCTGTAACCACCTCTCAACAGTTTAAAAGTCTCAATCATATCACCTCTCCTTCTTCTATCCGCCAAACTCTGCAGTCCACATTCTCTCAGCCGATCCTCATAACTATCATTGTACAGTCCTGAAACCATCTTTGTCATCCGTCTTTGTATCCTTTCCACAGTTAATTTATCCCCTTCAAATCCTGGGGACCAAATCTGAGAACAATAGTCCAAGTGTGGTCTGATCAGAGACTTATACAACGGAATGATAACCCTCTTATCTCTGCAGGTCAGTGTCCTTCTCATAATAGCAGCAATCCTCTGTGTTACCTTCACCACCTTTGCAATATGTCCCCTAAACTTCAGGTTTCTATCAATCATCAACCCCAGATCTCTTGTCTCCCCTACTTCCTCCAGCATAACTCCTCCCATAGAGTATGCAGCATCCCATCGATGTTTCCCAAACCTCAAGACCTTACATTTTGCTGCATTAAACTGACACCCCCATTCATTTGCCCATCTATCTAGCTTATTTAAATCCTCTTGCAGGGCTACCACATCTGCGCTATTACTAATAATCCTTCCCAGCTTCGCATCATCCGCAAACAACTGAATATCCCCCTGCAATCCACTGGCTATGTCATTGATATAAAGGTTAAACAATATAGGTCCTAGTACTGAGCCCTGTGGGACCCCACTTGTAACCCTCTGCCTCCTGGAAACTGCTCCACCATACACAACTCTCTGATACCTATCAGACAGCCAATCCTGAATCCAGTTGACCAATCTGACATCCAGACCCATGTGCTGCAACTTAAATATCAGCTTATCATGTGGCACCCTGTCAAATGCCTTCGCCAAGTCTAAGAAAATTGCAGTATATGCCTTTCCCTCATCTAATGCTCTTGTAACTTTATTATAAAAGGCTAGCATATTGCTAAAACAAGAGCGTCCTTTCACAAATCCATGTTGATTCTCACAGATAACATTACCCTCATCTGCCCAATGCTGTACACGGTCCCTCACTACTTTCTCCAAGATCTTAACAACTACTGATGACACACAGACTGGCCTATAATTAGACACTTCCAGTCTGTTACCACCCTTATGCAATGGCACTATCTTACCTTCCTTCCATTCCCTGGGCACCTTTGCCAAGCAGAAACCTAAGTGAGCAAAATCTCTCCATACTAAGGAACTCGAAGCGTCAGAGAGATGTATTTTCTGTAAGCGAATCTCGGAAGGTGCGTAAAGTATTTACTAGAATAAAGTTCTCTCCTCGTCCACCATAAACTGAAAAATTCCATCAATTGAAGTCTTGTATGAGCTTTCAAAAGTTTGTAAGTCTCAATCATATCATCCCTCTTTCTCCTGTTTGCTAGTGTTTGCAGTCTACAAATTCTCATTCTGTCTTCATAACCAGCATTCCACAATCCTGATATCATTTTTTAACACTCTCCTTTGCACTCTCTCAAATAGATCAGAATCACAATGGAAACGAGGAGACCAGACCTGCACACAATAGTCCAAGTGAAGACTTGTAAAAAGGCAAAATGACATCCTTATCTTTACATGTGAATCTTTGTTTCAGTATTGCAATTATCTTTTGAGTTGTATGAGGGTGGTCTGAAATGTTCTCGGCCTAACAATGAAAAAACGAATTTATAATTTCAATATTATTTTTATTTTTCAACATAATCCCCCTTAAGACTAATACATTTATTCCAGCGATGCCCCAACGCCATTATCCTATCCCTGTAGCAGATCTCAGTAAGATCTGCAAAATACCCCTCTACAGCTGCAATCACCTCTTGATTTGAAGAAAAATGCTGAACAGCAAGGAAGAGTTTTAGTTTTGAGAAGAAATAGAATTCAGAGGGAGCCAAATCTGAGGAATAGGGTGGATGTTCCAACAATTCATAGTGCAGATCCCTTAATTTTCCCATTGCCAAAACACCTTTGTGGGCAGGTGCACTGTCCTGATGAAAGATGATTTTTTTCTTCTACAAACCGGGTCTTTTCTCACGAATTTTTTCGTCTCAAAAATATTTCTCGTTAAAAGATCGGAATAATATTCTCCGGTTATAGTTTTACCCTTTTCAAGATGATTAATAAACAAAATGCATCCCAAAACACCAATGCCATGACCTTGCCTGCTGATGGAACAAACTTTGTCTTCTTTGGTGCTGAACAACTTGCTTCTGTCCACTATTTTGACTGCTGTTTGGCGTGTAATGGTGAATCCAAGTCTCATCCATAGTAATAAATCGACGCAGAAAACCACTTTTAACCTTGAAAAAATGCTCCAAGCACTGCTCAGATATTTTCATACGAGTGCGTTTTTGATCTGTTGTGAGCAAGCGTGCCACCTATCTTGCACAAAGCTTTTTCATTTGCAATTCTTCATGCAAATATATCCTACACGTTCTTTTGAAATGTCTATAGTCTCAGCAATTTCATGAACTTTGACTCGCTGGCCATCCAATACCATATCGTGCACTTGATCAATGATTTCTGGTGTTGTTACACTTTTTGACATCCTTCACATGGATCATCTTCAAGGCTGGTACGGTCACGTTTAAACTCAGCAGCCCACTTCTTAATTGTCGAAAATGAAGGAGAAGAATGCCCATAAACTTTTATGAACTTTGAATGAATTTCTTTTGCTGTTAAACCTTCTTTTACAAAGAATTTTATAACTGCACGATACTCAATTTTATCCATTTCAAGGGACAGATGCAGACAACACTTTTGCTTCAGACATCTGTATAAAACAAACTACTTGATAGAATGACTTGCAATTTCACATGGATGCTTACAACAGATGTACCAACTTAGAAAAAAAATCTTGCTGATAGTGTTGTCATCTATGGTCGAGGCTGAGAATGTTTCAGACCATCCTCGTATTTGCAATTTTGCTACATGGCCCCTGAACTTCAACTTCCTATGTAGTAACGCTTCAAGATCCCTAGCCTGATCAGTTTCTTCCAGCAAAACCCCACCAATATAATATGACACTGGATATCTAATCACACCGAAGTGAATGACTTTATGTTTACTGACAACATTTTCCCCCCATGTCCACAATTCCAGCCTATTCAAATCATTCTGCAAATACTGCATATCAGTAACATTCCTGATTACCTAGCTATCTTAGCATTGTCATCAAATAGCTTTATGTCACTTGTCAGATCCTTCGCAATATCATTAATGTACAGATTGAATAACAGTGCACCATGCACTGATCCTTCGGTACATATACCACTACTTTAAATCTTGCACTCACATCCCCCATGTACCACTTTTTGAGATCTGTCAATCAACCATCCTCTATACATGCAAATATTCTATAACCCAAACCCATACTTCCAATTTATGCAAAGTAACAAATCCAAAAGTATCATGATGTATCCATTCCCCTTGTCTAGTTCACTGGTAAGATTGTTATAGAATGTGAGCAAGTTGCTAAAACATGACTTTCCCTCAGTAAACCCATGTTGCTCATTGCAAAGTAGAGATTCACTATCAACCCATTTCTGAATGTTAGCCCTAACCAATTTTTCCAACACTTTACCACCACTCCTGAGATACTAATTGGCCGATAGTTGGATACATCAGTCTATGCACTACCCTTGTGCAATGGAATTACCATATATTCTTTCCATTTCTGTGGAATCTACCCTGTTCTAAGACTCATATTAAACAGCCTGGTCAAAGGAATAGCGCCAGTTCAGATGAACACTCTTTTAACACACGTGCTGATATCCCATCAGTCCCTATTGCTGAATTCTTATTCAGTTTTTTTTAGGCAACAGCTCTAATACCTCATCCTCATACACGTGAGCTTCATCCAGTGAAGAGGTAGCAGTGAGCTCAATGTCATGTACACCAGGTTGATAGCTTTTAACAAAATGGGCACTCATTAGCTGAACAACCTCTTCTGCATTTGTAACCCTCAAGCCAACTACATTTAGAAGAGTTATTCTTTCATATTCATCCTTTCACTTGCAACATATCGATAGAATTCTTGTGGGTTGTCTTTAACATGCAGAGCCAGTTTCTTTTCATACTCAGACTTTGCTTTCCGTACAATAGTTGTGACTATTCTAGCCTGCTTATAACGTTCATAACGAGCGTCATCCTTATGCAAACGGTATTCATTCCACATCGTCCTTTTCTTATGAATCTCTTGCTTAATAAGATTACACATCTATTTGACTCCTACCCTATTTATTCTTTGAACTCTTGGGACACATTCTGATATCGCATCATTGAAGTATTGTTTAAATGCTTCCCATGCATTTTGATATTCTTTCCATGCAGCAACCGATCCCATTCCACTGAACTCAGTATACTCCTCAGTTGGTCATAATTTCCTCCTTTGTAGTTCAGCCTGTAACCTTTTCTGAGTGGAACATTCATAAAGTTAGGCACTTACCAATTGAGTATTGTATGATCACTGTCACCAATTGGAGGCAGAATAGTTACATCTGAAATGCCCTCTGACACTAAAATCAAATCTAACACTCTTTGACCTTGAGTTCCTTCTGTGAAATGCTGTTTGAGGGAGTTGTCCCGCAATAGCTCAATAAATGCATTTTCATTCTTCTCATGAGATTCTACTGCTACCCAATCAATATTTGGATAATTAAAGTCTCCCATTATGATTACTCTTTTCGCGCTCATCTTTTCTATTTGGTGATGCATTTCTTCATCACTAGCAACTGATTCACCAGGTCTGTAACAACAACAACACCCCACTATGTAATTGATCTTGTTAGATTCCACCTGATGGCTTCAAACTCACTGCCACATAAAATACTGTTAGTAGTAGTATTACAATCATAGGTCTAGGTCTCACCTCAAACTGAATTCAAGCCATCCAATATCATTATCGGCATGCCCCCTCCTCTCCTATCCTCTTTATCCTTTCTAAAAATAGTGTATCCTTTACACTATTTTTACCTGCATGTTCTTTTGTATATGCTTGTCTACATCTGCATGACACAGTTGGACAACTTGCAGATCTCTATTCTTCTCTAGTGCCTTATACATGTAGACATCATTGCACACGTTTTGACGGGTCTGAACTGGAAGAACACAAAGTCAAAATTATTCTCTCCTCATCAACATTTCCATGACAAAGCCCATTCTAGTCATCAACACAGTTACATAACATTGTCGCACTTACACTCACATTCTCACCATTCCTCCCTTTATAATTTAATTTCCCAATATATATAGTTTACTCTTATATCATAAGGTCCTTATAATTTATAATTGTAGTTTTAAAGATTATTAATGCTAGGGTGAATGAAAGATCCCATGTTTGTATCATTCATACTAAATTTTATATATATATACAAAGAGTTGGTTAATGTAATTACTTGTAGAAATAAGCTAAAATATTTAATAATATGGATTTATGTTCATAATTTCTAATTATATGATGCATCGGTAAATACACTGATTATGATAACAGTTTCAGCTTTAGCAATATCATGCTTTCATATGCTTATTTTAACACTATTAACAATACCAAAGAAACTATTTTATAAACAAGTTATTAACTGACTTATATTTCACTGAATTTCAAATCAACAGCTTCAGAGCACAAAGCAGCATATTATAATTTACAAGTGATAATAAGTAAGTGAAACAGTTCAAATTGTAATGGACAAAAGACCTCAAAGTCCTAATTTGGCATTCTCTAATGTTGTCAAAAAAGAAGTACCGCAACTATGTAGGAGTTAAGATAAGTCGCCCAAAGTTTTGGCAAATTAATGTAACCATATTTGTTCAGGTTAGGAGAATGTTCACAGTGCCATGGCTGACTCTTAAAAATAACTTTTCTGATCTGAAACAACTTCTAAATAGCACATCATTTTTCTTCCATCTAATCCTGTTTTAAGGGGTATCTAAAGTGTGGTTCTGCTAGTCCTGACTTGCCATAATAATGGTAGTGAATGTATTTTTTATGCTCTCCAAGGTGGATATTAACAGATCTTCCTGTTTGCCCATAGTAGGCCAGGCTTGTCTATTATTTAGAATATAATGCTTATAAAAAATGAAAAATGATCCCTTTCTCCTTTTCCTCACCTATTTCCAAATTATAATTTGAAAATATGAAAAAATATGAAATAAGTCAGGAGACATTTAATAATTATTGAATGTCTCCTGACTTATTTCATGCAAGAAATACCACACTTTACCTATCCTCTTTCATAATATCCAGATCTCCATGCAAGATCAGATATCTCTTTTTGGAATGCCTTGCACCTACACCTCTCCTGGCATAAATATCACATTCACAGCCTCCTATACTCCCCGCCCCCCCCAAAAAAAATTATGTTTCCTTTTCTGCTCAAGACATTACTTTTGCACTTGCAGAACTCTGAACACTATTTCTTCTTGACCCACCTGCTCACACATATCTACAGGTTCTGCTACCTTTCATGTGTATGGAGTCGGTTTTTATAAAAAAAATAAATAAATAAATAAATAAAAGTAGCATTGTATCCAATTCAGAGGACTTCCACAATGATAAAGCCATCAAAGGATTCACATCCATTTCATAACATCCAGTTTACAAAATCTGATGTATATTTGGATCAGACAGATCATTCAATGAAAATAAGAAAAACAAAATATAAAGAATATTTCCATAAAATGAGGATGATAAATTAAGGTTTCACATCATCCCACTATACAGATGCATCATTGTTAAATGGAATAACACTACCATGCCTTAGTTTTGCAATCTAGAAAAGCTGCATAATGTTAAGAAAACCTCACCAAATGTTGTTATACAAGAGAGCACACTAATGAGATATTCAGTGTATATACAAGCAAAGGAATGGACTATTCGGGGGGTGTGGGGGGAACTCTTCAAATTATACAAACTGATTTTTTAATTCAAAAACTATTATAACAATTTTGCAGATCTTATGTAGGATTATATTCAAGTCTTTCTAATCAAAGGGAATGATTATTTTGCTGTGCAATGTTATAATGCAGATATTGCATAACAGTTAATGTAAATGGTCACCACCAGTTAATTAAACAGTATAATAGTTTGTTATACAAGTCATATTATCACATTATTACGACAATCAAAAAATAAAAGACATTCATCAATTTCTTCAACATTCCCTCACCAATATTTGTGGTATAAACATACCACAAATATTGGTTGGTGAGTATAAATACCACAAATATTGAAAAACCAAAAACTTAAATGTGCATCATCATTACCTGTAGACATTCAAATCTGATAATCCAGTTTCTGGCCAAACCCCAAATTATTGCCACAAGAACAACCAGAGCCCATCTTAAATGTTCAGACTAACTAAACCCTCTACAATTCCTTTTGCCACAAGGATAGCAACTTATATAAAACTGTCATGAAATTTTATTCTTGTTTAATCCTTTATCCAAATGTAAGCAAATGAAGCGTGCACGTGATGTTTCTTCATGACCAGGCCACTTGTATACAGAGGCTATATATAACGACTTCACATTAATTGCATTGGTATCCCATAATGCAAAACACACATCTTTTCAGGTGAGTGTATAATGTAAGCATTGTGGGAATGGACACCACTCAGACTGGTTTTGACCTTTATTGAGGTCTCACTGGTGGGAGCCAGATCCAGAAGAGATACCAAGGCTGAAGTAATGCATTAGTCAAACATATCCCATATGCAAGTAGTGAAAAGGTGTCATACCTTATTATCAAAATACTTTGGATTAGAGTGAATTGTAGCGCTAATGTGAAGTCATTAGGCTATATATACAAGGAGCTTAGCTATGAAGAAACTTCATGTTTTTTTTTTTATTTATAACCAAGTGAAAAAGTTTCTACAAGGATAGCAAATGTGCTTTTGTGCAATTCAGTATTCCTTTTCAGAGTGTGCCTAATACCGAGTCTGTGGCTTAAGGTTTCCTTCCCTCATTATGTATTATTCACAATACATAATTCTGACCTCTCTGACTTTTTATTCCTGAAACTTGATTTTACCCAATTACCCTAACAATGAAGTTATCTTTCTTGGTGCCCTTTTAATGTCCACAATCCCAATTGGCTCCCTGTTTTCAATTCCAGTGCCACGGTGCAAACTGTGCATATCTCTCTCTCTCTGCTCACCTAACATACTAAGGAACATAGATGATTGCTTGTATTGACAATTCAAATCACAATCACATCTAGAGTTCACCTTTAGTGGGATCTGCTGCTCCCAGCATTCACAACCTCATGTCCTTTAGCACCTAAAGAACTCTAAGTGGTAAGATTTCTGAGACTTTTAACTTTCCATAATCAAACCACTGTTTCCAGACCTGTGATCTTGTTACAGAAATCTTCTGTGTTGGAATAAGGTCCTTCATTAGCTATTTTATTCAAAATTCCCACTCAACATCCAAGCTATGATTTTCAAAAAAGTGTGCCAGGGTTGTTAAATACACCTTATCACAAGCAGCTTGAGAAAAAACTCCAACTTCATTCACTGCCTACAACACAAGAACATTCATCATCAATAGTGCTAAGTCTGACTTTGAAAGGGCTAAAAAAAAAAAAAAAAAAAAAAAAAAAAAAAAAAAAAAAAAAAAAAACCTGTCTTGCCTTCTAGTCCCTCGCAAAACCATTGGGGGCAACTTCTGTCTACCTGTACTCCTACCTTTCTCTCACCCAGATGGTCGTATTGTAACATCACCTAAATATAAATTTGACTTCCTGCATAGATGACCAAGACAAATAACCTCCTCCTTCACATGGAACATTGTATCACTTGCCTCCTGTGGCCTTCTTGCAGAAAAAACATCAGAATAAACTTGAACAATCTGGATACCAAAAAGGTTTCTGGTCTTCATGGTTTCCTGCCAACTGTATCCAATGTGCTTTGAAATAACATCTGTTATAATTTCTGCAATATATTATACTCAACTGGCATCCAATGGAAGTAAACCCATGTACATCCATTTCCAAAAAAAGGTAAGTTTCTATCATTAAACTATCAATTGCTCTTACTTCAGTATTATCTAAAGTAATGGAGAAGGTCATCAACTAATCAGTAACCCCCAATATGGATTCTGCCAATCAAGATGCACAGCAGATCTCCTTGTCTATATCATCCACCACTGGACATGCCATGGAAAGGTTTTGAAGAAATCTATGCTGTTGTACTTGGCATTTCCAAAGCATTTGACAGGGTTTGGCATCTTTTGCCTGCCTTCCTCCCTTTGTAACAGAATTGCATGAAATAACAGGACTCTGTTATTTCATGCAATTTCACACACACACACACACACACACACACACACACACACACACACACACACACACACACACACACACACACACACACACACACAGAACAAAACATCAGAGATATGGATTATGGGAAGTTGACACACCGGCATCTCCATGCAGAGTGAAACGTATCCAAACCAAATGCAGACGGTAAATAGGCAGACATCAGGGCTTCCCAACAGCATATCGCAATTGACAAACATGGGTAAATGTGGCAATCTTAGCAAATTTGATTGTGGATGTATAACTGGCACAAGATAGATAAGTCATTCTATCACCCTAGGGTTCTTGAGGCAACCGTATCAAGGGTCTACTGCGAATATACCATCAATGAATAAACCAGAGCCCAGCAAGCAAGTGGTGACTCCATGCCACTGATGACCAGTGTTGAAGTAGACTGTCCAGGCTCGTACAGACCAACTGCAGGGCAATGACAACACAAATCACATCCAGTTTCAATGTCGGAGGTCCAAGCAGCATCAGCGAGCAAACAGTACAGTGTATCCTGCATACCATGGGCTACAGGAGCTGATGCTCTAATTGTATACCACTGTTGACAACTTGTCATTGGGCATTGTGTCTCGCCTGGTGTCTGGACCATCAAAACTGGACCTCTGCAGAGTGGACCAGAATCATGTGGTCTGATAAATCCTATTATCAATTGTACCAAGCTGACAGGAGGGTGCAGATATGGCATCAACATCATGAAGCCATGGTCCTGTCATGCCAGTCTGCTGCATTCAAGGAGGTGGTGGTGGCTCTGTGATGATTTGGGGAGCATCCTCATGTGACACATTAGGTTTCTTAGTGTGTCTGAAGAGGTCCTTAAATGCTATGAACTACCAGAATGCAGTGGTTGATCATCTACACACTTTCTACAGCCTTTACCATCCTGCAACCAATGGCCTGTTTCAGAAGGACAATGTGCTTCCCCATCAGGCTGGAACAACCCAGGCATGGCATGAGGAACGCTCATCTGATTCTATACTTACAGCAACATGAGCAACAGCTGCCCAACATCCTTAACTCACTGAACTTACTACTCTGATTCATCTTTCATTCCATCTACTTCAGTTCTGTGGAACATCCATGAAGTATTCCGCAAAGATTACAACCTTCACTCTTCAAAAAGAATATCAGCAGATTACTTTGCACTTAACCCCAGTTCACAGATAGTATTTATTTACTATAGGCCTTGAATCCTGTCATCTGTGGTAGTGATATTAAAAAAACTAATAAATAAATAATAATAATAATAGTGAAATTTGTATTATTTTTTACAAATTTATAAATTGCTAGAGCCTAAATCTCAGGATTTGTCTTTTGCTTGATAATTCTAGTAATTACAAGTCAAGAACTATCTTCTCCACTATCCAGTTATTTCAATGAACCAATTCCACATACCAAACTCTTACTGTAAGTGATACGAACCTGCTCCTGGAGTTTGTGGATGAAATGGTGAGGGAGCTCCAGGTGTCATGGGACTGTATCCATAACCTGAAGGAGAAGGCGTTGTTTGAAATCCTGTAGGACTAGGTGTGGGTACATAACCAGATGGACTCGGAGTACCTGTTTGTGAAAACAGACATCTTTCATTAGAAGAAATACACAACAAGATTTTCTTTTATCAAAGCTGACATTTTCATAGACATAACATATAAACAAATCCAAACAATTATTATAATCAAACAAAAGTTTAATTTAAGCAAGCCAAAACCAACTGATTTTTTAAATCCTCCACATACATTTCTTAAGAAAATTACACTACCCCTGCCAAACAAAATTATGTCATTAAGATACAGCAAATTCGATTTGAATGAATGAATATATATACACATATATATTTTTTTTTCATGAAAGGTTTTAAAATACTATATTATTACTATGAGTGGAGTAAGTATTTTTTTTAAAAATATTATTTTATTATTTTTTTACATAATCATGAAACTCCATACTACAAACCAAAGATGGAAATTTTTGAAGCTACTTCAGTCTGTAATATGCAAGATGTTTGCCTCAACACTGGCTGATGAAATTCAACTCCCACCTGAATGGCATTCATAATCATCTTTGCCCATATTGGGAATTAAACCTGCAGTCTGTTGGTCGGAAAGTTCGAGGCTTGCCACTCAGTCAACCATGCAGTAGTTAGATCATAATTTATACTGCAATGTAAAGCAATCAAACTAAAGCCTTCTTCTTCTTCTTCTTCTTCTGCAGCTTCTCCCACTTAAGTGGGGTCACTGTTTATTAAACTAAATCAAACTAAAGCCTACAAATTGCAATTGCTCTTTCATTCATGGGAATAGCAACTGTAATGAATAATATTTGTGATCTTATTTTGTTCTAAGAAAATTAACTTAAGTACTAGTTATTATCATCATCATAGTTACTAGTTATCCTGTGTACTGCTATTCTAAATTAACTAAAAGTAACTCTTTAAAAATAAACAAAAAGCAATTTAGAAAATTACATTAGGATTCAATACTTATTTATTGAATCCTAATGTAATTTTCTAAATTGCTTTTTGTTTATTTTTATACTTACAAATGTTTCAAACTTAAAAATAATGAAACCAACTTGGTGATATGTTGAATAATTAAAAATAGATATTAAAAATTTTTGAACACATTGACTTAATTTTAAATCATCAAAATATTTGTTATATTAAGTATGCAGATTATACTGCATACTGTAATAAAGATGTGTTAATATGAATTTAATGCTGAAAATACAGCTTTGTCAATGTATGACATAAAAGACTGATTTATTAATCATCATACATAATTAAATAAAAGAGAACAAAATGGTATTTTTAAAAAAGAATTATTTGCCTCAGTGACTTTATTTCAGTAGATGTATCCAAAATTACAGTTACATGGCCAAAAAAGTGTTAAGATTTATCCTGAAGTGAGCAGCTCAGAATTACCTCAATGATAATTCCAGTGGAAAGACTTGTAATGGATTGCTTTGATACATAGAGGTGTTGTACCAGAAATGACATATTGGGAACAACTGTGTGCACATTTTGATTTAAATGTATTTGAAAAAATGTTTTTTATTTTATCAAGAGAAAAGCTTAGAAAGACAGAAAAGATACCTATAAATTACACTTTTGTCTATTTGATATTTAGACTAATGCAATAAAAACTATCGTGTTCAAATGGAGTACAGGTAACCCTCGTATAATGTGAATATTAGGTTCCATAGAAATGCTGCGTTATATAAATCACGTTATGCGAGATTCAGATCATATAGAAAAAGTTGGGTTATGTTCCGAAATCGTTTTTTTTTTATAGTCATATAAACAATGACATATCCAAAAAATATATTTTTATTTAATTCAGGTAATTCAAGTAAGTTAAGAAAACATATACACTATGAAACAAATACATAGTATTGTTATAAAGGGGGAAAGTCTTTATTTACTATTTTATTATTACTAGTGTTGTTGCACCATCAATTCTCTCGCATATATGTCTCTATGTTGAGTAGACTTGCGTTGTAGTTATGCGTTCCACATTAGTAAAAACAAACTAAGCCTTATGTCGCGTTATGATTTTCTCACTTAACTTAATCTTTAGGAACACCAGAAGATTATCCTTTCCCTGAATCCTATATATTATCCTTATTACTGAAACAAATTTATTTTTTGCTGCACCAGCTTGAGCATTAAAGTTAGGGATAGATTCTAGCTTTAGGTTAACTATAGAATCACAGGTGTTACTGGCAATATAATTAAATTCCTAGAAACTTGGAATCTCTGGCATAATCTTATTCTTGTTTGCAGTCGTGCCCTTACTTTCACTTACGGTATTCCCGCACACTCACACTTACTCAGGTTCGATTTTTATGAAGGGTCGGAGTCAGTCAACATGATCAGATACACATAAATTTAAAGAATCAAACATTTATTAAATCCAATTGATGATACTACACAAATTAAATTGATTATCAAATTCTAAGGTTAAATTATTGCCTCTCATTCACTCTCTCAGTCATTAATCAATTTCAGTATTCTACCTTAAAGTATCAGCAAGTCTATGTCTCAATATCTCAATACATAATACACTTACGACTACAATGCATTATTAGCACTAAGTTCAGAATACAAGCAAAATTTCAATATCTCAATGACTCAGAACATGTTACTCTTAAAGTTTACAATTTACTTTGTACACTAAATTCAGATTATCAGTAAAACTCAACACTTCATTAACTCAGTATACGTTACATTTAAATTTACAATTCATTTTTCTCTCTAAGGCACTTTAACACACTCTTCAAATTCTCTTAGAACAATCAATGCAGAATCTTTATCGGGTTGAAAATTCCAAAAGTTCGTCTCAAGAAAACGTAACCATTTACATTCAGATTTAAACTTTTCACTCTTTCCTGTAATGCAATCTTAAATTCCACTCTCTTAAATATAAGTCAATCTCAAAAGGCTAGAATAAGTGAGAGTACTTATCTAATTCTTTTATCTTCGGTTCTTGCCGTCCTTTGTTTTCGAATCTGGATTTTCTCGATACCAATGCCACGCGGTTTACACGTGCTCGTTGGGGTGGACGCTAGTCTCCTGCCTAGATTTTACGTAGTATGGACTTCTACTACGGCCTACGGTTTTATCTTGCCGATTCTGCTACGGTGACATACTGAGCTCTGTCGAAAGTCAGCCCTCAAATATGAGAGCTGAGCCGCGAAGACTTCTTGAAGCACACGAAACTCAGGAACAAGAAAAAACGGGGGGGATTTCCTTCCGTGTTACGGGTTATACAGGGTGTTCGGGATAAATTTGACAGTTTCGTAAGGAAAAAGAAAATCTTCTTTGTATCTATTAAATTTAATGAATTGACAAAAAAACATTACAGGCAGAGTTAATTACAATACTATCAACAAGATTTACTCAAAATAACCACCATTAGCATCGATCACAGCTTCAATTCTGCTTCGGAACCTCGAACAAGCTGATGCTACAGTCTCCCTGGGAAGGGCCGCAAAAACTGTTTTAATTTTATCCATTAACTGGGCTTTTGTATTACTGGAAGTGCGATTGGTGTCTTTTTCAACTGCGCCCCATACAAAATAATCCATGGGGTTAAGGTCTGGGGAGTTTGGAGGCCAAACATTTGGACTGGTGAAGTCGTAGAAATTTTCAGACAACCATTTTTGACTTTTCATAGAGGTGTGGCAAGGGGCCGAATCCTGCTGCCATACATACGGCCTACCATTGGCTACCCTTGTTATCCAGGGCTTGACTACAGTTAGCAACTCCACGAACAAAGCCCGAATTCCAATGCCAGGGTTCTTCAACACCTGTTCCTGCAGATTTGCGAGGAATTCTGCTGTACGAACGCAATCAGATCGTCTGCTAGGGATCTTTCTTCTTGCTACATCCTCGTAGTCACCATTGCAAGTCTCTAGTTCATGCCTGATTGTTTTTACTGTATTCAGGGAGCATTGGGCAGCAGTCGTAATATCCTTATTTTGATGGCGGGCACGAATCATCATGATACAAGTTATTCTCTTCCATGATTCAGGTGGGTTCCAGCTATCCATCCTTTCTGACATCTTGTATATGAATGAAGAAGGGTCCAAACTTTTAAATGAAGAGAAGTGTGTGTTAATACATGTAACTTACGGAAAAATATAATTAATTATAAATATGTCAAATTTATCCCGAACACCCTGTATACCATCTTCAAGAGCACCACCTTTTCGCATTTGAAATTTTTCCACCGCTTCGCCATTGGTCTCTGTTTGGGTGACTACACTGATTTACGTACGGGACTTT
This sequence comes from Typopeltis vanoorti, assembly GCF_054136105.1. Taxonomy (NCBI): domain Eukaryota; kingdom Metazoa; phylum Arthropoda; class Arachnida; order Uropygi; family Thelyphonidae; genus Typopeltis; species Typopeltis vanoorti. The sequence goes on along the minus strand of NC_143566.1, from coordinate 51,296,272 downwards.
TTGGTTCGGGGAACATATGAGTCAGCGTGCTTTCTAAGATATAGTGCCCTCAGGTATTTTTCTGACCTTACTGCATTTAGGGTGATCTTTGCCCTATATCGCTGAAATAGTTCGCATTCTTTTTTTGCATTATTTTGTTAATAATTCTCTCTTATTCTGACCTATATTTATTCTAGACACTCAGGTATAAGTTTCAAAATTCACAAAAATCATTATACAGAGAGTAGTTAAAAACAAGAAACACATTTTTTCTGCTAAAGGATAGGTATGTAACTCTGTTTTAATATAAATTGTTAGATTCTGGAATGGTGATGTTAGAAAATTCTGAAGGCGCCGATTTCAGATCTAGCAGGTATAAACATATAAAAATAGAAATTGTGTGTAAACTTCCTTGCACATAATGCATAAATGTTTTAGGCAAAATAAAATGAAGTGCATATTTTAATCATCATCACTGTCTTCAAAAATAACATTTCATAGATGTTCTTTATTTATGAGTGGGCCGGACGTTGTCATCACTTGGACATCATTTGTATAATTCTCATTGCGTACTTCGACTGGTTTAGTTATCAAGAAGTCAGTAATAAGACCTTACTTACCACTATGCTGCAATTTTTTTATGTTCAATATTTTTCAATGTGACAAGGTGTTCAATGCGGATTCATCCGCATTGAACACCTTGAATATCGCCTACACAAGCAATGCGCTTTGCACTTACCGCTGACTCAGCAATAACACTTTCTCAGATTTTATGTTCACTTTGTTTGATCGTTCGAATTATCGATTCATTTAAATTCAGTCTTTGCAACAACTCCTGGTCCATTTTTCAACCAATCCAAAATTTTAATTTTTTCTTCAAGAGAAGTGAATTTTCTTTTCAGTGTTGGTTTTTTCCCTTTCATTGCAGTTTTAGTGACCATTAGTATAAAAATATTTTTTTTATATAAAAAAAGCATTACATATTAATTATGTATGTAACTCATCAGAAAATAAAGTGATCAGCTTGAGATTAATACACTTATGATTTTTTAATGCACTTTCCTGGCAGAAAACGAAGACAATTTTCAAAATTAAATGCTTTATACGGTAAACAACTGATGTACATGCATGCTGAAGGGTATTTTCCCTAACATAAATTTTCGACTTATAACTACATGCGCAATATGGGCAGACGCAAAATTAATGAAGATAAAATTTGTTTTTAAGTCACGTGGTGAAAAATATATGAAAAAATAAAGAGTTACTAAAAAAAAAAAGTTACTACAATTTGTAGACCGTGTTATATTGAAACCGTGTTGAACAAGGGTTACTGCAATTTGTAGACTGTGTTATATCAAAACCGCGTTGTATAAGTACTGCGTTATATGAGGGTTATCCGTACTTAATTTGTTTTTCTGTATTCTCTGAAGGTTTTTCCTCCCTACTTAGTGACAAATTAAATTAAACTTGCCAAGAAATATTCTTGTTTAATCATTTATCCAAGTGTAAGCAAACAAATTTTGCATGTAAAGTAGCTTCATGATGAGCTACTTCTATACAGAGGCGGATGACTTCATATCAGGATTAAACAAGAATTTCTTGGCAAGTTTAATTTAAACTGTATTCTCTATATTTTCTAGTTCTTTGGTGCTTGAACTGGTTAACTGACTTAATATCAAACATTAATGTTCATTGGAAAAAAAAAAAAAAATTCAGGACAACTATTTATCTTTAAATTGAATTAGCTAAATTCTTATCTGTAATTTTATAATAGATGTTTTATAGTTTTGGGTGTCTCCATGGCATAATTGGAAGAATAGCAGAAAATTGCACCCTTCAACTGGCAAAGACTGAATTCGATTCTCATCGTGACGAGGGGAATCCTTATATGGGCTATTTCAATTGAAGGTGAGTTATCCGATTTAACTCACCTTCAATTTCATCCTGTGTACAGACAAATTGGCTTTCAGAACACATTAAAAAATTTGTCTGTAAATTTCATGTTTTCATGAAATTTACAGACAAATAATACTACTGTTGGTGATGATGGGAAGTAGATGGTGTTGATGGTAGTAGTGTCACAGTAGGAGATAACGTGAGATGTATTTAGCAAAATAGAGTAGAGTGCCCTCGCATGTGAATCCTTGGATTCCCTGGAGGTTTAATGTAATAATAATAATTATTATGAAAAACTACCATTCTCATGAAATTAGATTTTGAGCCATATCCACAGGTAGATAAGATTCTACTGATACAGTAGGAACTCATCACCAAATTCCTGATATGTACCCTCAAGGGGTGTACAGGATATGATAGTTCATGAAAAATTTACCTCATTACTAACTTCCTAACTACAATTTTCCTCCAAATCAGTCTGTTACTTGGCAAGACACCAACATCATTACCAGATCTTATATTTCTATCGTCTAAGGCCATATCACCTGAGATTAGCTCTGCTAATGCATTCCTGGATGCTGCCAATGTCAAGTTCTTTCCTAATATCCTCGATTTTAATATGATATTGCCATTGATGCTCTGTTAACACTTATAATCTTTCTCAGGACTCTCATATCTGCGGTCTCTAGTCTTTGGTCAAGTGTTTTACTTCTGACCCAGCTCTCAGATCCATAAGTTAAAACTGGTTTGAACACTGTCTTGTATAAGCTAATTTAATGTTCTGACTAATTTCTCTCTTATTCCATATGAATTTATTCAATTGACTTCCTACAATACCAGCTTTGTTGATTCTGTTGTCTATTTCCATATTTAATTTACCATCTTCACTAAAAATCGTGCCATCTTCTTCTTTCGCTATGCCTTATCCCATGTTAAACGGGGTCGGCATTCCCATCTTTTATCTTCTTCTTCCAGATCCAGGGCATCTTCCCGACTCCATCCGTTCTCCCTAAGATCCTCTGCCACCTTATCCCTCCATCTGAGTTTGGGCCTACCTCTTTTCCTCCTTCCCTCCCTCCATCTCCATATGCTCCACTCATTTACCAACATACTTGTCACTCCTTCTTTCTACATGACCGAACCACCTCAATCTGCTTTCTTGTACCTTCTTACCGATCGGTCCCACCTTGATCGTCCCTCTGATGTAGTCATTCCTTATCCGGTCCTTCTTTGTCACACCACTCATCCATCTCAACATCTGCATCTCCACCACCTCCATCTTCCTCTCCTGTGCCTTTGTTATAGACGTCTCTGCACCATGGAGCATCGCTGGCCTCACCACCATCTTATACAGCTTTCCTTTCATCTTACAACTCACTCTCTTGTCGCACAGGACCATGCTTATCATCCACCAGTTCATCCAGCCGCATGTTATTCGGAGCTGTATTTCCTCATCCAGGTCACCATTCCTCTCGACGACTGACCCAAGGTACTTCAATTTCTTCCCTGAAGTCGTATGATCATATCCTCGTCACTCCACATTGACATATATTTGGTCTTTACCCGATTAATTTTCATGCCTCTCTCCTCCAACACCTTTCTTCACTCTTCCAGGGTCTTTTCAAGCTTCTCTCGGGATGATTAGTAGAGAACAATATCATTATCAAACATCATGCTCCCTGGTGCCTCCTTCTTGACGCCCTCCACTAGTACATCCATGGCCAGATCAAAGAGGTAGGGCTCAAAGTTGATCCCTGATGGAGCCCAACGACAATGGGGAACCCCCCCCCCCCTGTCATGCCGACACTAGACCTGACCCGAGTTTTCGCTCCCTCATACATCTCCTTCACCAACCTCACGTACTTTTCCGACACCCCCTTCTTTCTCATACACCTCCATACCTCCTGTCTGGCCACTCTGTCGTACGCCTTTTCCAGGTCTATAAACACCATATGTAGCTCTGCCTACATCTCCCTATATTTCTCCATAAATCGCCTTAGCGCAAATATTGCATCTGTTGTCCCTCTTCCTGGCATAAATCCAAACCACTCCTCACCAATTTTTGTTTCCCGCCGTATCCTTCCTTCAATTACTCTTTCCCATATCTTCAACGTGTGTGACATAAGCTTGATCCCTCTATAGTTGCAACAATCTTGAACATCTCCTTTTCCCTTGTAGATTTGGACGAGAATGCTTTTCCTCCATTCCTCTGGTATCTTTTCCAGTTGGGTTATTTTCCTCGTCAGATCCCATAACATGTCTATGCCCTCACTGCCCAAGCTTCTTCAGGTATCTGGTCCTCACCCACAGCCTTTCAATTCTTCGTTTTTCTCAGTGCCCAATACACTTCCTCCCTGCTTATGTCCTGCACCGATTCTTCGTTTGCCTCTCCATCCTTACACCTCTCTCTTGGATTCTCTTCATTTAGTATATTACGAAAATATTCTTCCCATCATGCCTAAGTAGCTGAAATGTTTTGCTTATTCCACAAGTTCCCCATTCAAAAGACAGTTGACATTTTCAACGATTCTACCTATTTTCATTGTCTTTGTCTTTTTATTGCTGACCTTCATAACATATCTATTACAACAGTCATTCAATTTAGTCAAGGAATCTTGCAAACTTGTAGCGGATTTATTTAGAAGTATAACATCGTCTGCATAAAGCAAAGAGCTGACATTAACATCTCCAATTCTGATATCATGTTTAATACCACTTTCCTTCATAATGTGATCCATATAGATAATGAATAACAGAGGGGATAATGTACATCCTTGTCTCACACCAGATTTAACATTAAACCATCTTCCTGTACTTCCTTCAATACTAACTGCTGACTTGCAACTCAAATAAAGACTAAGTATTCTTGATATAATGGCCCACTGACACCATATAACTGTAGTGTATTGAATAACTTCTCTATTGGCACCTTGTTGTATGCCTTTTCCAAATCGACAAAACTTAAATACAGATCTTTGTTATATTTCCATGCTTTCTCAACTAATTGTCGTAAAGTGAATATCTGATCCTGACAGCCTCTATTTGGCCTGAATCCAGCTTGTTCTTCACCAAGCTTTTCTTCCACAATTCTTCTCAACCGTTTCTCAAGTATACTGGCATAAATCTTGCCAGAAACATTCAGTAGGGAAATACCTCTGTAATTCTCACATTCGGTTTTATTTCCCTTTTTATATATGGGTACTATTAGAGCTCTACTCCAATCATCAGGAATTCGTCTCTCTGTCCAGGCTTTCTGAAGTATGCAGTGCAGCTATTGTAAGACTTTTATACCACCATACTTCAGCATTTCTGGTCAAATATCATCTACTCCTGCTGCCTTTCCACTTTTCAAGCCTTTGATGGCGTTTTCTTTTCAAGTATGGATATGTATTCCTGACTGCATGCCTGGTCAGTGTTTTTTATCACTGTGCTGTCATCACTGCTTATTTCATTTAGCAGTTTTTCAAAGTAATTACTCCATACTTCAAGGATATCTTTTTCTCCTGTTTTCATGTCACCTTTATCATCTCTAACTCCTTTTACAGCACTTACACTCTTTCCTCCATTTCTAAGCTTCTTCAACAACCTCCAGAATATCTTACCACCTTCTTGATATTTATTTTCTATGTTCTTGCCAAAGTCCTCCCATGACTTTTGTTTAGCTAGTTTTACACAGTATTCAGCTTTCTTACATTTGTCTCTGTATTCTCTAAGAGCACAAGCTGACTTATTTGCCAGGAACTTTGATATGCTTTCTTCTTTTCCTTCACTGCCTCTTTAATCTCCTGTGTCCACAATGGAGCTCTGATTTTTCTATCCCTGCAAACAACCTCACCATATGCCTCTCTGGCTGAATGAATCAGAATTTTCTTCAAGGTTTACCACTGAATCTCCAAGGTGTGGTTCTTGTTGTGAAACGCTTTCATTTTTTCTTCAATAATCTTTGTGTATTTTAGTTTACAGTTTACATTTGAGAGCTGCTCAACTTTTATTCGCTTTAAAACTTTCTTACATGTCATTCTTTTCAATAGGAAATTCAATTTTATCCTGATCAAGACTAAATAGTGATCACTTCCAATTTTAAATCCTCTGTACACTCTGGAGTCCTGCACCAGGGAGAAAACATCACTATCAACAATAACATAGTCAATAAGACTTTTCTTATTCTTTGCCTCTTCTCTCCATGTGAATTTGTGCACATTTTTATGTTGGAACATGGTATTAGTAATAACCAGTCCATGTCCTGAGCAAAAATCCAACAGGTATTTGCCATTATTATTAGCTTTGCTCTTTTCTCAAAATTTTCCCAAAACATTTTTGTATGTCTGACAATCACTTATTATAACTAATATTTAAGGAATTGACAGCGTATACTAGAAATATAGATTAAATAAACTTTAATTTATACTTTCCGATATTTCGGCGAACGTCACGTTGCCATCTTCTTGGGAACTTACTACTAAGACACGTGCACACAAGTACTAATAACAGCAAATGAGACTAAAGCTAGGAAGCTAGCATTTTCCTAAAGGCCTCATGGTGCCCCCTGGCGGGCTATATTGGTAGTTCTTGGCCTTTGGGCTGAAGTTCTTCTGATAAACGTTTCCCAAATTTGGGGCAGTCTCATGCATCCAAATTTGTTGAGGTTTGGCATGTTCCTAAGGGCCGAGGCTGATTCCATGAATAGTCTTTCATACTTGAACTTGCTGCGGTGTATTACTGTGGCTTTCTTCCATCTTATTCTGTGGCGAGTATCCAGAGCGTGGTCTGCAAGCCCAGAGTGGCTGTACTGGTGAAATCGGATGTAATCCTTGTGTTCTGAGATTCTGATATTTGCTGTCCTGCCTGTTTGGCCAAAGTAGGACAGTTTACAGCTGCAAGGGACCTGGTATACACCAGGTAGGTCTAGGGGGAGTGGTTGGTCTTTGGTGGAGCGGATAAGGGATGCCAGTTTTCTATGTGGTCTGTAACAAGTGGTCAAGTCATGTTTTTTTAGGATTTTATTGATTTTTTCCGAGGTGCCTCGGATGTAGGGAATGGTGATGGATTTAGAGTAATCTTTATTGTGAAGGGGAGGGGTGGTGGGTTGTGGATAACTGGGTTAAGTATTTTTTGAATTTTTTGGAGGGGGTAGCCGTTGGCTGAGAAAGTGTCACGGATGTGATTTAGTTCAGTGGTTAGGGCTTGATCATTAGAACAGATTATTTTTGCCCTGTTGAATAATGTTTTAATAACTCCATATTGTTGTGAGGGGGGGTGGTGGGATTGTTGGTGAATGTATCTGCCTGTATGGGTGGGTTTTCTATAAACTGAGAAAACCAAGGTTCCATCAGGTTGGCGGGTGACTAGTGTGTCTAGGAAGGGGAGGTTATTGTTTTCCTCTTTTTCCAGGGTGAATTTGATTCTAGGGTGTTGGTTGTTTAAGTGTGTTAGGAAGGAGAGGAGTGAATCTGGGCCATGTGGCCAAATAGCGAAGACATCATCAACGTAGCGAAGCCATATGGTAGGTTTTTGTGGGGCTGAGTTTAAGGCTTTCTCTTCAAACGTCTCCATGAAGAAGTTGGCCAAGGGTGGGGAAAGTGGTGAACCCATGGCTGTCTCCTCTATCTGTTTGTAGAATTTTTCCTGCCAAACGAAATAGCCTGAGTTCATTGTAAACTGAAATAGGGCTGAGATATCGGGAGGAAATTTAGCTTGGATTAGCTCTAAGGTTTCTTTGAGGGGGACATTCGTGAATAGGGAGGAGACATCAAAACTGACCATTATGTCATTATGTTGGAGTGTAAGGTTTTCTATACTGGCTTTGAAGTGGGCTGAGTTTTTTATGTGTGATGGTGTATTGCCAGTATAGTGTGAGAGCGCTTTGGCTAAATGCTTGGCTAGTTTGTAAGTGGGGGAATCAATGCCATCCACTATGGGACGTAATGGCACATTTTCTTTGTGTATTTTTGGGAGCCCATAGATGCGGGGGGGGTCTAGAGTTATAGGGTTTTAGTCTGTTGGTAATCTCCACAGGCCAAGAAGTGACCTTCTTAAGGAGCCTATGGAGTTTTCTAATTTGTGAGTTGGTGAACCGCGTGTAGCGGTAATTCATCTCACAGAAAGCTCTCCGTATTTACAAACCGCGCTAGCCAGGCATTACTAAGGGAGCAAATTACCGCTACACGCGGTTCTCTAGCCGACATAAACAGAGCTATTTCAACGCTAGAAAATTAGCTTTCACTTACGCTGAATCACGAGCTTTGGTCGATCCTACATGACGTCTCGTGTACGGCAGCTAAAAAAGAATTTGAACGAGTACGGAGCCGACATATCAACAAGTTTGATAAATTAATAAAGAACTCGGCGTCCAAACCTAAACTACAAACCAACACTGTTGTTAACCTTTCGTCAGCTACCTTAAAGCCAGAAGCACTCCACGCTCTGTCACATGGTCACAACTTCGCCATTGCTCCTAAGAAATTACCGGCCGAGGAAATAATGATCCAAATTGAACGCGGGATTCGCCAACTTCCACACCACATCGCCAACGATATTAGATTGGATGTAGCCTGTGTTCTCAATAAAGCAAAACCTCCAAAATCCAACATATCCATTACTGAATACAAGGCACTACAAGAATTGAAGAGAAACAAAAAAATAGTGATCACCAAAGCGGATAAGGGGAACGCCACTGTGGTACTCAATCTTAAAGACTACACAGGTAAGCTCAAGGCTTTATTATTAGATCGTTCCACTTACCTCCCCATTGATTACAATCCCACCAACTCACAAATTAGAAAACTCCATAGGCTCCTTAAGAAGGTCACTTCTTGGCCTGTGGAGATTACCAACAGACTAAAACCCTATAACTCTAGACCCCCCCCGCATATATGGGCTCCCAAAAATACACAAAGAAAATGTGCCATTACGTCCCATAGTGGATGGCATTGATTCCCCCACTTACAAACTAGCCAAGCATTTAGCCAAAGCGCTCTCACACTATACTGGCAATACACCATCACACATAAAAAACTCAGCCCACTTCAAAGCCAGTATAGAAAACCTTACACTCCAACATAATGACATAATGGTCAGTTTTGATGTCTCTTCCCTATTCACGAATGTCCCCCTCAAAGAAACCTTAGAGCTAATCCAAGCTAAATTTCCTCCTGATATCTCAGCCCTATTTCAGTTTACAATGAACTCAGGCTATTTCGTTTGGCAGGAAAAATTCTACAAACAGATAGAGGAGACAGCCATGGGTTCACCACTTTCCCCACCCTTGGCCAACTTCTTCATGGAGACGTTTGAAGAGAAAGCCTTAAACTCAGCCCCACAAAAACCTACCATATGGCTTCGCTACGTTGATGATGTCTTCGCTATTTGGCCACATGGCCCAGATTCACTCCTCTCCTTCCTAACACACTTAAACAACCAACACCCTAGAATCAAATTCACCCTGGAAAAAGAGGAAAACAATAACCTCCCCTTCCTAGACACACTAGTCACCCGCCAACCTGATGGAACCTTGGTTTTCTCAGTTTATAGAAAACCCACCCATACAGGCAGATACATTCACCAACAATCCCACCACCCCCCCTCACAACAATATGGAGTTATTAAAACATTATTCAACAGGGCAAAAATAATCTGTTCTAATGATCAAGCCCTAACCACTGAACTAAATCACATCCGTGACACTTTCTCAGCCAACGGCTACCCCCTCCAAAAAATTCAAAAAATACTTAACCCAGTTATCCACAACCCACCACCCCTCCCCTTCACAATAAAGATTACTCTAAATCCATCACCATTCCCTACATCCGAGGCACCTCGGAAAAAATCAATAAAATCCTAAAAAAACATGACTTGACCACTTGTTACAGACCACATAGAAAACTGGCATCCCTTATCCGCTCCACCAAAGACCAACCACTCCCCCTAGACCTACCTGGTGTATACCAGGTCCCTTGCAGCTGTAAACTGTCCTACTTTGGCCAAACAGGCAGGACAGCAAATATCAGAATCTCAGAACACAAGGATTACATCCGATTTCACCAGTACAGCCACTCTGGGCTTGCAGACCACGCTCTGGATACTCGCCACAGAATAAGATGGAAGAAAGCCACAGTAATACACCGCAGCAAGTTCAAGTATGAAAGACTATTCATGGAATCAGCCTCGGCCCTTAGGAACATGCCAAACCTCAACAAATTTGGATGCATGAGACTGCCCCAAATTTGGGAAACGTTTATCAGAAGAACTTCAGCCCAAAGGCCAAGAACTACCAATATAGCCCGCCAGGGGGCACCATGAGGCCTTTAGGAAAACGCTAGCTTCCTAGCTTTAGTCTCATTTGCTGTTATTAGTACTTGTGTGCACGTGTCTTAGTAGTAAGTTCCCAAGAAGATGGCAACGTGACGTTCGCCGAAATATCGGAAAGTATAAATTAAAGTTTATTTAATCTATATTTCTAGTATACGCTGTCAATTCCTTAAATATTAGTTATCATGTTTATCCAGCATATAAGCCTCTCAACAAGAATAATCACTTATTACTCTGCTATTTAGATCCCCAACAAGGACCAACTTTTCCTTTTTCATTGTGTCAGTAGCTTTCTCTAGAGCCATAAAAAATTCCTCGGCTTCTACCATACTAGAGCCTTCTGTGGGACAATAGGCACAAATAAGTCTCATTGTCCAGTTCCCCATTCTGATATTTGCCCAAATCACTCTACTTGAGACTGCCTGCCACAAGAAGATAAGCCTCGTATTTTGTGTTGAATACTATGGCTACTCCTTCTTTTCCTTGATTGTCATTGCCTGAATATAACATTTTGTATTTATTGCTCAAAAAGATCTCACCAGTTTTTGTCTTTTTTGTTTCAGTCACCCCTATTATGTCGATCTGGTACTTATCTAATTCCTCAGCTAGCTCCATTTCTTTGCCATTCAGGCTTTTTATGTTGATAGTGCCGATCTTTAACTCTAGTGATGTTGAGTTGGAGTGTGCTTTCAGATTTGTTCCAGTAGCTGATTTTTCGCTGTTCGCCCTGGTTCCCTGGCGAAAACAACGGGGGCCTTGTTTAACCAGGCGACGGCCCAGCTGGCATGAAATTTTGTCATGTTGTACCATCATTTTATATATTGGTTTAAGCCAATAAGAATACAATTTGGTCGGCTAAATCCCAAATTGCCAGCCCATCCCCATTCGTTCAGTATCCAGGTAGATACTCAACAGGGTGCATCACGAGAAGGTGAGGATTGGACATTAGGTCAGAAGTCCTGGTCGGTTCTCTGCATTCCTTTAAAGGCTATGTGGAGGTCTCCTCTCAGTTATACACCTTTGACCCTTAAGCACCCCACAGTAGGAACTGGATAATTTTAATTCCCTGAGCTCCTATTTACTGCTATTCTAGACAAGTTCATCAGCTGAGGGAAGGCTTAGAATAAGTTCCTCTCATCAAAAAATAAAAGAATTAGCTAACCTTCAGATTCTTACTGATTAAAAAGATATCTATATGGCCATTCTAAGAATAACAATATGAGCTCAATATATAATCTTTCTCTTACATTAATATGTCTTCTCACAATTAAATTTGTTGTCGAGAGATTCAATTAATATTCAGAAATAAGGAATACAGTATTTAGCTGAAAGTTCTGTAGTTTAACTATTTATGAAATTTTTTATACTCTATATTTTAATACTGTAAAAAAAAAACATGAGTTATCTGGAAGAAGAAGACAAAAAACAGGTGAGGTGCTAAATGATAAATATAAAGTGGGACATATTTTGACAAAAGTAATCAGGGACAGAAAAGAGGGCCTGTAAAATATTCAGCACTAAACATGAAGTTCTTTGAATGAAAGATGATTGAAGACTGTGCAGCTAGAAGGAGACAGCTACAATTTCCTCAACTTTTGGAAGTTAAATAAAAACTATTCCAAAAAAAAAAAAAAAAAATTTAAGACTGTTACTTGAAACATTTTGCCAACATAAAATATTCATATAAATACACCTTTGAGTACTGTTATTAAGGTAAAATCCTTTTTCCTCAGAGCTGGATGAATTTTCAAAATTTGGGACCCCCCCGTTTTGCATCAAATTAAGGTAAATAATTAAAATAAATAACAAATATATGATTATTTAATTATGATTATGTAATTCTGATTATCCACCTAAATCAGAATTATGGAAAAGCAAGTTAACTGCATTAAAATCATCAATAAATAGCCAGCAGACATCATTGAAAACGTTCAGTATGGGAGCCAACACAACAAATGAAGTTGATTTAGTCTCATGCTAAACACCCACATTCTGATGATCAATTTGTTAAGGATATAGATCAAGTTGTTGCAGTGATAGATCCAAATAACACAAAACTTCAGCAACTAATAGCACAAACAACTGCTTCACGAACACTGCCTGCAACACAGAACACACACATCACAATCACGTGATCACAAGCCACGGCCATAAAACTAACATTGTCAGCACCAGCTTGTACGATTACTGATTCTCCAGCATAATTCTTCTGTAATCCTTGCTGATTTGAAATTTCATTAATCCCTAAATCTAGCATTAAAATTACTATTTAAATTCTTAAATCATGCTAAACACCCATATTCATCATCATCAGAATATGGGTGTTTAGCATGAGCAATATTCCATGATATAACTAAACCAATTTCATTCGTCCTATTGGCTCCCATACTGAATGCTGTCTTCTGGCCAATTATTGTTGATTTTAACACAGTTAACTTGTTTTTCTGTAATTCTGATTCAGGTGGATAATCACATGAAATGTTTTTGTGATTTGTTTCATAGTGGGACATAATGCAGGATTAACTGCACTTATGAAAAGTGATCCCAGCTTTCTTGTTCACTGCATCATTCATCATGAACACCTGGCAGCCAGATATTTTAAGCATGAAGATATTATGAAATCTGTTCTTGAAATTATCAATTTCATATGCTTAAATGGGAAGATCCAATGACAGTTCAAAAATTTTATTGAAGAACTGGAGCATGAAGATAAACCCAATAATGTATTTCTTTTTCTGCATCGTGAGGTCTTAAATAGGTTTGTGAATCTGTTGGAGCCTATTATTATTTTTCTTGAAGAAAAGAAAAGATTTTATCCTCAACTGGAAAATGATGAACGGATGCAAGATCTAATGTTCTTTACTGATATAAATAATCATCTACAAACTCTCAACTTGGCATTCCATTGAAAAGATAAGATTGTTTCTAATCTTATCTTTCTCAGAGACAATTTTCAGCATTCAGAATAAAATAAGTTTTTCAAAGAGAGATATTGTCAAGAAATTTCAGTCGCTTTCCCAGTCTCAAAAGAAGAATAAATACATTCCCTGATATTGAAATAAAAGACCACAAACCAGAAGAATACAGAGATAAATTACAATAACTGTTTGATAATTTCATAGACAGGTTTGAGGACTTGCAGAAGCTGAACCTGCTTTGCCTTTCTTCTAAATTCATTCATGGTTGATGTGATCAATGACGGTTGTCCAATTCTCTAGTTACAGAATCATCTGCTGTGAAAATGGAACTAGGAGAATTAAAGGAAGACCTCAGTCTAAAGATGATCCATAAATCCCAGTCTACAATTGAGTTCTGGAAGCAAGTTCTGGAAATAAAATACCCTAAACTGAAGCAAACCAGTATGTGTGTATGACTCATTTCAATTTTCAGCACAATATACTGCTGTGAATTACTCTGTTGAAGTTTATGAAGTCAAAGTATCATGCAATCCCTGCAAATCAACACCTGACAGAGCTAATTCGTACATCCTTGACAACATATCAGCCAGATTTTCAATGACTCACAAGACCTCTACTACAATAAATAGCTAGATAATTGTACCAATGGCTGTTTGTGTCATAAAAATATTACAATAAGACTATAATTTCGTAATGCAGTGTCTGATTAAAATATCTCTAATTTTATTTGTTTATATATTTTCCTCCATGTTTTGACCAGATATTTACTAAGATAAATAAATATCATTAAAAATATCTGTTTTTGCCACTTTTAATTTTATTTTTGGCAGTCTCATTTAAAGTCAGGTTCCATAAAGGCTTTAACACACAATTGATCATATTCATGCAGTAAAACAAATAACAGAAAAAGCAGAAGAAAACCAATTGCCTCTCTGTTTAGCCTTTATTGATTATGAAAAAGCATTTGATTCCATCAAAACTAATGCAATAATCTAAGCACTCCAGAATCAGGGAGTTCCTGGAGAATATATGAACCTCCTTCTCCAGGAAATATATCACATTGCAACAGCAACAATCAAACTTTACACGAGTAGCAATAAAATATCAATTGAAAAAGTGTCCAACAAGGAGACTCTCTATCGCCCAAAATCTTTAAAGCAGTCCTTCAAGAAATATTTAATAATATAAACTGGACAAACCTTGGTATAAAAATTAATAACAGAAACTCAACACACCTAAGATATGCAGATGATATCATAATTTTTTCAAGCACTCCAGAAGATCTTAATATAATGATAGAAGACTTATATCATGAAAGCAGAAAAGTTGGTCTAAAAATAGACAGAGAAATAAAACTAAAATCATGTTTAATCATTTTATAACACCAAAAAACATAATAATAGAAAAAAATTTCTTGGAAAGAGTCTCTTCATATACATATTTAGGTCATCTCATTGATCTAAACTGCGGACTCCAAAAGGAAATAAATAGAAGAGTTCAACTTGCCTGGAGTGCATTCAGAAAATTGAAAAGCATTTTTCAAAACAATGATGTCCACTCTGTTTAAAAAGGAAGACATTTAACCAGTGTATACTTCCAGTCATCACATATGGTTGTGAAACTTGGTCGCTAACAAAAGCACTGACAAATAAACTAGTAACAACTCAAAGAAAAATGGAGAGGCTGATGCTAGGCATCACATTAAAAGATAAGAAGCGAAACACCTGGATAAGAAGCCAGACTCACATAACTGACATCATTCTGCACCACAAGCAACTAAAATGGAAATAGGCTGGACATCTATCCAGAAGAGAAGATGAGTGATGGACCACCATACTAATGAATTCCAAAAGAATGAGGCCAAGGACGTTCTAAAAGAAGGTGGAGTGATGAATTGTCAAATTTTGTTGGGAAAAATTGGTCAACCATTGCCAAGAACAGAGAAAGGTGAAAGGAACTGGAGGAGGCCTTTGTCCAGCAATGTACAGAAAATGGCTGAAAAGAAGTAGTAGTCTCATTTAATGTTCATGAAATGAATTTGTATATTTTTCTTAGATGTTTCCACATTTCATTATTGTATTAAATAAGCTCAATATAATTAAAACAATGATCAGTCAGGATTTTGGAAACATTTGGCACATATATGTGTGCGTGTACTTGGTGATTTTTGAAACCAATACAGATTAACAGTTTAAAAACTACATACATGAATAAATATTATTATGTATATGTATTTCTTAATATTTGTATAAAGTTTTTGTGAAGATTCATGTTCCAGTCAATGCTCGGAACTCTACATTTAACATGTCAGCTGATGAATGGCGATTTTTGTATATTATCCTTTGTATCACCTTTCGGTCATGTTTGGTGAGTGTGGTGGTCATCCACTAGAGGTAGCACTTGCAGTTGACTTTCTGCAGTTCCATCTCAGTATGATATCACTGATTGTTTACCTAGGACGGACAAATTTGTCAACAATTTGCCAAACATACAGGCCTGCAACATGGCATCCTATCGTAATGCCTCTTTCCAACTACAACAGCTTCCATCTCACCAAAAACACAGTTGCACCAACTGGGGAGCATCATATTCCTCCAGTTTATACCAGCTGTAAACATATGATCATTACATGGCACATAATGCACCTTACCCATAACAGTGTCCATTGGCTTGTTTTCCAAGCAGTGTGTGTATATATGTGTGTGTTTATACACCACATACATATATAAAACTTGAAATAATTTTGAATTACACTTGAGATATTCGATATTATCAAGGCAAATGCTAATTTTAGAAATACATTTCTACCAAAAAAAAAGGTGCAACTACTATGATCTTTGTGAAAATGCAACTGCCTAAAGTGGAAGCAGTATACATTCACTAAAGCTAGTTGCTGGCAGCAGTTTATGCAAATGCAGACACTGTCTGGTGTGAATGTTAAGGATACTGCTATTACCAAGAGTAGTAAGATGCTCACTAGTTAATGTTTGTTACCTTGGTGGGATTCATTAATAATATGAAACTGATTTCTGATAAAATTCAAAATAGTTCTGATAAAAACGGTTTTCAAAAGCACTGCTTTGCAATGATTTAAATAACACAGGATTTATTACAATTATCATTTATTACTTTTCTGTTCACTAGAAATTAAATATATCATTTATACCTTGAAAACCAGTAGGTGATGGGGTTGGTTGATAAGGGGAATAGGTATGATCTGAACTGTACATCCCTGTACTTCCTGGTGTTTGTGGAGTATAAGGTCCCTGTGGGGTTTCAGGCTGGTAGCCAGGAGTTGCATGGTTATAACTTGGAGATGGAGAAGGTTCATCAAAATGATAATCCTCAAAATCACCAGATCTGAAAGAAAATAAATGTGAAAATTTACAGTGTAGCTTAAATAATGAATAATAGACAAACAATGTTATGTAAATGAGTATGATATAACATCTGAAGAATAACTCCTAAGATAATAACTGGAAAGTTTCAGCAAGAGATACTACACTAATAAATAAGGACTAAATGTCAAAACTGACCATGATGTCAGTAGGCTACAAGAATAAGTTTTCAATTTTTGTGAGAAATTCTGATGCAGTTTTCATAGAAAGAGCATGAGGGGGTCTGTAGTTAATTTATATCATATCTTAGCATTTCATATGTTGTCACTCTAGTGAGTGGCTCATGTCGATTGAAGAGAAAAACAATTCATTGGTGTTGCTCCACCTTTTGTATTCTACTGTGCACTCATGATCTCTTAGATTCAAATTGAAATATCTTTACATTTATTAATTTCTTGTGTCTATGTGTTTCTATACCATTACTATACCATGAAAAATTCATGAATGAATGAATGGTTTAAAAAAAAACAAGGGGAACTAAATTAACTTTTATGTATAGGTACATAAAGCAACAAATGTCTAATCAAAGGAACTCTAATTTAATATATAATTTAATTGCTTTTACAATTAACTTCATTTCATATGCAGGAGAGAATTCCATTTTAAAACAATATGATTACTGAGGGTTCTATGACCAATGTGATTTTAAAATCAGAAATGGTAATAATATAATCAAGCAAAGAGTAGGATATGAACAGGAATTATATAAAAACACTAAAATTCTCATGTTCAAACCTATTAGTAGTGAGTACAAGTAATTCTATTATCTAGCTAAGTAAAATGGGATAAAATAGAATAAAAATTTATAAGCCCTTCAAACTGCTGCAGGGCACTGTTCTTTGAAAATGTAAGCAATATGAAATTACATTCCATGCATAGCTAAATTACCAGAAAAAAAAAAAAAAAATTAAAGCTTTATTCTACTTTTACATTAATGATGTGATATGTAAAAATTCTCAGTATGATTATTTTTTACTTTTTGCTTACTTGATTGACACTACTTTAGTCCTCCTAAAAAAAGTATGTCTTGATAAGTGGATGTACTCCTAAAATTGCAGGTATTTTCATTTTCTAACGAGTGTCTAAGCTGAAGAAATGAAAATAACAGAATGTAACAGAATGGGTTAAATTTTTTTTTGTAGCCACCTATCAAGAGTATCGCTCACAAAAATTTTATTTGGTTTCCACACATAACTTTTTTTTTTGGGGGGGGGGGGAAGAGGCTCACAGTGGTAGAGCATGGGGAAAAGAATACTTGACACATCTACCTATCTATCATGAAAAAAATTAGTTTTATCTGGAAATGAAAATAAAAAATCAAAAAGTACATACCTTGAGTATTAATAATCAAAATTTGGACAATTTGGAAATAAGCTGTGATTAATTTTAAAGCTGCCTGAAACTGAAAATTCTGTAGATCCAGTGAATAAAAATAACCATCATAATTAACAGGATGCCAGAAAAATGCTTTAAAAAATTTCATCCATCAGGGTGAGAAAATAACTTATTTTCAAGTTATGCAGTGCCCTGATCATTTCATTTGGAATGACATAAGATATAGGAAAAATCTTACTTTGTTCATATGAGTATACAGGAGATATGAGACAGAAAGAGATTAACTTACACACAACTAAATTAGTCAAAACACTAAATCTAAGACAGTGTTTTCTAATCAATTTTTATTTATAGATCTGAGCAAGGTTAGAAATAAAAAAGTTAACCAAAGACTAGAGACCACAGCATACTGTGGTCTCCAGTCTTTTTATCAGAACTCATAAGTTCTGATAAAAATCAGGTGAGTGAAGCCTTCAATGGCAGAAACTTGATATGGTTAACATGTGATCGAAGCAAATCAAAGACACTGGTGGTCATGTAAACAGACGGAGAGGAGAAGTTAGAAAAACAAGTATCTGTTGCCAGAATGGCAAGAAAAATACCCAGAGAAAGAATTTCAGAAGACTTAAACGTAAGTTGTTACAATATGGGAGTCCTCACAGACAATGTCTTAATTTGGAGGGAAATTGTCGACATGAAGTTAGTAATGACGTAAACAATTTGTGTGTCACTATCATAATATCTTGTATACCCCCTGATAGTACACATCAGGAATTTGATGATGATTATTTTGATTAATACACAGTGTGAAGAGATGCAGAAACCATAATATCATTCCTAAGTTTCTTATTTTGAGAGAACAATTCCATTCAAGACGAGCTAAGCATATATACTTCAAAACATCTTTGGCACTTTTATGTGAGCGGATACAAAATATCAGATTTGAACTAAACCAAATAGACATACAATGCTATCAGATTTACGAGGATATCTCCAGTACTTTAGACCAAAACCAAATAAAAAAATTTAATATTCTTTACGAAAAACATTTTCGGTCAAAACCTGCTTTACCGGACAACACGGTGATATGTAATTTATCTGATCACATTCTATCAAAACGGAAGTGAGTATACTCAAAAAAGGCTTCAATTTTTCTATTACCCCCGATCTAATTCCTAAAGTGGACATCTTATGCAGTGTAGAAAAGGCCGTTTCATCGCTACCAGAGCCCATAGCTAATGATCTCAGACTAAAAAGCAGTATCATTCTCTCTTCTGCAAGAGCTCCCCACAAAAACATCACTCCTCCAGAGAAAAGAGCTATGTTTAGGTTAAAGAAAGATAAAGAAATCATCATATTAAAAGCCGATAAAGGTAACTGTATGGTTATCTTAAACACTAGTGATTACAAAGATAAGATTGCCAACTTACTATCTGATACATCTACTTAACGTGTTCTAGATTCGGACCCCACTTTAAAAGAATCATAATGATACCAACGATTTATTATGTAATATGGATAGCTGGCCAACAGATTTCAAACGAAGATTGAAGTCTGTGCATCCACTGACGTTGAGACTATATGGCTCTCCAAAAGTTCACAAAAATGGTATACCGTTACGTCCCATTGTTGACAGTATTAATTTGCCTACTTATTTATTATCTAAACACCTTGAAAGTCTCCTCAAAGCACACATCTGCAATTCAGATACTTATATACAAAACTCACAACATTTCGTGGAGAAATTAAAAAACATCTTGATATCCAAGACAGTTCTTTTAGCAAGCCTGGATGTTACATCTTTATTCCCCAACATTCCAGTAGAAGAAGTGATCGATATTTTAGGAAGCTTATTCCCTCAAGACATCACTTCTTTATTCCATCATTGTTTAACATCTAACTTTTTCCTATGGAATAAAACTATTTATCAGCAATTAACAGGCCTTGCAATGGGAAGCCCTCTTTCACCACTGTGTGCAGATCTCTTTATGGAGAAATTTGAAAATAAAATTTTATCTCAACTAGACCCTAAACCCACAGTTTGGTGGAGATACATTGATGATATTTTTATCATTTTAAAAATACAGAAAAGGATCTGTTCGATTTTCTAAGCAAGATTAACTCTTTTCATCAAAAAATTAAATTCACTCTAGAACTTGAGAAAGATAACCAATTACTATTTCTGGACATTTTAATCAAGAAACGAATAGATGGTTGTATCAGCCTTACAGTTTATCGCAGACCCACCAATAAAGGTAGATACTTGCACTTCACTTCTTCACATCATATTTCTCAGAAACTGAGCATTGTACACATGCTAAAAAATAGAGCCTCTCTCATTATGACAGATGATCAAGACTTCCAAGATGAACTGTCCCTGATATCAAATAACCTTACGAAGAATGGTTATCCTAGAAAATTGATAAACAAGATTCTTTTCTGTGATTCCCCACAAAGACAACCTGATGATATACAATAGAATTCTACCATAGTGATTCCATTTATGGAGACAATTTCCAATAAGATTGTCAGATTCCTCAAGCTGCATGGAATACGAGTGGCTTTTTAAACCTGCACAGACCATTTGCCAATTTTTACGATCTCCAAAAGAGAGTCATCCATTTTTTAAATATGCCGGTGTTTACAACATACCCTGCTCGTGCGGCTTGAACTATATTGGCCAGACTTAAAGAAGTTTTCAAATCAGGAAGAAGAAACACATAGAGGATGTCAATAATAATAGAGAAGACAAATCGGGGTTAGCCTTTCATTTTGCTAGGACTAACCATATGATAGAATCGGATAAATGCTCAATGCCCTACTCAGAGGAGGACTTCCGCTCCCGAATTATAAAAGAAGCCACAACAGTTCTCCGTTCAGAACAAAACCTTAATAGAAACCAAGGATTGATTTTGCCCAAGATCTGGAAGAACCCTCATTAGATCTTTCAACATGCCAGAATTAAATTTTGCTGCCAACTACAGAACGTTCCTACATAACAACTAGTAGATCATACACGCGCTATCCATGTGATGTACGCGTTCTTCTGCTTTTATAAAAATGCAATTGTATTCAGTTCATTTTATGGTTTTAGTGTAAACAGTTTTTAGCATTTAAGTGTTCTTATTTTTTATAGATCTTTTACCCTGATGAAGCCAACAGCCACAGTTGGCGAAACTAGTTGGTATAACTTAGTTTTTAAAATAAATTTGATCAAAAAAAAAAAAAAAATAGTAGTCATTCATTCTCCTATAATTCTTGTGGTCAAAAATAACCGTTTTATCATCACACAGTGTGCCTGTTAAGAAATGAGATTGAATTTTTATAGGCCTGCCCTTTGAATAAAAGTAACAAATGTGTTTATAGTTCTGACTGCTGGAGTGTGTTGTAATTGCAGGTGCAACTTTCATCTGCAATTATGACATTCAGGTGATGCAGCAGTTTTTGTGTGTCAACCATTGAAGTAAAAGTGTGTGAGTGGAGTGTATCAGAAGTTGCATCATGGAGCAAAGAGCTGTGATAAAATTTTACTGTAAATTAGGAAAGACTACTACAGAAGTGTACCAAGACCTAAAAAAGTTTATGGCAATGACTGTCTGAGCCAGGAACAGGTATTCTGCTGGTTTTCAATGTTTAAAGAGGTGAGGGAGTCTCTGGGGGATGAACCACGCTATGGACGGCCAGTTTCTGCATGGACAAATGAAAATGTGGTGAAAGCTATGGAAATTGTTGCCCATGACAGGTGAATAACCACTAAGCTACTTGCTGTACAGTGTCAGTAAGGAAACAGCGAGATTAATCTTATAAAGCGATCAGCACAAGAGGAAGATTTGTTTGAGGTTTGTGCAGCACACAATGACACAAACAGAGGACCGAGTTGCATGTTGTCAAAATTTCATCGATGCAGTTGATCAAGATCACAATGTGTTGCAAAAAATTGTCACCAGTGATGAAAGTTGGTGTTTTCTGTTGGAATGGCATGGAACATCTCCCCGGCAGAAGAAAGGCAGGTTGCAAAAAATTATGTGTCATTGTTTTATTTTGATACTGCTGGAATTATCCACTGTGAATTTGCTCCATGTAACATGGCAGGAAAGAACTGCTCCACAACAACAATTGGTTTCTGTTGCACAATAATGTGCCCATGCTCTGCCCTGTTTGTGGAGCACTTTCTGGCTTCAAAGTTGATCTGTATGATCAACGCCCCCCCCCCCTTTCTCCCATTCACCAGATTTGGCTCCTGCAGACTTTCCCAAAGATGAAGTGTGCCTTGAAAGGGGAGTGCTTCAGTGACATTGAGGACATCACGGTGAGACCCAGACACTGAAGTTCCCATTCAGGATTTCCACTGTGCCTTCAAACGCCTGTTCAACAGATGTACATGCTGTGTGAAGTTGGAGGGAGATTATGTTGAATATGTGTAATAGACAATTCCAAATATAGTTCTTTGTTTTGATATAATAATTGTTGATTCATTACTTAAAGGTTGAACCGTGTATGCTACAAGTCTTCAAAAGTTGGTCTTTAGCCAAATAATTATTCTGACAAAATCAGTATGAAATTCAGTAATACAGAAATTGGATAAGAAAACAGAAAATATCAACTGCAGTCTCAGTAATAATGTCTACAGAACAAGTTAGATATTATAACAATTCAGGATTAGTTTTTAGTAATGATGGCACATTAAATATAGAAATAAACAACTAGCTAGTACGGTCAGAAACAAGCTGCATAAATTCATATGGAACAAAGAAAAATTCTGTCACAACTTCTTCAAGTCGGTAATATAAAAGATAGCGGTGAAACCAATTTTAATTACTGACTGGAGAGAGCTGGGTTAAAATACAAGTCTGGAGACAACAGCTGAGAGAGATATCTAAATTAAAATGACAGGAAAAAACAGAAGACATCAATCCGGGACACCAGATATGGTTGATTAAAGAGAATGATACACAAGAGCAGCAAAACGAGAAAGAGAAATAGTAGCATAAAGATCCAGAGGCAGACCAGTATAGGCATCTGCTGTACTGCTAACTACAGATGTGATTCATATCAAATTTCATTTCATTCATTTCATATGAATGAAATGAAAGCTGTTCCAATCAGCAACACCTAACAAATAATAGACCAGTTTGAAAGAAATTGGCTGACAGGAAATCAGTATGAAATATTGTTGGACTAATAATAACAAGGAACTATTTTTTAGGAGAGAAAACAATCCCACATAAATTAAAGGCAACTAGTGATGCATGGCACGTGTCACCTGTCTCTCTGTAAGTTTACACTAATTGTTGGAGAAGTCTGAAGTACTGATATATGTCAAGAGATCTGATTAGTAATTTTCAGACATTATTGAGGATAAATCCTTGGTTTTCGTTGAGGAAGATGTGAGCAAATTTCTCCTGTGGATTCCATAATCAGTTGAGGAAAAAACGTTTTCTTCTAAATAGGGCATAGTGGCTGTATCCTAGTAGCAGTGTGATTTGTAGTTGAAGTATAATGAGCTAGCTTAGACTTTTCTTCCCTTTTGTGATCCACATCGCCAACACATTCTTTCTTTCTTTCTCACATCCAATCTTCAAGCTTTAGCCTATGTGGGCTTGACCAAAGGAACATGGTGTCCTATGAACACCCAATGACTGCAGAAAGGAATATCATCCATTGAAGATCTGTGGAGGCTACAAATAGTTTAAACGCTCTTTGAATGTTGTGATCTTTGAGTAAGACAACCTTTATGAGGAGATTACCAATATATGGGATGGAAAATGAATCCCTGTACTAGTGGATATTCTAAATTTGGCAAGGATTACACAAAAATAATATTTTGTTGACTGAGTTTTGGGAGTATCCATTAAGAATGAAGAAATGGACAAGGTTTGCACCTCCTCCTCAAGTTAGTCTTCATAATTCAGAACAGAGGTTGTCCATTTCTTAAAGGTGTGGATATGTCTTAGTTTTCGAGATGGATGGTGAAGGAATGAAGCATGAAGATAGAGTCCTGCATGAGAAGGCTAGCAGAAGACCTTTAAAGAAACACGATCTGGTTCTTATCACAATGAAACCAGATAATGAAACATTATCTGGTTTCATTGTGATAAGAACATCCCGAAAGCGAAGTTTGCTTTCTTTCTCTAACTCTGCTGCCAAATTTATATTAAAATTGCACGAATTAAGAAATTAAAAAGGTTATATCCTCCTCCATTTCCATGAAGGTGGTTCAAACTTTTTCCATTCCTTGATTCTTAGGGGGGGGGGGGTGAAGGAAGATAAGGGACTACCCACTGCTAATCCAAACTGTTATCTATAAAGACCAGTGTTCCAAAAGAAGAAGTCAGAGAGAGAAAGAGAGACAATGTTCGAATAGCCTACTGATATCCAGTGAGAAGAGATCTAGAAGGACAGCATTCTCTTCTACAAGCATCTCAGTGTTTGACTATCATGCTCCTGTGGTCTAGCTTACATAGGCCAGAAAAGCTGAAGTAATTTCGAGGTGAGAAAAAAAGAAGATGTTAGCAATGTGAATGACAAAAGGGAAGTAAAGTCTGGACCATACTTTGACTAAAATCACATTACTGACTAGGATACATCCACCACATCCTATTTAGAAGAAAATACTTTATTTTCTTCTAAATAAAGTATTTTCTCGAACAAAACCAAGGGTTTATCTTAAATAATATCTGGAAATCACTAATCAGATCACTTGACAATCAGACTTGAAATTTTTCAACAATCATCTACAAACTGTACAGAGAGAGAGAGATAGCTGACACATGACATGTATCAACAGCCATATTTAATTTGTGTTAAGTTATTTTGTCTTCTAATGATTTCTTTAGGTTTTTAACAACTTCTTTCTTCATTTCTCCCATACAAAAAAAAAAAAAAAAAAAAAGCTCTAATTGAAGCCACCAGATTATAAGTGTTTGCAGAACTTATCAGTTATGACTGTTTCTAGTGTACTGTCCAACGACTAATTAAAAACGTTCATACTACTTAAATACATTCAAAAAGTTGTGTTTTGAGTTATCATAAAATAAGGATTTTTGTTTTAAACATTGAAAACTGTCAAAAATTCACTGACATTACATTCTAATTGTCACAAAAAAAAAATCATTCAACAATGAATCGAGCATGATTAAAAATGAAAAATGAATGAATAGAGCATGATTAAAAAACAGTCTTAAAGTAGTAAAAACAATTAATTTTTAAATAAATCTGACACTCACCTAGCTGGAGTATTAGAATTTGAAGGATCCCAAGCACCACCATGGCTAGGAGTCCGGCTACCTTCATGAAGTGGGGTCTGGCTGCCATAATGTGGAGTACGATTACCAAGGTTACCTATATATAAATCAGATGTTTTTATTATGAACATGAATAACAAAGCTTACTTTTCCATGAGGTGTCTGCTTGAAATCTACTTTGATTTGCAATACAAATAAAAATTGAGCTGTTACATATTAATCCTACTGATTTGAAATGTTTCCTTGTTATTCATCTTGTGGGCATTACTTATGTTCTAAAAACTGACAGTGCAGCTTACAACTTATTATTTTAAGTAAGCAAAAATTATAGACACCTTGATAAGAATTCAAACATTAAAGAAACTCGCATTTTACAATTGGACTCCTGTATGTGTGCAGGTACATACGAGGGTGGTCTGAAAAGGTCAGTGAATGATCTGATATCTCAATGGCAACATGGGCAAGGTGCACATACATGCACGTGACTATCCAGAGGCACGTCGAGAAGCGTTACCTAGATGGTGTACCCGTGACCGTCAGGGTAAACCCGCCGCGGGCAGTCGAACGTAGTCAGTGTGAGAGAGGTAGGGTCACAGTGCAATGGAGTAACGAGTGAACATCAAGTTCTGCTACAAATTGGGGAAAACGGCAATGGAGACACATGAAATGTTGGTGCACATGTACAGGACGGAAGCCGTGAGCAGAAAATGTGTTTACGACTGGTTCAAACGCTTTCGCGACGGGAGAAAAATGACTGAGGATGAGCCACGTTCGGGTTGGTCGTCGACAAGCAGAATCCCAGACATGATCGAGCGAGTGCGACAAAATGCTGGCACGAGATTGGTGACTGTCTCTACGATTACTGGCAGAGGAATTGGGCATTAGCAAGGACACAGTGCGCACTATCGTCCTCAAAGATTTGGGTAAGCGGAAGATCTGTTCCTAGTTTGTGCCACACAAGCTGATAGACGAACAGAAAGCAAAACAGATGGAAACCTCTAGAGATTTCATTACCATGTGTGACCAGGATCCATCCTTTCTGCGAACCATCGTCACAGGAGACGAGACCTGGTGCTACCAGTTCGATCCGGAATCCATGCGTCATGAAAGGCGCACGTTTTGCAGACATGGCGGCAATCCAAGAGCGTGTGAAAGCAGTTCTGCGATTGATTCCTAAAGAGGCATTTGCTGACAGTTTCCAGAAGCTTTATGAACGTTGCCAAAAGTGTGTTGTGAAGGATGGTGATTGTTTTGAAAGCCAGTAAAGGTAATTTGTTTGTATCTTCTGTTTTGTTTGTTTTCTGATACCATTCACTGAACTTTTTAGACGCACCTCGTACACATACACTTTACTTTTTTTGTTATGTTAATCAAAAACTTACTTCTATTAATAAAGCTACTTGAATCCTAATTTTGCATTAAAGTTAAACAAGTTAGTCATAAATAATTTGTTTGTTTCTGAATAACCTCTATTTTAAATCTGAAAGTAATAACTGCAATAAGTTACATGCCATCCAATCTTCCAGTTCCAACTGAAGATGAGTAGAAAAGTTGATGTTCAGTTAATTCGTGAAATTACAAATGATAAAACCATTAGGAGGATACATTTTCAGGCTTTCCTAATATTAGGTAAGGGTTTCATGTTTGGATAATAGATAAAACTGCAAAGAATGACATCTGGAAAATAAATTTTCAGACGTGGGTCATAGTTAGAGAGGAGAAAATTTATTGAACTTACTAATACTTTGCTAGTTTTCTAGTTGAGTTCTTGTCACAAATACTGTGACAAGAACTCAACTACATCATTGTAGAAACCATTCAAATTATAACTGAAAAAGAGTTTTGTACTGTTGTGGTAATTTTCAAATGTCTAGCAAAAGCAAGTGATGTAACAGTGAGTCCAGTAAAAAGAAAACATTAATGGATAATCCAGTTAACATTACTGGATGAATTTTTCTATTATAACTGATTCTCACTATAGGAAGTACCATTGTTAAATGTGTTTATTTTAAAATGTTATCAAATGTTTTTCAATTATATCTTGTCTTCTGCGCCTTTGTAAAAACTATAGTTTTATCGTTTTAACCTTTCTTCTTAACCCTTACTATACTTCTGACTTATGGCTGCAAATAATATAAAGCTCACGTGTGCAAAACTTACAGAACAAAGAAATCGCCTCTGGCTGGAGCCAATCTCTTTGTCTGACCCACTGGTGTTTATTCTCAACTGAATTTGGAAAATTTATTTAGTTTCTAGCCTCACCACCAAATTCGTGGGTGGGAGGTGAATCTCCCTCCAAAGAATAACACACAGCAAACCACACGGAACTTTTCTCTCTTATTTCTAAGTAAATCTATCAACTAAAATTTTCTGTTATGCAGTTGTGACAATATTTATTTTTAAGGCTCACACAGATTCGAGTTTAATGAGTAGTGCATTGGATTAGAAATCAGGCAAGTTATTTAAACACGAAAACAATTTATTTAACATCAATGAAATGTACAATGGGTCAATTTTAAGTACTAAGTAAATTAGCATCTATGCTTCAAATCATAACTAATGACTACGTTTACAAATTAGTTCCTCATCATATTCAATTCTAGTAAGACCACGTGTCTATAATTTTCTCTCATTAAACTTGGTTATACTCAGATTAATCTTACATAATATTCCACAGGCTTAGGCAATAGCTATAACATAAAATACATGATATTTCACTTTAAATTTTTTTACCAGACCTTCTCTCACATATAACAAAATATCTCAACTATCAGCATAAGGCCTAAAGTCCTTAAGTATCATAAATCAAGTTCCTTAATTAAATCACCGTCACACCTTCTCTAGCTAAACAATGAAAAGATCTTACTTGAACAGAAGTCTGTACCTCTCTGAATGATCCTTGAAATTTCCTTCTGTTCCCATTTGACTTTAGCATTGAACTGGGGTACCTTTTTCTGGGGCTTGTGAGATCCTTCTTAATTATCAGCGGACATCAGGAACTTGGCGGCATGGAAACTCGACATCTAAATTCTTCTAAAACAGCTTATCTTAGTCGCGTCAGTCCCTCGGCATTTTTCTATCTGGAACACAGGCCTCCGATGGCAATTATAAATTATCTCCAACGATGTTAGCAAAACTCTGCTGCCGCAGCGTACATCGTAACTTCAGGTCAGAACCCCAAGTGACCTCGAAACAGGAATGCATACTGGATCGACTCAAACTCGTACTCCAAGAAAAAGGCAAGACAAGACCCATTTCGACATGGCGAACTGCTATTTTTATAGTCTCCTGATGACCTTCATTTTTGCTTATGTCATCGTCCGCTGGGTACCGTAAATTTTCTGCACCCGACACCCACATCTATCGGTGCAATTAGATGGGAGACCCCTGTGTAACATTGCACTGCACGTGTACAGCAGCCTGAGGTCATGACTTAATCTTAATCATGTCTGGAATTTTTTTGTTCACTATGGCATACTTAGCCACAATACAATCTCCTTTGTTCTTACACAAAACTATTGATAATACATTATTCATAATTAAAAAAAACAAACATTTTTTCTATTACAATTACACCAAGTTTGTTCATTGATATACAAGTATTTTAGCAAGATTTAGTATACTTGTAAAATCTGAATAAAAGGTATTATATTACTAAAATCCCTTTTATTCAAGATTTAACACCATTATAACATACTAATGAAGAGTCTTTACTGAAGTCCCACAGGTCTGATGCTATTTTAAATGAAATTCAGTATTGAAAACTCAATACTGAATTTCATTTAAAATAAAACTCAACTGTATTTGCATCATGATTTAACATTTAAGCAGAGAAAACTACATCTACAGACATCTTGCAGAAGACAATAATATCACACTTTTTTTTGAAGAAGTATGATATTATGTATCACACTGGCGAGTATAGATAAGGAAGTTATAATTCCTCTTTATAGGACCTTGATACATGCAAATCTGGATTATAGTGCTTAGGTCTGGTCTCCTAGGTTTCTTGGGGATGAGGACGTGGTGGAGAGGATTCAGAGGCAAGCAACCAAGATGGTGAGTGAGTTGAGGATGTGTGGCTGCAGAAGTTGGTTAATAGACAAAAAAGAAAGGATATGATAGAAATATTTAAGTTATTTTAGGGTTTTATATAATTTATGCAGGGGAAATGTTTCAGCACTGACTACAGGGGAGAACAAGTGGTCATCCTTGGAAGTTGAGTAAAAGCGTGATAAGTAGGGATGGGAAGACTAGATTTTTCACTTGGAGAGTTGTGAATGAATGGAATGAGTTGCCAGAGTCAGTTGATAGTGCTCTGTCTGATAATGGATTCAAGGAGAGGTATGACAGATTG
Organism: Typopeltis vanoorti; assembly: GCF_054136105.1. Lineage (NCBI taxonomy): Eukaryota > Metazoa > Arthropoda > Arachnida > Uropygi > Thelyphonidae > Typopeltis > Typopeltis vanoorti. Next base: position 51,266,838 of record NC_143566.1, on the reverse strand, counting down.
TGTGGGTCTCATGAGTCCTCGGGCTGGAGGTGCCCATACAATAATAATAATAAAGAGGAGTAATGAATGTTGGAAATGAGACACTGCTGACACTATTCGCAACACCAGAGAACTCTGGACAATAGCCATAGCTATTCAAGCAACATCTCATCACACAACCTTTCACTCTATACATGTCAAAAAAAAAAAAATCGGAATGAGTTAGTTTATGATTTCAATGTATTTCCTGATATCTCTGACAAACTGAAGTGAATCATGAAATTAGTCAAAGAAGTCAGACAGCATTTTGAAGAGGCTGATATTGACAGGATCAAATTGCAAAGAGGCAACTAACTTGAATAGGCCTGTTGCAATAGTGAATGAGAATTCAGAAGTATGAACTCAGCTCAAAATCAAGACATGGTGAAAGGTCTTAAAATGGCTAATTATTTCTTCCAAAAGGATGACTTAATGAAGGGAAGTATAAGTTCAAGAGAGCCATTTAGGTTGCTAATGGAACTACTGGATGATTTATAAAGAACACAGGAAATTAAAAAACTCAATAAATAAAATCAGTCATCTCATTCTTCAGAGACAATTGTTTTCAATATTTTTTTTTTATGTGTGAATCCCACTTACAAAGGTTTGTAAACCTATTGCACAATGCTCTGTAATTCTCAAAGATTTTGTGGTGGGATTCACTTAAACAAATAAATATAAATAAAGCTTTAGTGGTGTACATAGGTTGAGGGTTAAATAATTTTGAAGTCCATGCTCAGATATTAAACATATTTTTTCATGCCTGCTTCATGCTTCTAATAAGCAATATAGTGGTCTTTCATTAGCCATTGATAGTCATTGCCCACTTCATGACATTAATAAGTGCCCACACCACAGCAGGATGTAGGCATATAAGTTGGAGGGTTGAGACACTATTGACTTGCCATCAGGCTGGCAGTTTTGCTCCATATGATAAGAGGCTTTAATTCTTATAAAGTACTGCATTGGGTATTTTCACATCTCATAGCATTTAGAAAAATCAATTTAAAAGGCAAAATCTATAGGGCAGTAGTGAGACCAGCTATGATGTATGCTATGGAAACTGTGACCCTGAGGAAAAATAACATCAGCAGAATGGAGATAGCAAAGATGAGAATGCCTAGGTGGATGTGCAATGTGACCAGAAAGGATCGTCTGAGACATGACTATGTGAGGGGAATGGTGAAAGTTATGAACTTAGGAGTGAAGATACAGGAGGCAAGGTTGAGATGGTTTGGTCATGTGATGAAGAGGAAGAACAAATATGTGGGAAGAAAGGTCATGCAGATGGATGTGCAGGGGAGGAGGAAGTGCAGGCGGCCAAAGAAGAGATGGAGGGAGCTGGTGGAGGACTTGAGGATGAAGAACTTGGATGTGGTTACAGCCCAAGACAGGAGGATGTGGAGGAGACTCACCAAAAACAGCAACCCCACTTAAATGGGACAAGCTGCAGAAGAAGAAGATAGCATTTAGAAAAATATGCTTTGCTGTGCACATGTTGGTAATTTTTGTGCCCCGGTGATGGGCAAGTTCATAGCGCACAAATAAAAAAACCGAGTTTGCAAATCAAGAAACTAATCCATGTTTCCAATCTTTCATTTGTGTATCAGTTTTCCAGGAATATGATCTCCACAAACAGCAAGGTCTATTGAAGAAGTTAATCTATTATCTTTTCTGCAAGCTTCAGACTGCAGTATGAACAGTTTATTTAGTTTATTGAATTACTATAAGTTTATTTAATTTTGTTTCTTTGTTTAATGTAAAATAATATCAGAATCATCATGAATACTTTTAATAATGTTTTAGATAAGCAGTTTAAAAATATTAAATGGATGTAGAAATTTATTTCACATGGTTATAAATTAAAGTTACTCAGAAATTATATTATTGTTTAATCCTTTATCTAAGTGTAAACAAAGTTTGTGCATGAAGTATCTTCACAACTAAGCTACTTGTATATAGAGGCTTAATGTAAAGCACACATCCTTTGGGGTATGTATAATGCTATGCATCATGGGAAGGGCCACTACCCAGATTGGTAGTGATTTGATCCAAGTTCTTTGCTTACAGCACCTGAACTGTCAATAACTTGATTTAAATTCAAATGTGTGCAACTTGGATCTTCTTTTAATCAAACAGTATTCTCTGAGCCTTCTCATCAATAATTTCTGCTGACATATTTGTATCTTTTTCATGCCTATCTACAAATCATTTCAGCAGCTTTTTTTCAAGAAGAAGTAAATTTTCTTTCTCTAGCTAAACCACTGTTATGGAACTTTGTACATGCAATGAGCAGGGGGGGGGGGGATAGACTAAAAAGTTCTGATAAACACCTAGAACAAAATGATATCAAAGCAACTAATATAACCACAAGAAAGAACATATCTTAAAGCCCTTTATCCCTCATGTTTCATCAAAATATAATAATTTGTTCTTTTTCATTTAGAATATATAAGAAGCCATGTCAGAGGTTTAGAAGAAATTCAAAGAGAGAGGTGCGAGCTGTCATCAAGTTTTTTGTGTTGCAAGAAAAGTCCGCATCTGAGATTCACCAAACTTGGTGTGATGATTTTAGGAGACTGTGCTCCAGCATATCCAACAGTTGCCAGATGCCCCCCCCCGGTCAGGAAGACCTTCCACAGTGATCATACCTGAAAACATCGATGCAGTGCATGCCATGATCCTTGATGATAGATTAATACCAACCAAAAACATTGCAGACTCTGGGGATATTCAGAGAATGAGTTGGGATCATTATCCACCAACATCTGGACATGATGAAGCTCTAAGCAAACTGGGCACCCAAATGTTTGAATGCTGTCCAAGAGAGAGAGAGAGCGAGAGAGAGAGAAAACGTGTGCTGTTATCTCAAGGAGTTTTGAGTCATTTTGAGAAATCAGGTGCAAATTTTTTGGTTGTATTGTGACTGTTCATGAAACATGGCTTCATAACTATGACCCAGAGACCAAAGAACAGTCAATGGAGTGGAGACACAAAGGTTCTCCATGGCCAAAGATGTTCTGAACCCAAAATTCAGCAGGGAGAGTTCTTGCCATTGTCTTTTGGGATATGGATGGTGTAATCCTTACTAAGTACATCAAAAAAGGTGAAACTGTTACAGCAGCAGTTTATTCAACAGCTCCGAAGGAAAAATGCTGCAGAGAAACTGAGCAGACGCATGCTGCTTTGCAGGACAATGCATGTGCTCACACTGCTCATGAAACCTAACAGACACTACACAACTTTGGCTTTCAATGTCTGCCTCACCTGATTCCGTCTGATTATTTCCTATTCCGAAATTTAGAGAAACACTTGAAAGGAACAAAATTTACCACAATCATCAGCATCATCAAATTCCTGCCATGTACCCTCAAGGGGTGATACTAATTTCTTATCTACAATTTTTCTCCAAATCAGTCTGTTACTTGTCAAGACTCCAACATTATCAGATCTTATATTTCTATCGTCTAAGGCACTTTGTTCCGTATCAATCCACCTATATCTTCGTCTTCGTCTAGGTCGTTTTGCTGCCAACCTGGCAGAGAACACTTGTTTCGCTAATCTTTCTTCACCCATTCTGTTTAAGTGACAATACCACCTGAGATTAGCTCTGCTAACGCATTCCTGGGTGTTGACAATGTCAAGTTCTTTCCTAATATCCTCGTTTTTAATATGATATTGCCATTCATACTATCTGTTCACGCCTATAATCTTTCTCAGGAATCTCATATCTGCAGTCTCTAGTCTTTGGTCAAGTGTTTTACTTCTGACCAAGCTCTCAGATCCATAAGTTAAAACTGGTTTGAACACTGTCTTGTATACAGCTAATTTAGTGTTCCGACTAATTTCTCTCTTATTCCATATGAATTTATTCAATTGACTTCTCACCATACCAGCTTTGCTGATTCTGTTGTCTATTTCTATATTTAATTTACCATCTTCAGTAAAAATCGTGCCTAAGTAGCTGAAATGTTTTACTTGTTCCACAGGTTCTCCATTCACAACACAGTTGACATTTTCAATGATTCTACCTATTTTCATTGTCTTTGTCTTTTTATTGCTGACCTTCATACCATATCTATTACAACAGCTATTCAATTTAGTCAGAGAATCTTGCAGACTTGTAACGGATTTATTAAGTATAACATCATCTGCATAAAGCAAAGAGCTGACATTAACATCACCAATTTTGATATCATGTTTAATACCACTTTCCTTGATAATGTGATCCATATAGATAATGAATAACAGAGGGGATAATGTACATTCTTGTCTCGCACCAGATTTAACATTAAACCATCTTCCTGTACTTCCTTCAATTCTACCTGCTGACTTACAACACAAATAAAAACTAAGTATTGCTTGATATAATGACCCATTGACACCATATAACTGTAGCATATTGAATAGCTTCTCTCTTGGCACCTTGTCATATGCTTTTTCCAAACCGACAAAACTTAAATACAGATCTCTGTTATATTCCCATGCTTTCTCGACTATTTGTCGTAAAGTGAAGATCTGATCCTGACAGTCTCTATTTGGCCTGAATCCAGCTTGTTCCTCACCAAGCTTTTCTTCCACAATTCTTCTCAACCGTTTCTCAAGTATACTAGCATAGATCTTGCCAGGAACACTCAGTAGGGAAATACCTCTGTAATTCTCACATTCTTTTTATATATGATACTATGAGAGCTCTATTCCAATCATTGGGAAATCATCCCTCTGCATAGGCTTTCTGAACTATGCAGTGCAGCCACTGTAAGATTCTTATACCACCATACTTCAGAATTTCTGGTCGAATATCATCTACTCTTGCTGCCTTTCCACATTTCAGGCCTTTGATGGCTTTTTCTACTTCAAGTATGGATATGAATTCCTGAGTGCATGCCTGGTCAGTGTTTTTTACCATTGTACTGTCATCACTGCTTGTTTCATTTAGCAGTTTTTCAAAGTAATTACTCCATACTTCAAGGATATCTTTTTCTCCTGTTTTCATGTCACCTTTATCATCTCTAACTCCTTTTACAGCACTCTTTCCCCCATTCTTAAGCTTCTTCAACAACCTCCAGAATATTTTGCTACCTTCTTGATATTTATTTTCTATATTCTTGCCAAAGTTCTCCCATGACTTTTGTTTAGCTAGTTTTACACAGTGTTTAGAATTCTTGCATTTGTTTCTGTATTTTCTAAGAGCACAAGCCGACTTATTTGACAGGAACTTTTGATATGCTTTCTTCTTTTCTTTCACTGCCTCTTTAACTTCCTGTGTCCACCAGGGAGGTCTGATTTTTTTATCCTTGCAGACAACCTCACCACATGCCTCTCCGGCAGAATCAATCAATGTTTTCTTCAGAGTTTTCCACTGTATCTCCAAGGTTTTATTCCTGTTCTCAAACTCTCTCATTTTTTCTTCAATAATCTTTGTGTATTTTAGTTTACAGTTCACATTTGAGAGCTGCTCAACTTTTATTCACTTTAAAACTTTCTTGCATGTTATTCTTTTCAATATGAAATTCAATTTTATCCTGCTCAAGACTAAATAGTGATCACTTCCAATTTCAAGTCCTCTGTACACTCTGGTGTCCTGCACCAGGGAGAAAACATCACTATCCACAATAACATAGTCAATGAGACGTTTCTTATTCTTTGTCTCTTCTCTCCATGTGAATTTGTGCACATTTTTATGTTGGAACATGGTGTTAGTAATAACCAGTCCATGTCCTGAGCAGAAATCCAACAGATATTTGCCATTATTATTAGCTTTGCTCTTTTCTCCAAATTTTCCCAAAATATTTTTGTATGTCTCACAATCATTTCCTACTCTGCTATTTAGATCCCCAACAAGGACAAACTTTTCCTTTTTCATTGTCAGTTGCTTTTTCTAAAGTCTCAAAAAATTCCTCCACTTTTACCTTAGTAGAACCTTCTGTGGGACCATAGGCACAAATAAGTCTCATTGTCCAGTTCCCCATTCTCATTTTGCCCACATTACTCTACTTGAGACTGACTGCCATTTCAAGAAGATTAGCCCCGTTATGTTGAATACTATGGCTACTCCTTCTTTTCCTTGATTTTCATTGCCTGAATATAACATTTTGTATTTATTGCACAGAAACATCTCATCAGTTTTTGACTTTTTTGTTTCAGTCACCCCTATTATGTCGATCTGGTACTTATCTAATTCCTCAGCTAGCTCCATTTCTTTGCCATTCAGGCTTCTTATGTTGATAGTACCGATCTTTAACTCTGGTGATGTTGAGTTGGGGTGTGTTTTCAGATTTGTTCCAGTAGCTGACTTTTCGCTGTTCGTCCTGGTTCCCCGGCGAAAACAACGGGGGCCTTGTTTAACCTGGCGACACCCCAGCCGGCATGAAATTTTGTCATGTCGTACCATCATTTTTTATTTTGGTTTACCAATAAGAATACAATTTGGTCGGCTAAATCCCAAATTGCCAGCCCTTCCTCATTCGTTTAGTATTCAAGTAGATACCCAACAGGGTGCACCACGAGAAGGTGAGGATTAAATATTAGGTCAGAAGCCCTGGTCGGTTCTCCGCATTCCTTTAAAGGCTATGTGGAGGTCTCCTCTCAGTTATACAGCTTTGACCCTTAAGCACGAAGTCATATCCACAGGTGAGGACTGGTTTGTGCAACAAGGAAAATAATTTTTTCTCAGAGGATTGCAAATGATGCAGCAGCATTGTAAGAAGTGTAAGAAGTGTAAAAAAAAAAATTTATTTGTTTAATAATGTGTAAGTTATATGGTTCTAACTCAATTCCTTCATGGTGATTGTCACAACTTTTCAGCACACGCACCCTCATTAGCATAATGTCTTTCATAGTTGATACTGATGCACATCTCTTTGTACTATGAATGCAACCTCCTGACTGAGAGTGGCCTGTGTAGCACATAATGGTAGAATATTTTCTTTCATTTCTTTTTCACTTTGCCACTACCCATATGACACTTGTTAACTTGTTATAATTGCTACTTCAAATTCATATGGATTTTCTGATAACTATATAAAAAATGATTTCATTGCATTTTGTTCTAATGGAGTTAGCGTAATGTTAGGAAACAAATCAGGTGTTGCAATCAAACTTCTAGAAAAATTTCCCAACGTTGTGGCTTGGCATTGCGCTCATCGTTTACACTTAGCATTAGACGATTCGATAAAAAACATTAAAGAAATAAATCATTTTGAAATATTTATAGATAAATTATATGCTTTTTATCATCAATCACCAAAAAATCAATGAGAATTAAATACGATTGCAAAAGATCTTGGTATCGAAATTTTAAAGATCAGTCGTGTGTTTGGACCACGATGGGCAGTTTGCAGTTTATGAATGGCTCTTGCTTTGTGGAGAAATTACCCAGCTTTATGCAAGCATTTTGCATCGATATAAGGGCTTTTTAAACCGACTTCTCAATTTGGAATTTTTAAAAGATCTAGTATTAATCATTAGCATTAATGATTGATATCCTACAGGAATTACCATATCTGTCAGAAGCTCTACAAAGTCGCAATATAAATGTTATAAGGGCTGAGTTCGGCTTTTTTTTTTTTTGCTCGACGATGCGAGCCCTTTGTTAAAATTTCCGTATCTCACCACTGCTCCTAAGTATATATCAGGTCATTCCAAAAGTAACATCATTTTTAACATTAAATTTTGAAAGGATATAAAAAATAAATCACTTGCTAATTTAAATCACTTGACTCAATAATGCTCTTCCAACATTGTGAAAGCTGCATAACGGCATTTCTATAGAATTCGGGAAGCTTGGAGACAAAGAAGTCGCATAGACTCAATTTCAGTGTTTAATGTATCGTATTGTTTTTCATTAATGAAATGTTGCGAACTTCAAAACAGGTGGTAATCTGACGGTGCAAGATCAGGAGAATACAGAGGATATGGAAGCTTTTCCCAGTCGAGTTCCTCAATCTTGGTACAGGTAATTCTTGCACTATGAAGGCATGTGTCATTATGGTGAAAAACAACACCCTTTTGAATGACCAGAGAACACCTCTTTTCTTTCAGTTTTTCATTCGATCGATCGAGTTGTTCACAGTATACTTCAGCTGTGATTGCTTGGTTTTGTGACAAGAGGTCAAAGCATATAATACCGGCCATATCCCATCAAATGCTTAACAAATCCTTCTGAGGATGAAGGTCTTGTTTTGGCTGAGGTTTAGCTTGTTTCCCCCTGAATGAACCCACTGCCTTGTAAAGTATCCACTTTTCATGACTGGTGACTACACGTCACAAAAATGGAGATTGAACCTCCCGAGAATGAAGAGCAGTGCAGATGTTGACGTGTTCTTTCGATTGTTTTCATCAATTCATGAGGAACCCACCTGCTGAGCTTAGACATTATTCCAAGTTCTTGCAAATGATGGATAGTCGACTAATGATGATAAATTAAGATCTTTTGCTAAATCTTCAACAGTTGAATTGGCATTTCTTTCAATCACAGCTTCCAGCATATCATTATTGAGAGAAACAGGGCAATCAGAGTGAGCGGAATCTTTCAAACAAAAGTCCCCTTGTCGAAATTTTTGAAACCATCACTGGCACTTTCATATGTTCAAAACATTATCACCATACACTTCTTGCACATTTTTACAGTGTTAGCAGCATTGTTGCTTTTTTAAACTCATCAAGCACAATGTGCTCTTCAGAGATTATTTTCATGCGTTTTTTTTTTTTTTTTTTCCTATTTCACTTCTACATGCCAGCCTGGTTGGCCAAGTGGACAGTATCTGTATTTTCTGTTTAATAGGCTGTAGGTTTGAATTCCATTGTCAGATAGTGCAAATATCTGTGAAGGTTTTTCAGTGCTAAATGAATTTAATCATCCAATATGAGATAACTTTGTTTACTAGATCCCTATTAGAGTTTTATGCTTGATCCTTTAAAGCAGAGTTTCAAGATTACTAACCCCACAGCACTAATGTACCATGACAGATTTACAACCTGGAATTTATATGTAGATAAGCTTATATGTTGGTTATACATAGCTTCAAATTTTTCAGGAAATGACAACATATACTAGAATACGGCCAAACAGGCAGGACAGCCAATATCAGGATATCCAAACACAAGGACTACATCTGGTTCCATTACTACAGCCACTCAGGTCTTGCTAACCATGCATTGGACACCCACCACAAAATATGCTGGAAGAAGGCCACTTTATTACACTGCAGCAAGTACTATAAAAATATTCTTTATTATGTTATGAATATTTAAGATATTGTGGATGTGCCATTTGTTATTCCTTTACACGTGTGCTTTAGGCTTAACTCACCTCTTCTACTTTACGCTAATAAGACAAAAATCTGCCTAAGATAGACCTCGCTTTTAATCCCTTATAATTTCCTTTATGTTCCCACTGTTATTAGATGACCTTTGTCATTAGTCTATCAACGATAAACAGGGTACCAACTCTCAAACTATGCAATTTAGAAAAATTTATTTGTTTAATGACTGCAGCATTCTAAATATATAGCTTGAGAATTTAGGTATGGAACATATGCAGAAATCAAACTTAATATGCACAATCCTTTATAGCTAGTCATGGTGATTCTTAATCAAACAAGCATGCAGGTTCACTAATGTTTTTGGAGACAGTGCTTGGCAATAGATCAGGCAAGATAGTTACACAAACAAATAGCAGACATTAACTCTCTAAGGCCTTTTACATACAAAATACACAACTGAACATTATGCACACAACACTTAGTTAACTCTGTCACAATGCTTAGTTATCTAACTTAGACATGTAGCTGCTTCTTATGTTACACTTAGCTAAACTTCATTCACTACATGTATAAGATAACATTCTTCCTCCTTTTCATTACCATAACTTATTACCTAACTAAATACTACCAATTCCCTGTAAGCATACATACAATTCTCAGTTGTAAGCTTTCAAGACATTAACAAAATTGTGCTTACTTCCATTGACTTTTTACAAACACAGTTCAATCAACTTGAACAAAGCTCAGCTAGTTAGCTTAATGTTGCTTCTTCTTCCTGGGTACTGGCTGTTGCCTGGACGATCCTGGAGGTTCTGCTGTAGAAGTTTTTCAGAAGTCATGTACCTGGAACCAAAATCTAGAGACAACAAAAACCGAGAGCCCCTAGAGACCATCTTAGTCCGCTTTTATATTGTTGCAAATCCTTTGTTCTCCATGCTGTAGTTTCCAGGATTACCCGTCAGCACGATTGCGTCACTTCGGCTCCCTCCGTTCTTGGGCGCATATTCTATGTTCGCAAGACCTTGCAAACTATTGTTTTTACTTCGTGATTGCTATAATCTGGTTTAATCCTCTATTACTTTCAATTTTACATATACTCCAATGTACATTAAATTATGCATTTTAACAGTAGACATATAGCATTCATTTTATTACATTATAATTTCTATATGTTCAGAAACCTCTGTAAAATCGATCTCGAAAATTGAATTAATAAAATTTATCACGAGAGATTTTTCAGTACAAGTACGAAAGATTGTTCCTTGAATCAGCCTCAGCTCTGAAAAACTTCCCAAACCTCAACAAATTTGGGTGCATGAGACTGCTCAAAATTTGAGAAGCTTACATTCTAAAGTCATTGGCCCAACTGCAAGACAACCCAATTCAGCCCACTAGGACTGACTTCAGCTGCCTTTCTTCAGTCTCATTTGCATAGTGTGAGTGCCAGCATGCACATATCGTTTTGTGATCCCTGAAGATGGCTTTGTAGCATTGTCGAAATATAGGAAGGTACTGATTAAAGTTTTTAATTAATATTCTAGTATATGTTGTCATTTCCTGAAAAATTAAAACTATGGAATTTATATGGAAAAATATTCACACATTCACATAAGAAAATATACTTTGTACAGCTTCAAATTAACTGTATACGAGGTACTACAATTTCAGATTTTTGTTTTCTTATGTAATCGAAATTGCATATATTAATAAGAACTTACCTGACAGAAACATAAAGAAATAAGATACTATTCATTGTAGTCTTTTGAATTCTAAAAAGCGAACAGCGAGTGCAATTAACCTTTTGATAAAGAACCATAACTGTTGCAAATAATAAATAAAAAATACTAATACCAACTTTGAACAATCCAAATTAACTTAGATTTCCTAAGTGTAAGTAAGATCTCTAATGCAAATATTAAAATTTCATTTATTTTTTTCTTACCATCATATAAAGGTGTATGAGATCCATATATAATGGGAGTTTTTGATCCAGCACCATACATTGGAGTCTGACTACCATAGACAGGAGTACGGCTATAACTTGATAATCCGCCCTTGGTGGGACCACTATTAAAAACAACCAGTTTGTGATTTTTCTCTTCATATAACATTATGTATTAAAATGAATTATAGCACTATAGTGTAATTTATATATTGAAATAACTGTACTACTAATATTATTACTGTGTAATCCAAAATTAATATTTTGAATAGTTCAAAGGGTTAAAACTATCTCTTTGTATAAACAGGAATGATTAGAGACAATTACCAAAAAGATGCATTCTATAATAGCATTTGTCTATGGCAGGGGTGGCCAACTACATGTCTTTTTGGAGCCAAAATAATTCCAATAAGACTTAGAAGAGCCACAACCTTTGACTGATGGGATGGTACGGAGTAAGTGAATGTGCACATGGTAAGGTGAATGGTGGGGATATAGAAGCTATGTCTGCCTGCCACAACACGTTAGACTTCTGGCGCTCATCTATCGGTATTCCTCAACATAGTGTTGTGTGAGTCCACTGACAGCGCCTGTTATCGTTGAAATCTTTTTCAAGTGCTTAGAAATGTCGCATAAAAAACGTAAATGTGAAGAGGAACACAGAAGTTTTAGGCCAGAGTGGGAAGAAGAGTTTATTTTTGTAAAACGACAAAGCAAACCAATGTGTGCTTTGTCGTTTTGTGTGCCAAATAACACTTGCGCAATTCAAAACCAGCAATCTCAAGCGTCATTATGACAAGCATCACAGTAATTTTAGTAAAGAATTTCCTCTTGGCTTTGATCTGAGGCAAACTAAACTTCAACTTTGAAAGAACAACTCCATGGTCAGAGTAAATTGATGTCCGTGTTTACTAAAGAGGCTAATGCTACTACTGAGGTTGGTTTTATTTTAGTGTTTAATATTGCACAGGCAAAACATCCATACACGGAAGGAGAATTTGTCAAGAATATTGCACAAATAATTTCAGTTTTAGACCCGGATAATAAAAAAACAACTCAAACTGATTGAACACATGCCAGTCTCCAGGCATACAACTGAAAGGAGAATTTCCATGATAGGTGCTGACATTGTAAATAACTTACAACATAACCTTGCAAAACTGTGCTGCATTTAGTCTGGCTTTGGATGAATCTACAGCTATTAAGGACAAACCACAACTAATTATATTTGTCCGCATTGTATCTCACGACCTGGACATCAAGGAAGAGCTATTGGACTTGACAGCGTTAAAAGATACAGCATGTAGCTCTGACATCAAAGAAGCTCTCAATGTTGCACTTACAAAAGCTTTGGTATCGCGCAAAAAATTCATCAGCATTGCAACTGATGGTGCTCCAGCTATGAGGGGTAAAACTAAAGGGTTCATGGACTCCTTGAAAACAATTAATCATATCCTGCTTTCCTACCTGTGCATTGCATTATTCCCAGGGAACATCTAGTTGTCAAGTGTTTTAAATTTGAACACATAATGGAAGTAGTTCTAAATTGTCAATTTTATTCATTCAAGTGCTAAAACACACAACAATTCAAAAGCATTCTCGGTGAGTTGAATTGTAACAAGATTCCTAATGATGTATCATGGTTTAGCTTAGTAAGGTGGCTCTCAGTTAGCAATGTATTAAACATTTTTTTTTGTTGTTGTTGTTAGACCCAATCAAACAGTTTCTCAGAGAGAAGGAGAAATTTTTTCCTCATCTCGAAGACACTCAATGGTTGTTAGACATGGCATTTTTCACCGATGTTTTCCAACATCTACAGATATTTCACTTCAAGGGAAAGAAAAACTAATAACCGATCTCGCACAGACCATGCTAAGCTTCCAAAGCAAACAAACTGTAACTTTTCCAGAGAGACTTCGAAAATAAAACTTTCAATCACTTTGTTTGTCTGATGAAAATACTGACAAATTTGCCAGAAGTGGCATTAGAAACAGCATCTTATGTTAGTAAATTAAATGATCTGGCCGAAGAAATCAACAATCGATTTTGCGACCTTCAAGAACTTAAGCCAACATTTGCATTTTTTTGGAAAATCCTTTCCTCACGAATGTACCTGAGCACGGTTGTCCTATTTCAAAATGAGTTGTGATGGATGTCACAGCTGCAGAACTGGAGCTTTTGGAACTTCAAGAGGATAAAGGACTGAAGTTAGTGAAGCAAAGTGGATGTTCCATAATTGAGTTTTGGAAGCAAGTTCCAGACCAATGGTATTCAACAATTGAATCAATGTGCCAGAAAATCGATTTCCATTTTTGGGACCACGTACTCCTGTGAAGCGCTGTATTCGACTCTTAAATTTATTAAATCTAAATATACATCTGTTTTTAATGATTAACATTGTAACAAGCTTGTAAGAAATGCTTTGACTAATTACACCTAATTTTAAGGAGCTTACTAAGAAAATGGATACAAGGAAGGACTCTACTAGTAAATAAGTAACTAAAATTATTGTGTTTCTACTTTAAAATTATTCTAATTGTTCAAGGTAAACGTCATTTAATGTGTTTTGAATTAAACTTTTTTATTATTAACTCTGTTTATCTCTACCTCTTCTCTCTTTTTTTTTTAATTTTGTTCCTCTTTTTTGTCGTCTCCTCTTCTCTTTTTGTTTATTTTTTGTCTGGTGGAACGTGAAGAACCACATGACGGGTGCTTCATGCAGCACATGAGCTACGTTGTGGCCACCCCTGGTCTATGGTAACAACATTAATAATACAACAATTCTAGAGTTATTTTTTTAATAAGTTCAGTAGACACAATTTTGTCTTTTCTGAGAGATTTTTTAAAAGGTTCTACCACTTAGTTCACTGTTGTGCTTATGATCAGCTGCAGCAATGACTGGAAAGCAATCAGAGAAAGCCAACTCAAGGCAGTTAACATACATAAAGCCAACCACCTGGATACCAGTCATCTCTGGATTTTAATTTTCAACTGGTCTTTTAGTTGTCAGGTGCCATGAGATTGATGAAAAAGGAAAAATGATAGCCTTTGGCTACATGATGATATAAAAGAGCTGAGGCCTTTCTATCTCTCTCATTCTTTTTCTTAATACTACTGAACTCTGCTGCATGATATTTTTGCAATATGGAAAGGTTCATCATCCAAATTAAAACTATTTATTTCAAAAATAAATATGCTTTATTCAATAATTCAGTTTATCTTAGAAGCAGAGAAAAACAATCAACTAGCCTTTTTAGATATTTTAATTCTTCAATAACCAGATGGTGGTTTACAATTTTTAGTTTTTAGAAAAGAAACTCATACTGATTGTTATATCCATGCTACTTGTCATCATTCTAGTCAAAAGGTTGAAACCATTAGAACATTATTACATTGTGCTCATAATATTTGTTCCACTGAAGGCCTTATACAGTAAGAATTGAATTATATCAAATAAGCATTTATGAAAAATGGATTTAATAAACCCCCAGTCTATAGATCTCCTGAAGATATCACTCGGATTCCACTCCCATATATTAAAGGAATTTCTGAATGGGTGAAGTTAAAAAACCTTTTAATAGTACAGTATCCTTTTGCTTTTGTCCTGCCAAGAAGATTTCCATCTTCCTTTCATCACCTAATGACCAGATTTCTCCGCTCAGCCTTGCAGGTATCTACCAGATCTTCAGCTGCCATGAAGAATATAAATCTTATATCCACTATCTGGAACCTGAGCAGTCTAGCCAGCAGAACATGCCATCTCAACTTAAACAGATCTGATGGTCTTCATTTATCTCCTCTATGGGAAATATTATGTCATTTTTATGCAAATTCCTGATTATTATCTATTGTATTTTTTTTTTTTTTTTTTTTTTTTTATAAGTGGAAATTTACTATATATTGTCCTATTCACAGTGCAGTGACGCATTTTTTTTTTTTAAATGATTCTTTTATCATCTCATCATCTTCAAATCCCTGATATGTGCCCTCAAGGGGGTGTACAAGATATGATAGTACTACATGAAAAACTTACATCATTACTGACTTCCAATCTACAATTTTCCTCCAAATCAATCTGTTACCTGCAAAGACTCCAACATTATTAGATCTTATAATTCTATCTTCTAAGGCACATTTTACTGTATCAATCCACCTATATCTTGATCTTCCACTGATTTTTTTCCTGCCAACCTGGCAGAGAACACTTGTTTTGCTAATCTTTCCTTTCCCATTCTGTTTAAGTGACCATACCACCTGAGATTAGCTCTGCTAACAATGCTAAGTTCTTTCCTACTACTGTAGTTTTTAATAAGATATTGTCATTGATGCCATCTGTTCACACCCCTAATCTTTCTCAGGACGCTCATGTCTGTGGTCTCCAGTCTTTGGTTAAGTGTTTTATTTCTAACCCAACTCTCAGATTCATAAGCTGAAATTGGTTTCACCACCGTCTTGTATACAGCTAATTTTGTGATTTGACTAATTTCTCTCTTATTCCATATAAATTTATTCAGTTGACTTCCTACCATACCAGCTTTGTTGATTCTGTTGTCTATTTCCATATTTAATTTACCATCTTCACTAAAAATCATGCCTAAGTAGCTGAAATGTTTTACTTGTTCTATAGGTTCTTCGTTCACAATGCAGTTGATATTTTCAATGCTTCTGCTTATTTTCACTGTCATTGTCTTGTTATTACTGACCTTCATACTAAATCTATTACAACAGTTATTCAATTTAATCAGGGAATCTTGCAGACTTCTACTGGATTTATTTAAAAGTAAAACATCATCTGCATGAAGTAAAGAGCTTAGATTAACATCTCCAATTTCGATATCAGCTTTACCACTTTTCTTCATAATGTGATCCTTATAGATAGTGAATAATAGAGGGGATAATGTACATCCTTGTCTGACCCCAGATTTAACATAAAACCATCTTCTGTACTTCCTTCAAATCCAACTGCTGACTTACAACTCAAATAAAACGTAAAGATTGCTTGATATAATACCCCACTGACACCATACAACTGTAGCGTTTTGAATAGCTTTTCTCTTGGCACTTTGTCATATGTCTTTTGCAGGTCTGCAAAACTTAAATACAGATTTTTATTATATTCCCAAGATTTCTCAACTATCTGTCGTAAAGTTAAAATCTGATCCTGACAGCATCTATTTATCCCTGAATCCAGCTTGTTCTTCACCAAGCTTCCCTTCCACAATCCTTCTCAACAGTTTCTCAAGTATACTGGCATAAATCTTACAAGGAACACTCAGCAGGAAAATACCTCTATAATTCTCACATTCAGTTTTATTTCCCTTTTTATATATGGGTACTATGAGAGCTCTACTCCAATTATCTGGAATTCATCCCTCTGTCCACAGGCCTTCTGAACTATGCAGTTCAGCCTGTAATACTTTTATGCCTCCATACTTTGAGCATTTTTGGTCGAATATTATCTACTCCCACCGTCTTTCCACACATTTCAGTTTTTTGATGGTCTTTTCTACTTCAAGTATGGATATGTATTCCTGATGCATGCCTGTTGAGCGCTTTTTTACCACTGTGCTATCACTGCTTGTTTCATTTAGCAATTTTTTGAACTAATTACTTCATACATCATGGACAACTTTTTCTCCAGTTTTCATGTCACCTTTATCATCTCTAATTCCTTCTATAGCACTCTTTCCTGCATTTCTGTGCTTTTTCAACAGCCTCCAGAATATTTTGCAGCTTTTTGAAATTTATTTTCTATGTTCTTACCAAAGTCTTCCCATGACTTTTGTTTATCTAGTTTTTACACAGCGTTCAGCTTTCTTACATCTGTCTTTGTTTTCTCTAAGAGCACAAGCTGACTTATTTGCCAGGAACTTTTGATATGCTTTCTTTTTTTCCTTCACTGCCTCTTTAACTTCCTGTGTCCACCATAAGGCTCTGAATTTTTTATCCTTGCAGACAACCTCACAACTTTGCCTCTCTGGATGAATTTTTTCTTCAGGGCTTGAATCTCCAAGGTTTGGTTTCTATTCTTAAACTCTTTCATTTTTTTCTTGAATGATGTTTGTGTATTTTAGTCTACAGTTCACATCTGAGAGCTGCTCAACTTTTATTCGCTTTAAAACTTTCTTACATATTCTTCTTTTCAATATGAAATTCAATTTCATCCTGCTAAAGACTAAATGGTGAATCACTTCCAATTTCAAATCCTCTATACGCTCTAGTGTCCTGCACCAGTAAGAACACATCACTATAAACAATAACATAGTCAATGATACTTTTCTTATTCTTTGCCTCTTCTCTCCATGTGAATTTGTGCACATTTTTATGTTGGAACATGGTGTTAGTAATAACCAGTCCATGTCCTGAGCAGAAATCCAACAGGTATTTGCCATTATTATTAGCTTGGCTTTTTTCTCCAAATTTTCCCAAAACATTTTTGTATGTCTGACAATCACTTCCTACTCTGCTATTTAAATCCCCGACAATGACCAAATTTTTATTTTTCATTATGTCAGTTGCTTTCTCTAAAGCCTCAAAAAATTCCTCTACTTCTACCTTAGTAGAACTTCTGTGGGACCACAAGCATCTTTTACCTTTCATCCTGGCATAAAACACCTGTTTTGCTATCCTTTCCTTTCCTTTTCCATTCTGTTTTGAAGAGAATATCATCTGTGATTAACACTACCCACAAATTCTTGAATGTTAACAACGTCTAGCTGCTTGCTAACTTACTTCTACATTTTTAATATGATTGTGCCAATGATGCGATCTAATCACTCTCCTAATTGATCTTGGAATTTACATATCTGTAATCCTCAGTCTCTGATCAAATGTATTATTTCTAATCCATCTCAGTTCATTAAGTTCAAAACTGGTTTGGGTATTGTCTTGTATTGTTTGATGAATTTCTCCCTTCGAAGAATATAAATTTATTCAAGCTACCTCTCTGCTATATTTAATTTGCCACCTTCAGTAAAAATTTTGCCTAAAAGAGCTAAAATATTTCTCTTGTTTTATAGGTTCTCCATTCAGGATTCATCTAATTTTCATACTCTTCGTCTTGTTATTGTTGATATTCATATCAAATTTGTTACATAAGTTATTCAGTTTGGTTAAGGAATTGTGCAGACTTCTTCTAGATTCACTTAGGAGTATAACATCATCTGCATAGAGTAGAGGACAGAAATTCAAATTTATGTCCAATTTTGATATCTCCTCCGAATGCCATTTTCCTTCATATAATCCCCAATGATGAATAAATAGAAATAGTGTGCACTCTTGTTTCTTCCACTGATTTTACATTAGATCATCCTTCTCTACCTCCATAAATTCTAATTTTGACTTAAAACTTAAACACACATTACTTATTGCTGAATATAACATCCTCTTTACACCATATAAGTGTAGTGTTTTGTTCCACATTGACAAAATCTAAATAAAGATCCTTGTTATATTCCCATGATTTTCCAACTATTTGTTTAATTCCATTATTCCTCTACAATTTTTCTCAGCCACTTCTTAAGGAAGCATACATGCATAAATCTTACCTGTAAAACTCAATAAGGAAATTTTTCTGTAAGAGCCTGTCTAGCTTAGTGGATGTGGCATTTGCACACCACAGCACTTGACTGCACAAAGGAAGACTTGCTTTCGAATCTATTCGGAGACTAGAGGAAATTTTTCTAAGCCTTTTTTCAACTGGTTCCTGAGTTAGTCAATCTCTGGAAAGGGCAAGTGGATTTTTTCTCCCAGAAACTCAAGAAAATCGACCATAGAACCCACATTATTTCAGACATTAAATAAATTGTGTTAGGGACCAAGAGATGGTGGCACTTGTTGAGCCATCTCTCTTCACTGAGTGCTGCTTAATTAGTGATAGCCTTGGGCCAGCTATCTCTGATTGGCTGCCAGTGGAGATTGAACTGCCCACTCAGTCTCCAAAAGTTAGATAGGACTAAAACGGCCTTGCCTACTCCCTATATGGGAATAAAAGCTGTTAGCTGATTTTTTTTTTTTTCACACATTCAGTTGAAAACACTCATATGAGGCTTCCTTCCTCACATTACAGATGAGATTCAAACCAAGGCCAAATATCATGATGTTCTCACGACT